>NC_059170.1:49504285-50104285 GCF_019923935.1 Bubalus bubalis | reverse complement strand
CTGTTTCCACTGTTTCCCCATCTATTTGCCATGAAGTGATGGGACTGGATGCCATGATCTTTGTTTTCTGAATGTTGAGCCTTAAGCCAACCTTTTCACTCTCCTCTTTCACTTTCATCAAGAGGCTTTTTAGTTCCTCTTCACTTTCGGCCTATTGGCAGGGTAGTGTCATCTGCATATCTGAGGTTATTTATCCCGGCAATCTTGATTCCAGCTTGTGCTTCATATTTCACATGATGTACTCTGCATATACGTTAAATAAGCAGGGTGACAATATACAGCCTTGACGTACTCCTTTTCCTTTTTGAAACCAGTCTGTTGTTTCATGTCCAGTTCTAACTGTTGCTTCCTGACCTGCATACCAATTTCTCAAGAGGCAGATCAGGTGGTCTGGTATTCCCATCTCTTTCAGAATTTTCCACAGTTTATTGTGATCCACACAGTCAAAGGCTTTGGCATAGTCAATAAAGCAGAAATAGATGTTTTTCTGGCACTCTCTTGCTTTTTCCATGATCCAGCGGATGTTGACAATTTGATCTCTGGTTCCTCTGCCTTTTCTAAAACCAGCTTGAACATCAGGAAGTTCACGGTTCACGTATTGCTGAAGCCTGGCTTGGAGAATTTTGAGCATTACTTTACTAGCATGTGAGATGAGTGCAATTGTGCGGTAGTTTGAGCATTCTTTGGCATTGCCTTTCTTTGGGATTGGAATGAAAATGGACCTTTCCGGTCCTGTGGCCACTGCTGAGTTTTCCAAATTTGCTGGCATATTGAGTGTAGCACTTTCACAGCATCATCTTTCAGGATTTGAAATAGCTCAACTGGAATTCCATCACCTCCCCTAGCTTTGTTCGTAGTGATGCTTTCTAAGGCCCACTTGACTTCACATTCCAGGATGTCTGGCTCTAGGTCAGTGATCACACCATCGTGATTATCTGGGTCGTGAAGATCTTTTTTGTACAGTTCTTCTGTGTATTCTTGCCACCTCTTCTTGATATCTTCTGCTTCTGTTAGGTCCATACCATTTCTGTCCTTTATCGAGCCCATCTTTGCATGAAATGTTCCCTTGGTATCTCTAATTTTCTTGAAGAGATCTCTAGTCTTTCCCATTCTATTGTTTTCCTCGATTTCTTTGCATTGATCACTGAAGAAGGCTTTCTTATCTCTCCTTGCTATTCTTTATTTAGGTATTAAATATAAATTTGGAAATGTCACTGACACACAATAACCACAGTGGAGGTAGTTGCCCAGAGTTTTTGGTGGTGGTGTTGGTTCCCATAAATTGTATAAGTTAAAAGCTTGAGAGAGACTTTTAAATGAAATAGTAAATAGATAATAAAATGGGAAATACAGAGAAAAATGTAGATTCCAAGACAGGATTAACTGTGCAAGGATTGATTAGTGGGTAGGAGCTGTGAGAAAACAGGGAGGGAACTGAGAAAACCTGGGAGAGCCATCCAGCCACAATGCAGCCTGACCCCTGAGTAAAAGAGAAGTTGAGGGTTGGGAGGAAGAGAGGGCCACCCAGGGAAGATGTGGCCAGGCCATCGGGAGTCCTTGAGCCAAAGCTAGCCTCAGAGCTGTCTGGAGGCGTCTGTTATACTGAGTCATGGCCGGGAGCAGCCCGGGGGTGATGTGGCCTCTGCACAGGGACAGCACTGAGTCCAGAGTGAAGCCGCTGGCCTGGAGGTCAGTCCTGTCGTTGCCGGCGCATGAAGCGTGTTTCCATGGCTGCAGCTGAGCACTGGGGCTGGGTGAGGGCTTCACAAGCTGGTACTGGTGCCTGACCTTGATGTCGTATTGGAACGTAGAGGTGGGAGAGAAGAGTGTTCCAGGGAAGATGAGCAGTGACGCAGAAGCAGGAAAATATGGAATTGCCCGTGGAAAACATCATTTCATTTATGGTTGGAATGTAAGGTATGGGAGAGCTGTTAAAAGTTACTGGTGTGAATTCTGGAGTCAGGCAGCCTGGCTAGAATCCCAGCTGCTCCCTTACATTGGGTGAGGCCCCTCACATCTCTCTCTTCCACTTTCCTCATCTTTACTGTGGGAATCGTGATGGGGTGTTTGTGTCATTCCACCAGCAACCTTTGAAACCAACTAGGTGTCTGGCAATTCTATTCTGTTCTGAACAAACCCGAGTGAGTGTAGACCCCAGAGTTGAGGGCTGAGTAGCACTGAAGTGACCGCCCGCACTTAAGATAGCAGCTGCCAGCGAGGTCCCCAGGCTACTTGCTCATCTGCCCAGCTGGCTGTAAATTCAAGATTTTCCACACACTCACCCCTCAGGTTCAATAATTCACTAGAATGACTCATAGAACTCAGAATAGAGCTTTGCTTACAATGACCACTTTGCTATTTTTTTACAAAGGGTGAAACTTAGGGACCGGCAAATGGGAGAGATGCATATAGGGCAAGGAGTGGGGTGGGGGACAGCGCTTCCATGCTTCCTCCAGGCACAGCTGCTCCCCCAACATGATCAATAAGTTCACTAACCTGTGTGTTTATGTTAGTGTAAACACAGGTGCAGATGAGATGGGATTGTTAAGAATAGCAAAAGACACTCCTGTCACTCAGGAGTAATGTAATGTTTATGTGAAATAGACATACATGAAATACACTATCTTAACAGTTTTTGTAGTCCAGTTCAGTGGTACTAGATACGTGCACACTGCTATGTAGTCAGCACCACCCTTCCATCCTCATGACTCTATTCAGCATATAAAACTGAAACTATACACACACTGAGTAATTCCTCATTTTCGTCTCCTTCAGCCTGTCAACCAACATTTTATCCTTTGTCCTTATAGTTTTGACTGTTCTAAGTGAACTCACGTCAGTGGGTTCATACAGCATTTGTCTTTTTTGTGACTTAGATAATATCCTTAAAGTTTATCTCTGATGTTACATATTTCACACTTTCTTTTTTAAGGCTATGTAATAGTTCAAATGTATAGACCACATTTTGCCTATCCATTCATCTGTTGGTGCACACTTGGGGTGCTTTGATGTTTTCAGTTCAGTCGCTCAGTCATATCCGACTCTTTGCGACCCCACAGACTGCAGCACTCCAGGCTTCCCTGACCACCACCAACTCTCGGAGCTTGCTCAAACTCATGTCCATTGAGTCGGTGATGCCATCCAACCATCTCATCCTCTGTTGTCCCCTTCTCCTCCTGCCCTCAATCTTCCCCAGCATTAGGGTCTTTTGCAAGGAGTCAGTTCTTCACATCAGGTGGCCAAACTATTGGAATTTCAGCTTCAGCATCAGTCCTTCCAATGAATATTCAGGACTGATCTCCTTTAGGATAGACGGGTTGGATCTCCTTGCAGTCCAAGGGACTCTCAAGAGTCTTCTCCAACACCACAGATCAAAAGCATCAACTCTTCAGTGCTCAGCTTTCTTTATGGTCCAACTCTCACATCCATATGTGACTACTGGAAAAACCATAGATTTGATTAAAGGAACTTGTCGGCAAAGTAATGTCTCTGCTTTTTAATATGCTGTCTAGGTTGGTCATAGCTGTTCTTCCAAGGAGCAAGCGTCTTTTAGTTTCATGGCTGCAGTCACCATCTGCAGTTGTTTTGGAGTCCCCAAAATAAAGTCTGTCACTGTTTCCATTGTTTCCACGTCTGTTTGCCATGAAGTGATGGGACCAGATGCCATGATCTTCGTTTTTTTTTAATCTCAGTTTTATGTATTTATTTATTTACTTTACAGTATTCTATTGGTTTTGCCATACATTGACATGAATCCACCATGGGTGTACATGTGTGTTGAGCTTTAATGTGTGTTGAGGAGAGTTTTTCACTCTCCTCTTTCACTTTCATCAAGAGGCTCTTTAGTTCTTCACTTTCTGCCATAAGGGTGGTGTCATCTGCATATCTGAGGTTATTGATATTTCTCCTGGCAATCTTGATTCCAGCTTGTGCTTCATTCAGACTGGCATTTCACATGATGTATTCTGCATGTAAGTTAAATAAGCAGGGTGACAATATACATCCAGGACATACTCCTTTCCCAATTTGAACCAGTCCGTTGTTCCGTGTCTGGTTCTAACTGATGCTTCTTGACCTGCATACAGATTTCTCAAGAGGCAGGTCAGGTGGTCTGGTATTCCCATCTCTTTAAGAATTTTCCACAGTTTGTTGTGATCTACACAGTCGGAGGCTTTGGCGTAGTCAATCAAGCAGAAGTAGATGTTTTTCTGGAACTCTCTTGCTTTTTCAATGATCCAACGGATGTTGGCAATTTGATCTCTGGTTCCTCTGCCTTTTCTAAATCCAGCTTGAACATCTGGAAGTTCACGGTTCATGTACTGTTGAAGCCTGGCTTGGAGAATTTTGAGCATTACTTTGCTAGTGTGCGAGATGAGTGTAACTGTGCGGTAGTTTGAGCATGCATTCTTTGGCATTGCCTTTGAGACTGGAATGAAAACTGACCTTTTCCAGTCCTGTGGCCACTGCTGAGTTTTCCAAACTTGCTGGCATATTGAGTGCTGCACTTTCACAGCATCATCTTTTAGGATCTGAAGGAGCTCAACTGGAATTCCATCAGCTCCACTAGCTTTGTTCATAGTGATGCTTCCTAAGGCCCACTTTACTTTGCATGCCAGGGTGTCTGGCTCTGGGCGAGTGACCACACCATCGTGATTATCTGGGTCATGAAGATCTTTTTTGTACAGTTCTTCTGTGTATTCTTGCCACCTCTTCTTAATATCTTCTGCTTCTGTTAGGTCCATACCGTTTCTGTCCTTTATTGAGCCCATCTTTGCATGAAATGTTCCCTTGGCATCTCTAATTTTCTTGAAGAGATCTCTAGGCTTTCCCATTCTATTGTTTTCCTCTATTTCTTTGCACTGATCACTGAGGAAGGCTTTCTTATCTCTCCTTGCTATTCTTTGGAACTCTGCATTCAAATGGGTATATCTTTCCTTTTCTCCTTTGCCTTTAGCTTCTCTTCTTTTCTCGGCTATTCGTAAGGGCTCCTCAGATGACCATTTTGCCGTTTCGCATTTCTTTTTCTTGGGGATGGTCTTGATCACTGCCTCCTGTACAATGTCACAAAACTCCATCCATAGTTCTTCAGGCACTCTATCAAACCTAATCCCTTGAATCTATTTGTCACTTCCAGTGTATAATCGTAAGGGATTTGATTTAGCTCATAGCTGAATGGTCTAGTGGTTTTCCCTACTTTCTTCAATTTAAACTGCAGAAGGGAATGGGAAACCACTTCAGTATTCTTGCCTTGAGAACCCCATGAACAGTATGAAAAAGCAAAAAGATATGACACTGAAAGATGAACTCCCCAGGTCAGAAGTTACCCAATATGCTACTGAAGAAGAGTGGAGAAATAACTCCAGAAAGAATGAAGAATGGAGCCAAAGTGAAAACAAAGCCCAGTAGCAGGTAAGACTGAAGATGGAAGTAAAGTCTGATGTTGTAAAGAACAATATTGCGTGGGAACCTGTAATGTTAGGTCCATGAATCAAGGTAAATTGGAAGTGGTCAAACAGGAGATGGCAAGAGTGAACATCGACATTTTAGGAATCAGTGAACTAAAATGGACTGGAATGGGCAAATTTAATTCAGATGACCATTATATCTACTACTGTGGCCAAGAATCCTTTAGAAGAAATGAAGAAAGCCCTCATAGTCAACAAAAGAGTCCGAAATGCAGTATTTGGATGCAAACTCAAAAATGACAGAATGATCTCTGTTCGTTTCCAAGGGAAAGCATTCAATACCACACTAATCTGATTCTATGCCCCAGCCACTAATGCCAAAGAAGTTGAAGTTAAAAGGTTCTATGAAGACCTACAAGACCTTCTAGAACTAACACCCCAAAAAGATGTCTTTTTTGTCATAGGGGACTGGAATGCAAAAGCAGGAAATCAAGAGATATCTGGAGTAATAGGCAAATTTGGCCTTGGAGTACAGAATGAAGCAGGGCAAAGGCTAACAGAGTTTTGCCAAGAGAGTGCACTGGTCATAGCAAACACCCTCTTCCAGCAACACAATAGAAGACTCTACACATGGACATCACCAGATGGCCAACATTGAAATCAGATTGATTATATTCTTTGCAGCCAAAGATGGAGAAGCCCTATACAGTCAGCAAAAACAAGACCGGGAGCTGACTGTGGCTCAGATCATGAACTCCTTATTGCAAAATTCAGACTTAAATTGAAGAAAGTATGGAAAACCACTAGACCATTCAGTTATGACCTGAATCAAATTCCTTACAATTATGCAGTGGAAATGTCCATCATTAGATGAATGGATAAAGATGTGGTCTATATACACAATGTAATATTACTCCATCATAAAAAAAGAATGGTATAAGGTCATTTGACTCAAATTTTCATAAGTGAAGTCAGACAAAGAAACACAAATATTATATGATATCACTTATATGTGGAATCTTAAAAAAGGAAACAAACAGACTTATTTACAAAACAGAAATAGACTTACAAAGAAAACAAACTTATGGCCATGAAAGGGAAAAGCAGGGGAAGGATAAATTAGGAGTATGGGATTAAAATATACATACTACTATATACAAAATAGATAACCAACAAGGACCTACAGTTTAGCACAGGAAACAATTCTCAATATCCTATAATAACCTATAATGGAAAAGAAATCTGTATGCAGGTCAAGAAGCAGCAGTTAAAACCGGACATTGAACAGTGGACTGGTGCCAAACTGGGGAAAGAATACGTCAAGGCTGTACATGTCACTGTGCTTATTTCACTTATATGCAGAGTACATCATGCAAAATGCCAGGGTGGATGTAGCACAAGTTGGAAACAGGATTGCCAGGAGAAATATCAGTAACCTCAGATGACACCACCCTTATGTAATAAAGATAAAAGGAACTAAAGAGCCTCTTGATGAAAGTGAAAGAGCAGAGTGCAAAAGCTGGCTTAAAACTCAACATTCAAAATACGAAGATCATGGCATCTGGTCCCATCACTTCATGGCAAATAGATGGGGAAACAATGGAAACAGTGACAGACTTTATTTTCTTGGGCTCCAAAATCACTGCAGATGGCGACTGCAGCCATGAAATTAAAAGATGTTTGCAGCTTGGAAAACAAGCTATGACAAACCTAGACAGCATATTTAAAAGCAGAGACATTACTTCGCCAACAAAGGTCCATCTATTCAAAGCTATAGTTTTTTTAGTAGTCATGTACAGATATGAGAGCTGGACCATAAAGCTGAGCACCAAAAATATTGATGCTTTCAAACTGTGGTATTGGAGAAGATTCTTGAGAGTCCCTTGGACTGCAACGAGATCACACCAGTCAATCCTAAATGAAATCAGTCCTGAATATTCACTGGAAGGACTGATGTTGAAGCTCCAACACTTTGGCCACCTGATGCTTCAAAGAACTGACTCACTAGAAAAGACCCTGATGTTGGGAAAGATTGAGGGCAGGAGAAGGGGAAGACAGAGGATGAGATGGTTGGATGGCATCACCAACTTGATGGACATGAGTTTGAGCAAGCTCCAGGAGTTGGTGATGGTCAGGGAAACCTGGCATGCTACAGTCCATGGGGTTGCAAAGAGTCGGACACGACTGAGCAACTGAATAATGGAAAAGAATCTAATACATATATACATATATTTATATACATGCTTGTATGTGTGAATCACTTTGGTTTATATAAAGATAAAACAACATTGGAAATCAGCTACATGCTAAGTTGCTTCAGTCATGTCTGACTCTTTGCAGCCCTATGGACTGTAACCCGCCAGGCTCCTCTATCCATGGGATTCTCCAGGGAAGAATACTGGAGTGGGCTGCCATTTCCTTCTCTAGAGGGGAGATCTTCCTGATCAGGGATCGAACCCGTGTCTCTTCTGTCTCCTGCATAGGCAGGCGGGTTCTTTATCACTAGCACCACCTGGGAAGCCCTGGAAATTACTTCATTTAAACAATTTTTTAGGTTGGTTCTTTGAAAAGATCAAGAAACATGATAACCATTAGATGAGCTAAGAAAAATTACTAACACCAGAATTAATAGTGTGGACATTATTACCAATTCTACAGAAATAAAAATTATTATAAGAGAGTACTATGAACAACTGTATGCCCAACAAATTGGATAATTTAGATCATCTGGTAAGTTTCCTAGAAACACAAATCCTAACAAGAGTAAACCATGAAGAGAAAAACTGAACAGACTTATAACTAGCAAGGAGATTGAATCAGTAATCAAAAATCTCCCCAAAAAAGAAAAGCTCTCAACCTGAGGGCTTCACTTAGTGAATTCTACATTTTAAAGAAAAATTTCATACCAATTCTCCCCAAGCTTTTCCAGAAAATTGTAGAAGAGGGAACACTTCCTAACTCATTCTGTAAGGCCAGTTTAACCCTGATACCAAAGCCAGACAAAGATATTACAAGAAAAATAAATTACAAACCAATATCCCTATGGATACTGATGCAAAAATCCTCAACAAAATCCTAGCAGAAAGAATTTGGTAGCATAGTAAAAGGATTATACACAATGACCAAACAGAATTTATTTCTGCAGTGCAAAGAAGGTTTGACATATGAAAATTGATCAGTATAATATGCCACATCGACAACATGAAGAAACTGCACAATCATCTCAACTGATATAGAAAAGTAATGTGGCAAAATAAAATACTCTTTCATGATTAAAAAAGACGCCAACAAACTGTGAGTAGAATAAAACTATCTCAACATAATAAGAGCAATTTATGAAAGACTCACAGCAAATATCATACTTAACGGTGAAAGACTGAAAGCTCTTTCTCTAAGAGCAGGAACAAGATAAGGATGCCCAGTTTTCACCTCTTTTATTCAACACAGCACTGGAAGTTATAGCCAAAACAGTTATAGCCATTAGCAATGAGACAATGAAATAAAATACACCTAAATTGGAAAGGAAGAAGTAAAGTGATCTGTTTGCAAATGATGTCATCTGATATATATCATCTTATATATCATCTTTTAATATCATCTTATATATTTATATAGAAAACTCTCTCTCTATATAAACTATATATATATATATATATATAACTGAGAGAGAAAATGCTAAAAATTCCACACAAAAAAATTAGAGGTAATAAATGAATTCAGCAAAGTAGCAGGATACAAATTCAACACACAAAAATCAGTTGCATTTTTATACACAAACAATAAATCTAAAAAGGAAATTATAATAGTTCCATTCACAATAGCATCAAAAAGAATAAGATACTTAGGAATTATAACTTAATCAAGGAGGTGAGAGACTTGTACAATGAAAACTACAAAGTATTGCTGAAAGAAACTGAAGAAGATATAAATAAGTGGAAACACATCTCATGTTTATGGATTGAAAGACTTGATATTGTTAAGAATGTCCATACTATCCAAAACAATCTACAGATTCAAAGCGAGTCCTATCAAAATGCCAATGGCACTTTTTAAACAAAAATAGAAGAACCCAAACTAAAAGTCACATGAAATCTCAAGGGATTCCAAATAGCCAGAAGTGTCTGGAAAAAAGAACAAAACTTCAGGACACACACTTTAATTTCAAAACTTACTACAGAGATAGAGTAATTAAGAATGGGAGATAGGCAGAACTATAAACATAGAATAACAGAATAAAACAGAGTGCTTAGAAATAAACTCACATATACAGGGAAGTGATTTTTGACAAAGGTGCTAATGTTGCCTTTCAACAAATGATGTTGGGAAAACTGAATAACCACATGCAAAAGAATTAAACTGGATCCATACATAACAGCATATACAAAATTACAAATGAATCAAGGACCTAACTGCAAGATTAAAACAATAAAAAAATTCAGAAGAAAAGATAGAACAAAAGCTTCGTGACATTGGACTTGGCAATAATTTCTTTGATATGATATCAAAAGCAAAGGTAACAACAGAAAAAATACACAAATTTGACTTCATGAAAATTTAACATTTTGTGTACCAAAAGATACAGTCAAAAGAGTAAAAAGGCAAAACCGCATGATGGTAAAAAAAAAAAAATATTTGAGAATCATATATCTGATATGTGATTAATAAAATATGTAGAGAACTCCTAAAATACAACAACAACAAAAACAAAAAACATCCTCAACAACAATTCAAAATTAGCAAAGAACTTGGAATAGAC
Source organism: Bubalus bubalis (assembly GCF_019923935.1). Lineage (NCBI taxonomy): Eukaryota > Metazoa > Chordata > Mammalia > Artiodactyla > Bovidae > Bubalus > Bubalus bubalis. Next base: position 50,094,124 of record NC_059170.1, on the reverse strand, counting down.
ATTTCTCCAAAGAAGGTATGTGAGTGGCCACAAAAAGATGTTCAGCATCACTGATCATTAGGGAAATGCAAATCAAAATCACAGTGAGGTACCGTCTCACACCCATTAGGATGGCTACTGTTTTTTTAAAAAAGAATACAAGTTTAGTGAAGCAGTGGACAAACTGGAACCATTGTGCACTCTGTGGGAATGTAAAAAGGTATAGTTGGTATGTTGATTCCACAAAACAATTATACATAGAATTATTAGTGCCAGTGGTCCCACTTTAAGGCATAAACCCAAAAGAAGTGAAAGCAAATTCTCAAAGAGACATTTACACACCCATGTTCATAGCTGTATTACTCACAATAGCTAAAACATGGATATGCAAAGATGGATGTTAGGTCCATGAATCAAGGTAAATTAGAAGCGGTCAAACAGGAGATGGCAAGAGTGAACATCGACATTTTAGGAATCAGTGAACTAAAATGGATGGAAATGGGCAAATTTAATTCAGATGACCATTATATTTACTACTGTGAACAAGATTCCCTTAGGAAAAATGGAGTAGCTCTCATAGTCAACAAAAGAGTCCGAAATGCAGTACTTGGATGCAATCTCAAAAATGACAGAATGGTCTCTGTTCCTTTCCAAGGCAAACCATTCAATATCACAGTAATCTGAGTTTATGCCCCAACCAGTAATGCTGGAGAAGCTGAAGTTGAATGATTCTATGAAGACCTACAAGACCTTCTAGAACTAACACCCAAGAAAGATGTCTTTTTAATCATAGGGGACTGGAATGCAAAAGTAGGAAGTCAAGAGATACCTGGAGTAACAGGCAAATTTGGCCAAAATGAAGCAGGGCAAAAGTTAACAGAGTTTTGCAAAGAGAACACACTGGTCACAGTAAACACCTTCTAACAACACAAGAGAAGACTCTACACATGGACATCACCAGATGGTCAATATCGAAATCAGATTGATTATCTTCTTTGCTACCAAAGATAGAGAAGCTCTATACAGTCAGCGAAAACAAGACTGGGAGCTGACTGTGCCTCGGACTATGAACTCATTATTGCAAAATTCAGTCTTAAATTGAAGAAAGTAGGGAAAACTACTAGACTGTTCAGCTATGAGCTAAATCAAATCCCTTACGATTATACACTGGAAGTGACAAATAGATTCAAGGGATTAGGTTTGATAGAGTGCCTGAAGAACTATGGATGGAGTTTTGTGACATTGTACAGGAGGCAGTGATCAAGACTATCCCCAAGAAAAAGAAATGCAAAATGGCAAAATGGTCGTCTGAGGAACCCTTACGAATAGCCGAGAAAAGAAGAGAAGCTAAAGGCAAAGGAGAAAAGGAAAGATATACCCATTTGAATGCAGAGTTCCAAAGAATAGCAAGGAGAGATAAGAAAGCCTTCCTCAGTGATCAGTGCAAAGAAATAGAGGAAAACAATAGAATGGGAAAGCCTAGAGATCTCTTCAAGAAAATTAGAGATGCCAAGGGAACATTTCATGCAAAGATGGGCTCAATAAAGGACAGAAACGGTATGGACCTAACAGAAGCAGAAGATATTAAGAAGAGGTGGCAAGAATACACAGAAGAACTGTACAAAAAAGATCTTCATGACCCAGATAATCACGATGGTGTGGTCACTCGCCCAGAGCCAGACACCCTGGCATGCAAAGTAAAGTGGGCCTTAGGAAGCATCACTATGAACAAAGCTAGTGGAGGTGATGGAATTCCGGTTGAGCTCTTTCAGATCCTAAAAGATGATGCTGTGAAAGTGCAGCACTCAATATGCCAGCAAGTTTGGAAAACTCAGCAGTGGCCACAGGACTGGAAAAGGTCAGTTTTCATTCCAATCTCAAAGAAGGCAATGCCAAAGAATGCTCAAACTACCGCACAGTTACACTCATCTCGCACGCCAGCAAAGTAATGCTCAAAATTCTCCAAGGCAGACTTCAATAGTACGTGAACCATGAACTTCCAGATGTTCAAGCTGGATTTAGAAAAGGCAGAGGAACCAGAGATCAAATTGCCAACATCCGTTGGATCATTGAAAAAGCAAGAGAGTTCCAGAAAAACATCTACTTCTGCTTGATTGACTACGCCAAAGCCTCCGACTGTGTAGATCACAACAAACTGTGGAAAATTCTTAAAGAGATGGGAATACCAGACCACCTGACCTGCCTCTTGAGAAATCTGTATGCAGGTCAGGAAGCAACAGTTAGAACTGGACATGGAACAACAGACTGGTTCTAAATAGGAAAAGGAGTACGTCAAGGCTGTATATTGTCACCCTGCTTATTTAACTTATATGCAGAGTACGTCATGAGAAACACTGGGCTGGAAGAAGCACAAGCTGGAATCAAGATTGCCAGGAGAAATATCAATAACCTCAGATATGCAGATGACACCACCCTTATGGCAGAAAGTGAAGAACTAAAGAGCCTCTTGATGAAAGTGAAAGAGGAGAGTGAAAAAGCTGGCTTAAAACTCAACACACATGTACACCCATGGTGGATTCATGTCAATGTATGGCAAAACCAATAGAATACTGTAAAGTAAATAAATAAATACATAAAACTGAGATTTAAAAAAAATGAAGATCATGGCATCTGGTCCCATCACTTCATGGCAAACAGACGTGGAAACAATGGAAACAGTGACAGACTTTTATTTTGGGGGCTCCAAAACAACTGCAGATGGTGACTGCAGCCATGAAACTAAAAGACGCTTGCTCCTTGGAAGAACAGCTATGACCAACCTAGACAGCATATTAAAAAGCAGAGACATTACTTTGCCGACAAGTTCCTTTAATCAAAGCTATGGCTTTTCCAGTAGTCACATATGGATGTGAAAGTTGGACCATAAGGAAAGCTGAGCACTGAAGAGTTGATGCTTTTGATCTGTGGTGTTGGAGAAGACTCTTGAGAGTCCCTTGGACTGCAAGGAGATCCAACCCGTCTATCCTAAAGGAGATCAGTCCTGAATATTCATTGGAAGGACTGATGCTGAAGCTGAAATTCCAACAGTTTGGCCACCTGATGTGAAGAACTGACTCCTTGCAAAAGCCCCTGATGCTGGGGAAGATGGAGGGCAGGAAGGAGAAGGGGACGACAGAGGATGAGATGGTTGGATGGCATCACCGACTCAATGGACATGAGTTTGAGTAAGCCCCGAGAGTTGGTGGTGGTCAGGGAAGCCTGGCGTGCTGCAGTCTGTGGGGTCGCAAAGAGTCGGACACGACTGAGCGACTGAACTGAACCTTTATAAGTGGTTGAGCTAGTGCCTTTTCTGTATGTGTGCCTTTACCATGCGGTGTTTGTGTTTTTCACATTCTAGTGTGGTCTTTTTTCCTTAGAGAAGTCCTTTTAATGTTTCCAGGAAAGTCAGTTTAGTGGCGCTAAAGTCTTCTAGCTTTTGCTTGTGTGTAAAACTCGTGATCTGTCCTCTAAAACCAAAATGATGGCTTTGCCAGGTAGGGTATTCTTGGTTGTATGTTTTTTCCTTACATCATTTGAACATATTGTGCCACTCCTTTCTTGACAGAAAGTTGGCTTCTAATCTATTTGTGCATAACTGTTTGCCTTTCTCTTGATGCTTTTAAGATTTTCTCTTTTCCTTTAATTTTGCCATTTAATTATAATATGTTGGCGCAAACTTCTTTGGTTCATCTCACTGGGCATTCTCTGTGCTTCCCGAACCTGTTTCCTTTCCCAGGTTATGGAAGTTTTCAGCTATTGTTTCTTTAAATAAGTTCTCTTCACCTTTCTCCATCTCTTCTTCTGCAACCCATATAATGCCAGTGTTAGTATATTGGATTTTGTCATAGTTCTCTTAAACTATCCTCATTTTAAAGAAATTTTATTAGATCTACAATGTGGTGTTAGTTTCAGGTATATAGCAATGCGATTCAGTTATACACTTATTCTTTTTCAGATTGTTTATCAATATATAGGTTATTACAGAATATTGAGAAGTGCCCTATGCTATACAGTAGATCCTTGTTGATTATTTATGTATATTAGTGTGTGTATGTTAATCCCAGGCTCCTAATTTATCCCTTCCCACCTTGTTCCCCCTTTGGTAACCATATGTTTGTTTTAAAAATATGTGAGTCTGTTTTGTAAATAAGTTCATGTGTATCATTAAAAAAAATTAGATTCCATATATGAGTGCTATCATGTACTTGTATTTTTCTGATTTACTTCACTTAGCATGATAATCTCTAGGTCCATCTGTGTTGCTGTGAATGGCATTATTTCATTCTTTTTTATGGCTCAGTAATATTCCATTGTGTATATATGCCACATCTTCTTTATCCATGCCTCTGTTGATGGACATTTAGATTGCTTCCCTGTATTGGCTATTGTAAATAGTGCTGTGGTGAACATTAGGGTGTATGTATCTTTTCAAAGAAAGGGTTTCTTTGAATATATGTTCAGGAGTGGGATTCGTGGATCATATGGTAGCTCTATTTTTAGATTTTTAAGGAACTTCCATACTATTCTCTATAGTGGTTGTACCGATGTACTTTCCTAGCAACAGTGTAGGAGAGTTTCCTTTTCTCCACGTCCTCACTGTATGCATTTGTGTCCAGTCACAGTCATGTCCAACTCTTTGTGACCCTTTGAACTGTAGCCCACCAGGCTCTTCTGTCTATGGGATTCTTCAGGCAGGAATACTGGAGTAGATTGCCATTTTCTCCTGGGAATCTTCCTGACCCAGGGACCAAACCTGAGTCTCCTGTGTCTCCTGCCTTGCAGGTGGATTCTTTACCCGCCAAGCCACTGGGGAAGACCCCCACATCCTCTCCAGCATTTTCTGTTTGTAGACCTATTGATGACGGCCATTCTGACTGCTGTGAGTGATGCCTCGCTGTAGTTTTTATTTGCATTTCTTTGCTAATCAGTGATGTTGAGCAACTTCTCCTGTGTCTGTTGGCCATCTGCATGTCTTCTTTGGAGAAATATCTATTTAGGTCTTTTATCCATTTTTGGATTCAGTTGACATAGAGCTACATGACCTGTTTGTATATTTTGGAGATTAAACTCTGGTTGGTTGCTTTGTTTGCAAATATTTTCTCACATTCTGTGGGTTGTCTTTTTGTTTTGTTTATGGTTTCTTTTGCTGTGCAAAAACTCTAAGTTTAATTAGGTCTCATTTGTTTATTTTTGTTTTCATTTCCGTTGCTCTGGGAGGTGGATCCAAAAAGATATTGCTGTGATTTGTACCAAAGAGTGTTGTTTTCCTCTAAGAATTTTCTTTTCAGCTTGGATAATTTCCAGTACTGTCTTCCAGTTCACTAGTCTTTTCCTCTGTGTCACCTAATCTACTGTTGATATCTTTTGTTGCAGATCAGATCAGATCAGTCACTCAGTTGTGTCCGACTCTTTGCGACCCCATGAATCGCAGCACGCCAGGCCTCCCTGTCCATCACCAACTCCCGGAGTTCTCTCAGACTCATGTCCATCGAGTCAGTGATGCCATCCAGCCATCTCATCCTCTGTCATCCCCTTCTCCTCCTGCCCCCAGTCCCTCCCAGCATCAGGGTCTTTTCCAATGAGTCAACTCTTCGCATGAGGTGGCCAAAGTACTGGAGTTTCAGCTTTAGCATCATTCCTTCCAAAGAAATCCCAGGACTGATCTCCTTCAGAATGGACTGGTTGGATCTCCTTGCAGTCCAAGGGACTCTCAAGAGTCTTCTCCAACACCACAGTTCAAAAGCATCAATTCTTCAGTGCTCAGCCTTCTTCACAGTCCAACTCTCACATCCATACGTGACCACAGGAAAAACCATAGCCTTGACTAGATGAACCTTTGTTGGCTAAGTAATGTCTCTGCTTTTGAATATGCTATCTAGGTTGGTCATAACTTTCCTTCCAAGGAGTAAGTGTCTTTTAATTTCATGGCTGCAGTCACCATCTGTAGTGATTTTAGAGCCCAGAAAAATAAAGTCTGACACTGTTTCCACTGTTTCCCCATCTATTTCCCATGGAAGTGATGGGACCAGATGCCATGATCTTCGTTTTCTGAATGTTGAGCTTCAAGCCAACTTCTTCACTCTCCACTTTCACTTTCATCAAGAGGCTTTTGAGTTCCTCTTCACTTTCTGCCATAAGGGTGGTGTCATCTGCATATCTGAGGTTATTGATATTTCTCCCCGCAATCTTGATTCCAGCTTGTGTTTCTTCCAATCCAGCATTTCTCATGATGTACTCTGCATATAAGGAGGAAGCCAATTCTGACTCCATGTTGGAACTGTTTCTTTGACTTGCTTTCCATTGTTTTTGTTATTATAATCATACAGAATGGTTTACCTCAGAGAATCCTGCCCCTCTGTCTGAACTAAAGTTCCTATGTTCAGAGTCCTGTCCACATGTGGATGGCAGGAAGGAAGAAATTAACACATCTCTTTGCTGAGGCTTGCCATTCTAGGAGATGTTTGCAAGATTACTGGCCTTTTTACTTTGCTTCCTCACCTCCCCTCATCTCTAATTTATAAAAGAACCTGACATCCAGACCCTAAAAGGATGGTTATTTTGATGTACTAACCTGCCATCTTCTCGGCCTGCCAGCTCTACTATTAAAGTGTCTTCCTTGCCTCAACACCTCATCTCTTGGATTCATTGACCTGTTGTGCAGCAAGCAGAGCGAGCTTGGACTTGGTAACACTTATACTGTATTATTTATTTCAGTCATTGTATTCTTTAGCTCTGTTTGGTTCTTCTTTATACTTTCTCTTTTTAAACTTATTACTGCATGCATCCATTCTTCTGAGTTAGTTGAGCATCTTTATAATCATTACCTTGAACTCTTTGTTGGGTAAATTGCTTATCTCCATTTAGTTCTTTTTCTCAGTTTGATCTTGTTCCTTCATTTGGAACATACTCCTCTTTCTCCTCATTCTGCCTAATTCTGTGTTTCCATGTGTTGGTAATTCAGTTGTGTTTCCTGATCTTGAGGAAATGGCCTTATGTAGAAGATGTTCAATGAAGGGGAGCCTACTCCCTTCTGGCCACCTCATGTAGGCTGTGTTGGCTGTTATGTTGTGGTTGGTATGACTGCTGTGGGCACATTGGTACATGGGTCTGATCCCTGGCCCAGTTGATTACGCAGCCCTAGTTCAACCCACCCCTGTTGGCTTGCTGTTAGATGGGGAGGGGTCCTGGCATGGCTGGTTGCATGGCATGGGGGTTGCCTAGAGCTGGTGCTGGCCTGCTTGTTGGTGTGGCCTAATCCTTGGGTGGCTGACTGTTAGTCCTGAGGGGTCCTGGGGTTGATGCCAGTCCACTAGTGGATGGGTCCTGGACTGGCTGGCTGTGGGGCCAGAGGGACCTGGGAATGATGCTAGTCTGTGGTGGGTGGCTGGGGGGAGGATTCCAGAATGACGCCAGCACCAGTATCTTAGTGGTAGAATGAGCTCCCCAAATGACTGCTGCCAGTGTCTATGACATCAGGGGAAGTTTCAGTAGCCTCCAAGAGGCTCTCCAAATCAATGAGTTTGACCCAAATCCCTGCAAAGTACTGAGTCTGCACTGGGACTTGAATTATGTGAGATTACTGTGTGCCCTTTAGGAATCTCTGTTTTCTATATTGCTCTGGTTCTCCCATACACAGGCCCCGTCACCCTTCAGAGCCACATATTCTGGGGTCTTGTTTTCGGTGCAGGGCCTCCAAGCTGGGGAGCCCAATGTGGGCCTCAGACCCCTCCCTCTTTGGAAAGAACCTTTGCAGTTGTGGTTTTATCTTCCCATTTGTGGATTGTCTACCTGAGGGGGTGGTGGTGTGGGTCAGGTCATATTGTGTCTCTATCATCCCTACCCATCTCATTGTGGTTCCTTCTTTATATCTTTAGTTTTGGAAAAATCTTTTCTGCTGGTCTTCAGATTGTTCTCATTGATAGTTTCTCTGTAATTAGTTGTAAGTTTCGTGTGCCCATGTGAGGAAGTGAGCTCAGTTCTACTCTGTGTCTTGGCTGCACCTTCATTGTGTTTTCATTTGTACTCATCTCTGGGATTTTCCAGATTCCTTTGTGAGTTTTTCTTTGATCCATTGGTTAAGAGTGTGTTGCTTAATTTCTAAAATTTTTTGAATTTTGTTATTGATTTCTAACTTTAATCCTGTTGTGGTTTAGAGAAAATATTTTGTATAGTATCTATCTTTAAAAACTTTTGAGACTTGTGGCCTAACATATGGTCTGTCCTGGACAATGTCCTATATGTGCACTTGAGAATAATATGTATTCTCTTGTTGCTGGCTAGAGTGTTCTGTATATGGCTATTATATCTAGTTGGTTTATTGTCTTTTTAAGTCTTCTATTTCCTTACTTACCTTCTGTCTAGTTATTTTATCCACTATTGTGAGTATTGAAGTCTCCAACTCTTACTATGGAGCTCTCTAATTCTCCCTTCAGATCTGTCCGTTTTTGCTGCATTTATTATATTTTGATGGTCTGTAATTAGCTATATGACTTCCCTGGTGGCTCAGACAGTAAAGCGTCTGCCTACAATATGGGAGACCTGGGTTCAATCCCTGAGTCGGAAAGATCTGGAGAAGGAAATGGCAACCCACTTCAGTGTTGTTGCCTGGAAAATTAGATATATAAATGTTTATAATTGTTATATCTTTTTTGTGTTAAACCTTTTATAATATATGGCATTCCTCATTGTCTCTTATAACCTTTTATGATTTAAAGTCTATTTTGTCTGATATTACCATAGCCTCATCCCCTGCATGCCCAGTAACTTTGGGTTACTGTTTGCAGTTAAATCTTTCCCATCTTTTCACTTTCGACCTGCTTGTGTCTTTGGATATCAAATGATTCTCTTGTAGATAGCATATAGTTGGAGCTATACATATAGCTTTCAGTTCAGTTCAGTTGCTCAGTCGTGTCCGACTCCCTGCGACCCCATGAATCGCAGCACGCCGGGCCTCCCTGTCCATCACCAACTTCCGGAGTTCACTCAAACTCATGTCCATCGAGTCAGTGATGCCATCCAGCCATCTCATCCTCTGTTGTCCCCTTCTCCTCCTGCCCCCAATCCCTCCCAGCATCAGAGTCTTTTTCCAGTGAGTCAACTCTTCGCATGAGGTGGCCAAAGTACTGGAGTTTCAGCTTTAGCATCATTCCTTCCAGAGAACACCCAGGGCTGATCTCCTTCAGAATGGACTGGTTGGATCTCCTTGCAGTCCAAGGGACTCTCAAGAGTCTTCTCCAACACCACAGTTCAAAAGCATCAATTCTTTGGCACTCAGCCTTCTTCACAGTCCAACTCTCACATCCATACATGACCACAGGAAAAACCATAGCCTTGACTAGACGGACCTTTGTTGGCTAAGTAATGTCTCTGCTTTTGAATATGCTATCTAGGTTGGTCATAACTTTCCTTCCAAGGAGTAAGTGTCTTTTAATTTCATGACTGCAGTCACCATCTGCAGTGATTTGGGAGCCCCCCAAAATAAAGTCTGACACTGTTTCCACTGTTTCCCCATCTATTTCCCATGAAGTGATGGGACCAGATGCCATGATCTTCGTTTTCTGAAAGTTGAGCTTTAAGCCAACTTTTTCACTCTCCACTTTCACTTTAATCAAGAGGCTTTTTAGTTCCTCTTCACTTTCTGCCATGAGGGTGGTGTCATCTGCATATCTGAGGTTATTGATATTTCTCCCGGCAATCTTGATTCCAGCTTGTGCTTCCTCCAGTCCAGCATTTCTCATGATGTACTCTGCATATAAGTTAAATAAGCAGGGTGACAATATACAGCCTTGACATACTCCTTTCCGTATTTGGAACCAGTCTGTTGTTCCATGTCCAGTTCTAACTGTTGCCTCCTGACCTGCGTAGGTTTCTCAACAGGCAGGTCAGGTGGTCTGGTATTCCCATCTCTTGAATAATTTTCCACAGTTTGTTGTGATCCACACAGTCAAAGGCTTTCATATAGCTATAGAGTTGTGTTTTTATACACATGCCAATCTGTCTTGTGATTTGAGAGTTTAATCATTTATGTTTAAAGTAATTAATTATAAAAAGAGGCTTACTACTGTCATTGTTTTCTATATGCTTTACAGCTTTTTATGCTCCCCTTTCCTACATTCCTGTTACTTTTTTGGGTTTAATTGTTTTTTTTTTTTTTTGTAATGAAATGTTTAAATTCCTTTCTTATTTCCTCTTATGTATATTCTATAGCTATTTTCTGATGGATACTGTGGGGATTACATTTAACATTCTGAAGTTGTAACACTCTAATTTGAATTTATATCAATTTAACCTTGTTAACATACAAACAATTTAAGTCTGAATTTGAAGAAAGTAGGGAAAACCACTAGACCATTCAGGTATGACCTAAATCAAATCTCTTATGATTATACAGTGGAAGTGAGAAATAGATTTAAGGGCCTAGATCTGATAGATAGAGTGCCTGATGAACTATGGAATGAGGTTCGTGACATTGTACAGGAGACAGGGATCAAGACCATCCCCATGGAAAAGAAATGCAAAAAAGAAAAATGGCTGTCTGGGGAGGCCTAACAAATAGCTGTGAAAAGAAGAGAAGCGAAAAGCAAAGGAGAAAAGGAAAGGTATAAGCATCTGAATGCAGAGTTCCAAAGAATAGCAAGAAGAGATAAGAAAGCCTTCTTCAGCAATCAATGCAAAGAAATAGAGGAAAACAACAGAATGGGAAAGACTGGAGATCTCTTCAAGAAAATTAGAGATACCAGGGGAACATTTCATGCAAAGATGGGCTAGATAAAGGACAGAAATGGTATGGACCTAACAGAATCAGAAGATATCAAGAAGAGGTGGCAAGAATACACAGAAGAACTGTACAGAAAAGATCTTCATGACCTAGATAATCACGATGGTGTGATCACTCACCTAGAGCCAGACATCCTGGAATGTGAAGTCAAGTGGGCCTTAGAAAGCATCAAGCATCACTACGAACAAAGCTAGTGGAGGTGATGGAATTCCAGTGGAGCTATTTCAAATCCTGAAAGATGATGCTGTGAAAGTGCTACACTCAATATGCCAGCAAATTTGGAAAACTCAGCAGTGGCCACGGGACTGGAAAGGTCCATTTTCATTCCAATCCCAAAGAAAGGCAATGCCAAAGAATGCTCAAACTACCGCACAATTGCCCTCATCTCACATGCTAGTAAAGTAATGCTCAAAATTCTCCAAGCCAGGCTTCAGCAATATGTGAACTGTGAACTTCCTGATGTTCAAGCTGGTTTTAGAAAAGGCAGAGGAACCAGACATCAAATTGTCAACATCCGCTGGATCATGGAAAAAGCAAGAGAGTTCCAGAAAAACATCTATTTCTGCTTTATTGACTATGCCAAAGCCTTTGACTGTGTGGATCACAACAAACTATGGAAAATTATTCAAGAGATGGGAATACCAGACCACCTGACCTGCCTCTTGAGAAATTTGTATGCAGGTCAGGAAGCAACAGTTAGAACTGGACATGGAACAACAGACTGGTTCCAAATAGGAAAAGGAGTATGTCAAGGCTGTATATTGTCACCCTGCTTATTTAACTTATATGCAGAGTACATCATAAGAAATGCTGGACTGGAAGAAGCACAAGCTGGAATCAAGATTGGCAGGAGAAATATCAATAACCTCAGATATGCAGATGACACCACCCTGCCAATAGGCAGAAAGTGAAGAGGAACTCAAAAGCCTCTTGATGAAAGTGAAAGAGGAGAGTGAAAAAGTTGGCTTAAAGCTCAACTTTCAGAAAACGAAGATCATGGCGTCTGGTCCCATCACTTCATGGGAAATAGATGGGGAAACAGTGGAAACAGTGTCAGACTTTATTTTGGGGGGCTCCCAAATCACTGCAGATGGTGACTGCAGTCATGAAATTAAAAGACGCTTACTCCTTGGAAGGAAAGTTATGACCAACCTAGATAGCATATTCAAAAGCAGAGACATTACTTTGCCAACAAAGGTCCATCTAGTCAAGGCTATGGTTTTTCCTGTGGTCATGTATGGATGTGAGAGTTGGACTGTGAAGAAGGCTGAGTGCCAAAGAATTGATGCTTTTGAACTGTGGTGTTGGAGAAGACTCTTGAGAGTCCCTTGGACTGCAAGGAGATCCAACCAGTCCATTCTGAAGGAGATCAGCCCTGGGATTTCTTTGGAAGGAATGATGCTAAAGCTGAAACTCCAGTACTTTGGCCACCTCATGCGAAGAGTTGACTCATTGGAAAAGACTCTGATGCTGGGAGAGATTGGGGGCAGGAGGAGAAGGGGATGACAGAGGATGAGATGGTTGGATGGCATCACTGACTTGATGGACGTGAATCTGAGTGAACTCCGGGAGTTGGTGATGGACAGGGAGGCCTGGTGTGCTGCGATTCATGGGGTCGAAGAGTCAGACATGACTGAGCGACTGAACTGAACTGAACATACAAACACAGCTCCTGTACAGCTTTTACCCCACCTTCATTGGTTGTTGTTGTCACAAAATTACATCTTTATACATTGTACACCCCAAGTCGCTTACTCCTTGGAAGGAAAGTTATGACCAACCTAGATAGCATATTGAGAAGCAGAGACATTACTTTGCCAACAAAGGTCCATCTAGTCAAGGCTATGGTTTTTCCAGTGGTCATGTATGGATGTGAGATTTGGACTGTGAAGAAGGCTGAGCGCCGAAGAATTAATGCTTTTGAACTGTGGTGTTGGAGAAGACTCTTGAGAGTCCCTTGGACTGCAAGGAGATCCAACCAGTCCATTCTGAAGATCAGCTCTGGGATTTCTTTGGAGGGAATGATGCTAAAGCTGAAACTCCAGTACTTTGGCCACCTCATGCAAAGAGTTGACTCATCGGAAATGCTGGGAGGGATTGGGGGCAGGAGGAGAAGGGGATGACAGAGGATGAGATGGCTGGATGGCATCACTGACTCGATGGACGTGAGTCTGAGTGAACTCCAGGAGTTGGTGATGGACAGGGAGGCCTGGTGTGCTGCGATTCATGGGGTCGCAACGAGTTGGACACAACTGAGCAACTGAACTGAACTGAAACATAAACTGATAATCATTTAAAATGCATTAATTAGTCCTTTATATTTTGTAGAAAACAAGATTTGGAGTTACAAACGAAAGTTACAGCAATAATAGCTTTTACACTAATAATTTTTTCTTTAAATTTGTTAATTTCTTAAACTATGTTGAAAACAAAAAATGCAATTACACATCGTTTTTGTAATAGCTTTTATAATTTCCCATCTATTACCATTATTGAAATCTTCATTTTTCAATACAGCTTCAAGTTACCATCTAGTGTTTTGTCTTTTCACCTTGAAGGACTCCCTTGAGCATTTATTTCAGGGCAAGTCGAATGGTGAAGAACTCCCTCAGCTTTTGTTTATCTGGGAATGTCTTAATTTCTTGTTCATTCTTAAAAACAGTTTTTCTGGATATAGGATTCTTGGTTGAAAGTTTTTTCTTTTAGCACTTTGAGTATATTGGCTCACTGTTTTCTGGACTCGGAAGTTTCTGATGAAAAATCTGATCATCTTACTGAGGGTCCCTTGTATGTGATAATTTGCTGCTTTCTGCCTGCTTTCAAGATTCTTTCTCTTGATAGATTGATTATGATGTGTCTTGGTATAGGTGTCTTTGAGTTCATCTTTACTTGGAGATTATTGACCATCTTGCATGTTTATACTCATGTTTTTCATTAAGCTTGAGAAGTTTTCAGCCACTATTTCTTCGGCTATTCTCACTTGCCCTTTTCTCTCTTCTTTTGGGACTCCTATGAGAGTATGTTGGTACACTTGATGGTGTCCCACAGATCCCTTAGTCTCTGTTCACCTTTATTCAATTTTTTTTTTCTTTCTGATCTTCAGATTTGCTAATTTTTGTACCCCAATCTTCAAGTTTGCTAATTCTTCCTTTGGCCTACTCAAATCTGTTTTTGAATGCCCCTTGTGAATTTTAAGGCTTCCCAGATGGCTCAGTGATAAGAATCTGCCTGCCAATGCAGGAGACATGAGAGATGCAGGTTTGACCCCTGGGTTGAAAAGATCCCCTGGAGTAGGAAATGCAGCCCACTCCAGTGTTCATGACTGGAAAACTCCATGGACAGAGGAGCCTGGTTGGCTACAGTCCATGGGGTCACAAAGAGTTGGATGTAACTGAGCATGCACAGTGAACTTTTAAGTTTGTTGTACTTTTCAAAAGCTACAGAACTTCTTTTTAGTTTTTTTTTTAATCTCTATTTAAAAAAATTATTTACTTAATGTATTTGTGTTTGTGCTTGGTCTTCATTGCTGTGCATGGGCTTTCTCTAGTTGCAGTGAACTGGTTCTCCTCTTTGCTGCAGTGTGCAGGCTCCTCACTGCGGTGGCTTCTCTTGTGGAGCACAGGCTGGAGGTACGCATACCTCTAGTCTTGCAGTCTTCAGTAGCTGCGCACAGGGGCTCTGCAGCACGGGCTCAGTAGCTGTGGCTCACGGGCTCAGCTGCCCCATGGTGTATGGAATCTTCCTGGACCAGGGATCAAACACATGTCCCCTGCATTGGCAGACAGATTTTTAACCACTGATCCACCAGGAAAATCCTGTCTCTGTATTTAGTTTCCATTTTGTTCACAGTGCAGTTTCTTGATTTTCTTGCATCATCCTTTAATTCTTTGAGCATCTTTAAGACAGTTGTAACATCTTCATCTAGTAGATCTGCTATCTGGTCTTTTTCAGGGACAGTTTATGTTGATTTATTTTACCTTTTGAATGGGCCACACTTTCCTCTTTCTATGACTTGTGATTTTTGTTGTTGAATGCTAGACTTCTGAATCTAATAATGTCACTCTGGAAATCAGATTATCCCCTTTTGCCAGGGTTTTCTCTTTGTTATTGTTTTATTTTTGTAAACTGTCTCTGAGCCAGTGATCCATCTAAAGTGTAAACTTAAGGTTTTCTTGAGTCTTTTCTGAGCCTTTTCCTGAGCATGTGAAATTACTTTCTAATTTCCTCCATATATTAGTTGTTTTAAATGTCCTAATGTCTAGCTCCCAGAGTCTTTATTGGTATGGAGATGTGGAGGAAAAGGAGGTTAGAGTTAAGGGTGGGAAATTGAGTCAATGCCAGTGAAAATCACTATGAGATACCATCTCACACCCATTGCTGTTGTTCAGTCACTCAGTCCTTTCTGACTTTTTGCGACCCCATGGACTTTAGCACACCAGGCTTCCCTGTCCTTCACTATCTCCTCGAGTTTGCTCAAACTCATGTCCATTGAGTTGGTGATGCCATCCAATCATCTCATCCTCTGTTGCCCCTTCTTCTCCTTCAATCTTGCTCAGCATCAGGGTCTTTCCCAATGAGTCAGCTCTTTGAGTCAGGTGGCCAAAGTACTGGAACTTCAGCATCAGCTTCCAATGAATATTCAGGGTTGATTTCCTTTATTAGACTGGTTTGATCTCCTTGCAGTCCAAGGGACTCTCAAGAGTCTTCTCCAACACCACAGTTCGAAAGCATCAATTCTTTGGCACTCAGCCTTCTTTATAGTCCAACTCTCACATCATACACGACTACTGGAAAAACCATAGCTTTGATTATACAGACCTTTGTCAGCAAGGTAATGTCTCTGCTTTTAAATATGCTGTCTAGGTTGGTCATAGCTTGTTTTCCAAGGAGCAAGCATCTTTTAATTTCATGGGTGCAGTCACTATCTGCAGTGATTTTGGAGCCCAAGAAAATTAAGTCTGTCACTGTTCCCCATCTGTTTGCCATGAAGTGATGGGACCAGATGCCATGAACTTCATTTTTTGAATGTTAAGTTTTAAGCCAGCTTTTTCACCCTCTTCTTTCACCATCATCAAGAGGCTCTTTAGTCTTGCTTCCCTTTCTGCCATTAGGGTGGTGTCATCTGCATATCTGAGGTTATTGATATTTCTGCCAGGAATTTTGATTCCAGCTTGTACTTCATCCAGCCCAGCATTTTGCATGATGTATGCTGCATGTAAATTAAATAAGCAGGGTGACAATATACAGCCTTGATGCACCCCTTTCCCGATTTTGAAATGGTCTGTTTGTTCCATGTCCGGGTCTAACTGTTGCTTCTTGACCTGCATACAGGTGTTGCAGGAGACAGTTAACATGGTCTGGTATTCCCATATAGGAACTCTCCACAGTTTGTTTTGATCCACATAGTCAAAGGGTTTAGTGTAGTCAGTGAATGAGAAGTAGGTGTTTTTCTGGAATCCCCTTGCTTTTTCTATGATGCAACAGATGTTGGCAATTTGATCTTTGATTCCTCTGCCTTTTCTAAACCCCGCTTGTACATCTGGAAGGTCTCAGTTCACATACTGTTGAAGCCGAGCTTGAAAGACTTTGAGCATTACTTTGCTGGCATGTGAAATGAGCTCAGTTGTGTGGTAGTTTGAACATCCTTTAGCATTTCCCTTCTTTGAGATTGGAATGAAAACTGACCTTTTCCATTCCTGTGGCCACTGCTGAGTTTTCCAAATTTGCTGGTAAATTGAGTGCAGCACTTTCACATCATCTTTTAGGATTTGAAACAGCTCAGCTGGAATTCTGTCACCTCCACTAGCTTCGTTCGTAGTTAATTCTTCCTAAGGCCCACTTGACTTCACACTCCAGGATGTCTGGCTCTAGGTGAGTGACTGCACCCTCATGGTTACCCAAGTCATTAAGATCTTTTTTGTACAGCTCTCCTGTGTATTCTTGTCATCCCTTCTTAATCTCTTCTGTTAGTTCCTACCATTTCTGTCCTTTATTGTACCCATCTTTGCATGAAATATTCCCTTGGTATTTCTAATTTCTTGAAGAGATCTCTAGTTTTTCTCATTCTGTTGTTTTCCTCTTTTTCTTTGCATTGTTCATGTAAGAAGACTTTCTTCTCTCTCCTTCCTATTCTTTGGAACTCTGCATTCAGATGGGTATATCTTTCCCTTTCTCCTTTGCCTTTATTTCACTTCTCTTTTCTCAATTATTTGTAAGGCCTCCTTGAAAGTGAAAGTGAAGTTGCTCAGTCATGTCCAACTTTTTGTGACCCCATGGACTGTAGCCTACCAGGCTCCTCCCTCCATGGGATTCTCCAGGCAAGAGTACTGGAGTGGGTTGCCATTTCCTTCTCCAGGGGATCTTCCTGACCCAGGGATCAAACCTGGGTCTCCCGCATTGGAGGCAGACGCTTTAACCTCTGAGCCACCAGGGAAGCCCTTAGACAACCATTTTGCCTTGTTGCATTTCTTTTTCTTGGGGATGGTTTTGTTCATTGCTTCTTGTACTGTGTTCACCAATTAGAATGGCTATTATCAAAACACAGAATAACAAGTGTTGATAAGGACATAGAGAAATTGAAATGCTTGTGCATTGCTGATGGAATATAAAATAGTGTACCACTGTGGAAGAGTTTGGCAGCTCCTCAAAGAGTTTCACTTAGAATTACCATTTGATCCAACAGTGCCACTTCTAGGTATATATCCAAACGAATTGAGAGCAGGAACTCAACAAGTCAGTGATCATAGAAGCTTTATTCACAATAGCCAGAAAAGGTGGAAATAGCTAGATGTCTATTGATAGATGAGTGGATAAACAAGATGTGGCATATACAGTCAGTGGAATATTATTTAGCCTTAAAAAGGAATGCAATTCTGATACATACTACAGCATGGATGAACCTTGAATATAAATGGTTATGCTAAGAGATATAAGCCAGACACAAAAGGGCAAATACTGCATGATTCCACTCATATGAGGCATGTAGAGTAGACTAATTCAAAGAGAAAATACAATAGTGCATAATAAGGTTAACAGGCTGGGGAGAGGGAGGGGTGGGGAGTTATGGGTACAAAGCTTCTGTTTGGAGACGATGAAAAGTGGATAGTGGTGATAGTATAACATGGTGAATGTACTTCACGCTACTGAACTGTATACTTTGATATGGTTAAAATGGTCAAGTTTATATTATACTTAGTTTACGGTAAGAAAACAGACAAGCCCCTGAGTAATAGTAGAACATAGCATTTTCTGAAGATGAGATTATTAAAAAAAATTTTAACTTGTAATTTGCCTTGAATATTTAAGAGTTTCCTTCCCACTTTCTAGTACTCTAAAAAAAGCCTAATCCAGTAACAGAAATTGTCTTTGCAACACAACTCAATATACTTAGGACACAAAGACAGTGCTTACTCCCAGTTTTGTTTTGATCTTTTAATTAATAAAGAAAATGGAGACATTGAAAAGGCTTTTTTTTTTTTTTTTACAGTTTTTGCAAAGGTGTATTCCTGTATGGCCACCACTCTTCATGTTATAGTTAGCATATCTGCTCTTCAGATTCATCCATGTTGTATGTGTTGCTTATTGTTGAGTGGTATTCCATTGTGTGGAATACTGTAGGGTATTTATTCCCTGGTTGCTACATATCTGGGTTATCTTCGGTTTGGCTATTATGGCTAAAACTGCTATGAGGGTAAAGCGTCTGCCTGCAATGCAGGAGACCTGGGTTCAATCCCTGGGTCAGGAAGATCCCCTGGAGAAGGAAATGGCAACCCACCCCAGTACTCTTGCCTGGAAAATCCAATGGACAGAGAAGCCTGGTAGACTATAGTCCATGGGATCGCAGAGTTGGACACGACTGAGTGACTTCACTTTCTTTCTAACTTCACACAGCTATGTTAATTGTGAAAGTGAAGTCTCTCAGTCGTGTCCGACTCTCTGCAACCCCATGGACTGTAGCCTACCAGGCTTCTCCGTCCGTGGGATTCTCCAGGCAAGAATACTGGAGTGGGTTACCATTTCCTTCTCCAGGGGATCTTCCCGACCCAGGGATCGAACCCGGGTCTCCCGCATTGGAGGCAGATGCTTTAACCTCTGAGCCACCAGGGAAGCCCATGTTAATTGTACTACTCTCTAAAAATGTATCGCTAAGTCTCCAATCAATAATGATAACAAAAGACATACTAATATGTCTCCAGTGAGTAAGTATTTAACTGTATTTAACTTTCTGAGACACTGACAAGCTATCTTCTAAAGTGGGTGTATTATTGTAAATTCCCACTAGTAATGTATGAGAGTTCCGGTTGCTTTCTATTCTGTGCAGTATTTAGTATTACCGATACTCTTAGGTATATAAATGAGTGTGTGCAAGTATTCTCCCAGTCTGTATTCTCTTTTGATTTTCTTAACAGTATCTTTTGGAGAGCAAAATTTTTAAGTTGTAATGTCATCAATTACTTTTTTCTATGACTCATTCATCCTTTTTGTGTCTTATCTATGAACTATTTGCCTAATTGGAGATCACAAAGAATT
Source organism: Bubalus bubalis (assembly GCF_019923935.1). Classification (NCBI taxonomy): domain Eukaryota; kingdom Metazoa; phylum Chordata; class Mammalia; order Artiodactyla; family Bovidae; genus Bubalus; species Bubalus bubalis. The sequence goes on along the minus strand of NC_059170.1, from coordinate 50,074,839 downwards.
CCTTAGGTTTTCTTCCAGAAGGTTTATAATTTTAGCTCTTATATTTAAGTATGTTATCCATTTGGAAATAATTCCTGTGTATGGTATGACATAAGGTGAAGTTCATTTTCCTGCATATGATGTGACATAAGGATCAAGTTCTAATATCAACAGTATATTTTGAAAAGATGATCATTTAACCATTGGATTACCTTAGCACATTTGGCAAAAATCAATTGGCTGTGAATATGTGGGTCTCCTCCTAACTTTTAATGGTTTTCTTGATCTGTATGTACATTCTTATGCCCATACAACCCTGTTTTGACCACTGCAACTTTATAGGAAGGCTAGAAATCAGGTAATCTAAGTCCTCCAACTTAATTCTTTTCCAAAATTGTTTTGCTTACCTGAAGTCCTTTGCATTTCCATATAAATGTTGAATAAGGCTGCCAATTTCCATAATTATATGGCTTCAGTTTTCACTGGAATCATGTTGAATCAATAGATGAATTTGAGGAGGACTGACACAGCAATGACATTCAGTCAATCTTGTGATCAATACACATGGACTATCTTCTCATTTGTATTGCATCTTTCTTTCAGCCGTATTTAGTATTTTTGGTGCCCACGTTTTGCCCATATTTGATAAATTATCCCTAAATGTTTCATATATTAATATCATATATTAAAAAATTAAATTTACATTTTACCACTGTTATAAAAATATGATCGATTTTTGCATGATGACCTTGTATCTGCAAATAAAAAGTTACTTCTCTTTTCCCAATCTGTGTACCGTTCATTTCTTTTTCCTGTCATGCTGCACCTGATGGGACCTCTAGTACAATACTTTAAAAAAAGAGTGAGAGTAGCCGTTCTTGCTTTGTTCATAATTTTATGAAGAAACCATTCAATTTTTCAAAATTATTGTGATAACTATGGGGTTTGTTGCAGGTGCCCTCTATTAGATTGAGGAAATTTCCTTCTATTCCTAGATTGCTGAGGACTTTCATGACTTGGTGTAGAATTTTGTCAGGTGCTTCCTCTACACCTGTTAAGATGATCATGTGGCTTTTCTTTTTGCTCTGTAAATATGATAGAAGTATGTAAAAATGGTGTAAATTGGTTTCTGAATGCAAAGCAACCTTGCAGTCCTGGGATAAATTCCACTTGGTCATAAAGTTCCTTTTGATACACTACTCAAAATGATTACCAAATACTTTGTCAAGGATTTTTGCATCTACATTCAGAGAAATACTAGTGTGGAGTTTTTACTTATTGTTATGTCATTGTCTGATTTTCCTATCAGGTTAATGCTGGCTCCACAGACGAAGGCGGGAAATGTGTTTTATTTTCTGGACGAGCTTGTGAGGAATTTGTACAATAACTTCTGTAAAATTTTGGTAGAATTCACTGGTGAAGCCATCTGGTCCTGGAGTCTTCTCTGTGGGAAGATTTCTAACAAGCTGTATTCACTTATGGCTGCACTGGGTCTGTCGCTGTGCATGGGCTCGCGCTAGTTGTGGCCGGTGGGAGCCGCTCTAGTTGTGATGGGCTCACCTCTCGCTGCAGTGGCTTCTCTTACTGTAGAGCACAGGCGCTGGAGCTTGTGGCACACAGGCGCAGTGCATGTGGGATCTTCCCGGACCAGGGACTGAACCCACATCCCCTGCATTGGCAGGTGGATTCTTAACCATTGGACTCCCAGGGAAGTCCTGTGGGAAGGTTTTTAACTAGCAGTTTGTGATTGGACTAATCAGGTTATCTATTTCTTGTTATAGTGAGTTTTGGTTGTGTCCTTTTCATCAAAGCTCTCAAGTTCATTGGCTTAAAAAGTTCACAATACTTCCTTTTCATCCTTCTACCCTGTAGAATTTGCAAGAAGAATATCTTCCCTTATTCTTGATGATTTGTCTTCTTGATCTACCTGGCTAGAGGTTTATCAATTTTTTCAAAGAATCAGGTTCTAATTTCATTGGTGTACTTATTGCTTTTCTGTTTTCTATGCCATTGACTTCTTCTATTATTGCCTTTTTCCTTGGTTTGGATTTAATTTTATTCTTCTAATTTCCAAAGGGGGAAGCTTATGCCTTCTTTTCTAATATAAGCATTTAATATTATGAATTTCCTTATATGCACTGCTTTTACTGGTTACTGCAACTTCTGATGTTGGATTTTCATTTTTACTTAGTTCTTTTTGTCAATGTTTACTGAGAAACATGTTAACATAGTTTCAAATAGTTTTGTGGGGCAGGGGGAGGGGATTTTCCAGATGTATTTCTGTTACTGATTTCTAGTTTATTTTGTAGTCAGGGAAAACCACTTTGTTTTTAATTCTTTAGAATTTGAAGGTTGTTTCATGGCTCATAATATGGTTTCTCTTCATGAATGTCCCATGTGTTGTTGAGAACAAATGTGAATTGTTGAGTGGACTGTATTTGTCCACCAGAACAGAGAAATTTATGTTCTATTTTTTTTAAGGTTCGAAGTCCATATTATAGTTGTTCTAATATATCCTCCCATTGATCTTAAGAAGTCTAAGTTTGCATTTTCATGTTTTCATGGCTAATTTTAAGTTTACACACAGATTTGAAAAAAAAGTCTTTGCCCTTCCTTCTCTTTTTCTCCATGTTATGAAATGTGTATTAGTCTTGCTGACAACTTCTACTCGTATTACTTAGAGCCAGGCTTAAGTTCAGATGTAGATAGTGTAGGCTATTCTCACATGAGATGTGATACAGGCTAGTTAAGAGCATGGCTCTTAGTGTCAGATATTTTATTCTGCTCCTTAATATGTGTGTGTTCGTGGGCACATGGTGTTTCTGTCTTGTAAGGCTTCTGCGAAATCAGCTTTGACGACAGCAGCAAGGAGTCTGCGTGTGGCACAGGTTAGTGACGCACTGTTACTGGATTGGGGGGATGGGAAATGCTGGTGCGTTTTCACCTTCAGAACTTCTCTGATGAATCTAGACTTCCTTCATTAGCCATTTACCTGTATAAATCGAGCACGGACTTCTTTGAGCTTCCTGTTAGAGTGATTATAGTATGAATATGTCCTAAGAAGGGTTACTTATTTATTCTTGTTTCCTAAACCTCTACTGTGCTTATTGGGGAGGTTTTTTCAGTGACAGAAGTGAGGCGTCACGCTGGGAACATGAGGCCATCAGAAGGGAAGGGGGTCCTCATGGAATTTGTTAGGATGGGTGCCGGCACTCCTCCCAGAGGCCTTGAGCACCCGTGTCATGTACCATGAGGTTAAGCACAAGGAAGACACCTAGAAATAAACTCACAAATCAGAACAGAAAGGCAGGCAGACAGGCAGAGTTTACTATTTGTCTATTATGTCTAGTGTTTAATAGGACCTGAATAAGGACATTACCAAATTGCTGAAATCATTTAGCATATACAGAAGCAAAAGAGTAGTAAAGACATAGCTGAGCTCTTTTAACATGCAAATCATATTATCATTCAGCACACACGGCCGCATGGACTTGTGCTGGGCACTGGGGCAGGAGAGTGACCTGGCAGGTGGTCCAGAGGACCCTGGTCCTGGTGGGAGGGGCGTGAGTGAGAGTGTAAGGGCTGAGGTGAGGAAGGCGAAGGCTGTGGGAGCGCAGAGGAAAGACCTTGAAACCCAGCTCCCCAAGGGTAAGAGGTCACGGATCCGGAGTCGGGGGTAAAAGCTTCTAGACGAGGACGCAAGCTCTCAGTTGGCCATTCGTTGTCACCTCTGACATTTCCAGAAACACCAGCTGCAGGAAAATCCCTGACTTAGTGGGGAATGTCTAAACCACTGAGTTTACCCAAACTCAGCCCAAGATACACCCAGAGCAGGATGACTGTATACCTACTTTACAGAGTTTTCCAGAGAAAATCTTGAGAGTGATTAAAAGAAGGACAGCAAGTCAGGGTTGTTGATGCATTTTATTGTGAGATGGGGAGTCTGGTAAAAAACTAGAAAATGACCATGGTGTAACAAGGAACTTAAAAATGAAGAGTCAGATTTGTAACTTACATACATGAATACAGGAACAAATTGGCACAAAATGTTAAACGTTGTTCCCAACACTGTTTACATGAGGTTATCCTAATTTGGCTTCCTAAGGAAATGAGAGTTTTATGGTTAGACTAATCTCTTAATAAAACCGCAGAGCATCATGCTATTAGTCACACAGTGAATTTCAAAATTTAAGAGTTTTATATTAAAAACTGGGTAAAGGTAAAATGACTTGATTGCAGTTGTAAAACTAATACATTCCCATTTAAATTCTGTTCTACAGTCCAAGGCAAGTATAAATGTTAACATAACACTGTTAAATCAAATCTCAATGCAAGAGAACCAATTGCATCTCTACTTTAAATCTTATCAACTTTCCAAATTTTCATACTAAAATATATTATTGTATTAATACAAACTACAGTATTATACACTACACTGTGTAATAAATAAAGAAATATAAAAATAAGACACATAAATATAAAAGTTTTCTAAAACTAAAAGTACATATGTCAGTAAGAAGGGTATTAATACTGCCAAGTTTGAAGACATACAGTACAAAAATGTTGCACAGATCTATAAACTAAAAGAAATAAAATAATACTGATAGGTAAAAATCAGCTAATGTTGTTAATAAACTGGCTCCATAATAACTAACATTTGGAAACAGTTATGAGCCAAATAACAATGGCAGGTCCATGTTTGAAACGCAAGTACATGGATAAAGCAGATTAGAAAATTTCCCTTTCGTTTCAGTAGAGAAATTCTGAAAGTCAATTAACGCAAAATGAATACTGAGGAATTAAAGGGTGAAATGTCCCAGTGTTTGGCTTCTCTGACAGAGTCAGTGGTTTTTAAGTTTTATTTTGGAATTTTGATACAAGAAACAAATCAACAAATGCTAGTTATTGTAGGCCACGCATGAACGGAGGCTAGTCAGAGCCTTGAAAATACTGATAAATGGCACTTAGAGCACACAGGTCTTGCTTAAGGCCAGAGGAGATACAAAGCTTCATATCACATCCTTCATATTTGTGTACCACGTACGCAAACACAATTACGAACACTGATTCTGACGTCTCTGCTGTCTCACCAGCATCAACACTGTTAGTCCCTGCGATCAGAACTCAACGGCAATCTCGTCAACTCCATTTTAAACCACATGAGTAAGAAACTTCAGCTCTTCTAGCGGCTGCTTTCTTAAGGCTAACAATACACTTTAAATGAGAATACGCTCTACTGTGACATCTAAATATTAGAAATGACTACCTTCTAGGTTGAATTTAGAAAAGGTAGTTAGCACGGTTTGGAACTGCATTATACTTCTCTGTGAAGGGAATTCTGTAGTGCAGAAGTTCTCACATTTTACAAAACATAATAAAATACTGAAGCGGATTTAGCATATGTTTACCAATAAAAAATTATAAAATTCTCCCAATTGTACAGCTTAAGAATAAACTAATGTAAGAGTGCTAATTAATACTGATAAAATGAAACAATGTCAGGTGCTCATCTAATCAATCAGCTTTCTTTAATCTGTTAAATCTCTGCTTTCTGAGTCATTAAGTTTTCTAATCTGCTTCATATTACAAACTTGTTCCTAACTTTGAAAAATGCATGAAAAATTACTAGGTCTGAGGTTCAGGCACACCCGGATTTTTTTTGTGTGGTTTTTTTTTTTTTTTTTGATTTTGTGTTTTTTTAAATTTTTACTTTACACAGTAGTGAACAGAAATCACAGTATACAGGTTACTGTGTTTCCATGAAAAGCATGTATAATATAGAACAAAACTTCATTACCAATTAGAATTTTCTTTCTTTTCTAGAAAAACTATTAGGCTTCATTTGTTTTCTCTTCGGACACCTGCTCGCTGCCCTCACTGACTTTGTGTTCTAAGCTGTGGGCCTGGCCTCCAGCCCCCGCCCCCTGCCCCACACCTTCCGTTTCTGCGCTCTCCCCCTCATCCTCCGCCTCCTCGTCCTCGTCCTCCTCGTCGTCCATCTCCTCCTCTCCGTCCTCCACCTCCTCCTCCCCTCGCGCCACTCCACTTCCCTTCTCCTCCTCCAGCTCCTCCAGCTCCCGCTCCTCCTCCTCCTCTTCCTCCTCCTTTTCGCTGTCCTCATCCTCCTCCCGCGTCGAGCTCTCCCTCTCGTCCGAGTCGCCCTGCCCCGCATGCTGCTCGGGCGGGACCCCTGGGCCTGCAGCCCCCGGCTCAGGGGGCTCCCGTTCCTCGGCCTCCCTCTTGCAGTAGGAGTAGCGGTGGTTCATGTGTTGGGAGTAGGAGCCCGAGTGGGAGAAGCGCTTCCCGCACTTGTCGCACTGGTAGGGCTTCTCCCCGGAGTGCAGGCGCATGTGCTCGATCAGGTGATGCTTGTGTTTAAACGCCTTTTTGCAGATGCCACACTCGTGGGGCCTTTTACCTGAAAATAAGGGCACAGCTATGAAATACAACGGCATGGAGCCGCTAGGCCTTGGGGCACTTCTGGTTATGGAAATAGCCATCAATTCAACTCTGCAAAACTGGCAGCTTCCTTAACATACGTACCTGTGTGTTCGTATTTATGTCTCAACAGTGAGCTACTCTTTTGGAATATCTTATCACACAAATCACAAGCATACATTCCGTTTTCTGTCTTCCGCATTTTCTTTTTGGGGGGCGTGGAATCGGAGTCGTTCTGATCCTCTACGTTGGATACGCCTTCTGAGCTAGTGTCTTGCCTTTCATCCTAGAGGAGAAAAGGAAGTAGGAAAAGTTCGTTTAAGATTACAGGATAAACGACAGACATAAATAAAAGCAGAGCTGAAGGAACCACTTTGACTTCTGCTTTCGACAACCTGACCAAAGCAGGCTCCACGGGAAGGTTCAGGTGAGGGGCGGTGCCGTCACAACGGCAAAAGCAGCCCAGGGTCGGCGGGCACCGAAAGAAAGGATGCTGCGGAGAACACACTTAGTTGCCTCTGGATCATTAATTTATGAGAAGTCTGTCGAACGTTTTAACTTACCAGTTTGCTAAACAGTCGTGAATTTGTAACTGCATCGCTTACTTACCTTCTGGGTTTTACTAAGTGAAAATTAAGACTATTTCTTAAAAGTGGTCTTTAAATTGTATCTCCCAGGACCTTAGAATTTTGTGAACTAAACTTCATTGTCTCCTTGTAAAGAGGGAGGTTTGTCCTATCACTTTTCTAAGTTTTCTAAGAGGCAAGTTGGAAAAAAAATGCAGGCAGGTCTGTGTTTTTAAACAAGAATCCTTGCTTGATGGTCAATCTTCAGAGTTTTGGGTGAGGGTTAGGGAGAAAACTGGCAGCAGGGTCTCCTGTAGGTGGAAGAATTCTGCAGGGAGCCTGCAGTGGGATTGGGCTCCTAAGATCCTGTGTCTTTCCTGAAGACTTCCATCCTAAACTCACACATTTTCCACAAGTTTAGAGGTTTCCCACAATTTCTTACAGCTTTGTAAGGTGGGAGAGGACTTCCCTGGTGGCTCAGTGGTAAAGAATCCACCTGCCAATCAGGAGATGTGGGTTCAATATCTGATGCAGGAAGATTCTCTGGAGGAGATGTCAAACCACTCCAGTATTTTTGCCTGGGAAATTCCATGCACAGGGGAGCCTGGCGGGCTATAGTCCATGGGGTCGCCAAGAGTCAGATACAACTGAGCTGAGCGACTAAACAACAAGGGGGGCGAGGTGCTGACAGACGTTTTTCCGTCCCTTGTAAGCTGCCAATGGTGTTAAAGGGACTCTCTTCATGTTATTGGGTGTCGTTAGCTGAAATTTCCCAGTTTATTCTTCAAAGGTGTGAAGAGTGTTTTATATAGTTAAAATTTAGGTTTCATGAAAAATTTAGCCATGTGAAAACTTTTTCAAGGTTACCACGATTACAGGAAGCCCCATTGGTAGCAATATTTAAGGAGACAAAAGTAGCAAAACATACTTGAACAGGATATTGTAATTATTTTACAGTCACATCTTCTTATAGTAAGTATTTGAGAAAAAGATTAAATTTATCTCTAGTATTCATTTGATTCAATCAGAAATTGATGGAAAAAATGGAGACATCAAGGTCAGTGACACAGAAAAAGCCTGGAGAGTGAAACACACAACAGTCATGCAAAATAGCTTTATCATAACTGTCATGGACTTGGAGAGTGTTACAGAGGAAAATACAAACACAGATTCACAACTGTAATTCCTCATGTATTATTATGATTGAACACTAGTTTACAGCTTAGAAAATCCTCAGTAAACTCATTAGGTGAATTCTTTATATACTTAATTTTTGTTTGCTTCATTAAAGCCTTTTATAAACAGGTTAACACAAAAAGTGAGAGCTAAGTTTGCCTGGTATAAAACATCTGTGAACAAATTTTCATTTACTAATGATCGTAAGGCAGAAACTATGACGAATTCTGCGAACTTAACTATAAAACAGAAGTCTGATTAATGAGTATTTGAATTTTACTTTCCTCTTCCATCTCTAGTTTCAAACAGTCAGTCTTATAGCTGAGACCCATCGACCCTCTTTTCAGCAAAATAATACTTAAAACCGCAGTTGAAAACTACACTCTGGATCAGTAAACAACAAAAGCCAAGATGCCACAGCAGCTAAGACACACAGTCAGCTATTTCCTTTCAAACATGACAGTTTAACAAGCTGCTTGGCTCTTTCATGCCTGGTTTTTATTAGAGAAATTCACTAAAATAAATCAAACTAGCATTTGATCAATGGATTGGGGCTGGGAGTGGTTTTTTTCCTTTTTTACCTGATTTCCACTGGGCTGGATCACCTTCAAGGGTGTTTCCTGGACCGCCGGGCTGACTGCAGTCGAGTATGTGTAGGCGACCTGGGGGATCAGGATGGTCTGCTTGTTGGCAGCCAGTGCTCGCAAGCATGGAACACTGTTCTGGTCAGTGATGGCCACGATCGTGGGTAACTGGGCAGTGACGGTAGGTATAGCAATATTTATGGGGTTGGCACTTGGTGGGATTACATTTACAACTGGTTCTGAGTCTGTAACACAACTGTCCTTTTGTGGCTCCTTTTTTGCACAAGACAAGTTCAAGGGTTCTTCCTGGACAGAATAAACACTGTTCTGGTAAACACTAGTGATAGTTGGCCTTTCCAATAACTCGCCCTGCTGCTTTGGTAGTGAAAGATCAAGAGGTTCGACCTGCGGCTCTTCCTGCGCCCCTTCTGTCGGGTATGAGTAACCCTGTGCGCTTCTGGAGGAAGAGAGGTTCAAGGGGGAAGGGGAGGAGGCGCTGCTTCTGGAACCATTGACAGCCGAGCCCCCTGGTAAGACGGGAGAGCTAGCTCTCTTCAGAGGGCTCTGGCAGTTCCCTGTGCCGTCCTGGGCTTCATCTGCATCTGCAGCCTGAGGCTGATCGTCGCTCTTGGCAGGGGTGTTGGCTTTGCCTGGTTCCGGGGAAGATGGTTCAGAAGACTGCACTGAGATCTGTCCCGCTTGCATCTTTTCAAACCACTTTTTCACTACATCCAGTGGTAGGTTCACGGAATCAGCAATTTTTGAGAGCTCTTCTGCACTTGGTTGTGCGTTCAAAGCATAATACGCTTTCAGAAGAGACAAGAGGTTCTTTAAAGGTGGCTGACTGGGAGACAAACTGCCATCTCCGGACCCCGATGGAGCGGAGGCCTCGGGCTTGGCAGCTTCTGGGGTGGGGGGCGGAGGGGGCTGGGCGGGCTGCTTCAGGTCATAGTGCTTTAGCTCCGGAAGTGCATTGAGGTCCCCGGGACAGTCGTCACACAGGAGGCACGTGCTGTCATTCCCTCCCCCTTCAAAGCTTTTGTCCTTCTCAGACTTGACAGTAAGATCTTCTGGTAACTTTTCGCTTTTGCAATTGTTGGTGGGGACTGGGGTTTCTTTTTTTAAATTCTGAGGAACAACTTGAAGTTGGCTAGGTTGTTCAAGACTGTAGTTAATGATGATTTTGGTTGTTCCATCTTGATCAACCAGAGGAAGACTGATGGCTGAAATAACAGAATGGCCGCCCTGCTGGATGGATGAAGCATTGATTGTTTCTTGTTCTTTGGATGCAAGATTGGCTTGATTATTCTCCAAAACTTGCCTGATGACGTTACCATCTACCGCCACTTTAAGTACATTCTGAATATCACTTAAATTGATACTGATGGGGGACACCAAACCCACCGTTGGCAGAACGACGGCCTGCACCACACCCTGAGGAGAACTGGTTGCCTGTAAGGGGCCACCACCACTGAAAACCCCGTTCTGTAGAGGGGCTGAACAGTTGATTCCTGAAGCAACCACTATGGGTTTGAACTCATAATCCACAGGTTCAGTTTTAATCTGGTTTACAGGGAGCTGCTCCTGCAGGGGCTTGTTCTCTATCTTCTGCCGCATCTGTGGTCGCGTGGGGCTGCCTGGAGAGGCCGAGAGCGAGGGTGAGGAGCACTGCGAGGTCTTGAGCCCTGTTCTTGGTCGCCCGTTCACAGGCATCAGGCTGATACATTTCTTACTGCTTATGTGTGAGCTGTAGGAACCAGAATGGGAAAAACGTTTCTTGCAGTTTGGGCATTCATATGGCTTCTCTCCTAAACAACAACAAAAAGTTAACATTCGTAAATTTTCACATATTCACATTTTCCCTAAAACAAGCAGTATCAATTTAAAAAGGGGGTTACCGTGTGTGCTTGTGATACACTTTTATTTAGAATCATCACTTTTAAGTTGAAAACCTACATAAATGTCAAGCACCAATAAAATGTTAGTCTGAACTACGTGCTGACCAGTAAGAGAATCCTCTCTTCAGGTGCATATAACAATTTTGTTCACTTTTAAAAGTTCAAATCTTTCTCAGATACCAAAAAATTATATCCCACTCTTTTAAGTAATTTTTTTCTTATCCTGTGTCACTAAACTATGTAATTCTCTATATTCTACTCTACTTAACCATCTATAGGAGAAATTAATATTAGACAAAAGGAAGCAAAATCTCCCATAAGGCTTAATAAGTGTGAACATCTATCCTTGACTGTATGAGTCATATGAAGAATATCTATCCTTCCTATATTCATAGGTTTCCTTGAAAAGACCTTTTTCAGTGGGGAAGAAAAGTTTAAATACAAGTATTGTTACAAGCCTTGGCTTATTAAGCTGGGATGTATGTGTGTGCTTAGTTGCTCAGTCGTGTCTGACAATTTGTGACTCCATGGGATTTTCTAGGCCAGAATACTGGAGTGGGTAGCCATTCCCTTCTCCAGGGGATCTTCCCAACCCAGGGATCGAACCCAGGTCTCCTGCATTGCAGGTGGATTCTTTACCATCTGAGCCACCAGAGAAGCCCAATACTACTGGAGTGGTAGCCTATGCCTTCTCCAGGGGAACTTCCCCACCCAGGCACTGAACCAGGGTCTCCTGCATTGCAGGCGGATTCTTTACCAGCTGAGCTATGAGGGATGTACATACTCCTACATCAGTAAGGCAGTGTTCGCTGTGTGCTCAGTTGCTCAGTTGTGTCCAGCTCTTTGCAACCCGTGGACTGCAGCCTGCCAGATTCCTCTGTCCATGGGACTCTCCAGGCACGAATACTGGAGTGGATTGCCATTTCCTCCTCCAGGGGATCTTCCCAATGTGGGAAGCAACCTGTGTCTTTTGTGCCTCCTGCACTGGTGGGTGAATTCTTTACCACTGAGCCTCTTGGCACGAAAAGCATCTTGGAGTTTCAATTTCAGTGACAGTGGTTACAGTAACTTAGAACATTTAAGTATTAAAACACAGTATACTTTTGCTGCACAAATACAACATCTTTGTGAAATGTCAGGAAAAAAAAAGAAGCTTCCTGCTTGCAGAGGCCTCAGTTACGTCACTCCCCAAGACCTTCCAGGGTACAAGGTGATCTTCTGGGTCACTACGAGTACTCTGACAGAAATTTTTGAGTTGAATGGAATATTTTCATACAACCCCATTTTTTTTTTTTTTTACTTTAGTTTGCACATGTTCTAGTTCATGAATTTATAGTCTAAAGGTACCGATGCCTCGGTTCAGGGAGGTCCAGTCTCAGTGCTGCTTACTCCCACACTTGCTGCGTGCAGGTCACAGCGCTGCTCTGAAAGCCTCTGCCAGATGAATGAGTGGCCAACTGTACAATGATGAAGTGTGGTGATGCTGCTTATCTACTCAGTGGCAAAATAAAGCTCTTTATCTCCCCCTTTCTTTTTAACGATTAAAAGGAAAGCAGCAAGAAAGCATAGGACCTGCTAGTCTTGGAATTTCAATGTTGTAAAGATTAAAACAAGGGCATTATATTTTCTCAAATGTGTCTGCATAATCAAATTAGAGTTGGAAGGAATCTAATAAAGCCCTCTAGTACAGCCTCCTTCCCAATGAAGGGTTCATTTCATATCATCCTTGGCACTGGCTCATTTCTGCTTAACCTCTTTTATTAAAAGGAGGTTACCGCCCCTGGACAGATCGGAGGAAGGCAGTCTAGTCTGGCTTTGCTGAGGGCCAGGATCTAAGTTCAGGTTCTTGCTCTGTCACATACTATGTCTATTTTCTTAACCTGTCCAAGCCTCAGTGTTTTGGTGCGTGAATAAACGTAGATGCATCCTCGCTGGACTGTTCTGCAGTTACAACAGACGATGCAGCAGAGCTCAGTGTGCCCTCAGGAACTGTTAGTGACTCCTTAGAAGAGCAACGGGACAGAGGGTCAGTACTAAGCCAGAGTTGGCCTTCCCTATTATGCTTGTTTCTGATGCCGCTTGGAGCTGGTCTAACACTTCCTCGACAAGCAAGACTTTCGATGTGATGAAGAGCTGTCCCAAGTATCCCTCAATTTCCCTCATGCAGGTTAAATGTGTCCAGGTCTTTCACACATTCCTCATCAGATGTGTTCTTCAGAACTCTTACCCACTTGTTAACTCACCTCTGAGTTTCTCCAGTTTTATCAATATCTTTCCAATGGGATGCCTGAAATGTGATTCAATACTCAAAATGCATTGGATAAAAATTTCCAGTGGGTGTAAAACAAGGGATATGGCTTTGCATTTTTTAACATTCTTAATTATTTGATGACCTTTTTACATAACTACATGCTTGTTCCCTTGCTGACTAGGAAAATAAGCATCTGTAGTATTGATTATTTCTGTCCTTACAGAGCACAGTGGGGATGGCAGTGGCTTTGGAGTCAGGAGGCCTGTGTCCCAGCTGAGTGACTGGGGACAAGGTAAGTTCTCTGAAACTCCATTTTCTCATCAGTAAAAAAGGACGAAACAGTAGCATCTACCTCCCAGGGTTACTGTGAGAGCTGCATGACTTAAAGCAGTTGAGTGTTCAGCAGGTGCGAGTTACCATTACTACTATGGGAATCACCCAGTTATTTTACTGCTGCTATAAAAAAAAGACTGCAGAACAATTATACTAAAGCCAAAGTCTATGTTAGAAAAAGCTGTGTTTCTAATTCTAACTTCATAGCTAAAGCATATCACCTCAGTTACTGACCTAGGTTAGTGTTTGTAACTACTACAACAGGAAGTTGTGCTGCTCAAAGTCTGATACATTATGCACACTGACTTTTTTCTAATGGCTAAAGTGGTGGTCAGTTGCACCTGATACAAAAGTTTTCTAGGCTGAAATGACTATCAGGCTGTGGAACAAACCCAGCTTACTTGCTGGGGAGGCTCCCCGCCTGGGTGCAGGGGCTCTTTTGCACCGTCTCTCTGGGCAGGTGCGGTGGCCTCCTCACAGCTCCTTTGCACAGCTCTCATGTGCAAAGTTCATATGGCAGTGACACACAGGACTGCAGAGGGTTCCTTCCATGGACACCAGAAGAGACCCATGCAGCTATAGGGCACATAACTTGAGGGCCCTGACCTTCAATGCCTTAAAAACTCAGCTGCAAAAAACCCCCAGAGTTTCCTGAAGGATATGAGGTTCATTCATTATTAGGTAAGAATAATAAAAAATTAAAAAAGAAAAAAACAAAACTACCTGTGGTGAATGATCATTGTTTTTTCCATTAAAAAACATTTTCCAATCTCCTATGGACTATCATTGTACAGACTATAATGAAATTGTCACAGCACTGTCTTGATATAATACTTTCTGAATGCTTACCCTCTGTTTCTGTTTATCTGGGATGACTTGGAGTAGCCCTGCTCGAAATCTCCCCTTGAAATAAACCACCAGGGAGCTGTAGACTTGGATGGTATCCACTGGGCACCCTGGGGCAGTGCTCTTTCTGAACTGCATTTTGGTGAAATATCACTGGCCTCTATGGAAGAATCTTACTTTAGAAAGAAAACACTATTGAATCCTCTGCTGTATTATTTTAAGGATATTTCTGAGGATGACGTAAATTATCTTCTGGTTTTTTCTTCTTAATGATGCTCCAAGGAACAACTTTCTCTATGGACTTCAGTATCAGAAGAGAGTTGTGCTTTTTCTCTCATCTTCTGACATCTGATCCTTTTTACCTGCAAATACTCTAGATTTCCATTACTAACTAGTTTTCTTACTTCCTAAAACCTAGGGTCTAATTTGTGGTCTCTTCTAGCATGTGCAGAGGAATTCATAGCATTCTTTTTTTTCTTTCTCATTTTAACTTCATGCCTGTCTTGCTTTAAGAGACATAAATATGAATGGACAGCAGAGCACAGGAGTCCGTGTGCCAGGACGTGGCCTGAACCTGCCTCCTCTTTCAGAGCAGCAGCACGCTGTGAGCTACTATAAAGCTCTGGACCACGAAAACACCTGAAGGGTTGCTGTAGATAGCACAGGCATTGTCACTTGATTGAAGCTGATTTTTGATGATCAGTGCAAGATTTTATGATTAGATATCTATTAACTTCTTGTTTCTGGACTTATATTTTAATGTTTTGTACGATCCGTGTTTCCCAACTGCATATAATCTGTGACTCTCTATGACTGCAATAGGACATTCATTTTTATTTACGAAATCTTGCTGTTTTATTACCCCAACTTCAACATTAAAAAATGAATTAGCTATAATCTCTATCAACAACTTCAAATCATTTCTGGTGAGAAAGTAAAGTTGCTTAGTCGTGTCTGACTCTTTGCGACCCCGTGGACTGTAGCCTGCCAGGAATCCTCCATCCATGGGATTTTCCAGGCAAGAGTACTGGAGTGGGTTGCCTTTCCTTCTCCAGGGGATCCTCCCGACTCAGGGATTGAACCTGGGTCTCCTGCATTGCAGGCAGATGCTTTTACCGTTTGAACCAGGGACGCCCTTCTGGTAAGAAGGGGGGTTATTAAAAATAAATTATTGATGTTACACCTATCCTTCTCAAACTATTTTAAAAAATTGGATAGGAAGGAATACTTGTGAACTCATTCTATGAGGCCAGCATCATCCTAATATCAAAACAAAGCACACACAAAATTGCAGGCCAATATCACTGATGAATACAGATGCAAGACTCCTTGACAAAAATATTAGCCAACCAAATTCAGTAATACAGTGAAACACCCAGGTATACCATGATCAGGTGGGATTCATCAAGGGATGAAGAATGGTTAAATATCTACAAATCAATGTGATATATACCACATTAACAAATTGAAAGTAAAAACCATATGATCTAAATAGATTCAGAAAAAGCTTTTGACAAAAGTCAATATCCATTTATGATAAAAAAAAAAACTCCCAAAGAAATGGGTACAGAAGGAACATACCTCAATGTAATAATGACCATGTATGATAAGCCCATAGCTAACATCATACTCAATGGTGAAAAGCTGAAAGCATTTCCTCTAAGATCAGGAATAAGACAAAGATATCTACTCTTGCCACTTTTATTCAACAAGGTATTGGAAGTCCTAGCCACAGTAGTCAGATAAGAAAAGAAAGAAAAGAATCCAAATTGAAAAAGAAGAAGTAAAACTGTCACTGTTTACAGATATGATACTATATACATAGACAATTCTAAAGATGCCACTAAAAACCTACTAGAGCTCATCAATGAATTTGGTAAAGTTGCCAGATATGAAATTAATGTAGAAATCTGTTGAATTTCTAGACATTAATAACAAACAAGAACGAACAATTAAGAAAATAGGTTTAATGGTTTAATGATTCTATATTGAGTCTATATCAATTCATTCATTCTGCTTATGCAATGTAATTCCTATCAAAATGCCAATGCATTTTTCACAGAACTAGAATAAATAACTCTTGAAATTTGCATGGAAACATAAAAGATGCTGAATAGCCAAAACAATCTTGAAAAAGAACAAAAGTGGAGGTATCACACGCCTCAATTTCAAACTATGCTGCAAAGCTACAGTCATTTAGCATGGTGTTGGCACAAAAGCAGATTAATAGATCTATGGAACGTAACAGAAACCACAGAAATGAACTCATAAGGGTGGTTAACTTATGGCAATATATAGTGGGGGAAAAAGCCCCTTCAATAACTGGTGTTGGGAAAACTGGACAGCTACACTCTCATACTACGCACAAAAGTAAATTTCAGATTAAAGATCTGAAACCATAAAACTTCCAGAAAAAAACACAGGCAGTAAGCTCTTTGACATAGATCTCAGTAATATATTTTTTTTACATGTCTCCTCAGGAATGGGGAATAAAAGCAAAAATAAACAAAGGGGACTACATCAAACTGAAAGACTTTTGTATAGACAAAACTATGAACAAACTGAAAGGGCCACCTACTGAATAGAAGATAGGGTTAATATCCAAAATGTCCAATGAACTCGTACAACTCAAAATCAAAAGAAGATACAACCCAATTAAAAATGGGCTGAGAATCTGAACAGATATATTTATCCAAAAAATACTTACAGAAGCCAAGAGTCACATGAAAAGATGTTCAACATCATTAATACGATATCCCCATATACCTGTCAGAATGACTATTACACACACACACAAGTGTTGGCAAGACTGTGGAGAGAAGGGAACCCTAGGTCACTGTGGGTGAGGATATAAACTGGTGCAGCCACTATGGAAAATGGTATACAGATTTCTCAACAAACTAAAAAGAAAACTACCTTTTAATCCAGCAATTCCAGTTCTGAGTATTCATCCAAAGAAAATGAAAACACTGCTTTGAAAAGATTATATATACAGCCCTGTATATATAATACATTGAAATATAATACATTCACTGCAGCATTATCTACAATAGCCAAGATAAGTCAAATCATGCTGCTTATACAGTGCTGTATGTCAGTTATATCTCAATAAAACTGGGGAAAAAAAAGTAGAGGAAAAATATCCATTGGATATATGCTAATATAATGTTAACTTATATATATATATGAAATTGATGAAAATTGTTCAGTAGCACAGGAGCTAAGAAACAGGATCCTGATGAAGATGCCAAAAGACAGCTTTGTTTTCCAGACACATTAACGTATAAAAATTTTTTAAAATGTATGAATCTCAGTTTGAGCATGTTTTAAGAGGTAACATTCTTTAGCCCTCAATGAGCAATTCAGCACAACTTCTATTAATGCAATTCCAAAATAAAACACACATATCACAAAGCCACCCAACTGTACTTTTTTTGCAGGATATTTGTAAAATCTATTAATAATTGTCAATATAATTTTCACAAAACAAGCATGTGCAGAAATCCATAATTTCCCACTCATGTTAACAGTTGTCTTTCATTGAAATTACTTAGTATTAAATAACGCATCAGAATTAACTGGGAGACAGAGTTCATAATGCAATGTGAATTTTCTTGGTTGCTTTTGGGTAAGTAAAGCCTCCAAAAAAAGGCAAATAGAGCTCTCTTTGATTGTAAGTCTCTAAAATCGACGTAATATTTTTACCATGTATTAATGTTCACTTTTCATATGAAGCTACAGCTGATGAGTAGTGCAGAACTGAGGGTGAGATGGGGGAAGCCCGTTTTCCGTGAAACCCCCTCTTGTGCCACAGTTCCCACCCCTCCTTGTGCTGCCCTCTCCCACAATCCCCATGGTGCACCATGCCATTTCCTATCTTGAGTTTCATCTCTCCTCTTATGGAAAGAACATCTTCATCTCCTCCTCTCCTTGTGCACACGCTTTATCATTCCCTTGTTAACTGTGCAACAGAGGCAATGAAATGAACATTCACCGAAAAGCTCGTGTCTCAGGTTGTACATCTTGTAAAATGCTATATTCTTATTAGGAAATTCAAAGTGTGTCCTCTTAGCTTGATATACTTTAGCCAAAGAGTCAGATCCCAATAAAATACCATTTATAAGCAGAAAATGTCTCCATATTAGTGTTTATCCCAAAACAACTGCAGAGTTTCTAACCATATGTGTAGCTCACATGTGATATTAATTTACTATCATAATCACTATGATATTCAAGGTAGACAAAGAAAACAAATATTTACCACTGTGGATTCTTAAGTGCTCTTTTAGATGGTGTTTGTATTTGAAAGCTTTTCCACATTCAGTGCACTTGAATTTACGATTACCCCCAGACTGCGTCACATGTCTCTGTAAGAAAGAATTGGTATTTTATTTATAAAGCAAAAAAGCTTTAGACATAAAGAACATTCAATCTGCTAAAAGTAATGTTTGGGTGGTTCTTTTGTTTCTTAAAGGCCTCAAATCGTAGCAGTCACAAAAATCTAACACTGGGAATGTTACCAAAAAGGAAGAGGACAGTGGCAACAGAATTTTGACATAAAGGAAAATCTCCACTTCCCAGTTTAAAGAATCAGAAGCACTCTATGATGCAATACAGCATTTAGCAAAAATACATACTTGACCAGGAACTAGAGATCATTTCCCTCTCCTGCACTCTAATTGACAGGTAAAGAAACCATGGTCCAGAACGTCCAGGAATCTGTCTCAAGCACACTTACTAAACAGAAGAACAAGGTCTCCTGAACAGAAGAAAAGGCTGGGGCTTTTTCAGGACTTTATCCTCTCTAGTAAGTTTGGTATTTCCAAAATCTTAATCTGATGATTTAAAAAATACGAGGGAGAGGGTGGGAAGATTTGGGAGAATGGCATTGAAACATGTAAAATATCATGTATGAAATGAGTTGCCAGTCCAGGTTCGATGCACGATACTGGATGCTTGTGGCTAGTGCACTGGGATGACCCAGAGGGATGGTATGGGGAGGGAGGAGGGTTCAGGGTGGGGAACACATGTATACCTGTGGCGGATTCATTTTAATATTTGGCAAAACTAATACAATTATGTAAAGTTTAAAAATAAAAAAAAAAAAATACTTCCCTCTTTTCAGTCAAATATGGATTACTGTAATAGCTTTCTGTCTGGTTTATCAAACTCCCACTTTTACATACTTCAAATTAATTCTGCATCCTTTATTCGTCTTACAAAAGCAGTGTTTGAGCTGAATTATGTGATACATTCTACTCATAAATTTCTAGAGGATTCCTGTTCACCCCTGGGCACAGATTCTAAGGCTACAGATGCCAAGTTTATAGCCCTGAGTTTCCAGGCTTCTTCAGCAGGAGTCCACATCTCATCATCCAGTGAGTCCCACCTTCTGCACATACACCGCTCTTCACCTCTGCCTCTATTGATACCATCCCTTATTTCCTGGCTACGTTTCCCCTTAATTGTGACTGTTAAGACTCTACCCATCGTTCAAAGGCTCCAGTTCTGCTTGTTCTAACTGCAATCTCCCTTCTGTCCTTCACACAGGAAGGACAGAGAATGAGCGTGAAGTATGTGTCAGGCTCTACTTCACCCAAACCCCTGGCTTTGAAATTGCATACATGGCACCAACTCCAAACAGCTCTCTCTAGGTCTCTCCTCTCTCCATTCCAGACTCGCACAGCTTCCTCCACGTCCCCCCTGAACAGTAACAGGCATCTGCTAAGAGGACTACACTGACCTCTTCATTTCTCTCCTGGAAATTAGCTCCTCCTCTCCTGTTTTTTGGGGGCTTAATCCACCTGCAGTGCAGGAGACCAGGGTTCGATCCCTGGGTGGGGAGGATCAAATGGCTACTCACTGCAGTATTCTTGCCTGGAGAATTCCATGGACAGAGGAGCCTGATGGGCTAGTCCATGGGGGTCACAAAGAGTTGGACACAACTAAGTAACTAACACTTACTTACTCCTGTTTCTTACCTTTGTGAGTAAACCCCTCATTTATCTGATCGTTGCTTAGGCCCTAATTTGGAGGAATCCTGGTCCCTCTCTTTCCCTGAGACCCTTATCCAATCCCTCAGCAAGCCAGCCTGCAGCCACCATCCTCATGACATCACATCTGTCACACCAGTGCCTCTGGCCTGGGTTACAGCCACAGCCCTTAGGTGTGCTTCCTGCTTCCTTCTTGTCTCTCTCCATCTACTCTCCAACCCACAGATCACCTGGCCTAAAAATAAGCCATAAACACAAAATTCAGTACCTTTCAAATGCTTCCCTATAATACTTTAGAATAAAATCACAGGCCTTAGCCACGGCTCATACAGAGGCCTCATCATCTGCCTCCTCCCTACCCAGCCTCTTCATTTTTCTCCCCTTCGTGCACCCTGGCTGCCTGCTGTTCCTTGGCTTCTGCCTGAGGCCTTCACGCTCCTCTGCTCCCTCTGCACAGAAGGCCCTTCTCTCAGTCATTCTGTGACTGGCTCCCTCACTTCACCCAAGTCCAGATTCAGATGTCCTAGTCTCAGAAAGGTCTCTCTACTCTATTTAAAAAAAAAAAGCAGCTTCCGCCACTTTCTATCCTCTTTGCTTTGTCTTCTTCATTCTACCTGTGTTTATATTTTACATCTGTTTTCTCTCACCTATAAGACACACCCGCTACTGTCAGGGACTTGCTCATTTCACTACTGTGTCTTAAACACCTACAACAGGCCTTACACAGAATCAAAACTCAGATATCTGTTGCATGAATAAGACAACATGGAAATGCTTACCTTGATTTCCAGAGGCCAGCAAGGTGGACGCTCTGCCTCCTAACCTAAACGGTTCCCAATTATACCCCTCATGTTGCTGGCCTCCACATTCTATCATGGCTCCTTTCTGACCTTGGTCTGACCACATATTTCACATATGAAACTGACCGGCTACCTTTACCTCCCTCAGAGAAAGCCTCACACACACAGTGGCCTTCATGATCATCAGAGATCTTACAACTTATTTTTCTCACAGCATCTCCTGCTTTCCCTCCAGTTCTCCCTGTCCTTTGAGGCTCCTTCCTTTGACAAGGGCCCTTGGGGTGGAGAGGATGTGGGGGCAGCAGTTGCAGGATAGCTCTGCTCCCAAATGTCACCTGAACAGCCCCTGTCCCAGGGCCTGTCTACACTGTGGTCACATCCCCAGGGCCTGTCTACCCTGTGGCCACGTCCCCAGGGCCTGTCTACCCTGTGGCCACGTCCCCAGGGCCTGTCTACTCTGTGGTCACGTCCCCAGGGCCTGTCTACACTGTGGCCATGTCCCCAGGGCTCGTCTACACTGTGGCCACATCTCCAGGGCCTGTCTACACTGTGGCCATGTCCCCAGGGCCTGTCTACACTGGCATCAGGTGCCCAGGGCTCATCTACACTGTGGCCATGTCCCCAGGGCCTGTCTACACTGGGGTCACGTCCCCAGGGCCCACCCACACTGTGGTCAGGTTGGGACACCGGGGTGCCAAGAGCATGCTTCTGTTCTGTCCCTGACGAGACTCATTCAGGGCAGATGAGAAGATGGGGTTTGTCTTCTGTGGGTGAGTTTCCTCCTCATGGCACTCACTCCCAACCCCAAGTGCTCCTTTGTGGACTGAAGCGCTGACCTCCCCAAGGAAAAGCTGGCCCTGTGCTCATGCCTGCCTGTACACTCCACACCCCGTGATTTCATGAGTATTGTCACCAGGGTCCTGGGGAGACAGGCTGACCCATTCTCATCACTGTTCTCTTACACATTTTGGCCTGGTTTTTGGTTGAGCCATCAAAGCCAAGAGGGTAACACGCGCTCCCTGGGGTCAGTGACATGGGTACACATGGAGCAGACTCTTACACTCAGGTAACAGGATTCCAAGTCTTTTGACAGTAGAGATTGGACACGTGCCCCAAGCACAGCACACAACTTCAACATACCGTGCGCTGCTGAACACTTATTTGATTTTTAAATCTAGATTAACCAGATATTGATTTGATTATTTACAGTTGACCTTACAAAAGCAGAACTGGCAAAAACGTTTCTGACTTTAATCCTTAAGTTCAGAGCCAGCAACGTAACTTAAGGATAGTCTTGGTTTATACTTCTAGAAATTGAGGCAAAGTGACATAGAAACAGAATAAAACCATATGAAAAATTGAGTCCTCAGATTAAAAATGATTCAGTCTAAACTTTAGCTTCTTAAGAGGCAACTTCCCTTACATGGGAAAAAGCCACAGTAGCTTATACTGATGATAATCAGTGTTTCACGAAAAATTAAACTTGATTATTGTTTGATTTTCTCCTCTACTTGGTCAGTAGTAAGTCATGTGGTTTATTAAATGGTATTTATTTTTCTACATTGAACATTTTAGTAGAATGCATTTTGAAATCCAGTTATAAACTTGACATATTTGTTATGATATAAGCCAAATAACTGAGTTGAAAGGGACCTTGTCTAAAAATAAAAAATGTAGTCACTTCTAAAATAGTGTTCATAGTTGTTTACATGTGCGTTTAAACTCAGAAATGACCCGATCATCCAAACGAATAATCACTGTCCTTTTTACAAGGCTGCAGACCAGACACTGTCTGGTATAGCCCCTTAATCTTTCAGTGTGTGAGAGCTTGCCTTCCATGGAGTGAGGAGTTCTCGGTGTGGACAGTGGGTGAATCTGAGTCATGCCACTTACCTGCTCTCGTCCTGATTTGTGGGACGTCATGTGGCGCTCGAGCTGGGTTCTGTATGCAAACGTGTAACTGCACAGGGAGCAGCTGAAGTTGTCTTCATTCTTCTCGTGGCGATACTTAATGTGTTCTTTCAGAGAGGTAAAGCGTTTATATCCTCTGTCACAGTACGGACAGGTGAGCAACTGGGAAAATGCATCTGGTGTTCCTGTGAAACAAGAATTGTATGTTTTAAAGATGTTCCCAAAGTAGCACCAAAGAGCCCACCGAGGCCCTCTGCTGTGTGCCAGATATTGTGCTTTGTAGCTGATCCTCAAAACCAACACACTGATGTGTCTCTGTTTTATAAAGAGAGGACATGATGCCCAGAAATGGTTAAATTACTTCCAAGTCACACAGCCTGTGAACAATGAAGTTGAGAGTCAAATGCAAGCTGACTTTAAAGTCTCATATCTTTCTCACTAAAACATAATTCTTCCCTTCTTTTGTATGGTTAATTAGACAAAGAAAACAAAAGCAAAATTATAATGCAGGTCATCGTTGTGAATGTATACACATGAAAGGGGTTTGGTACACAATAACCATCTTTCTACAAAGGTAACAATGTCATCATTAGTTACTGAATGTTCATTCTTTCAAATCTGAAAAATGTCACTACAGTCATCAGAGAGTAAGCAGCATACAGTTAGAGCAAGTTTCTAAGGCTCCCCTGCAGGTGAGTGTGGAGGACGTAGTGGAGGAGGTGTGAGGAGCCGTGGGGGCTGGACTGAGGGCCGGCCACTGAGATGCTCCTGCATCTTCATGTTCTTTCCCCTCCCGAGACACACCAGCACACTTCTTGTTTAGTTTCAGATGGATGACTATTAGGATAGCTTTCAGAAAATAAGCCATTATAGATAAACTGTAGTTCAGAGAATGAACTACATATTTTTAGTACATGGAAACATCTAAGCCTTCCAATCTTAAAATGTAATACCACTTGGCCAATATTAACTACATTTCTATATTGGATTTACTTCTTCAAAGAAAAAAGTTCCTAAGTCACATCTTGCTATAAATGTTATCTTAACTTTATTTTTAACTTCTTATAGAAAAACAGACCACCAGAGAAAATGTCATAATGTTTACTTCATCAAGCTGTCACTGTTACTGAAATTCAAGTCCATATAAATTAAATGTCTTGTTCAAGGACAAGCCCGCAAAGAACAGGCTGAACACCTGACTCTACATAGCTAAGTACACTGAAATATATATCAAATATATGAATAAAGTCAAACAACCAAGACCCCAAAGTTTATGATGGTATCTTCCGTTATCAGCTAGCAAGGCACCTGGAACCAGAGACTTTTCCAGTGGTGATGACTCTGACATGACCCACTTCTCTGGGGACTAGACTAGCCCCGTGAGGACATCGGGGGAATCCTGCTGTGTTCTAACATCGACTTCCTGTTTGTACAGCGTTTGGGACACTCCCCTCGCCTGGCGACGCTGCTGCCCTCGGCTGGTTCCAGGGGCTGAGGTCAGAGGCCCCGTGACAGGTGTTTTATCGTCAGCACCACAGTTGGTTTGCTTCCACCAGTCAAGCTGCCCTGAACTCCTGTGTCATAAGCTGTCTGCTCGGCATTTCATTCTATTTTCTTGTCTTCATGATTAATTCTTGTAATTAATGTACAAAATACTAATAATTTTATAAAATGGCAAGTTGCTCATATTTAAACAGCAAATTCTTTTCATAAATATCTATTGAATATTCTCACACATATGAGATATGAACTTATTATTTTAGGCCAACAGCATAAAACAATGAAAAATAAATCTAAATATTTAACATAAGTTTATAGAATGAACAGGCTTAAAAGTTAAAATTTTTGTTTTTGTTTTTAAAAAATCGTTTTTTTTTAAACTCACCTTTTAGCAATGAAGACCTTTAAGGAATAGATGTTTCTTTTTAGAATTCCTATAATACACCTATGGTAGGAATTCAGTACTAAAAAATCCACCCTATGTCTGACCACTTTCGAACTATAATTTCTTTATGAGTCTGTGATCATTTATGAATCTGTGACCATAAATAAACTTACTTAAAAAGCATTTTAAATTTCTGTGGCTTAAACTTCCTTTAGTGGCAGACTGATACAAAACCTGTGAAAAAACCTCCTTGATTTGTTCCCACTGAACCAGAATTTTGACAAATCAACCTGCTGGAATACAGCTCCCCTGTTTACAACTTATGAAGTACAGGATGGTATGTTTAATTTACTAAAACAGTAAAAACCTAAGTGCTTCTGAAGAGAATTACGTTTTCATGGCAAGAGACGTTGCTGGTGTGACAGCATGCCTACTGAGGAATCTGGATTAGCAGCTACACTGCATCACATGCCTGGAGGTAATGAACACCTGAAGGAAAACCGCTGTATACTTCAAATGTTGTACTGATGCGGAGTGACTAAGGCTCCAATTCTTACGGGACTTCACTGCACTGATTTGTTACGATGGACTTGAACAAAGCTGAGTTTTCATTATTTCACTGAGGCTTTTTGAAATTCTGTTTGTTACATTAAAATTTTACATGTTTATAAATATCTGTATTTTAAGGTTTTATATTTCCCTTTCATATTTATTGTAACCTGCTGCTGCTTCAGGTGAAATGTTAACACATTTTCTTTAAAAGAAAAAAAAAATCCAGGAAACAAACAAAAAAAACAGTAGGCAAGCAGGCCCTACAGAATTATGATGCTAATAACTATGGACTCGACAAATCTGCAAATAGATCAACAGAACACATATTATTAAAACTGAACTGCAGTGTCCTCAGGCTAACTGTCATTTTCAGAAATGTGTCCTTTTGCCACACTGAAGGAAAGAATTCCTAGAGTACCCTACTTCTCTTTCCTTTGTCACCAAATTATTTACAGAAATCCTACCTATTCTGGAGTGAAAGCTTTCTTTCTGATCTTTTTCACAGCTGATTTCCTAATTTAAGGAAGGGACAGTTGACTTTCTGTAATGGAATCTGATTTGTTTTCTGATCACCCTTGTAGATTTCCTTCAAAAATTGGAAAGTTGATTGATACTGTACCATTTACATTAGCACCAAAATGCTGAAATGATTAGGCATAAATCTAACAAAATATGTATAAGATTTATTTGAGGAAAACTACAAAACTCTGATAAGTGAAATGAAAGCACTTGATAAAGACAAAGATATTCCATGTTCAAGGATAAGGAGACTCAATACTATCAGGATGTCAGTTCTTCCCAACTAGATATTCATATTCAGTGCAGTCCCAATCAAGTTATTTTATGGATATTGACAAAAATTCTAAACTCACATGGAGAGGCAAGAGACCCAGAAGAGGCAACATAACACTGAAGGCAAGAATAACGGGAGACCGACACTACCTGTCTTCAAGGCTTACTACATAACTTTAATAATTAAGATAGTGTGGTGTTGGCGAGAGAACAGATAAATGGATCAGTGGAATGGAGTACAGGTGAGCCCAGAGAGTGAATGCAATACAATGGAGCAAAGACAGTCTTTTCACAAACTGTAATGGAACAACTGGACATCCACACACAAAAATATGAACGTAAACACAGACCTTACACCCTTCACAAAAATTAACTCAAAAAGGATCACAGGCCTAACTATAAAATGCAAAATGAGTAAGACACAGGCTATAACAGAAGAAAACCTATACCAACTTGGGTATTGTAATGCCTGTTTGGATACCAAAGGCATGAGTCATGAAAGGCATAATTGATAAGCTGGACTTAGCTGAGAATGTTCTGCCCCATGAGATAAGACAATAAGGGAGTTAGACGATAAACCACAGACTGGGAAAACTATTTACAAATGACAGAGTTGAAGAAGGACTACTATCCAAAATACACAAAGAATCCTTAAAACTCAACAGTAAGAAATCAAATAATTCAATAATAGGTCAAATCATACCCCCATTCCTCATCCATCTTCATGAGAGAGAATAAGGGAATCACCATTGCAGTGTTGAGTTCAAGAATATGCGCCTAAGATTAAAGTAAGCCCAGAGGACAAGATGGAGGAGTAAGGACCTGAGCTTACCGCCTCTCAAGAAGATGCCCAAATCACAACTAACTGCTGAACAGCCAACAGCAAAAAAGGCTGGAACCTACCAGAAAACATATTCTACTTCCAAAGACACAGAAGAGGCCATAAGGAGATGGTGTAAGGGGTGTATTCACAATACAACTCAACTCCATTCCTGCTGGGTGGGTGACGCATATACTAGAAAGTAACCATATTGCAGAGGTTCTCCCACAGGAACGAGAGTTCTGAGCCCTATATCAGGCTCCTGAGTCTGGAGATCTGGCATCAGGGGGATGAGACCCCAGAGCATTTGATTTTTAAGGCCAATGGGGCTTGATCACAGGAACTTCAAAAAATTGAGGAAAAGAGAAGTAACATGCTTAAGGGGCACACACAAGGTATTGGGCACGCTGGGACACAAGGGAAAAAGCAGTGATTTCAGAGGAGCCTGGGCCAGACCTACCTGTTGGGACAACATTAAATGTACCCACATTCACATTATAGTGGTCCTAGAAGAAGAGAGAGAAAGGGCCTGAGAAAATATTTGAAGAGATTAATAGCTGAAAACTTCCCTAACATGGGAAAGGAAATAGTCACCTAAGTCCAGGAAGCACAGATAAACCCAGGATAAACCCAAGGAGGAACATGCCAAGACATATTAATCAACTTGATAAAAAATTAAAGAGAGGATAGCACTGAAACATGTATATTACCATATGTGAAATAGATTGCCAGTCCAGGTTCGATGCATGAGACAGGGTGCTCAGGGCTGGTGCACTGGGATGACCCTGAGAGAGGGGATGGGGAGGGAAGTGGGAGAGGGGTTCGGGATGGGGGACACATGTACACCCATGGCTGATTCATGTGAATGTATGGCAAAAACCACTACAATATTGTAAAGTAATTAGCCTCCAATTAAAATAAATTAATTAATTAAAAAATTAAAGAGAAAATATTAAAAGCAACAAGGGAAAAGCAACAAATAACATACAAGGGAGTCCCCATAAGGTTATTAGCTGATTTTTTAGCAGAAACCCTAGAGGCCAGAAGGCAGTGGCAACGTATTTTTAAAGGGGTGAAAGGGAAAATCCTGTCACCAAGAATATTCAGCAAAGCTCTGATTTCGACAGAGAAGTAAAAAATTTTACAGACAAGCAAAAGCTAATTTGGCACCACCAAACAAACCAGTTTTACAATAACTGATAAAGAAACTTCTTCAGGGGGAAAAGAAAAGCCTACAACTATAAACAAGACAATTATGAATGGGAAAGTCACTGGTTAGGGCAAACATACAGTAAAGGTAGGAAATCATCCACACACAAACATGGCATCAAAATCAGCAATCGTGAGAAGAGAAGAGTACAACGCAGGATATTGGAAATGCATTTGAAATTAAGAGACCAGCAACTTAAAACTATCTAGTATATATACAGACTGCTTTAGCAAAACCTTGCAGGAACTGCAAACCAAAAATCTACAACAGACATATGCACAAAAAGGAAAAAGGAATCCCAACACAACACTAAAGATAGTCATCAAATCACAAGAGAACCAAAGAGGAAGGGAAGAAGAAAGATCTACAAAAACAAACCACCCAACAAACAGCTCATGCAACTCAGCTGTTCTTTTAACAATGCAATCAAAAAATGGGCAAAAAATCTAAATGGACAATTCTACAAAGAAGACATACAGACAGCTAAAAGGCACACAAAAAGAAGCTCAACATTATTAATTACTAGAGAAATGCAAATCAAAACTACAATTAGGTATCACTTCACAGCAGTCAGAATGGCTATCATCAAAAAATCTACAAACAATAAATGCCTAAATCCACAAAAACAATCCCCAAAGTAACAAAACAGCAATAAGAATATATATATCATCAATTACCTCAAATATAAATAGATTAAATGCTCTAACCAAAAGATTGGCTGAATGGATACAAAGATAAGACCCATATATATGCAGTCTACAAGAGACCCAAATCACAGTAGATGATGACTGCAGCCATGACATTAAAAGACGCTTGCTCCTTGGAAGGAAAGCTATGGCAAACCTAGAGAGCATATTAAAAAGACATCGCTTTGCTGACAAAGGTTCGTATAGTCAAAGCTATGGTTTTTTCAATAGTCATGTATGGACATGAGAGCTGGACCATAAAAAGGCTGAGTGCCAAAGAATTGATGCCTTCTAAATGTTGGGAGGGACTGGGGGCAGGAGGAAAAGGAGATGACAGAGGATGAGATGGCTGGATGGCATCGACTCGATGGACGTGAGTTTGAGTGAACTCTGGGAGATGGTGATGGACAGGGAGGCCTGGCGTGCTGCGATTCATGGGGTCGCAAAGAGTTGGACACGACTGAGCAACTGAACTGAACTGAACTGAATTGTGGTGCTGGATAAGACTCTTGAGAGTGCCCTGGACTGCAAGAAGATCAAACCAGTCAATTCTAAAGGAAGTTAATCCTGAATATCCATTGGAAGGACTGATGCTGACGCTCCAATACTCTGACTACCTGATGCAAAGAGCCGACTCATTAGGAAAGACTCAGATGCCAGGAAAGAAGGAAGGCAAAAGGAGAAGCAGGTGGCAAAGGATGAGATGAGATAGCATCACTGACTCAATGGCCATAATCTGAGCAAACTCCAGGAGGTAGTGAAGGACAGGGAAGCCTGGCGTGCTGCAGTCCATGTGACTGCAGAGAGTCAGACACAACTTACTGACTGAATACACACACACACACACACACACACACTCACGACCCACTTCAGATCTAGGGATACATACAGATTAGAAAAGACAGTCTCTTCAATAAGTGGTGTTGGGAAAATTGGACAGCTATGTGTAAAAGAAAGAAATTAGAACTTCCTAACACCACACACAAAAATAAACTCAAAATGTATTAAAGACCTAAATGTAAGGCCAGAAATGATAAAACTCATAGGAAAACATAGGCAGAACACTCTTTGACACAAATCACAGCAATATGCAAGATTTTCTCTGACCCACCTCCTGGAGTAACATAGATAAACAAAAACCAATGGGACCTCACTGAAAGCTTCTGCACAATGAAGGGGAAAAGACGGCCCTCAGGATGGGAGAAAATAATAGCAAATGAAACAACTGACAGAGGACTAATTTCCAAATTATACAAGCAGCTCATGCAGCTCAATGGTAGAAAAACAACCAACTCCATCAAAAAGCAGGCAGAAGACCTATACAGACATTTCTTCAAAGATGACATGCAGATGGCTAATAAACACATGAAAAGATGCACAATATCATTCCCTAATCAGAGAAATGCAAATCAAAACTACAATGAAGTATTATCTTACTCTTATCAGAATGGCCATCATCATAAAGTCAACCAACAATAAATTTCTAGAGGGTATGGAGAAAGGGGAACTCTCTTGCCCTGTTGGTGGGAATGCAAATTTATACAGTACCTATGGAAAAGAGTATGGAGATTCCTTACAAAACTAAGAATAAAACTACCATATGACCCAGCATTTCCACTATTGGGCATAAGAAACCATAATTGAAAAAGAAAGACTCATGTACCCCAATGTTCATTATAGCACTATTTACAATAGTTATGACATGGAAGCAACCTAGATGTCCCACTGACAGATGAATGGGTAAAGAAGATGTGGTACATATACACAATGGAATACTACTCAGCTATAAAAAGGAACACATTTGAGTCAGTTCTAATGAGGCGGATGAACCTAGAGCCTATTATACAGAATGAAGTAAGTCAGAGAGTGAGAGATGAACAATCGTATATTAATATCACCTATTAATGCATATATATGGAATCTAGAAAGACAGTACAGATGATCCTATTTGCAGGGCAGCAAAGGAGACGCAGCTATAAAGAACAGACCTTTGGTCACAGTAGAGGAGGGAAAAGGTGAGATGACTTGAGAGAGTAGTATTGAAACATGCTATTTTCATCTGTTTCTAGTGCTTGGAAGGCAGAATGACAGCTGATTTCTTTACAGGAGAATATGAACACATTACTATTGTATTTTACTGCTGTTTATACACTGGCTGTTAATATCAGAGACGACCAACATAGATACAGGAAAAAAAAAATGGTCTCCAAATTAGTATGTTCTGAACCATACCACCAAGGTTTTCTTCCAGAACAGTGGAGCAGCATCAAGGGGAAGTATGGTTTCTCCCAGAACCTACTTCTACTGCCTGCTGCCATGTAAGTGAATGGAAGTCAATGTCCAGGCACGGTCCTAAGCATCTCACACGCGGGGCATCACAGTGTACACGAGATGCACTGACAAAAGACTACACACTGTTACCATGGACATCACTCCATTCGCTAAAGAAATGACTCTCTATTGCCATCTGCAATAAATTCTCGTTTTCAGAAATGTTCCCTATAGTGGGGTGGGTTCCCACACAGTGCAATGGAAGCAATAATCCTTCAGAGGTGAGAACCAAGCGGCCGTGAGCTCCAATTACCGTTTTCATCATGCCCGCTGGCCTCCGGCGTGCCCTGCCTCTGGTCATCCTCGGGTGCCTCGGGGTAGATGACTGCAGTGTCTTGTTGTTGCAGGAACTCTTCAACGTTAGGATCATGGTTTTGTTCATTTTCTGCATCTGAGTCGCATTCATCATCTTTTACTAAAAGAAATGCATACTCTATAAAAAGCCATTTCACCAAGTTGTTACATAGTTTTCCTAAATAAGAAACTATCTTGAGAGAATACAACTGTCCTTGAATCTACAGGAAATATTTATAGGAATATTAAAAACAATTTACTCATTCAGCTATAATCTATTGAGAAGTCTGTTTTTATAAGTTTACGGTGTTCTAAAAGTCGACATTGTTACCATATCCTCTTTAAGTTTTAGGGTTGTACTTCTATTCCATCTTACTGGTGAACAAGACCCAGTGGAGGTTGGCTGAATCCTTAGTTTCTCAATCAATAATAAAGCAAGGAAAACAGGAAAAGAGAAAAACATAGTTCTCAAACCTAAGTTCTTCCTAGCAACTGACTGTACCATGTTTACTTAGAGTTGTACTTGAATGACAAACTGAGTGCAAACTGCTCTGAAGTTCAGTTCAATTATGTGGTTTCTTAGAAAACAGCTTTAATAGTTAGCTACAGTCAGAAAGATTTCTAATAAGAGTTAAAGAGTATCAAATTGATAAAAGTGCTTTCCATCTCCCCGAGTATTCAGATACAGACAGGGCTGTTCTTTGTCTTTCTGCTCCAGTGACTGTGTCACTGTTGGGTGATGGGAGAGGCGTTTCCACCAGAGTCAGAAGGTTACGAGGGTAAAGCATGTCTTCACTTGGAGAAGGGAGCCAGGGCACAGGTGTGCTGCAGGGTGGGCCTGGTGCCCTGGGGTTTCCATCCGTCTGTCCTCCCGGAGGAGGGTCCACACTTCTGGTGACTATCCTGGGTCAGTATGGCCTCTGGGTGTCTCATGTATGACTTCTTCACACACTTCAGATTGAAGTCAGTTCTGAATTTGTGAAACAGCAGACTGAACTGGGCCCAATTAAGATGGTGATGTACCAGCATCTTTTTGTTCAACAGATACTAAAACACTTGCACGGGAGCAGTAACTCAGTTCTCAGTGTGGCTGCTGTTTAACACTTTAGCACCAATGACATAGTAATAAAGGTGACTACTCACCATCTTTTCCTCCTTTTAAACACAGTCAGTAGCTATCAGTTACGTAGTGTCTGCTATATATCGTCAGCCCCTGAACAACATGGGTTTGAACTGTGAGGATCCACTTATACTTAGGTTTTTTCAATAGTAAATACTCTAGTATTATATGACTGTCGTTGGTTGAACCCATGGATGTGAAACTGTAGACACAGTGGAATCCAGTATTGGGAGGGCTGCCTATAAATTACACATGGAATCCACTGCAGGGGGCAGGTGCCTCCACCACTGTGTTGTTCGATGGTCGCCTGTACTGAGAACTCTATTTTTTCAGTTGATGCCAGTTGTCACCAAACCTTGGTCACTGGGTCTAGGTGGAGGTGAAGACTCTTTAAGAGGGAAGCCACCACTCTTCACTTAAAGGGAATCCATTTCCAGATCCTCAGCTTTCATGCAGGGCCCTTCCTAGAGTCCAAAAGCTTCTTTCTTCTACTCCTCTTTCACAGTCCTTTGCTCAGCTTCAAAGACAGACAGGTCCCCCCTCCATCCATTACATCAGTACAGCGCATGCCTTGCAGTATAAAACCTCCAGCTGCCACAGGAAAACAATTCAAAGTACTGATTGGGAGAAGCCTGCTTCACTGATCAGTTAGGCCAACAAAAGAGCACTCTAGTGTCCAGCCTTCCCAGGATTTCTATCAGGGGAAAGGCTGCCGACTAAAATGGGGATGTTTTGGCCCTGGTTATGAGTCTCTGAAATCAGCTATATGATATGGCCAGAGAAAGTAGAGTAATTTCCCCTTAATGACCTCATCTGTTTCATTCCCTAACTATTCTTAAAAAATTCACTGCTCTTCAGAAGGCTGGTGAGAACAAAGCAAGGAGTATTCTCGAAAACCTTTCCTAGGATCTGTCATTAGCTAAAACAATAAGCACTTCTGAACAGCTAAAGTAGTACAAGTCTGTGTTGTTATATCTTTTATCATTTTATTTTCCTTTTTTATTTTTTAAATTATGAAAGTGTGTGTGATAACACATTTACAGGAGACTTGGAAAACACAGAACAAAGTTACATATAGTTCCACTGTATTACCATTATTTTTTTAAGTAGATCTTTTCAATGTAACTTCAGATTAAACTAGATTAAACTCACAAATGAAATTTATATTTATGTGATTTCTTATAGAGGAAATACAGATTTGACAAGTTACTTAAAAATACTTTTATCAGATTATATTACAAAATATTTATTTCAATTAAATATTCTCCACTTTCAAAATGTTTATATTTTCTATAGCCTAGTAGCTAAATGGAGAAGGCACTGGCACCCCACTCCAGCACTCCTGCCTGGAAAATCCCATGGACAGAGGAGCCTGGTAGGCTGCAGTCCATGGGGTCGCTAAGAGTCAGACACGACTGAGAGACTTCCCTTTCACTTTTCACTTTCACCCATTGGAAAAGGAAATGGCAACCCACTCCAGTGTTCTTGCCTGGAGAATCCCAGGGACGGGGGAGCCTGGTGGGCTGCCATCTATGGGGTCGCATAGAGTCGGACACGACTGAAGCCGACTTAGCAGACTTAGCAGCATCAGTAGCTAACTATATCCTAGATGATGGAATGATGAAGTTTTAAGTAGTGTACGTTGTTCAGAATTACATATGTAGTATGTATTTTATACATGAATCTTATGTCTTTAATAAGTTATAATCTTATCTATACACTGGTTGTAAAGATACTCATTTAGAGACAAAGATTTTTATAACTTTTTATAACAAAGATTTTTATAACTCATAATAATTAGATTAGATCTAAATAACCTTAACCTCAGTGTTGAATAATCTATTTTAAAGAAGTATTTATTTATACTTTGTGCATTCCTCATTATAAATTATATATTCTTCATATTAATAGAAAAAATTTTATGAAATTCCTCAAAATGTGTATCAACACATTCATTTTAATTAGAAAAATGAAGACACACTTTATTTTTCTGCCAGAAAGTCTGACTTGGCTGATGGTCTAACAGTGATAACTGGTTTCACTAGTAAGGTTATTAGGTACAAATCTTCCAGAAATTGAATGAACTAATAAGTTTATAGCTCTAAGAAACTGATCAAAATATACTTAGTTCAGGTATTAAAAGCATTTTTATTTTAAAATGTACTGACAAAAGGTACTGATTAGCAATATTTCAATATTCCCAACCATTTCTGAATATATTACACAAGGTGCCTCTAAGTGAGGGTAAAAAAGTAGCAAAAGTCAGAACAGACATCATTAGTCTTTTGGTAAGTAAGTATGGGTGTAGCCTTTTGGTATACACCCAAGGAAGTGAGGGCCTGAATGATTCTGGTGACTGAGAAATAAATCCTTTAGCGAAATAGGTGGCTCTGAATTTTTGCTTTCAACAGAACTGAAGGTGCATTTAATAGAACTGATCATTGACAAGTCATTAAAATATTCTTCTTAATAGATAACCATAATTCTTTGCATATAGTTCTGAAGATATATAAAGAATTTAACAAATCACTTATGACAAAAACTGATTTCATTTTTTTATTTATGAGAATAAAGTTCTCTCAGAGCTAAAGAAAAGCCAGAAACAGAATTAATGCTCCACACTCTTTCTTCTAGAATAAGCGACATTAAACTACTGATTATGGGCTAATTAAAAAATACTTTGGCTCCTTTAATCTCATTTCCAGTAACATTTTACTTTAATGAGTAGCTGACCCCTGAACAACAGTTTTGAACTGCATGGGTCCTCTTGTACTGGATGTTTTCAGTAGTGAGTACTACAGTTCTCCATGCTCCACGGTCGGTTGTGTCCATGGATGTGGAACAGCAGACAGAGAGGGGTTCTGTGTACGGAGGAGCTGGGTACTCAGGGGGGCTCGCTGTAAGTTGTATGTGGATTCTGACTGGGCAGAGGGGTTGGTGCCCCAACCCCTAGGTTGTTCAAGGGTAAACTGTAGTATTAAAATTTGTCATGTATGTTGTGATCAGTGATCATAGGATAAAGCAATCCATAAATTTTTAAAAATCTAGGAGCCATATAGTCCCTGGAAACTAAACAGAAAGTTAAATTTCAATTTATATATATGTTTTTCTTGCAAAAAAAATGACAGTTGATCAAAAGTATCTTTGAAGAGGAAATATACTGGTTAGCATTAAATTCTATATTAGTTCAGGGAGTAAACATTATGATGTAACATTTCTGACTCTCAAAGAGGTATTCATATTTAAAAAATGAATGATATTAAATTGCTGTGGATTTCAAATATAACAGTGATGTTAGAAATCTCATTTTTAATCTGTCAGATAATAGGCTGTAACTACATCTGACCCTTAAAACATGAGGTTTAGGGGTACTGACCTTCCAGTGGTGGAAAATCCATGTATAACTTAAGAGTCAGCCCTCATTGTATATGATTCCACATCCTCGGAGTTGGCCAACCCCAGACTGTGAAGCACTGCAGTATTTATTATTAAATAAAATATGTGTATATGTGGCCCTGCACCATTCAATCCTGTGTTGTTCAGGGGTCAACTGTACTTACTAAAGTGAAGAATTCTGTATGTCCATCAGACTCCTGGGAGGCAACACATAATCAGTCTGTATAATATAAAATCTGGAGGATAGTAACAGTATGTCCTAGGATAGCTGGGAGGATTAAATGAATTAACACAGTATGTGTTTAGTACTGTACCAGGCACAGAGTAAGTGCTCTGTAATTGTTATGTTTTCTTCAAAGCAGTCCTGCAAGGTGAACACTGAACTAGAGCAGATGACTCAGTATTGGGGGTCTGCTATCGAAAGCTGGGCTCTTGCCAACTAAAGTACACGGTTTCCATGAACCTGTACTTACCAAGCCAATTTCAAGCTAAGACCAGACATTCCTCAGTTTTACCCCTAAAACTTAAAGTGCTTGGAAGTGCACGTGGTGAAAAGGTCTATTATAAAGCAAAATTCCTAGTCTTAAGACTAATAAATTGCATGTGTTTAAATATTAAAGAGATGAGCAAATACAGAGAATATGATGACAATGTGGTTTTTCAGGTGTGACAAAACTCTGAACTAACTGTCACAGTATAGAATTATAGGATTATAATCACTGGTCAAAGTGTACAATTATAGGGTTATAATCACAAATTATAGAAAGCAAGGCTAGAGAGACAAACATTTAATATAAAGGCTAAATAACATTTTTATGAGGCTATCAGTGTTTTACTCCCATCAGAATAAAGGATAGTTAGGGTTCGCCAATCTTTATCCTCCAATTTTGAAACTTTGCACAAGTATCAGCTAAATAAACAAAGAAAGGATGCTTAGAAGAACAAAGACTGTTTTGGGTGACTTTTTCACTCTTTGAATACTAAGCTGAGACTATAGTTCTCTTCACTTCCTGAACTGCAGAAGAAGTCAGCTTGAGAAAGGAGCTGACAAAGTTCTAAACTGATGATGGTGACCTCTTGCCATGGTTTTGTTTACTCTGTCAGCACATTATTCCCTGAAAGTGAAGGCAATAACACAAGCAAA
Organism: Bubalus bubalis; assembly: GCF_019923935.1. Taxonomy (NCBI): domain Eukaryota; kingdom Metazoa; phylum Chordata; class Mammalia; order Artiodactyla; family Bovidae; genus Bubalus; species Bubalus bubalis. Next base: position 50,037,834 of record NC_059170.1, on the reverse strand, counting down.
GGTGAAACATGACTTCAAAGTTGAACTGCTCTGAAGTCTCAAACATCTAATTTCTACCCTTCTTCACTGAAAACTGCATTGATCAGAGTTTCATTAAATGTTTGTTTTCTCCTAACTCCCCGAGTGCCAGGGAAGTAACACACAGGGCCCACTACTTTGGAGGCGGCGGTGCTGTATTCAGCGGGAACTCTAGTTTACGTACAGTTACACTACCTTCCAGACCTGACTGTTTTTTGGGGAGGGAGGGAAATTATGTATCACTCAGTACTTCAAACTGAAAGCATGAATTCATTTTTGTACTAAAGAGCAAACTGTGAGGTGAAATACTGTCAACTTGGAACTCTAGGTGTCTTTTTTGCTGGCACTTTGCCTCAAAGCGCAAACGATCTTCTACAGAAGACCTTCTACTACTCTGGTGATGTGAGTCGTCACATTTTAACATAAAATAGAAGAGTAATGAACAGCATTCTTCTGTGCTCATTAATACTATTTTACTAACAACAAATATAGTTTAAATATTTTATATAATGTATAAGTCAGCTTGACAAATATTTGATAATAAGCATACCTGAATACATTATTCATGCAAGTTCAACACAACCATGTTAAAGGCAGAATACAAAATCTTTGGCTGTGGCACCATAAATGATCACATATTCCATTATTTGATTAATTTGGAGTGCACTTTCAGTAAGAGTACAAAGGCTTGCTCTTTGCTTTATAGAGCTGACAAGTATGGGAGGGCTGATGCTTACAGGTAAAAATCGATTTTTGACACATTACTGCAAAATACACTCATCTTACACAACACAAGGTGATTTATAAGGCTCTGTGGAATACTCCTAAAATGTACTGCAAAGAACAAAAAACTATAAATGTTAAGCCAAAGAAGAAACAAAGAAAATTTAAAACTATATGATAGAAATATCTAATCTATGGTTGAATATACAGAATACAGTAATACTACTTTTAAGTACAGAATTTTGAGGAAATGTTTTAATAATTTGGAATTTCTTTTTGAAGTTTACATTCGAAGACTGCCTTATCAGAAGTAATAAGTGCCCGGTATATATTGGACATTATCATATGATATATCTGGATTTAAGATTTGCACTTACTCTTTTGCTTCTTAAATCTGATTTGAATCCAATAATAGAGGAATAGTCTTAAGTCTCGGGGAATATGTACTAATATAGTCACCTAAAGGGAAATTTCTTTGTTTACTATAATTCAACTTCATTTTGGGTTGGGAAGATCCTCTGGAGAAGGGAAAGGCTACCCACTCCAGATTTTGGCTTGGAGAATTCCATGGACTCTGGTCCATGGGGTTGCAAAGAGAAGGACACGACTGAGCGACATTCACTTTCAACTTCATTTTGGCCTTTTTCAATCACAAAAATGGTAAGAAAAAGTGTATTCTCTCATTTGCTGTCACACGTTCACTTATCAATATTCATAATTCTCATCTGGTTTCTAGATAACCCATGATATTTGCTTCTTTTTCTCTCTTCTGCTTTTAGTCTTGTGGGCAATTTCATGTAGATCCTGGTAACTAATAATCAAACTCAAAATAGACCTGTATTTCTGTAACTATGGTAAAAATCTGATAGAAGTTTAAATTATCATTAAAACACTTACTCTGTGGATTATTTGTAGATTATATTTGTTATTCTTACAGATGAATACCTGTATTATATGAATATCTAAGCTTGCAGTCTATTTAAAGAACATAAACATCTAATTTTTCATACAGTGCCCCATATGCCTAGGTACTTAAACATTTAAAGGAGGGCAAGATAAAGAGGAGGAAACAGATTAAATGCAGGACCCACAAATGCAAAAACCAGTCACACAAAAGGCAGTTCAAAGATGACAGTGCTTGAGAAAAAGGCAAGAGTACCTGCACATCCCACTTCATCTGCCCGAGCTTCCGGCCCCAGGATTTCTTGTCCTTCCTTTCCTGCTAAAAATCAAAGAACAAAAGCATTAAAACAGATCCCCCCTCTCACCAACACTTAACTTCTATAAATCTGAAAAGGAAACTTTTAGGTTATATTTGATTTGGATTCCACCCCCCCCGCCTTGTGTAAATACAGTAACATGTCCTACTAAGCTAAAGCTTTTTAAAGAAATTAAGCAGTTTCACAAAACTCATAGAGATAGTTTAGAGAAGCAAAATGAGTGAAAATGTTTCTATATTCTGGACTTCTACATATATTAGAATTATACACATACTAGATTTTATTAATGGTATGTTTTTTTAGGAGAGGTGCTCTACCTACAGGCAGTAGGATTCCTTTTCCATCTCTTCCCTGAAGCACAAATTGCTATGTGCTGGGCACTGTGCCAGGTGCTTTATCAACTCATTTCCTTTAACCTTCAAACTCTCTTTATAAATTAAAAAATCCCACCAAAACATGAGGCTTGAAGAGGTTACAGAACCTGCCTAAGGACACACAGCTACTGGGTGGTGGAATATGAATGCAGGTCTGAATGGCTCTAAAACCCGCTCTCTCCTCCACCCTGGCTTATCTCACTATAGACAGAGTCCCTGACAACCTGCAGTGTGCCCAGAGCAAACAGCTAAGGACTATACCTTTTCTTTCACTCTCTTCATGATTGTAACTACTAGTAAGCAGTAATAAATGATAATAGTGGTGCCAATAAATATTTTAGATGTCTATTATCCACCTTCTCTGGGGCTCAGATGGACTCAGATGGTAAAGAATCTGCTTGCAACACGGGAGACATGGGTTCAATCCCAGGGATTGAAGGGAAGGGAATGGCAACCCACTCCAGTATTCTTGCCTGCAGAATCCCATGGACAGAGGAGCCTGAAGAGCTACAGTCCATAGGGTCACAGAGAGTCAGACACGACTGAGCGACTAACACACATTATCCACCTCTGACACTTATATATTTGTAATGAGCTGATAAGATCAGAGTCAACATGCACATTATTTAGGCAAGCAGAAAGTAAACTTTATATATTTAGGTACATTTTATTTATTGAGTAGTTTATTAAGAACCTGTGCACATACAAAAGATTAGAAGTTAAAAACTGCTTTCAGAGTATATAATGTAATTATGATCAGAAGACTTACAAAGTCACGCTAAAACACTGTGTAGTTATCTGCACTCCCATCAAATCCCATTGAATATGTCAATCAAAAATCTTGATTCAGATTTTCCTCAAGTTTGATAATTGAATTGAGAAATAGAGCACTAATCAAGTAAAATCTGTGCTCACATTAAAGCATGTATTTCTATAAGTGTCTTGGATTACAGGGTGGATTTATTTGGCAGATTTTCTATACTCATTAACTTTTATGTTACTACTTAAAGATGATCATTATGTGATAGTTAAAATATGCATAAACCTCTTTAGATCAGCATAAAAAACACTGTCTGAAGTGGATAATGATGAGATTAACTTCTGCTGAAGAATTCTCATTTTATATCTGCTATCAGCAAAATGACAATTTAAAAATCCCCGGTCAAATGTTAACAATACTCTATGATAAACACTGGTATTTGCTAAGCATCTGAAAGTCTCCAATGTTTATTTTTTTTCTCTTCCTCCAAAGCATCTACTTAACCTAAAATAATAAACAGTGTGCCAAGTGGGTAATTATGATAGCAATATATTTATTACTGCATATGTGTGTTCACTGTTTCTCCTCACATGAAAACCGAAGCAGGCTGAGCTAGGACTTGCTAAGGTGGAAGCTAACACTGATTTTAGTTATTTATTTTGGAGTTTTTGTTTCTTTTTTTTTCTTCAGTACCACATGGCATGTGGAACTTTCCCCGACCAGGGACTGAACCCATGCCCGCTACAGTGGAAGCGCAGAGTCTTAAACACTGGACCACCAGGAAAGCCCACAGTATCACTGATTTTAAAGTTTAAATGTTATTTTGGACCTTATTAATTTTACTGCTTGCAGTTAAAGCTAACTTAAACACTGTCTGCAATTCAATTAAATTACTCCTTCTGCTGGAGTGAAATCCAGGCTACTTACATGAGAATGTAACATGTCAGAATCTGGTCCCATGCTTATTTACCACAGTTTGAAACCTGGAAGGCTCCAATCATCCCCTTTTTATTGGGGGCAGAATTTTTGTTCAACAACTAAAATCATGTCAACTAATGAAACAGAAATGGTGCTCGCGCTGGGCGGTCAGGTGGGTACCCTCCTCTTGCCAAAAATCACTGCCTGCAGTAGTCCCTCCCCACTCCATCCAGGGACCAGCACGAGGGCATCTTGGAACAGGGACTGTTCTAAGTATTTCTCAAGCAGCATTCTCTGTAATGTGTTCTGACCTTACTTCTAGTTTTAAGAAATATAAGAGGAATAAAGTAACTGAATCTACTTATTCCTAAGATTTTTTTTCTCCTATAAGACCTTATAATGTCAACATATTATGACTGACCAATCTAAGTGCAACTTAGGAAGGAAAACCAGAGTGCTCCTGAGGGTTTGGCTTTTAGTCTAAATACCAAAGCAAGTATCTAAAGGACAAACTCCAGAGTAACAAGACTTCAGTTTTTCAAAGAATGGCAAAAGATAGCTGAAGTAAGTCATGAAATGCTATTCAGCAATAAAAAGGAACAAACTATTGATAAATACAACTTCAATGAGTCACCGAACGATTTTGGAGAGTGAAAAAAGCCAATCCAAAGGTTATTACATACTGCATTATTCCAATTATATTACATTAACGAAATGACAAACTTACAAAAATGGAGAATAGTGGCTTAGTGGCTGCCAAGGTTAAGGATGGGGAGGAGGGGAAAGGAGGAGAGGACAGATTGTTTGAAGGCAAGTGGGGAGCCCTGTGGTCATGGATGCTCTGCATCTCACCTGTATCAACATTAATATCCTGGTTACAATACTGTATTACAGTTCTGTAAGATGTTACCATTTGAAACTGGGTAAAAGGTGCACAGACGCCCTGTATTATTTGTAAATTTAAAACTATGAATTGTTTGTGAATCTGTAATTATCTCAAATTGAAAGTTTACTTTAAAAAAGTCAAAGGCAAATAGCACACATTTATATCAAAGTAGACAGCACCTGTTCATTTTGCTGAAGAATGAAATTCCTAGTAAGTAAAAACAAGTATGACAGATGCAGTTGATTTTAATTAGAGATGCAGATGCCTACTATCAATGGCGAGATAAGATAATTCAAAGTACAGGATAGATAATTTAACACATATTCTAAATTCTAAAACTTGCATTTCTGAAATTAATAACAAGGGGTTTCTAACAATTACACATATTTCTGTGGGGATATTTTGTAGCAATGGCTAAGAAGGCACAGTGAGTGGCTAAAGGAGTCAGATTCTCCTTTTCTGCTCCTGTCTTTTTCTCGATGACACACACACCAAGCCCATTTAGACCTGCCTTTTTCTTAAATCTGTGTTCTCTGCTAGAATGCTGTTACCCATTCATCTGAGTAACTGCTACTAATCTGACTTCTTTGAAGCTCGGTTCACCTGTCTCTCAGTTTGTAAGTCTTCCCTGACCCTGCTCTCTGCTAGCCCCACCCCACTGTCCCTGTTACAGGAGAGAAACCTATTACAGCAACTGTCCAAAAAGCAAACACTGAGAAATTCCTTAATGCAAACATCAAGTATTCAAACTTTGATTAAGGATGGAATGTTTGTTTCACTGTGTACTTTTTAAGTATGTTTCCAGACAACTCCATCTTTTTCCTTCTTATATCCATTAGGTTCTACATATGTATCAATCTATTTTTGGTATAATTGTCCATCAACCTCCCAGTAAATATAATTCACAACCTCCAGGAAAACCTGTTAATGTAGACAATGGTAAATGAAAAACATGCCTGAAGTCAGCTTTGGTGAAGATGGAGATAGGCTACCTGTATGTCCCACCAGACACAGCTACAACACCTGGGAGAATGCATGGAGGGGCAGTGTGAAGACTCTGGAAGGTGAACCAGAGCAGGCAGAGGAAGAAGAGGGGGCCACTGAGCTGGAAGTGATTCCACCCACCGCAGCCTGGGTTCAGGGTGGTTCAAAAGCTGGATGTGGACACTGAAGCATGGAAGAAGCATGCTAGAAAAGCCCTCCAGTTTAGGGAGCAGGAAAGGGAGAAACATGCATTTTTCCATCTTTCATTTTGGGTCCCAGCCCCCAGGTCAACCCACAGTGGGAGAGACCATGGTGAAAGCAGGGGCCCCCAGGTACCTAAAAGCCAAGGGAGGGGCACCTTCTCCTCCAGCTGAAGGAGCAGAGCCTGAAGACGGTGGTACGTGTGTCCACTGAACTCCCTCTGCCCATCTTCCTGCAGCTCTTCTCACGGTCATAGTTGCAGGAAGTATGCATAAGGTACGGCAGTAAAGTCCCAGCATTTTGGACAGAAGACTGAACAGGAGAGTCCTGAGGAGCCGGAAATACTGAGGAGACCACTGAGCGGGAGGAGCATGGGGAAGCAACTGCACAGAGCTGTCTGTGGACCCCTGGGTGCATCCCAAGTGTCCCTCATGTGGATCTGATCACAGACTCTGAGAATTGAAGAGTCGGATAAGATCATTACTCCACATGGTACAGATCTGAAGAGCACTGCAAAGGCTTGAAAATGCAACTTATATTGGGACTACAACCCACAAAAAGCTGGCTGGAACTGACAGCCTGATACACTGAATTGCCTGCTAAACCAGAAGTACAAAAATTCTCCACAGGATTTAAATAACAACAAGGGTCTCATAAGATAATACTCAAAAGTGTTCAGGATACAATCCAAAATTACTTGGCATGCAAAGAACCAAGAAAAACCACAGCTTCTGTGGGAAAATGTGGCAACACTGAGATAACACAGGTGTTGAAATTACAGGACAGCTTTTATAAAGGTTCTCCAAGAAGTTAAGGGTGAACATTCTTGAAAGGAGTAGAAGGAAAGTCTCAGCAAACTTGCATCAGCAAATAGAAACTATAAAAAAAGAATCAGAATAAAACTTCAGAAGAATACAATAACAAAAAATTAAAAAACCCACTTGATATGCTCAATAGTAAAATAGAGATGAAAGAGGAAAGATTAGTGAACTTGATGACAGATCAATGAAAATTTTCTAGTCTGAAAAGCAGAGTAAATGACTAAGAGAGTCTTAGATGTACAGGATAATAAGGAAGTATCTTTCATGTCACTGAAGTCACAGAAAGAGAAGAGAATGATATAGAAAAAAAATTTTTGAAAAAATAATGTCTAAAAACTTCCCAAATTTAACAGAAGACACAAATAAATAGGTTCAGAGGTTAACTGAATCTCAAGCAGGGTAAAGCCCTCCAAACCTAGGCCCATATCATCAAACTAACTCTGAAAGCAAAAACAAAAACAAAAACAAAACTTGAAAAGAGTAAGAGAAAATGTAATATAAGGGAACAATGATTGAACTGACAGTAAATTTATCATTAGGAATTTAGGATTCCATAAGGAAATGGAATGTTTTAAAGTGCTAAAAGAAAATAAAAGTCTCTCAACCCTAAATTTTACATTCAGTGAAAACATACTTCAGAACTGGAGGTAAAAGAAAGATATTCGTAGATAAAAGAGAGCTAGCAGAGTTCATGGCCAGGAGACCTTATCTAAAAGAATTGCTACAGGAAGATCTTCAGAAAGAAGGGGAAATGATATTAGAGGGAAACTTGAAATGTCAGGAATGAAGGAGAATATAAGAAATGACAACTACATATACAACTACAATATAAAGGAAGGAGGGCAATGGCATCCATGTGGGTGCAAGGTTTCTGTATTTCACTTGGGGTAGTAAAATATTGATTCTAAGTAGACTGTGAAAAGTGTGTAACATTCAAATTCTATAGAGCAACTACTAAAAAAATCACTACAAAGAGATACAGTCAAAAATGAAATAAATAAGTGAAAATGGAATACTAAGCCATATTCAAATGGTCCAAAAAAGACAGGAAAAGAATAGAAAAATGAAAAAAATGAAAAATAATATACAATTATAAACCTAAATCCAAATACCAAAAGTTATATTAAATATAAATGGTCTAAACAAGCCAATTAAGAGACAGATTTTAAAAACAAGGCTCCATCTATAGCTCTCTACAAATAAGTAATTTCAAATATAATGATATAGGTATGTTAAAAGTAAAAGGATAGAAAAAGATATACCATGCAAACATTAATGAAAAAAAAAATAGGGTGATTATTTTAACATTAAAGTAGACTTTAGAGCTAAGAAAATTACCAGAGATATAGAGAAACATTATAATGATAAGTCCATTCACCAAGAAGATATAACCATCTTAAATATGTGTGAAACTAGCAAAGCTTCAAATCAGGAGACTGAGAGAACAGAAAGCAGATCTATGATTGTAACTGGAGACTTCAATACTCCTCCTCACATTAACTGACAGAACAAGCAGAGAAAAAGTCAGCAACAATACAAAGAACCAGGCAGCATTCACAACCACTAGAACCAACTGACATTTATAGAACATTCAACCTGGTACTTTTTAAAAGCACATAAAAGTTTTAGGAAGACAGATCACATCCAGGATCATACAACAAAACTTAACAAATTAAATATAATTTAAAGTACTGAGCTGGCCAAAACAACATACTTTTTGGCCAGCCTAGTATGTTTTCTTAGCATAATGAATATAAACTAGATATGTAGGAGAAAGAGGAAAAAGCTTCTGAACACTTTGGAAATTAACATACTTCTAAGGAATCCATGGGTCAAAGAGAAAAATAAAAACCAAAATATCAACATTTGTGGAATGTACCAAAAACACTGCTTAAAGGGTAATTTACATTATTAAATGCCTATGTTATAAAATAAGGACTCAAATCAAAACTCTGTGCTACCATGGTAAACAGCAGAAGAGGAGAAAAATAAACTCAGAAGTATTAAGAATAGAAATCAATAAAAGTGAAAAAATAATAGAGAAAATGGTAAAAGGTTCTTTGAAAAGACGAAAACAGCTCTCCCTCTCTCTCTCGTTCCCCCTGCTCCCTCTTATGCGCATGTTCTATGCTGCCATGCCCTGCTCTTAAGAGGCACAAGTCGTCTCCCCCAGCAAGCGGGCCCGGGCCACAGAGGCGGGCGATATGCGTCTCCGCTTTGCCCGGCTCTCAGAGCACACCACAGCCCCAACCAAGGGGTCCGCGCGTGCTGCGGGCTACGACCTGTACAGTGCCTATGATTACCCAGTACCACCGATGGAGACAGTGCTTGTGAAAGCTGACATTCAGATAGCCCTTCCTTCTGGGTGCTATGGAAGAGTGGCTCCTCGTTCTGGCTTGGCAGCAGAACCCTTCATAGATGTAGGAGCTGGTGTCATAGATGAATATTATAGAGGGAATGTTGGTGTTGTCCTGTTTAATTTTGGCAAAGAGAAGTTTGAAGTCAAAAGTTTGAATTGCACAGCTCACTTGTGAACGGATATTTTACCCAGAAATAGAGGAAGTTCAAGTTTTAGATGACACTGAAAGGGGTTCAAGAGGCTTTGGTTCCACTGGAAGTAATTAAAACATATGACAAGAACAGGATATGAGAATGTACTTTTTTCTTGAAAATAAAGACTTTGCTTAAAAAAAAAAAAGACCAAAAACAATGACAGACATTAAGAAAGACTGACAAAAAATGAGGGAAGCTATAAATTTCTAATATCAGGAATGAAAAGGGGATCACTGCAGAGCCAGAAGATATTAAAAGGGCTATGAGTTCAAGAAGTAAACATTAAGATATACATTTCTGACTCTTAAAAGAAGAGCTTATTCATTTTTTTTTTAAATGGAAGTATTAAATTAAGGTATTAAATTGCTATGGATTTCACATATGAATGGTGTTTAAAAATGTCATTTTTAATGTGCTAGAAATTAGGTTGTTTGTAATTACACTTAAATGAAAAGTTTTATATGTCCATTATGAAATCTGTGAGGCAGTTCATAACCAGTTTATAAAATATAAATTTGGAGGATAACAACAGTAGTTAGGGTAGTTGTGAAGATAAAATCACTACAGTATGTACTTAGTATTGTACCAGACACTCAGTAAGTGCTATGTAATTGTGAGCTATTTTCCTTAAAGCAGTCTGGTAAGGTTAACATCTCTTAACAGACATGAATTTGAAAACTTTTAAATGGACTATGTCCTCAAAAACTAGAAACTACTGCAAGTCATCCAAGACCAAATGGCTAATCTGAATATTCCTATAATTGTTTTAAAAATTTAATTTGTAGTTTAAAATCTTCTCCCCTAAATAATAGACATTCTAGGTCCACATGGTTTCCACTTTAAGTTTTACCAGACATTTACTGAACAGCATTAAATTTAAATAATATTTTAAGAAAACAGAAGAGAAAGGAAGACTTTCCTATTAATTTTATGAGGCCCATATTACCTTGATACCAAAACCATGTTACAATATTACAAAAAACAAACCAACCAACCTATAGACCAGTATCTCTCATCAACACTGGCACAAAACTCTTCAACAAAAAATTACCAAGTCATATTCAGCAATATATGAAAACACAATGACTCAGAGGGGCTTTCCAGATAATCTAAAGCTAGTTCAATATTGGAAAGTCCATTAATGCATTTCACTGTGTTAACAGGCTGAAGAAGCAAAACCACATGATCATATCAACTGACACAGAAAAAGCATTGAAAAAATCTGACATCTATTCATGATGAAAACTCTCAACAAACTAGAAATGAGAATAGTTTCATAAAGAACATCTACAATAAATCCACAGTTAACATTATACTTTAAATTCCCTCTAAGATTGGGAAAATGTCCACTCTCACCACTCCTGGCATTTTCTAATAAAAAGAAATAAATGGTATACAGACTAGAAAAGGAAGAAAAACTACCCCAATTTGAAAAGAAGACTGTCTACATAGAAATCTTAAGAATCTCCAAAGACTGTTTAGAACTAGCAAGTCTGCAGGATACAAGGGCAACAAACAAAAATCAATCATATTGCCCAATCATGTAACCCGAATGAGAATGAACAAATGGAAACTTAAAAATAAAATATTCACAATAGTTTTTCCCTTCAAAAATGAAAGAAAGAGGTTTAAGTCTCTCAAAACATGTTAATGATCTGCATTTTGAAACTATAAAAATCTAATGTAAGAAATCAAAGAATACCTATACAGATTAAAAAAAAAACAACATTCAAAATCAGTTGCATTTCTATATAGTGAAACCATATGAAATAGAAATAAATAAATAGATGAAATCTTGTTTACAATAGCATCAAAACTAACAAAATACTTACGAATAAATTTAACCAAGGAAATAAAAGCACTAAATGCTGTGAGGCAATTTTCCTGCAATTAAAAAATAAATTAAAACACAATTTCATTAAAAAGCTGTAAAACACTGATGAAAGAAATTGAAAACACAAGTAAGTGGAAAGATATTTTGTGTTCATGAACTAGAAGAATTAATACTGTTAAATATCCATACTACCCAGAGCTATTTGTAGATTCAATGCAATCCCCATCTAAATTCCAATAGCATTTTTTACAGAAATAGAAAATAAATGATAAATGCTAAAATTTATGTGAAATTACAAAAGATCCTGAATAGCCAAAACAATCTTGAGTAATAAGAACAAAGCTGGAGGTATCACACTTCCTGATTTCAAACTGTACTATAAAACTATAGTAATAAAAACATGTGGTACTGGCACTGAAAACACATAGACTAATGGAAAAGAATCAAAGGCCCGGAAATAAACCCATGTAATTACTGAAGTCAACTAATACTTGACAAGGGAGCCAAGAAAGCTCAATAGGCAAAAGGTGGTCTCTTCAATCGACGGTGTTGGAAAAACTGGACAGTCACATGTAGAAGAATGAAGCTAGACTCCTATCTCGTATCACTATCACACATTAACTTGAAACAGGTTAAAGACTTCAATGTGGGACATGAAACCATAAAAATCCTGGAAGAAAACACAGGGGAAAAAACTCCCTGACATTGATCGTGGCAGTGATTTTCTAGATATGACACCAAAGCACAAGTAAAAAAATAAAAATAAAGGCATACATCAAACTGAAAAAGCTTCTGCACAGCAAAAGAAATGATCAACAAAATGAAAAGGCAAACTGTGTGGCAGAAGAAAGCATCTGCAAAGCATACAAATGAAAAGGGGTTAATATTCAACATGCACAGGGAACTTCTACAACTTGATAGTAAAAAAGCAAATAATGATTTTAAAATGGGCAAAGGACCTGAATGAGCTTCCCTGGTGGCTCAGTGGTAAAGAATCCACCTGCCAATGTGGGAGATGTGGGTTTGATCCCTCGGTCAGGAAGATTCCCTGAGGAGGAGATGGCAACCCACTTCAGTATTCTTGCCTTGGAAATCCCATGGACAGAAGAGCCTGGAAGGCTACAGTTTATGGGGTCGCAGAGAGTCAGACATGACTTAGTGACTGAGCACACACACCAAAGACCTGAATAGACTGTTTCTTTCTTTTTTTTGTTTAGAAGACATACAAATGGCAAAGAAATACACATGAGAAGGTGTTCAAAATCACTTATCATCAGGGAAATGCAAATCAAAACCATAATGAGATGCCACTTCACACCTGTTAGAATGGTTGTCATCAAACAGACAAGGTGTTGGTGATGTGGAGAAAAGGGAATTGGTGCACTGTTTGGAATGTAACCTGGTGCAGCTACTATGAACAATAGTATGGAGGTGCCCCAAGAAAATTAAAAACAGAACTACCATGTGATCCAGAAATTCTGCTTCTGAGTATATATCTGAAGGAAAAGAAACTACTATCTCAGGAAATATCTGTACTCCTATGTTCACTGAAGCACTATTTATAATAGTCAAGGCATGGTGTCAGCATGACCTGATGAAGGTGGCATTAACCTTCATCACCTGGTTAAGATGCTGTCAGGTTTCTTTACAGCAGTTATTATGCCTTTCTTTATAATTATCTGGTGGGAAAATACTTTGAGATTAGGCACATATCTTTTTTCTCATGTTATCGGCACCCACTAACGTTAGTACCCATTGATGGCTCTTGCCCACAACAATTACCAAGGTGTTTGCCTAATGGTGATTTTCCACTCCCCTGATTATTTCTTAATTTACAACTAGAATTATACTATAAGGAAGAGCTTTCCCTTCTCCTCCATGTATTTAAGTATTTATATCCATATGGATGCACTGATATTTATTTCACTTCATAGATTATAATCCAATACTACCATTTATTTTGCTGCCAAAATTGTTCTAGATTTGGCCATGGGGAGTTCCTTTAAGTTAGCTCTTGTGTTTCTTGATATGCCTTCATAAATTTTTTTTAGCCCTTTCTTACTCATGTTCCAGGCTTATCTTACATTTTCTCTCCCTTGGTTCCAGAATCAGTCATTTCTGCAAGGAGCCTTGCCACAGTCGCTCCACAGATCTGGGCACTGGATACGCTTACTGCTACTGTCTGTCACTGCCGCCCTGCCTTCTCAGCAGACAGAGCTGGGAGACACGTATGTGCACTAACAGCTGCACGTAGGCGTGTGTACTTTTTTATTTGTCTTCATAGACATTAAGAACCATGAGGTCACACGAATACCTCTGATTCCAATCAGACACCACAGGGTTTATCCCAGCCTTCTTTCTTCCCCTGTCTCACTGCTGACAGTGAGAAACCTGGGTCTCCTTATCCTCAACATATTTACTTATTTGTTCAATTTCAGAGTATACTATACACATAAAGTAGTTTCAAAATTATGGAGTCTTCTGTGAGTAGCATTTTTATTAGGGAAAACGGGGACAGGAATGGGTGTGTGACACTTTTCTGAGTGTGTCTTTCTGAACCTTTACAGACAGAACAAACCACCTCCTCCCCCAAATAAATCACCCAGCAGACAGAATACAAAATGAAATACAGACATTAGCAAGGGAACCTAGCTGTATTACAAATGAATTACATGACACACTGAAGCGGGTGGGGAAGACAAGAACCTAAGTAACTTGGAAATCAATACTTGGAACATGTGCTGTAGAGCTGACGACACAGGAGCTGTACACACTGCTCTCCATCCAGGCACACGTCTGATTGGCTGGGATTTTTCAGGAAGGCAGTGGGCACAGCTGGGGTTCCCACTGTAGGTAGAGCCCAGACTCCTCCCCCTGGGCCACCTCATAATGCTTAGGCGTTTAGAGTCACTCAAATGTTAGTGCTGCACATTTAGTGCAAATGGAGTTGGATCCCGTTATGAGCAGAGCTAAAATAAGACCTCTGCGGTCATCCGGCCCAGTTTTTTCATCTTATAGATGCAAAAGTGATGCTCAGGGGACACAGCAATACAAAGAAGATGAGAAGCCGCATGGTGAGCTTTTCCACATCACACACCACCTTTGGTTGAAAAAGGTTCTAAAGGGTAGGTCAGGCTAAATCTTGAGACAAGGATAATTTGGTTCAATACTGAGTTATTTAGTGATGGAGGCATTCTTTGCATAGATTGTTTATTGTATTTTATTATAGTGTTAGTTGCTTAATCGTGTCCAACTCTTTGCGACCACGTGGACTGTGGTCCACCAGGCTCCCCTGTTCATGGAATTCTCCAGGCAAGAATACTGAAGTGGGTTGCCATTCCCTTCTCCAGGAGATCTTCCTGACCCGGGGATCAAACCTGGGTCTCTTGCATTGCAGGTGGATTCTTTACTGTCTAAGCTGCCATTTTATTATAACTTTTATTCAAAAAAGCTTTATTGCTACAACTGTAAGATCAGACTTTTATATGTTTTTACCTTAAAGAAGTTTTCATTGACTTGGCATTTTTGTCAACATGTGCATTTCTATAGAGGTCAAAAATTTTCAAGTCAGAAAAATGGTTAAATCACTCTTACTTGGGATCATTTTAAGGCATTAAGAAATAGCCAGTCTATTAAATGATACTGTATACCATTGAATTACTTTCATGTAATTTTTAAAAGCTAAAAGGGTAAAAGGTCTATGAAACAGGTGTCCTGAAAGAGCATATATATCTAAAAACGTTTAACTGACACAAGCATGACAGCTTTGGGCTGAACCACAAGAAGCTCTTGTCAGATAAGTATGATATGCTGGAACACTGCCAAGGTACACTATATTTCCTACCAAAAAAAAAGTGAAGTTTGTAAGTCTTTTAAGACAACAGGACTTAATGAATCTAGAAATCTCATCCTTAGATGTGAACATGTCTTAGTTTATTTAGTTTTATAATGAAAATATTGCTTCTCTTTAATCCTTCTAAGAACTTGATCCTAACTTGAGACTTCATTCACAGGTAAGATTTTAAAAGGCATTTATGGCATAATTAACATTTTGGTAGCATATAATATTTCCCAGTACACTTAAGACTGACAATTTGTACTCTGGTTGCAAATCTGTACCAGTTTCATGTGCTGATCTCTGCCACAGCTGAATGTCATTGCCTGCTTTCTTTACCGTTCCCCCTTTTCTTAGTCTTTAAGGAAACCAATTGGCATAGACAGTGTGGCTCCTGTAGCTTTCCTTCTTTGGTTTTTTGCTTGTTTTACCTTGGGTAGTGGTTGATTAATAGGATGCACCAAAAAGTAAAGAACACGGAGCAGCAGTGGAGCCAGGTCTCCCGAAAGAACAGAAGCTAAGGGGACCAGGCAGGGGGCCATCTGCCCCTGGGTGCCGGCTCCTCTGGTCGCAAACTCAAGTGCTCAGTTTCTGCTCCAGGAGCAGGCTGGTTTGGTCAACCAGGTCCAATGTGACAGATAATTTTTCAAATTCAGCCACAAGGACCATCCTGAAGAGTCATAAAACGATTCAAGGGTAGAAGTGCTCTGGATCTGAGGCTTCATTACATAAAATTTCAGTGGAATGCATGATTAAAGGCCGGTTAATTGTAACCGACTGATTGAACCATTAAAAGTTACTAACCTGGATATTCATGAAGTTAAATTAATTTACAGAGGATTCTGAACCAATAGTCCAGCAAAAAGTCTGGGCTGCCTTGCATCCCTGGGCAGGGCTGCAAATCGGCTGTGCATCTTTTCGCAGATGAAATTTTAAACTCCCACTGTTTACCAGAGGAATGGTTTTACGTTTACTGGCTTGTTCCATTGGTCAGGCAAGACTGTTTTGAACATGGTGTGACACACATAAACCTTATGCACTTATTTAACTAGGTGAGGTAAAGCCCAGAACTAGAACTTTATGTAGTTTGTTTATGAAATCAATGTATCTTCAAATTGAGGGCTTATTTTTCAGAGCAGTTTTAATTAGTTTTCACTATCTTCGTAGCATGTTCTCTAAACAATGTACACTAAACAACTGTGGCTCAAATGAACTAACAGTTATGTTCAGGTAGGAATTAATGTGCAACTCTTAATCCCCTATGACTTGGGTATCAAATTTATCATAAGATTTGGCCAAATACAACTTGAGGGAGCTCATACACAATACAAATTAGAAAGTATTGACGTTTGCTCCATTTTATTCATTGTATCAACCCCTACTCATGTTTTCCACTTTGTCATCACACATAATTGAGAAAATCTGGAAAAAAAAGGATATGCATGTGGCCATATGTTCACTCTCATCATTGTGCTTTCTTCCTTCCTGATGGCCCAAGATTTCTTTTCTGTCATTTCCTTTTTATTCAGAGGCTGCTTTCAGATATTCGTTTAGGGAAGGTGTGCTGGGGACAAACCCCCTCTGTATTCCTTCATTTGATTTCTTCTTCATCTTTGAAAGATCTCTTCTCAGGATACAGAATCCCAGGGTTGACTTTTTTTTAATGCAGGAGAAATATACTACTACTCAACTTCTACTGTAAGGCTGGCAGCCCTGAGAACTCCTTTTTTAATGTAGCATGTATTCCCGCTTCCAAAGGAATGAGAAGACACTTCCACGTGCAAGACAATTCTTTTCTTTAGCATTTGAGGTCTCCTGTTTCCATCTGGCTCCGTGATTTCCTATGAGAAATTTTTGGCAGTTAAACTGTTTCCCCCTAAAGGTATATGTACCTCCCTTCTCTGCTTTCAGGATTCTTTCATTGGCTTTAGTTTGCTTATGATACACCATGACCTAGGTCTCCTTGGATTTATCCTGTTTGGGATGCAGGATCCTGTCTTTTTGCTGCATTTGGGAAAATTTCAGCCATTATTTCTTGGAGTAAGTTTTCAGGCTCATCTTGTTTTCCTGGAATTTTGATGACAGGCACATGGCACCCAGAGGAGTGGCTCAGGCTCAGCTCCATTTTGCAGTTTGGCTCTGTTGTTCACACGGGCTCACGCAGGCTCCAGTCCCCACTGCCACATCACTGATTCCTCCTGTGTCCTCCCACATGGCTATGGAGTCTGTGTGCTGAGGCTCTGAATTTCAGTCATTGTATGTTTCAGTTCTAAATTTTCCATCTGATGCTTCCTTATATTTTTATTTCTTTGTGAAGACTGTATCTTTTCATTTGAAGCATGCTCACGATTGGGAGCTGAAGCACTTTTATCATGACGCTCCGTGTCAGGTAATTGTAGCATCTTTGTCGCCTCAGTGCTGGTGTTTGTTGACTGTCTTTTCTACTTCAGTTGAAATTTTCCAGTGAGTGAATTTTGAATGACACTTGGGGCTTTCGTGATGGCTCAGACAGTAAAGCATCTTCCTGCAATGCAGGAGACCCGGGTTCAATCCCTGGGTTGGGAAGATCCCCTGGAGAAGGAAATGGCAATCCACTCCAGTACTCTTGCCTGGAAAATTCCACGGACTGAGGAGCCTGGCAGGCTATAGTCCATGGGGTCACAAAGAGTCGGACATGACTGAGCAACTTCACTTTCACTGGGACATTCAGTTATTCTGTCGGCAGACAGAGACCCTGGATCTGCTGTGGGAAGGTGTTCAGGGTCTCATTCCAGGCCATGGCGGGCAGGTCTGGGCTCCTCCCTTAGCCTCTATTCCAGCCTGGGGAGAGGGCCTGCTCTTTATGGCTAAATGGGTGGGATCTAGGCCCCCACCAGGCTCTTCCGATTCCACTCTGGCTGAGGGGGTGAGGGTGCCTTATCACTGCCCCATGTGGCTTCCACTGACATCACAGGTGGTGCAGGGTGGAAGCCTTGAGTCCTCACCAGGCTTCCCGGCAGGAGAGGGCAGGATGCCTATCACCACTGTGGGCAGGGCGAATGGAAGGCCAGGTTTCACGTGGTTTCCAGGGCGTGTCCATTGTCACTGCTGCTGAGAGGGGAGCAACGCCCCATCTCCCTACTTGGTCTCTGACATCACCACGGCAGGGTGTGTGTGTGTGTGCTCTGCTCAGTGGATGCCAAAGGCTGGGATCCCCACTGGGGGGCATGGGTTGCAGGGCTGCAGTCTTCCTGTGGCTGGACTAGAGCAGTTGGTGTGCACAGCCTTCTTCTGACCAAGTGTTGAGGTTCTGATCTCCAAGGGACTCACTACTGACTGTGTTGTTCCTTGGGTCCTAGGAAATCTGCCTGTCTTCTCTCCCCCTTCCAGAGCCTTCTTGGGTTTGTCTACATGTAATATCCAGAGGGTCTGGCTGTACTTAGCACGAGAAACATGGAAAAATATGTATTTCATCTCCCTAGAAACAGAGGTCTCCACAGTTTTTTAAAAAAGAGTTGATAAGGGATTAAGTTATTACCTTATTTTACTGCTTCCCAGATACCTTATACATGGGCCAGCCCAGAAAACTCCTTAATCTCTACTCATATTTTACATAAGAAAAGTTTAAGAAAATAAAAAAAAAGCAAAGTGTCACTCAGAAGAAGCTTCCAGGTTGCTCTGATTTCAAAAGTATATTTACAAAAAGCAGGAGAAATATCACCTAACCCAGATTGAATCCAGGAGTTTAGACAATGTAAGGTCCAAATGTCAGGAAGATAAAAACTGAAGAAGAATTGAAGCTCTCAAATCAAGTCTAGGAGGGTGCAGTCAAGTTGGGCTGCATGGGCTCTGGTCTGCTATGTGGCATAGTCTGGATTCAAATCCCACAGGCAACCAGGAACACGAGAATTAGTTGTGATATTCTCTTCCAGAAAGTATGAAGTTCAAGAAGCAAAAGAAACTCAAAACTCAGGATAGAGAGATCACAGTACAAAAACACTTGGGTTTCCTGGCTCATACAAAATTATTTTCAGAAAATACAAAAAATCTTCGAAAATAAATCACTGACCTGATCACTACTCATGATCTTTGAGGGACAGTGGAGATTAGGAGAGGTGGACAAAGTCATTCCGTTTGCATATTGTTCCTTTTGAAACTACAGGTCAGAGATGTTTAACTTCCTTCTGGAGAATGTGTTCTAGAATAGATTATATAAAGGTACTGTGTGTACCTGCACTAAAAAACAAAAAAACAAAAAAAACACTGATCTCTAGCACTTAGGATGGGTTCAGTAAAAGTAAAGTTATATAACTGGCCTCATATCCATTTTTTACATTATTTCTAGGAGGCATGATCTCATATGATATTTACTTTTGAAGACATGGATGGCAGAAAATGAAGAGGAACTAAAGAGCCTCTTGATGAAGGTGAAAGAGGAGAGTAAAAAAGCTGGCTTAAAACTCCACATTAAAAAACTAAGATCACGGCATCCAGTCCCATCACTTTATGGCAAAAGATGGGGAAAAAACAGAAACAGTGACAGACTATTTTCTTGGGTTCCAAAATCACTGTGGATGGTGACTGCACCCATGAAATTTAAAAAAAATGCTTGTTTCTTGGAAGACAAACTGTGACAAAATCTAGACAGTGTATTAAAAAGCAGAGACATCACTTTGCCAACAAACGTCCAGATAGTCAAAGTTATGGTTTTTTCAGTAGTCCTGTACGGATGTGAGTTGGACCATAAAGAAGGCTGAGCACTGAAAAATTGATGCTTTTGAACTGTGGTGCTGGAGAAGACTCTTGAGAGTCCCTTGAATAGCAAGGAGATCAAACAAGTTAATCCTAAAGGAAATCAACCCTGAATATTCACTGGAAGGACTGATGATGATGCTCCAATATTTTCGCCACCTGATGCAAAGAGCCAACTCATTGGAAAATCGACCCTGATGCTGGGAAAGATTGAAGGCAGGAGAAGGGGATGACAGAGGAGGAGATGGTTAGATAGCATCACCAGCTCAAAGGACACGAGTTTGGGCAAACTCTGGGAGACAGTGAAGGACAGGGAAGCCTGGCAAGCTGCAAGTCCATGGGGTTGCAAAGTGTGACATGATTTAGTGACTGAACAACAACAACAAAAATACAAAAATATAATTTGTTGGTTTCTAAGCAGATTCTTCATTTGAGGTAATGATATGAAATTAGATAGGTTTAACTATATCGATAGTGTATGAAAAGCTTGATTCTGCTTATAAAAAACTAACAAAATTCAATATATTATATAGATCAATATACTAAATGCAAGTATGGTTGAAATAACTATTATTCTACTTCAGAAATTACTTTTTGGTAAGTAGAAGGAGCCGGTCCTTTTAGGAACCAGGCCGCACAGGAGGAGGTGAGCGGCAGGCAAAGAGGGAAGCTTCATCTGTATTTACAGCCGCTCCTCATCACCTGTGTTACCGCCTGAGCTCCACCTCCTGAGCTCCGCCTCCTGTCAGATCAGCGGAGGCACTAGATTCTCAAAGGAGTGTGAACCCTACTTCGAATTGTGCATGCGAGGATCTAGGTTGTGCACTCCTTAGGAGAATCCTCCAGAAACACCCGCCCCCCCAACACACACTGGTCCATGGAAAAATGTCTTCCATGAAACTGGTCCCTGGTGCCAAAAAGGTTGGGAATCACTGGATTAACAAGATAAACTGTAGTTCATTTCAAACTTATCATCTAGTTTATCATTTCAGTTAATACACTTTTTAAAAAGAACCCAGATAATAGAATATTACAAGAAAAACTGAACTCACCATCGTCCTCCCAGCAGCTCTTTGCGCTCCCTTCTCGCGCGCTGCTCCCGGGCAACACTGTCTGGTCTGAGGGCAGGTCTTCGTCTGGCACGCCGCCTTCACAGTCGGCTGCATCTGTGATGCTTTCTTCTTCCACAATGTGGAGTTTGTCTTCATCGTCTGAATCTGAGTTTGTTTCTACCACAGTATTATAATTTGTAACTGTAATACAAACAAGAAACAATCAATCAAAACCAACTAGTATAAAAACCAGTTTTTACACCTTAGTAAAAAGAAATTTTAAGAAGTGCTTAAAATAGATTGTCACTCAATAATAGTTTATTTTAGACTGTAAAATGTAAACAACTAATGTATTTGATAACATGCATACATACAGCACTCACTAGATACACAAAAAAGGCAAATAATAGTAGCCATGCTTAGTGAACACTTAATTGTATGTACAGGTGTTTTATAAGGAGTAACTCATTTGATTCTTACAGCAACATTTTAGCAACTGTACAAACAGAGGATCTATCTACTGCCTACTGCTTATAGCCCTATTTTACAGAAGTGGGAACCAAGACACAGGGAAGGTCACTTGTCCATCTAGGAAGTGGCAGGGCAGCGATTTGAACCCCAGGAGTCTGGCTCCATATTCTGTGTTCTTAAACATTCCATCAAACATCTTCTCCAGTATAGTAAGCTTATGTTATATGATACTGCTTATGTGGAATGAGGGCTTCAAATCTTTCAAGTACTACCATTTAAGAGAAGAGTTCATCTTCCCTAATAAAACAGCAATGCAACATCAAGTTTAACAGTATTCTCAAGTTGTCAATTAGGTCCAGGCATTTTCATTAATCCCATACCAACTTTAGAAAGAATCACCCAATATAACCACATTTCCACATAATTCAGACATGATTTAAGTGACGTTTATATGTAAGTAATGTTTATATGTGTCATTCTGAAAAAAGAAACCTAATGTTCAGTTTTCAAATGGGCATCCTTTCTACCTTTTCAATGAACTTCAGTAAAGTTTAACACCAGCGTTATAAAGATATATAATTATTCTGAATGAATAATTCAGCTCAAGAACCAAAACAAATAATATAGTCCAGTCAATATTTTTCCTCCAGAGTCTTTGTAATAGTCACTCCAATTGGATTAATTATTTAGAACTTCATTGGATATGATCACTGGAATAGCTCTTTTCAACGATCCGCAGGGTAATTCTTACTTGCTAAAATTTAAGGGGACAAAATATGCTTTGTTCATGTAGCCAAACAATAATCACTTTCAGTTGTTCTTTCCATTTTTCCCTTAACATTTCCAATCATTCTTGAAAGAAGATAATCACCTAAATGCTTAAATGACATGCATGTAAACACACACAGACACACACACACCCAAGAACACAAAAGAAGAAACACAATCTAAAAGTAGGGACGTGTATGTCAAGGCAGGAACTAATAACCAAAAGTCTCCAAAACTGCTTTGACAGACCCGAGGAAGACCCCTCTGTCCAAAACAGTACCAGAGGTACCCTTCTGCTCACATTAGGAACTCTTCCATATCTGAGGAAAAATATCAAGTCTTGTGTCTTTAATATTTTGGAATAAATACATTTTCCCAGATCGTTCCCCAGAGCAAACAGTTTTCTTTCTAGTTTTAATTTAAAAGTAATAATGTCACTGTAAAAAATTCACACAATACAAAACATGTAAAATTAGTAAAAGCCCCCTCCTCCAATTTCTCCTTCCTCAACCCATTCTTTCAAGGTAACAATACAGCAAGGTTTATTAATCAATTTATGCACTAGGTAGACATGGTACTTGGAGAAGGAAATGGCACCCCACTCCAGTACCCTTGCCTGGAGAGTCCCGTGGACAGAGGAGCCTGGTGGGCTGCAGTCCACGGGGTCGCCAAGAGTTGGGCACGACTGAGCGACTGCTGCACACGCAGATGTGATACTAAGTATTTTACATGATGCTGCTGATGCTTCCACGTCACTTGCAATGCTACAGACTGTAGCCTGCCAGGCTCCTCTCGCACAGATCCTGTCCACGGGATTCACCAGGCAAGAATATCGGAGTGGGTTGCCGTGTCCTCCTCCAAGGGATCTTCCTGACCCAGGGATCGAACCGTCGTCTCTTGTGTCCTACATTAGCAGGTGGATTCTTTACCACTAGTACCACCTGGTACCACCCATTTTATATACTTTATACTATTTAATAGTAACAGACCTCACCTTATACTCTCTTATTTAATATAAACCCTATATATATAAATGTATGCATGGATATCTAAATACATATGGGGTCACATTATACTGTTTTGCCATGTAGTTTTTGGGCCACGTAATAACATATCCTGGAAACTTTTCTACGTGAGGATCTATTGAGCTTTCTCACTTTCCTCTGGATGGCTACATAGCATTTCACTGTACAGACATAATCTAACCAATCATCTGTGGACAAAATTTAGCTTTTTTCTAGTGTTTAAGCATTGTAAACAATGTAGTAATAAATTTTCTTATAAGTACATCTTTGGACATTCCTTAAATACATTTGTCAGATACACTGGTAGGGGTGGAATTGCCGAATCCAAGGAAAACTTACATTTAAGTAGCTATTAAAACATAGGAATTCCTTCTACTCTAGTCATACCACGAATAAAGTAAATTGTGAACCTATGTGACAGGTAAAGAGTGTGATTCTCAAAGAACAGTCTACAGCTGGAAAAGCGTTTCCCATTGAGAGTAAGCATTTAACTGAGAGTGAGATACAAATGTGTGTGTTTCTAATTTTACTTATTTTTGGCTGTGCTGGGTCTTTTTTGCTGTGCATGGGCTTTCTCCAGCTGCAGTGACGGGGACTACGCTCTGGTTGTGGCACAAGTGCTTCTCATTGTTGGGACTTCTCTTGTTGGGGAGCGTGGTCTCTAGGGCACGTGGGCTTCGGGCGTGGCGGCACATGGGCTCAGTAGTTGCAGATCCTGGGGGCTAGAGCTGCAGAAGTTGTGGTTCATGGGCTCAGTTGCCCCGCAGCATGTGGGATCTTCCTGGATCAGGGATCAAACCTATGTTCCCTGCATTGTCAGGCAGGTTCTTTACCAATGGGCACCAGGGAAATGTGTGGGTGTGTGTGCGCTTGAATGAAAGATCTTACTGACAAATGATGCAAAACGCTATTAGTCTTGCTTTTACTTTCCAGGGCTCCTTATTAGTAGCCTACTGAAAGCCTTACTGAAGTCATTTAAAGTTGAGACGGTATATAAAGGCATTGATATGCCCCAAACTAAAATCTGAACACAGCTCATGTTTCCTGAGGATTAACTGATTCTTTAGTCCACTAGACCTGGTTGCCACAGAAGGTCTGGTTCAGTGCAAAGCTCTCACCGTGCTTGGACATTCATCAGTTCAGTTCAGTTCAGTCGCTCAGTCGTGTCCGACTCTTTGTGATCCCATGAATCGCAGCACTCCAGGCCTCCCTGTCCATCACCATCTCCCGGAGTTCACTCAAACTCACGTCCATCAAGTCGGTGATGCCATCCAGCCTCTGTCGTCCCGTTCTCCTCCTGCCCCCAATCCCTCCCAGCATCAGAGTCTTTTCCAATGAGTTAACTTTGCACATGAGGTGGCCAAAGTACTGGAGTTTCAGCTTCAGCATCAGTCCTTCCAAAGAACACCCAGGAGGACATTCATAGATAGCTGAAATTCCTACTAATTTCTAAAAGGAGGTTTTAGTACCCTTTCAGTATCTTGCAGTGGCCATGGGTTTGCAGTGATGCTATTCTTGCCTTTTAATACAATATACTCTAGTTTAGCTTTATTATTATCAATTTTGTTGGCTGTAGGTGGTCTGGTTAACTCTAGATTGTATATTTACATGTACACTTAAGAGTATTTGGGGCTTGAAAATTTTCCAAAAATTGGGCTTTAAGATATATATATATATACACACACATATATATATACATATAAATATATATACACATATATATATACACACACACACACACACATATTATGGTTTAAATATTTACTTGCATGCTTCATAGTTTTCAGTAAGTTCTTTTTACTCTGAGCTGTTTCATTCCATCTGAATCAACTGTAGCCTGAAGTCCTCTTTGTGAATATCTGTCACTTTCTAGGGTTCTAGCAAAACTCCTCCCTGTGCCCCAGTAGAAGCTGCCTTTGTAGTATGGATGACTACAAGCCACATAACAAAAACACAGAGACTGCATATATTTTACTGTTACCTTGTGAATTTCCCCTAAGTGTGTTTTGAATAAGTGGAATAAAACTTGAAAAATCCAGAAAAGCAATATATTTGTTGACGAAAATGGAAAAAAAGACCAGTAAGCCTTCTCACTGTCTTCTGCTTCACAGTCACTTAGTGGAGAGAAAGTAGTGAAAATCACTTATATTAATTATCATAACTCAGATAACACACAAGCCTGTGTGTCTGGATCTATCCTTTGGTGGATCCACAGAGCTAATTTCAAACTACACAGCTCCCACATCAGAAACACAGAGAGAATAATGCAGGACCTTTATAAATTGTAGAACACAATGAGTGTCAGTGATCTCAACTGTCTGCCCATCTATTTCCATATCTCTATGCTGTGTGCAACCTTTGAACAAAAAATAATGAAATATAGTTTTTCTAAAGAGAAGCATTTTTAACACAGGTGATCATTACCTCTCGCTTTTGAGTTTTAATTAATAAAATTTTAAGAAAGAAAATATAAAGGTTTTAAAATCTTTAAATATATAAAATTATATAATTATATCATATAAATATACACAATGTGAAAGTTAAATTTCAATAAAAATGGTAAAATTTTCAATGCATTCCAGAATGTGGTAAGGATATGCTAACTCTTGGTGATGATTCTTTTGTGTCATTTGCTAGCATTAATGCCAGATTTAACAGTGTTTCCCACACAATGTGGTTGTAAGGAGGTAATGACTGAGAAATGCATTGTGCTCGGAACAGTATTTTATCAGCAGTAAAGACTACAGAAGTATCTGCTGTTACTCTCAGCAGCAGTGGCATCTCACTGAACCTGTACAACAATTCCTAAGAAGTAGGTACTACTACATCTTCCTTTTATAGACAGAAAAAGAAAAAGTAGCTAAGTAATGGTTCTGAGGTTAAGTAGCTACTAAGTTGAATAGGTGGACTCCGATCCTGGTCTGCCTGATTCTACAACCCATATACTTTTACTACTAAGTATAAAGCCTGCTGGCTGAAGATTTCTGCACTAGTGATACATATTTTTAAACTTGTTATTTCTGTGTCTAGCCTATTCTGGGGCCCTGTAATTCCATACTTAACAATTTGCCACTAAAAACATTTTCAAATGACTCAAAAACTTTAACCATTAGAATCTCAATATAACCAACAGTATCCCATGAAGTAATATCATCATTGTAATTAATAAGCCTTTACAAGACTTGCATATATTATTTTCAATACTTGATAGCATGTAGTACTGTATCAAAGGTGCTCATTAAACTCTATGTACCTATTTCTTAAGTCACGTACAATTTTAATAGAAGAATTAGCTAAATTAGATGAATGAGGTTCAAGAGCTGAGCAATACAATCCCAACTTCCATCACAAAGGTAAGAGAAAGATATATGAAGGCTTTATAAATAGAAGCCCCACCAGACACTGTTTATAATCATGCTGCATAGCAGATTAGGTTCCTTCCTGTATGTGAAGGGGAGGCTGGGGGGTTGGAAGAGGAGGTGGGGTGGGTCAGGTCTGACTCACAGGTCTTCGGTTCCTGTCAGGTTACAGCAGTGGCATGTGTTGATTAAAGCCACAGGCAAAGGCCACATTTTGACATATTTTCTGATGTACAAAGGCATTTTTCCTTCCAGAGGAGAAGTACATCATGCTGAACTACATCCCACTCCTTCACCAATCCCCAAACACACACATCTGCATGGCAGAAAAGAAAACTTCTCTTAGGAGAAGACACAAGACTGGTCCTTAAAAACTAATAAACCACTTCTAGCAAACTGTTCTACGTATATCAGTCTAACTTACTGTCATAATTTAAGAAAGATCTAGAAAACAAGTACACTGAGTCACGTATGAAGCCATATTTCACACGTGTCTGCACTATGTTGAGAGCAGCACAATTCAGGCGGGAGTGCTATGGAACAGACTGGAAGGTGGAGACGCTGCACAAGTACTTCCATTACTGCCAACATTGCTGTGAGGAAAATACCATCACATCGTGTATTCATACTCCTCTTGACCTGAGCATGGTCCCTGACACACTCACTGCCTTCCCCTTCCACAGAGTAGGTACAGAATTATTTGCTGAACTGAATGTGAGCCCACAATTATTTATTTCTCAAGGAAGAAGTCAGTCAGTATATTTAAGTTCTACTGATAATTCAGGAAGATAAAGACAAAGCTGCAAGGATAATCAGATAAAAAAAATCTTGTCAATTAACACACAACATAGAAAGGCGAGGTCATTTGGCAATTTGTAAGGTTAGAGAAAATTTGTGCAAACAGCATGACTCCAGGAAAGAGGAGTGCTGTCCATAAATACTACATTCGATATTTGTCAATCTGGCTTTTAAACTAATTCATAGATAATGTTAACTTACTATCTATATGTATTTTACTGCACAAAGTTATGATGAGTATGCATATTTAATATAACATACAAGTAATCTAATAAATGGGCTTCCCGGGTGGCTCAGTGGTAAACAATCTGTCTGCCAAGCAGGAGATGCTGGTTCAATCCTTGGGTTGGGAAAACACACTGGAAAAGGAAATGGCAACCCTCTCTAGTTTCCTTGCCCGGGAAACCCACGGACAGAGAAGCTTGGTGTGCTGCAGTACAGGAGGTCACAAAGAGTTGGAGATGACTGAGAGACTTAACAGAAATGTAATAAATAATGTACAAAGTGCAATTAGCTAATTTTAAAAATAGACATCATAGTGATTGTAGAGTGCTCTAAACACTGAACATGCGAGATTTTACTAAACACTAACGGTTTAGCAAATTTGGAGGTAACTTATTTGTATTCCTCTCTAGGTACAATCTTTCTTAAGAGTACCCAATAAACAATAATCACAGACTCTTTTGACATTTTCAAAATAATTTGAGAAACATAATTTCAACGAAAGTCAGTGATTCTGAAATTTACCCCTGCAAAAGGGCTGGTGGTTTCCAGGGCCTCCAGATACGAGCTATTAATAGACGGACAGCTGAGAGCCAGGCCCGGAGGCCGCCGCGGGAGGGAGGGCTGCTCCCACGCACAGGACCCTCGTTCTTATTTTCCCCTCTCTCATTACATAGAAATCACTGCATATTCAGACGATCTGTCTTTGGTCCTCTCTAGTTCTTATTTGGGCCTTTCTCCTATTCTTCATGGGTCCCTCTGTCTGTATCTCTTCCCAAGTTAACTTCCCCTTTTCCTGCTTTATCAAAACTCCCACTCACTCAGGGAGCTTAGTTTAGCCAATGTTTGTATAATTTACTATAATGTTGGCAAAACTGTTAAACAGCAAAATTCTCAGCAGATTAAATTCAGTCCCAGGAACAGGTGAGGAATGTATATAGACTAAAATAATTCATGCTAAATTATCAATAACTAATAGCTCCTTCACAGGTAAACTCAACATTGATAAAAAAAGACGCTTTTTAATTTATATGACTTGTTACTTACGTAATACATGCAGTATGACAAAAGTCAATGTGAAGAAGGGATTTAAAATGCATACATAGAAATTAAGTCAAAAAGTAGAAAAGCTATATAATCAATAAATCAATCCAAAAGCCAGATCTTTAAATAATTAATAACATAGACAAATCACTAGCCCATTTAACACTAGAAAAAAATTGAGAGGCACAAATATTCAATATTAAAATACAAACAGAGAAGTAACGAACATGACTTACCAACTAAACAAGAGGAATTTAAGAGACAAACTTTATAAATATTTTGCACAAATCTAAGCAAATAAATTTGTAAACATGGATGAAATAACTTTCTTGGAAACTGAAAATGACTATAGCTGTATTTATTATTTGATAGAATTTATAAAATTATAGAAGAGAGAGCCAAGGTAGACAGACCATAAAATAAACTTGGGAAGATATCAAATAGTTAACCATAAAGTGCCATATGTTTTCCCAGGTGAAGTTCAGGATCTTCAAAAGACTGATAATTCTGTTGCTTTTTCAAAGGAGAGGAAAATGAAGAGTCCAAGTTCTTTTTATGAGGCCAGCATAATAACAGTCAACTAGAATCTGAGGACGGAGAAGGCGATGGCACCCCACTCCAGTACTCTTGCCTGGAAAATCCCATGGATGGAGGAGCCTGGTGGGCTGCAGTCCATGAGGTCGCTGAGGGTCGGACATGACTGAGCGACCTCCCTTTTGCTTTTCACTTTCATGCATTGGAGAAGGAAATGGCAACCCACTCCAGTGTTCTTGCCTGGAGAATCCCAGGGACGGGGGAGCCTGGTGGGCTGCCGTCTATGGGGTCACACAGAGTTGGACACGACTGAAGCGACTTAACAGCAGAATCTGCGGAAGACCACACTCTTCCCCTCCCCACATTCCACCCAATAAAATCAGTCTTAATGGTAATCACTGATGTAAAAATTCCAAATAAAATATTAAATCCAGGATTATATTAAAAGAATAAAGTAAGCACTACTGAACAGTAAGAAATATATGACATTCATTACATTAACACAATAAAGGAGAGACAATATGACTTGTATAGAAACTGAAACACATCTGAAAATATTCCCTATTCCTTGTTGATAAATGCTTTTTCATAAAAAATAAAACTGAAGTTAGTATCCTGATAAACAATTATGTATTGGGAGGCATCTTTAAGATAAAGATGTTTAATGTCATTAGAAATTAGCAGTATTCTAAAAGAACAAGCTGATATTTTAAAAGAATGAAAGAAAAGCACAAATAATAGAAAAGAAAAAGCAAAATTATTATCGGCAGGTGATATGAAGATGCTTCTTCATGGAGAATGCAGGAAAAATCATTAAGAAATCATTAGCAATGAGAAAATTTGGTAAATAACTAATTATGAATTTAATAGGAAAAAATCAATAGCTTTCCAATAAATCAACAATAACCTGCAAAAGACATAGCAAAAAAAAAAATTCTACTAATATTGATAACTACTCAGAAGATAACACCTACAGGAAAAAAAGAAGCCTGGAGAGCCAGCAGGGAGCTGGCACACTCAACGAGCATGGAAGGATGTGGGTGAATGAAGACATCCCTCTCTGGGGTAGAACGGTTCCATATGGTAAAGATTCAGTTCTACCTAAAATAATCTACAAACTTAATGCAATTCTGGCCCAAGTACTAACATGCTATTCTAGATTCTAAATCCAGATGATCTGGACCAAATGATTCTAAAGCTTACAAGGAGATACAAGAGCACAGTCTCTGGAGTCAGACTGCTTGGTCCTAATCACAGCTTCCTCTCTTATTGGCTGTGTTGCCTTGGGCACATTACTCAATCTTCTCATGCCTCAGTTTCCTCATCTCTAAGATGGGAATGATGATAGCATGTCCATAATAGACTTGACATGAGAAAAAAAATTATATAAGCAAAAACTTCATACAGTACTGCACATAAGTGCTCAACACATGATATTAGTATTATTATTTTCTGGGAAATAAACAAAAATATTCAGGAAAATTCATTAAACTAATAGTTCAGTGATAGTGAGGCTTCCCAGGTGGCACAGGGGTAAAGAATCCGCATGC
Organism: Bubalus bubalis; assembly: GCF_019923935.1. NCBI lineage: Eukaryota > Metazoa > Chordata > Mammalia > Artiodactyla > Bovidae > Bubalus > Bubalus bubalis. Next base: position 50,007,153 of record NC_059170.1, on the reverse strand, counting down.
CAACATAAGGAGACACCAGAGACACAGGTTCAGTCCCTGGGTCAGGAAATGGCAACCCACTCTAGTATTTTGCCTGGGAAATCCCATGGACAGAGGAGCCTGGCCTGGCAGGGTACAGTCCATGGGACTGCAAGGAGTCATACACGACTGAGCGTGCACGCATGTGCGCGTGCACACACACACACACACACACACATACACACATATGGTGGTGGTGAGGCAGGAGATATTTGGGTCCCAGGCTGAGCAAATGGAGTTCACCCCCTATGGACAGAAATTCCATAACAGAAGGATAAATGGAAGGATAATCTGAGTCCTGCCCAGATACAAGACAGAGACCACATATTTCTCATTCTTGAAGTCAAGGAGACCTTCCCAACTAGAAAGCTCCTTGGAGGTCAAAAGGGGAGTGGTGTCAGTCTACCCATAGCCTCTTCGCTGGAATCCATCTTGGCTGAGAGAGGCATGCACGCCTATGAGAGGACCCTGAGGTAAACCAAACACTGACTCAGACCCAGGCAAGTCAAAATGACTAGCCAAAGGAAACGGGAAGAAAGGGCTCATGTAAGTGATTTAAACTAGCACAAGGGTGTGACTCTCAGTCTGCCCATGTGTCTATCTACATACACTCTTTTTCCTCTAATAAATACTTGTTTCACTACTTTCTATTCTTGTGGGAATTCTCTACAAAGCAGAAAAGCCAGGGTCTTGTCACTGATCACCAGTCTAGTGACTGGGATTCAGCACTCTCATTGCCATGGCCCAACCTCAATCTCTAGCTGGGAACTAAAACCCTGCTTTAAGCTGCTGCAGGGCGGGGCCACTGGAGATCAGTGGCAGGAGAACATGGATGAGCTGTACCAGACAGGAAAGGAATCTCGAAGCCATAGAAATGCAAAGATTTACACCAGCACAGGGGCAGGCAAGCGATCGATGGACCTCACAGAATCCAGAAACAGATCCCCAAACATATGGTGGTATTGCTCATCAGATTCCCACCTCACAACTTTAACCAAAAGGAAATCTGCATGAGTCAAAGATTTTAATCAACAACTATTAAACCATAAAAGTAACAGAAGAAAGCACAGGCAAATCCTTCTACAGACTTAGTACAAGGAAGGCTGTTATGAAACAGACTCAGAGAACGAACTTATGGTTGCCGGGGGAAGGATGGAGGGAAGGGACAGATAGGGAGATTGGGATGGACAGGTACACACTACTGTACTTAAAATTAATAACCAACAAGGACCTACTGTATAGTACATAGAACTCTGCTCAATGTTATGTGGCAGCCTGGATGGGAGGGGGGTTTAGGGCACAACGGATATATGTATGTGGACAGCTGAGTCCCTTTGCTGTTCACCTGAAACTGTGACAACATTGTTAACTGGCTACACCCCAATACAAAATAAAAAGTGTTTTTTTTTTTTTTTTTTAAGAAAGGCTGTTATAAGCGTAACACAAAATCCATGATTATACAGAGAAAAATTAAAGTCAAAAGACAACAAACTATGAAAAATGTGCACTACATGCTACCAAAGGTTGATTACACAATTCTTAAAAACCCATGAGAAAATGACCAACCAATAAGAATATGCAAAGGAAATTCACACACAACAGCAAGAGTGGCCAATAAACATGTAACAAGAACACTCAACTCTGCCAATTAAAGATGTGCGCGTACTCAGTCGTGTTTGACTCTTCATGACCTCATGAACTGTAGCCCACCAGGCTCCTCTGTCCATAGAATTCTCCAAGCAACAATACTGGAGTGAGTAGCCCTTCAGTGGGAGAACATTCCCTTCACCAGGGGATGTTCCTGACCCAAGGACTGAACTTGGGTCTCCTGCATTGCAGGAGGATGCTTTGCTGTCTGAGCCACCAGGGACGCCCATCAATTAAAGCCGTATTTACTTTAATCCTATGTTGTTAACATATCATTACTTCTATACAGAACTTCAACTCTTTTGCCTTTCTCTGACTTCAAAGCCCCTATTTTCATTAAATCTCACTTTTCTAGACTCTATACCTCAGTCCTGCTTTCCTGCAAAACCTCCTGAAAATGCTGCCTACACTTGTCTCTGATGTCTCTTTCTATTTGCTTTTATCTTGTCAGGACTGTGAAAGATGCTTACACTGTTAAATCCAATGACAATCGGGCCTCATGTTACACGACCAAGTAGCAGCATTTGACATAATCTGTCACCCTCTCCCTCTTCAAAGCCGTCTTCTTGCTACTCTCTCGGTTTTCCTAATGCACTGCTGCTTTTCAGTTGCTTCCCTTCATCTCCCAACCTCAGTCTCTCTTAGGGCTCTAAACCCGCTTTAATACCAGAGTTCCAGTTTCTCTTCTGAACTCCAGACTTGCACAACCACTGCCTACGTGATGTCTCCACTTGGATGTCCAAGAGCAGACATGCCATACCCCAGGTCCAACTCTAGGGCCTCCCCTGGTCCTCTCCATTTCAGTCAACGGCAACTCTCTTCCAGGTGCTTGGGCCAAAATTCTTCGTGTCAGCTTTGACTCCTAATTTTCTCTTATATTCCACATTTAACCCAGAAGGAATGTATCTTAAAATACCTTCAACATCTGACAACTCACTCCCCTACCCCACCACTCTCTCCAGAACATTCTAACAGGCCCCCATCAGGCTTTCTTCCTTCCTCCTCTGCCTTCTGGCAGTCAGTTCTCAGTACAGCATCCAAACAACCCTCTACAGCATAAGAGGAACCCTGTCACCCTTCTCTCAAACCATGTAATGATTTCCCACCATATCCTCTTTAATTCAGAGGCCCTTCCGGAGCTGTGCCCCACCCTGCCACCTCCCAGATGTCACCTTTGCCTTCATGCCTGCTCCTTGCACTCCAGAGGCACTGGCCAAGGTGTCTGCAGTCATGCCGCTCCACCTGGAATGCTCTTCCTGCATGGTTTAGCTTCACCTCCTCAGAGAGGCCTTCCCTGGCTGTGCTGTTTACATTTGAAGACCTACCCCAACACAAAACACACCCCTCTTCCTGTAATTTCTTTCTGTTTAAAATACTTATTGCCAACTGCCATAATATTTTACTAAAATTGTTTCTTCTCAATTGGAGTGATGGGAATGTAAAAGAGGTTAAAAATAATGTTTAGGAAGAAAATAAACAAGTTGTAAATATACATCTTGTAGATTTTGAAATAAAACAACTTCTTATTAGAAAATAATAGCCCTACTTTTCTTACATACAAAATATAAAAGACGGCTTCTGTTTCACAGTGTGAGTAGTATTCACCTTTTTAAATCTATAGTTACATAAAAGTATGAAATCATGTAAAATGAAAAGGAAGGTAACACTTGCAGAGGGAGATAAGTGAACACTCAGCCCAGCACTCCCTGCCCTTCCCCGGTGCCCAAAGGCCACCGTGCTCACGCTGTGCAGGCGCCAAGGAGGCCCTGAGAGAATGCGCGCCTCCCATCATCAAAGGCAGCTAATGCTCCCAAAGCTCTGGTCAGAGGAACACACACATCCATACACACAATCGTTTGTTTAACAGCTTCTGCTACATGATTCTAAGTTTTTCTCAATTTACAAAAAAAGTTTTAAGACATATATTGTCCTCTACCAATCCCAGAAGGCACTTTTTCCTTGACTGGTTTTGAGACTCATCAATTTGAGGCTGAACTGGTTATGAAAAATAAGATGAACACAGAGGACAGGAATTTTATTCTAAATCCTTCATTTAGGTTTTTCAGAAACCTTTTAACTAGTAATATAGTGTAATTAACTGAAAACTTTTGGCCATGTGCTGGACACCACTGCTCACAATGGGAAAAGAAATCACAGAAGTGCAAGAAACAGGCTGTAGCCCCCAAGACAGAGTCTGAGGCTGGGTCCTCACTGGCTTCCAGGGGAGGTGGAACACAGTAATCCAAGCAGGGCTCAAGGTACCCAAACTTTCCTGAGGGCATTTCAGTTACTAAATCCTCAAGTTTAGCCTCATAAAGGAACTCTCTTCACCCCTCTATGGACTAGACATGGAATAACAAAGATCATACTAACAAGAGTTGAACTGGAATTGATTTCTTAATGAAGAATTAAAAACAATCTACAGGTAACTACATTTTAGTTTTACTGAGATTTTCTAAGCATTACATGATATAAGCTTGTGACTTACCAAATTAGGAAGCAGACTAATTCTTCTGACCTAAGTGCTCCAGAAGGTGGAAGAATGAAGACATATGTTGTCTACAGTCTCTGCTTTTTGAGATATGTGCAATATTTACAAAACATGAGTTATATACATTGAATATTATGATGAGAAATGTGATGGTAAATAAGTGCCAAGAGTGTATGCGTACTAAGTCACTTCAGTCGTGTCCAATTCTTTGCAGCCCTATGGACTGCAGCCCCTCCAGTCTCCTCTGTTCATGGGATTCTCCAGGCAAAAATACTGGAGCGGGTTGCCAGGTCCTCCTCTAGGGGATCGTCCCAACCCAGGGATCAAATCCACATCTTTTATGTCTCCTACATGGCAGGTGGGTACTTTACTACTGACCACCTGGGAAGCCCAAAAGTTGATGGAGTAAATAAATACTACAGGATTCCCTATATCATTGAGTCTTAAATCTTTATCCCTTGATAATAAGCTACTAAAATAAAATTTTTAATACTTCTGGTTTTTAATTTGAAATATGTTGAAAAGTTAAATGGATTTGGATTTTGTACCAAAGAATTTCTAGTATTTGGTTGTACCCGTTTTGAGAAGCAATAGAATGGTAACTATCTTTGGAAAGAACCTTTTCAGAAAATAAATAATATCTAGTAAACAGGAAGATCATGTGAATTCACTACACTTAAATTTTCATATAAACTTTACCTTAGTGAAGAAATGAGCTTAGTGGTCAAAGAAATAGAGATTCTAGGAAAAACATACATAAATGGAAACTTTAAGATCATATACAGAAACAGAAAAAGGGGTATTTTTAAAGTATTTAAAAGACATTATGACCTATTGAATTTCTACTGCCAGTGAAAAGGTAAGCCAATCAAGCATAAATAGTTTTACAATCTGCCTCAAGAATACTACATATTCAGTTATTTTATAAATGTAAATTCAGTTAATCTGTATAAGAACCATATGAAGAGTTATTAATATTCTTAGTGAATAGATAAGAAAACTGAGACTTGAAGAGGTTATGGAATTGCCAAAGGTATACCAGTTGTTCTGGAGCCAGGATTTCCAATATAAGCTGTATGGTTCTGGAGATCCTGCTCTGAACCTATATATACTGCCTCCCGAGGCAAGTAGAATGATAGCACCAACAAATTCTCACAAACCAGGAGCAAAGAGAGGGTCATAATGAATTATTAAATACTTCACTGACAAGCATTTAATCAAATCTTTCTGACCTCAGAATCTCAGAAAATAAAACGTAGAAATATCCTTATTATTCATCTTTACATCAAGAATGACATTCGAAGACACAAATAATTACAAAATGGCAGTTCAGAGATTGTTTTATTTTCTTGATTTAAATTTCCATTGCACATACTGAATGTTATGGCCTCCAATATCTCTTATCTTTACCTCCTACCATTCTGCCCAATATATTCTATTCCCTAGACATCTCTGAATATTCATGCTCCCCTCTGCCCCTTATCCTCTACTGCCAAATTTCTACTCATTTTTCAGAACTTACATCCAAGCCATCAACAAATCCTGCTAGTCATACCTCTCCATGCCCTTCACTGGATCCTACAGGACCGGCCTCACTGGAACCCTTGACTCCATCTACCCCATAGCAGCCACAGTGGTATTTTCAAAACATAAAGCAGAATACGCCCCTCTGCTTCTTGGAAACTTTCAGTGGCTCTTCCATGATCTGTCATGGCCTGCAGGTTCTGTGTGTTCAGGCCCACACCTTCTTCTCCATGATTCTTACACATCCTCACTAGATGATCATCTTGTTCTTGGCATGTGTCTAGCCAGCCTTGTGCTCTCCAAGCCCCTGTCCTTGCCTTGCCCTCTGCATGGAGTGATGCTCTGCCCCCAGCTCCTTCCACAGTGACTCTCTTCTCCATGTCTCCATCCCAATGTCACAGCCTCAAACCCTCCCATGACCACCCAACCTAACCTGCTCCACCTGTGTTCTCTCTCATCATCCTATTTCTTTCAGAGTAACCAATCTGTAAATCTCTAAACTGTTTAATTACTTGTTTATTTTCTTTCCTTTATATTCGTTTCCTATTGCTGCTGTTAATAGATTACCAGAAACTTAAGAGGTTCAAATTACACATTTGTTATTTTATAATTCTGAAGTCAGAAGTCCAGGATGGGTTTCGCGGGTTAAAATCATGGTGTTGGCAAAGCAAGAGTCTTTCTGGAGGCTCTGCTGCTGCTGCTAAGTCGCTTCAGTAGTGTCTGACTCTGTGAGACCCCATAGATGGCAGCCCACCAAGCTCCCCTGTCCCTGGGATTCTCCAGGCAAGAACACTGGAGTGGGTTGCCCTTTCCTTCTCCAATGCATGAAAGTGAAAAGTCAAAGTGAAGTCACTCAGTCGTGTCCGACTCCTAGCAACCCCATGGACTGCAGCCCATCTGGAGGCTCTTGCTTGCTTGCTTGCTTGCTAAGTCACTTCAGTTGTGTCCGACTCTGTGCGACCCCACAGACGGCAGCCCACCAGGCTCTCCCGTCCCTGGGATTCTCCAGGCAAGAACACTGGAGTGGGCTGCCATTTCCTTCTCCAATGCATGAAAGTGAAAAGTGAAAGTGAAGTGGCTCAGTCGTGTCCGACCCTCAGCGACCCCATGGACTGCAGCCTGCCAGGCTCCTCCATCCATGGGATTTTCCAGGCAAGAGTACTGGAGTGGGTTGCCATTGCCTTCTCTGTCTGGAGGCTCTAGGGGAGTGTATTTTCTTGTCTTTTCCAACTTCTAGAGGCTACCACATATTCTGCATGTGACCCCCTTCCTACTTCAAAGAAGCAATGGCAGCGGAGATTCTTTAACATCACAACATTCCAACATTGACCCTACTTTTGCCTCTCTCTTACCTCCACTTTTAAGGGCCCTTACCATTGCCTGGTGGCTCAGACTGTAAAGAATTGGCCTGCAATGCAGGAGACTCGGGTTCAATCCCTGGGTGGGGAAGATCCCCTGGAGGAGGAAATGGCAACCCACTCCAGTACTCTTACCTGGAGAATCCCATAGACAGAGGAGCCTAGTGGGCTACAGTCCATGGGGTCGCAAGGAGTCAGACACGACTGAGTGACTAACATACCATCAGGACCAATTGGATAATTCAAAATAGTCTCATTTTAATATCAGATGATCAGCAAGCTGAATTTTTTCTACTTTAATTTTTTTGTTAAGTAATGTGACATATTTACAAGTTCTGGGGATTAGGACACAGGCATCTTGGGAGGCCATTATTCAATCTACTGTACTTTTCCACTAAAGTGTAAGCTCCACAAGGGCAGACATTGTCTTGCTCACTCCAGGAGTCTAGTTCCAAGCATTACAGGGCCTACTGAAAGCATTTAAGAAATTTGTTGAATTATTTAAAATGCTACTGCTTTGGTGATGGTTCTTCTTAACTTGTCAAGACTCTTGTTTTAACCTCTGTGATCTTATAGAAATTTTTACACTTTCTGCGATAGTGTATACATCCTGTTATGTTTTCATTAGGTTCACATGCTTACATCAGGTCTTTGGTTACGTGTGAAGTGTCCTGATAATATAAATGATTAAGTGCTGTGAAAGAGGTATACAGTCAATGATTTTTAAAGTAAAAGAGACTTTAAAAGTTTTCAAAAATTTGTTAATGATTTCGCAATTGTTTTAATGATTCCCTAATAGTGTGGTATATTCTAATAATGTGTCAATAAAGGATCACCTTGCTATGAAATGTTTGTTAATAAATTTTAAACTTGAAAAGAATTTGGAGTATAAGTCTCAGTCCAATATTTTATATTTGAAACCCAAAGAAGCTAAGTAATTTGTCTAGTTACACACAAAAATCATGAATCTGGCAAAAGATCCAGTGAAGTTTCTGTAAGAATCCACTTCCTGAGGTTGCTATGAAAATGAAATGAATGCATTTAAAAGGACATAAATGCAGGACCTAGCACAGAGCAAGTGCTCTATAAATAATGGGGTCAGTAGATGCTTTTATTGGCATGATTATTATCATAAACATATATTTCCAATCTCTCAATAACAGAAATAATTTATGCAAAGTAGACAGTCAATGAATACTTGAGTTAATGAATGATTAAAATATAAAATACAAATAAACAAGGTTACACAATTTTTAACAAGCTAAATGCTTTGCTTCTTTCATAGGAAAGGACAGGTAAACAAGAAAAAGCAAAGCAGCAAAGGCATATCAATATCACACTGACCTGTGTCATGATGCCTCTCCAACCTGTCCTTACTAATGGCACTTGCCCTCCTCCCTTATCATCTGTTTCGGCAGGGGTACAAGCATTTATATAACACTGCTAAGGTGCTATGTCATTTACCTTATTTACTCTTTGACATCTGCACTGATACAAAGGCAATGGTGGGTAAAACTGTTGATTCTATAGCACAATTCAAAGCAGTAGCAACAAACTGTATCTTAGTGTCTTTCACTGCCACTCATTTCCAGTTTAAAAATCATTGCCATTTCACTTAAGAACGCCTTCATGAAGTAGTAAACATCATTTTATTAAATCTGTATCCTTTAGTACAGGTCTTTTAAATATTCTGTGTCACAAAATGGGATGTACACATAAAACATTTCTGCTGGATACCAAAGCATGCAATTATTTTGAGTTGCCAGCTAAACTATCTGCTTTGTTCATGGTATAGCAATTTTACTTGAAAGAACACCTAATTATTATTTAAAGTTCAAGATAGACCAATGGATTTTAATATAACAGACTATGAAATTCATTATATGGTTTCATATTTCACCCACATTGCAACTAAAGAGTTGCTACTTGATGAATTTTGGTGCAATAATCAAAGAATATCCCCAATTATCTGACAGAGCTAATTCCAACTACATAACTGTGTGAGGCTATATTTTAAAATACTTTAACCAAAACAATTTACAACAGATTGAAAGCAGAGCAGAAATGTGAACCCAGCTACCTTTACTGTTACTAAGAATAAATTTTAAGTGTTTTATTAAGAATCATAAATATTTTAAGTGTTTCCAGTTTTAATTCTGAAAATAGTAAATATTAATAAACATAACCCACATAAATAAAAGCACTTTGAGGTATTCAAGCATTCTGATGAGTGTAAAGGGACCCTGGGATCAAAAAATTTTGAGAAATGTGCTGTTTTAATAAGGTACCCACTAGTCACATAGTATTTTTCATATTAAAATCAATTAAACTTATAAATAAAATATTCATTCATACCAGACTCAGCTCAAGTGCTCAATAACTACATGTGGCTAGTGGTTATTAAAAAGACTATAGAATATAGAACATTTCTATCATCACAGAAAGTTCTATTGGACAGCGCTTATCTATAACTGTATTTGGGGTCAGTTAATCAGCATCTTACTAAATATCTCTGGTACAATTCTTTCAATATTTTCATACCCATTTTAACTCTCTAAAAAGAATATATATCTAAACACTAAAACACTAATATCTATTCTACATATAGATGACATGGTAATGTTATACACATGATACTATATTGTAGCCCATAATGCCTTAAATATACATTACTAGAAATTATGCTGAACAAGAAAGATATCTGTTCAACTGAATATTTATTAACTCAATAAATATTTATTGTGGGTTTTACATAAGACAGGCCTATGTGATTATTATCTTTCATATTTCAATATATTCCTGTCCAAATTTATAGGCACTGGGTCTCAGAATTTTTTGTTTTTGTGTGTTTATAATAAACTACTTTGTCAAGGGTCAAGTTATGCTGCTTCACTTCATTTTCATAACTAAGGATTTAAACCCAGTCCTTCCCTCTTATTATCTACTGATCATACAAAATAGGTGATATAGTTCATAATCATAAACCACTAATTATGACTTTCATGTTTTCCCAAGACTTCTGTACATGTGGCTGAAGAAAGCAGTTTTTAAAGTTATATTAAATTATAGTAAACAATGAAATTATTAAATTTGTTTTGAATGAATTCCTATCACCTAGGGTTTATAGAAGGCTTTTATCTCCTGTATAGTGCTGTAGGATTTCTAACTTTAAAAAATTTTAGCAGCTAATTATTTTGATTTGACAATCCTTATATCCTACTAAAAGCAGGGAATGAAATTTGGGGGAGCTTATTAAAGTTAAAATTTTAAATACATTTTGTTTAAATACACTTTAAGTTTTTACATATTAAGAAAGCTGCAAAGTACTTTGGAATACCAAGAAGCTTGGGCGGGCCTGTATTTGTCCGTTGTTCCTCCTCACTCAGTAGATAAGAGATTTATAGTGTAGTAGACATTGCCTCTTATTTCCTGTTTAGTTTAAGGCAGTGCTCCCTGGCAGGCAAGACATTTACAGGGAGGAGAAGAACAGGAGAGACATGTGGGCTTCTGGCCAGGTAGGTACTTCTCTGGTCAATGACTGAGACCTGTACCTGGAACTAGGTGAGAGATTAGCTGTTTGCACTATACAAAAGCCCTCTTCCATTTTAGGACTATGTATCACCCCCTTCATACACCCCGTGAAAGATTCTTTTTGGAAAAAGAAGACAATAGTTTTTCTTAAATCTTCTTTTTGGGTGAAAGAAGCAAAAACATGATCCATAAAACAAACATACTCTTTGTACAGTATACAGTAGGTACTAATTTGGGGCTTACAAAATCACCCCTCCTCCATGCAGAAGAATGTGTACCATAAATTAAATTGTAGGAATTTATTTCTTCAATAAAAATAAAAATAATTACTATTTAAATTAAGTAATTTTTGTAAACTATAAACTTTATAATATGCTAGCTCCTAAAGCCTGTTTTCAATTTTGTCTTGCTATGTAAGTTCATTCTAAACAGCGTTTCTGTAACCAGAAAGGCTTATGATCTAAATAAGAGCTAACATATTTTCATAAACTGCTTTATTTTCCATATAAACTGTTTGTATGCTTATGAAGCAAATTATTTTCCAAGGAACATTCATCTATGGTTAAGAGTAAAAGTTTGACACTATATTGGCAGAGGTAGAATTTTTTTAAAGTAAAATCAGATTTTATGATTCAAATTGGCTTGTTAAATTTTAGTATGGAAAAATTAGGAAACAGATGAAAGTTATGGGACTACTTATTAAACTGAAAAAAGAAACAATGTTGACGAAATTCGAATCATGCCTCTATAAAGTAGCAATCTAAAATACTATGTTAAAAAGGTAGTATTTAGGGACTTGCCCAGTGGTCCAGTGCTTAAGACTCCACACTCCCAATGCAGGACGCCCAGGTTTGACCCCTGGTCAGGGAACTAGATCCCATATGCCGCAACTAAGAGCCCTCAGGCTTAACTAAGACCTGGTGTAGCCAAATAAATTAAAAATAAATGAATACAAAATAAAATAAAAAATAAGGAGGCAATTCATTAATAAAAGCCATAAAGGTTAATCTAACAATATAACAGAGACTTTGGGGTCCAACTGATTTGAGTATAAATCATGGGTCTAACACCCACCCAATGGGTGGTGGTTCTTGAGTAAGTTTTCTTCTTAAGTCTTGGTTTCCATACATATGACACAATAACAACTACTTCAAGGCTGTTTTCAGGACTGAATTAGTCAATTTCTATAAACTGCTTCATACAGTAAAGGATGCACAGTAAATAATTAATGAATGATCCTACACATCACACACACAGTTTCCCCAGAACACAAATATACTTGCAAGCATTTTACACTGGTTCACTTTAGTAATCCATACCTGATATATTTTATTTAAAAAATTTTACTATGTCAAATATCACTTAGAAGTTTAAATAAGACTACAATCCAGCAATCCCACTGCTGGGCATACACACTGAGGAAACCAAAATTAAAAGAGACACGTGTACCCCAATGTTCATCGCAGCACTGTTTACAATAGCCAGGACATGGAAGCAACCTAGATGTCCATCAGCAGATGAATGGATAAGAAAGCTGTGGTACATATACACAATGGAGTATTACTCAGCCATTAAGAAGAATACATTTGAATCAGTTCTAATGAGGTGGATGAAACTGGAGCCTATTATACAGAGTGAAGTAAGCCAGAAAGAAAAACACCAATATAGTATACTAACACATATATATGTAATTTAGAAAGATGGTAATGATAACCCTGTATGTGAGACAGCAAAAGAGACACAGATGTATAGAACAGTCTTTTGGACTCTGTGGGAGAGGGCGAGGGTGGGATGATTTGGGAGAATGGCATTGAAACATGTATAATATCATATGTGAAACGAATCGCCAGTCCAGGTTCGATGCATGATACAGGGTGCTCGGGGCTGGTGCACTGGGATGACCCAGAGGGACGGGACAGGGAGGGATGTGGGAGGGGGGTTCAGGATGGGGAACATGTGTACACCCGTGGCAGATTCATGTTGATGTATGGCAAAACTAATACAATATTGTAAAGTAATTAGCCTCCAATTAAAATAAATAAATTTATATTCAAAATATTTTTTTAAAGTTTAAATAAGAAAATTAAGATATGGAGCCCATTATACAGAGTGAAGTAAGCCAGAAAGAAAAACACCAATACAGTATACTAACGCATATATATGGAATTTAGAAAGATGGTAACAATAACCCTGTATATGAGACAGCAAAAGAGACACTGATATATAGAACAGTCTTTTGGACTCTGTGGCAGAGGGAGAGGGTGGGATGATTTGGGAGAATGGCATTGAGACATGTATAATATCATATATGAAACGAGTCGCCAGTCCAGGTTCGATGCACAATACTGGATGCTTGGGGCTGGGCACTGGGATGACCCAGAGGGATGGTATGGGGAGGGAGGGGGGAGGAGGGTTCAGGATGGGGACACATGTATACCTGTGGCGGATTCATTTTGATATATGGCAAAACCAATACAATATTGTAAAGGTAAAAAATAAAATAAATTAAAAAAAAAGAAAATTAAGATATTTAGATTTAAAAAATCATATGCAATTGCATAAGAGTCTCAAAAACAGACTCTCAGAATCCTATGAGACTCTTTCCCTTAAGTATGAACTCACTCTACAGTGTCCTAGACCGATTCATTGACTTTGAAAAGCAAGTGTTTCAAATTTTGTATATTTCATATGGGGGATAAGGAGGGAGGGATGGGGGAGAGGAAGGAAGAAAGGGAGGGATAGAGAGAGAGAATGAGAAAGGAGGAGATTGAGACTAAGTCCTATAATACAGACTGAGCCCCTGGATCAATCAATACCCTGAAGTCGTCACCTCTTGTTTTAATGTTATACGAGCCAATAAAATTCATTCCTTGCCCTCCTCCCGGCTTTGGGCTTGTGCCTACTGATTAAGTTGGGTATCTGAAACTTACAACCCAATAGTATTTATTAATAAACTAATTATGGGTGAGAATACACCAGGTAGACAAGATGTAGGTTTTATTTCTATAACATCCATTATAATTCTTTAGTGAATGATGGTTTTAGCCTTTGTACTCAAGACACTGATTCCCAAGCTTGGAAGCGGCAGCACTATTGCACATATCCCTGAGATGTAACCATGGAATTCCTTTCTGAATTTAGACCAGGTTGCACATACCTGTATGCATCTGTTTTTTAACCATACACTTTGATAGTCTGTAAAGAAGATCAAATGGCAACAGACTACAAAGATGCAAATGAGATTTTTCTAGTCTCAACAATTTAGAAAAGAAGATAATAAATTCTTTTTCCAGAAAGACTTCTGCTACATTCATATGAGGAGGTGTACAATTCACAACCTGTTGTCTCAGTTATGCAGAAAGACTACAGCTCTGTGTTTCTGTTTCAGGTATGTCTCCCATCCCCATCATCGAGGAGTGCTCATTAAAGTGTGACTGGAGACCCAGCTAACGGTCTCTGTTATAATCTTGCCTTTTTGAGCTAAGAGACTCACCTACAAGAGGTGTTTGTTTAGGGAGAGGGTAAACATGCAAACTGGAGATTTCTGTTGTAGAAGGTGCTATACAATCTGGCACTAGAATTTCCAGGCATCTATCCAGTTATTCACAAACAGGATATGGGTGGGATTAGTGCACTAGGAACAGTCAGATCACAGGACGTCCCAGCTGTAAAACCTCAACAATATGAGGGTTTTCTGGACTACTCCCGGGCTATAAAGTTAGGCTAACACTATAATCAGAGTATTTTAGTAGTCTGAAGACTCTGGAGTGAGTTATAGACATAAAACTGTCTTTCAGGAGGAGTGTTTCACAAGGCCAAAACAATCTAGAACTCAAAGAATATCCACAGAGAGCTGTCCGAACTGTCCTGCTTCTCCAAGAATCTCTTAACTAAGAACAGCTGTCACCCTAAGTCACTCTGGGGAAAGAGAGTGGAGACTTGTTTTCTCTAGATCATGTGTTTTGTAATTCAACTTGAATCTTCAGACTGACAAAGAGTACAACAACCCACAGCATCTCCAGACCTTAAAACTGATTTACAAATGACAAAGCCCTTCAACCAGAACCTCCTCAGAGCAACACCGTGAGATTGTATAGTTGGTGTTCTCATCACCACCTTTTAAGGAAAAGGCATATAAATTCACACAGAGAGTCAGCAGGAAAGTAAGGATTAAAAGCAGGTCTCTGGAGTTCTCTCCGAAGTACCATGATATTCCAGGAACAAATTTAAGTCTCTTTCTAGGTGCTCTGAATTTCTCAATTAATCTTCCATAAAACCTTTGTGCTGTGTATATGCATGCATCTAAAATTCTCTTCGATACCTGCAAACAATTATTTCATCCTCTGGTAAACATTTGTATTCTAATTTCTCAATACATGGGTAGATGTTCAGCTCTAGAAAAATATACCCTTAAGGGCCATCAAAATGCAAGTTGCTACACAATAATTTTTCACACTTGCAAAAATGAAACAAGGGAAAAATCAAGTGAAAAAGTTAAGCTTCAAGTCAGATAGTTTAAAAACTTTAAAATGGGCACAATTTATGTAATTCAAAATTTGTGGGAAACTCTGATGCTTACAGATCACAACTGAGGAAAGCAGGTGATGTAGAGTTATACTGGAGGAAGTCTGTCATGCTGAGAAATGTGGGGACTTTTACATTAGAGAATTTCTCAGGTTTATTGAGGAACACATATATACACAAATTTTTCTTATGATTTCCCTAAAGTCTATTTTCTCTGAGGTCTGTCCTTCCTGCATTTCTGCCAACCTCACTCTTTCTAGAAACCTCACCTTGTGGCTGAGCAGGAATCACTGAGCTACCGTATTCAAACAAAAAAAATGCATGTTAGCGCTCAGTCTTGAGTGTACCTCAGAGTGTTACCACATGACGAAGTGCTTTGAGTTCATGATGACGGTGGGAAAACTACTCAGTTAACTACTGGCTAACTCGAAACTACTAAAAATGTATTCAAAATGTTAAAATAATGTCCTCCATTTCCTTTCATCCTTAAAATACTGTCTCATCTAAATTTAATTCAAATTCATGATTTCTGGTCTTTGTATTTACAATTAACGAAGTCTACTAAACCACCAGGTACACAACTCCTCCTCTTTGCATATATTGTGCTGTCCCAAATTCCTTCAGGAGTACTGACATTCTTCCCAAAGTAACAAGGGCTGAATGTCAACCTTCCAAATGTTTTCAAATTTTCTGTAATAAAACGTATTTTCCCCACTAAAAACAATGAAGCGTGGGCTGCATTTATTGAATAGGAACACTTCAGGCAGAAGGTCAGTGCTGTGCTCAAGGCACAATCCTGTCTATACTGACTATGTGATTGATAACATACATGAGGTTATTGTTATGAAGCATAAAATGTCGATTCAGAGGCTGAAAAAGGTTTAAAACATAAAATAAATCAATAAAACACTATGATTTGGTAAACCACTTTAAAGAGAAAAACCTACGAAATACATTATGCCAATAACCCACATGTCAAAAAAGAAATTCCCACCTTAGAAAAATAAACTCCTTGCGAGCAGCATGAACGTTCTAACACAAGTTTAGCATACCAGAAGCTGTCAAGTTCCAATAACCTATTATTCACAGCTCTTTAATCACTGCCACAGTCGATTATAAATAGCCTCATACATTTTAAAATAAGGTCATTCTGAAATGAAACAAAAGACAGTAAATATTCTCATATATAAGGAACTCAAATCCTAATGTACCACAGAACTGTGTATGCTCAAATGTTCAATACAGAGTAGGTTAATCACACCTTTTATTAACCATGTCAAGTGTCTGCTCTGCGTAGATTCAGTGGAATAACTAAACTGCAGCATCAATTAAATCCAACAGCTTAAAAAATCCCTCCCCAACCAATTTTATTATTGAGACCTTAGGCATTATTCATGGTATCATAAAAGTAAAATATAATAATCAAATTGTTAATCTACTGAAACAATGCCCTGCAAACTCATGACGGAAAGACTAGTCTGTAAGGAAAACATACAGCTTCACCGATGACACAGTTGATGACCTCAAATGTGTGTTAGAGAGTGGCATATTTTAACAGAGTGGCAGAACATTTTTCAGAAAAATATTAAATTAAAATTGAGAATAAGGAGATAAAGTACTACTCAGAAGGCAAGGTCCTAAAACAGTAAGCTGAAACCAGTAACTAAAATAAAGACAACAGAAACAAGAGAAACAAAAGTAACAACTTGGCTTATGTATCAAGAGTCCTTTATGACAGCTGGTCATTACAGAATTTCTAGGAAAAATCTCAAGTAGTCCCAGGATTCCAGAGTGGTTTCCTATCATCATGGCCCCTGTTAGCATGAGAGGAGTACATGACTACAACCCTTCGTTTGGGAACTTTAAGCTAATAGAATGAAAAGACTGGACCTGAAGAACATTTGATTCCAAGAGTCCCATGGACTGCAAAGAGACCCAACCAGTCCATTCTAAAGGAGATCAGTCCTGGGTGTTCTTTGGAAGGGATGATGCTAAAGCTGAAACTCCAGTACTTTGCCACCTTATGTGAAGAGTTGACTCATTGGAAAAGACTGATGCTGGGAGGGATTGGAGGCAGGAGGAAAAGGGGACGACAGAGGATGAGATGGATGGATGGCATCACCAACTCAATGGACCAGGATTTGGGTGAACTCTGGGAGTTGGTGATGGACAAGGAGGCCTGGCAAGCTGCAATTCATGGGGTCGCAAAGAGTCGGACACGACTGAGCAACTGAACCTAACTGAACTGAACTGAACCATGTTTGCCTTTAATTGACTACTTTAGGATTTTCCCATGAAGTTTTCAGACTAAAAATCCTGAAGTTTTTTCTGGAAGAGCAAACTTGCTAAGTGAGCAACTTTCCCCCACTTTTCCATTTCTTCCTAACAAGTGTGCCTGCCTATAGTTACAAATTACATTCTGAGAAGAGATAAATTAAAAAGTTTGTGCCAACTTAGCTCCTGAACACTGATCCTTATGCATTTACATTATGTAGTAACACAACCTTTGTGGAGAACACCTACAGCGTAAACTCGTTATCAGAACAATAATTGATAATGATAATAATTTTCCTCTTTTCCTGTGAAAACAGGAAAGAAGAAAAACATGCACTAACATTTTACGATCTTAAAAAAATCACATGCATGTCCCACTTTCTACTGAATCATTCATTTCCCTCCACTGGTTTTAGAACTATTAGCTTAAAAAGCATTATTTCTTGCATAATAAAAAGTTACTCACCTCTAGGACTCTGTTTCCCATTTAAAATAGATTCATTTTTAAAGAAAAGCTTTTAGTTAACTGTAGTTAGTTACTTTTGACAAGGTAAGTACCAAGAGAAAATGCTGACCGTAGAGAAAGCCATGAGACTACTCTCAGCCCATATTCCAGAACAAGAGCTACACAGAGCTTCCTGAAATTAACTCAGCATTGTTATTCGTATCAAATTCTCAGTCCTATTCTATGCTACAGTCATCGATATTTTATAAAATTACTTCTCACATTAAAAAGTACACTTGTGATACGGAAGTGATATTCTTCCAAGGTCAAATTTCTAATGATGCCACTGCACCGTCTGTATTTTTTTAATATAAATTTATTTATTTTAATTGGAGGCTAATTACTTTACAATATTGTAGTGGTTGTGCCATACATTGACATGGATCCACCATGGGTGTACATGTGTTCCCCATTCTGAAGCCCCCTCCCACCTCCCTCCCCATCCCATCCCTATGGGTCATCCCAGTGTACCAGCCCCGAGCACCCTGTCTCATGCATCGAACCTGGACTGGCGATCCGACTAATGCATATATATGGAATTTAGAAAGATGGTAACGATAACCCTGTATGTGAGACAGCAAAAGAGACACTGCACCATCTTTAATGCTGCTTTTCAGCGGTAAAATACATAAAGACTTGCAGTAGAGACAATAATCGAAAGACCCTCTCTGACTTGGCTTTCTGTTAAGTATGAATATAAAATCATTTCCTTAGTAGTTCAAACAGTACACAACCTTAAAAATACAGTGCACATGTCAAAATATGGTGATTTCCAAAGATAATGTTTGGTCTATACCCCAAACCATCACTGATTCGATGGACATGAGTTTGAGCAGGCTCCAGGAGTTGGTGATGGACAGGGAAGCCTGGCATGCTGCAGTCCATGGGGTCGCAAACAGTTGGACACGACTGAGTGACTAAACTGAACTGATACCCCATACCTCAAGATACTGGTGGAATTATTGCTCCTGTTCTTCTATTTCATATCTTCAGAGGTTCATGCAAAGATAAAAAATTATAATGAAGACCCTCAGCTAGTGCTTCACCCTAATGCCAAGCACTTTGCTCTTCCTCTATTTTCTGGGGTGACTTACAGAGCTTCAGGACAGTAAGACTTTGACCCAACCAAAACATCTTTTTGAAAGATTGGTCTTATGACTTTAAAATATGCTGGTCAGTAGGGGACAGGGGGAGAGGGAAAAAAGCAGAGAACTCTAGGCTAGAGTAACCAAGCAAGCTACAAAAAGGATGGCTGTTAGTTCAAGTATCATTATTTAGCCACGGAGCAAGGTGTGGTCACCTGAATCATATGAGTGGAAATATGACTTGTTTAGGGGCAATGACTGATTCCTTCATTTATTTAAAACATTCACTGAGCATCTGTCATAGGTCAGACACTACAATTAAAAAATGAATAAATCAATTTTATTACCAAGGATCTCACAAGTAGGGTAGACAAACATTAAATAAATAAGTTATAATACATTATGATGGGTGTACTTGATATAAACATAACAACCTGATAGAGAACAAAGAGTAAAAGAAGGATTAACTTTCTCAAGGATGGACACTGGGGCAGGTTTCAAGAAATGAAAATGCTTTAGCAAGAAGATAATGTCTAAGCTTTTTTTCCTTAAGCTGGTTCTTAATGGATAAACTGAACAATGAAAAGACATGAAAATCTTTTCATAAAGAAGAAAAAGGAATTGCTTATTCCAGGCAAATTCCACCAAGCTATTCCTAAATTAGGGAAACCATAGAAGACTATTCAATTTTGCTAGAGGACAGAAGGTTGAATTCAAGTGCAAATGATATACTTGAATTCCAAGAATGCATTTATGATTTAAATTCACTGGTAGGTTAATAATAGCCCAGGCACATCCCAACTCATTCATGTCTAGCCCCTCTCAATAAAAGCCATGAGGGTACACACACTCTTTGAAGGTGCCAGGTGCACCATGGCTCCCCTATGGCTACATCATCAAGAACCCCCTGACACAACTGCCTAGCCCTTGAGCTGGTCAAGTTTCCCAACCATCCTCAGGGTTTTTGCCACCATCCACACACAGCTGAGTGGTTGGAGCTGTAACAATCATGGTAAGTTGGGGATGGGGATCTTCCCCTGTCTTCCCAGAAGGATCCAAGAATGGCAGGAAGTAACAGAATAGACAGCTTTTGTTTTATTCATTATATGATGTCTGTTTGTCAGCAAGTGATTGGAAGGAAAATAACCTATTAGTTTTGTTTTTAGAAGTAGGAAAATGGTCCTCAACCAAATGAAAAACAATAGAGGGTCAAGAAACAGGCTGGATGGTTATCAGGATGTTCTAAGGAACACGAACATTTATGGAATGGATGAAGATAATGGAGAAGAAACCACCAAAGACATGGAGAGACTAAGATGACCGTGTCTATGGGAAACCACTGTGGGAGAAATTCAAGAAGGGCAGGTGAGGCAGACACAGTTCTATGAGTGACTACCCTGTACAATCCCTGCGTTATAAGTATGGACAAGAGACATCTCTCCCAGTATAGCACTGTTACATGATGAAAGTGAAGGGATTTTGCAGATATAGTGAGGGTCTCTAATCAGCTGTCTTTGCATTTTTCAAAAGAGATTATCCTGAGTGGGCCTGACTTAATCAGATGAAACCTTTAAAAGAGGGCTTAGACCTCAGACCTCCCCTGAGCTCAGAGATTCAAAGCAGAGACTCTCTCCCTTTTACTGTTCTTAAAGAAGGAAAAAGCCATGTTTTAACTGCCCATGGAAAGGAGCAGCCTTTCTACAAATGCAAGGAAAGGAATTCTGTCAATAATCTGAAGGAGTTTGGATGGTGACCCTGAACTGCATGTGGGAATGTGGACTGCTGGAGTCCTTTCACCCCAACGTCCAACACCCACTGAGGCTGTGCCTGGACTCATGACCCACAGAAACTGTGAGGTAATAAACGTGTTGTTGAACTCATAAAATTTGTGGTGATTTATGCAGCAATGGAAGGGTAATCCATTAAGCAGGGTCCCAGCTTTGCTTTTCTTTTGGACATGAATGTGGGCAAATTCCGGGTGATGGTGAGGGACAGGAAGACTCGTGTGCTGCAGTCCGTGGGGTTGCAAAGAGGCGGACACGACTTGGCAACTGAACAACAGCAGCAGCAGCAGCTTCTCTAAGAGTGAAGGAAAACTGGTCGTCAGGTCCCTGATACATGTTAGGACTTAGGAGGGGCTGTATTTTCAGCAAAGGCAAAGTAGAAACCCAATAATATAGGTGAGAACCATGAGAGTCTTGTTCATCCAGGACATTCCAGATCCCGAGGCTGGGACAGTGAGGCTAATTTCACATCACACCATTGACAGGCAGGAGGGACAGCGTGCCACTTGCTTTGCTCAGCTCTATTAGCCAGACTGCAAGTCCCCTGATGACACACTGCATGCCGGTCCTATTCATGCTTCTGTATATTCAGCTCTCAGCCACCCAGCGCATTTTAAACATTCCAGTCTTTACTGATGAATGAATGACTCACACGGGCCAAGATGAAGAACTAAGTCAGAATATTTGAAGTTCTATGAGGAAAAATTAGTACAAATCAGCACCAGTCTTCACGACTCCTTAAAACTATTCAGTTTCACTCATGGTCAAAGTATGAATGATCTGTGATGCTACAGCAGACAGTGGTCTAGTCACTGTGCAGCACATCCACACACATCTGCTGTGTGCCTGATGCTGGGTAAACTCTTAATTGATGTCTCTGTGTTCATTCTAGCTGTGCTCTTGGCCAACTCCATACATCACCCACAGCAACCTTTTTAAGACAATTCATCTTTAATTCCCTTGTTCCAAATATTTTAATGGCTTCTCATTGGTTCAGTGATAAAGAATCCACCTGCCAATGCAGGAGATGTGCGTCTGATTCCTGGCTCAGGAAGATCCCTGGAGTAGGAAAGGGCAACCCACTTCAGTATTCTTGCCTGGGAAATCCCATGGACAGAGGAGCCTGGTGGGCTACAGTCCACAGGGTTGCAAAGAGTCAGACATCACTGAGCGATTGAACACATTATACTGAGGATAAAAGCCCAAGTGCTCAGGGTGGTTTCCATCTTCTGGCTCTGCCCCCCACCCACTCCACCCCACCCCAGCTCCTCCCATGCCATCCCTTCATCACCTCGGACTACCCATGCCTGCTATACTGGTGTCTGGAACTTTCTGCCTTTGCCCACCTCCTTCTCACTCTTCAGATCTTAGGTTAAGTCTCCACTTCGAGGTCATTTCTTCAAAGTGCTCCCAGCATAACTCCTGTTTCTGCACATTAGTTACCACACGGCCCGTGCGATTTCCTCCACAACACTGAAAGCTGCACTAGGTCAGGGACTGTGTCTGTTTTGCTCAGACAAGTATCACCGGAACTAAGTTATGTTTAGTTCACATTTTGTTGAGTACATAAAAGTAAAGACCTAAGAGGCTACAAGTCACAAATCATGAAGGCCACTGCCACCAGCAGTGAGAAACTCTGAGTCCTACCTGGTAACATAACGTCACTGGAGAACACAATTCCCAACGTGACTGGAGCAGAGGCGAGGCCATCACCCCGCTGCTGTGCTAGATACAGCAGAACAACCGCGAGACCACCACAACTAAAACAGAGTACTTCTCCTTCTATCTTTTCTTAAAATATTGTACTAAAATTTTTAAATTTTTAAGAGACCCAGGCCTCCCACGTTGCAGGCGGATTGTGTCTGAGCCATCAGAGAAGTCCAAGAATACTGGAGTGGTAGCCTAGCCCTTCTCCAGGGGAACTTCCCAACCCAGGAATCGAACTGGTCTCCTGCACTGCAGGTGGATTCTTTACCAGCTGAGATACTAGGGAAGCCCTTTCCTAAAATACTGTATTGAAACTTTTAAATTTTTAAGAATTTCACTTACAGGAAAACAAAAGTTTTTAAATCACTTATTTAAGAGATCAGAAGTGCTTTCTTTAAGCAACACTATTAAGAGTAAGAAAGTATAGGACTTCCCTGGTGATCTAATTGTTGAGAGTCCGTCTTGAAAATGCAGGGGATAGTGGTTCGATCCCTGGTCCAGGAAAATTCCACATGCCACAACTACTGAGCCCACATGCCCTAGAGCCTGTGCTCCACACAAGAAAAGCCACTGCAATGAGAAGTCCGCAAACAGCAAATAGAGAAAGCCCACATGAAGCAACAAAGACGCAGTGCAGCGAAAGATAAATAAAAATTTTTTAAAAAGAGTAAGAAAGTAGAGTCTTCCCAGGTGGCACAGATGGTAAAGTATCTGCCTGCAATGCAGGAGACCTGGATTTGATCCTTGGTTTGGGAAGATCCCCTGGAAAAGGAAATGGTAACCCACTCCAGTATTCTTGCCTGGGAAATCCCAAGGACAGAGGAGCCTGCTGGGCTACAGTCCATGGGGTTACAAAAGTCAGATAAGACTTACCAACTAAACAAAACAATAACAAGAGCACAGACTATCTATTTGTGGCTCTAGTACTAAAGTCCTATGTTTTGGCACATAGTAGATGCTCAACAAAAAATTTTTTTGACAGAGTAATCAAGTGTTTTAGAAAAACCTATTATGTACAAAGTAGCATTAGAGCAGGGACTAGAGATACTGCTTGGAGAAGGCAATGGCACCCCACTCCAGTACTTCTGCCTGGAAAATCCCATGGACGGAGGAGCCTGGTAGGCTGCAGTCCATGGGGTCGCTAAGAGTCCGACATGACTGAGCGACTTCACTTTCACGCATTGGAGAAGGAAATGGCAACCCACTCGTGTCCTTGCCTGGAGAATCCCAGGGACAGGAGAGCCTGGTGGGCTGCTGTCTATGGGGTTGCACAGAGTCGAACATGACTGAAGTGACTTAGCAGCTTATCAGCAGAGATAATGCTTGGTTAAAAATATGAACCATAAAATATTTACAGTAGCTTCAAATAAAATTATCACCAAATATGAAATACAGGGCAAAAACTAGAAATTTCTATTAACTAGTATTCCTATACATGTAAATTTCTAAGCAAAACACCTTCAGGATCATCAAAGTAGCATTAAGGACGCTTCAGTATATTCTCTCATAATGTGAGTTTGACTAAAAGATGCTGAGCCTTGTTTACCTATAAATTAAATGTGATAACCCACTAATTAACTAGACTACTCAATTTCCTGATGATGCTTTCAGATCCAGAATAAAAGGATGATCCAAATTAGATGACTAAATTCAACCTCAAATCTCACAAGGTACTTCCGGCTGGCTGTGTTTTTAAATATTTTAAGGAAGGAGGAAGACATCCTTGAAGAGGAAGGATAAGGCACCAAGAAGCGGAAACTGACATGTACTGTGTTGAAAATAAGAAAATGTTACCAATAAGAGACTTGGGCTGAAGACCAAGAGTAAGTGAGATTTGGAAAACTTTAAATTCTAGCTTGAGTTTTGATTTGGTAGCCAATTAAGGACTATTAAAACTCCTAACTTAGAAATGGAACATATAAAAACATTGCTTAAATAAATGCTTGACACATGGTTGGGTCTCAGATGTATACAGTTCAAATGCATTCATTACTGAATGTCTCTGAGCAAGGCAAGACTGAGGTATGGATTCCAGCACACAAGATACAATAAATCAGGTGTAAAAGGATGAGAGCCAGAACTAGTGGAGCAGCTGTGGAATTGGAAAATAATGGTTTTGTAAATTTTCTAACAGCCTGAATATTTGCACTGGAACTGATTTCAATGATCAGAGTAATAGCAGTGATAGAAATTTCTAGGCCAGTATGGTACAATCAAGATAATATTTGCTTCAGAGTCATTTTATTTGGCAAGTATGTGCCTGTGTTGCTGAGTCCTTGGATTAACCATCAAGTATGTAGCTGAATCCATTCTTTCTATATACTCCTATGTTTCTCTCTGGTGCTCTAAAAATAAGATTTAGGTATATCTGTAGTATCTCCTAGTTTATAAGGTGCTTAGAATCTTTAGCAAAATATTTTAAAATTTGATCCAAAATCCTCTAGGAAAAATGGCTAAAGGGTTCACTGAGAATTCAATTCACCATTTTTAATGTCTTGCTTTCCACCTTAAGCAGACTGGTGCATTACCATCATAAAGATAACTCCAAGCTTATAACAAGACTAGAAAATATACACTTCCATGTCATCATTTGAGAGTAAGAAATAACTTGGTATTTAATTTCTTGAATACTTTCCCTTGAATTTGTTTTTTATTTTAACAGCTTTATTGAGATATCTTTGACATATAATTGATGTTTTGATATGTGTATGCATTGTGAGACAATCACCACAATCAAGTTATAAATAACATATCCATCTCTACATAGTTATAAATGTGTCCCTGTGTGTGGTGAGATTTAATCGGATCTATCTTCTTTGTGAATTTCAAGTATATGATACAGTGCTGCTATCTGTCATCACCATATTGCACATGAGATCTCTAGAACTTACTTGTCTTGCATAACTGAAATTTTGTACCCTCAGATCTACATCACTTCACTTCCCCATCCCTAGATCCTGGCAACACCATTCTACTCTCTGCTTAATGAATTTGATGAGTTTAGATTCCACGTACATGTGAAAGTGAAAGTGAAGTTACTCAGTCGTGTCCGACTCTTTGTGATCCATGGACTGCAGTCCACCAGGCTCCTCTGTCCATGGGATTCTCCAGGCAAGAATACTGAAGTGGGTTGCCATTTCCTTCTCCAGGGGATCTTTGTGTCCTAGGGATCAAACCTGGGTCTCCCGCATTACAGGCAGACTCTTTACCATCTGAGCCACCAGGGAATCCCACATACATGTGCGATTTCCTTATTTTTAAGCCCATAAATATATAATATTCCATTTATATTCACTAAATCATGTATGACTCTGCGACCCCATAGACTGCAGCATGCCAGGCCTCCCTATACTTCACCATCTTCTGGAGTTTGACCAAGTTCATGTTCACTGAATCAGTGATGCTATTCAACCATCTCATCCTCTGCCACCCTCTTCTTCTTTTGCCTTCAATCTTTCCCAGCATCAGGGTCTTTTCCACATCTTTAGTTCAGTCATTCAGTTGTGTCTGACTCTTTGCAACTCTGAGAACTGCAGCACACCAGGCTTCCCTGTCCATCACCAACTCCCAAAGTTTGCTCAAACTCATGTCCATTGAGTTGGTGATGCCATCCAACCATCTCATTCTCTGTCGTCCCCTTCTCCTCCTGCCTTCAATCTTTCCCAGCATCAGAGTGTTTTCTGATAAGTCAGTTATTTGCATCAGGTGGCCACAGTATTGGAGCTGGAGCTTCAGGTTCAGCATCAGTCCTTCCAGTGAATGTTCAGGACTGATTTCTTGTAGGGCTGACATCTCAGCTACCGTGAATAATGCTGTGCTTAACATGGGTATGTATGGGGTCTCTTTCAGATCCTAATTTCATTTCATCTGGGTCTGTCTCAAGAAGTGAGACTGCTAGATCACATTAGTTCCATTTTCAAATGTTTGAGCAATCTCCATACCACTTTCCACAGTGGCTGTACCAATTTATGTTCCCATCAACAGTGCACAAGGGTTCCCTTTTCCCTGCATTCTCACCAACACTTATCTTTGTGATAACTGCCATTTTGATGAGCGTGAAGCAGTAAACCTGGTTTAAATGGCATTTGCCTGATCAGAGATGATGAGCATCTTTCCATATACCTTAGATGTCTGAATTACTTCTTTTGAAAAGATGGGCTATTTTTATTTTTGGTATTGTTGTATGAATTTCTCATATATTTTGAATAGTAACTCTGTATTGGATATGTCGGAGAAGGCAATGGC
Organism: Bubalus bubalis; assembly: GCF_019923935.1. Lineage (NCBI taxonomy): Eukaryota > Metazoa > Chordata > Mammalia > Artiodactyla > Bovidae > Bubalus > Bubalus bubalis. The sequence goes on along the minus strand of NC_059170.1, from coordinate 49,980,460 downwards.
ACCCCACTCCAGTACTCTTGCCTGGAAAAATCCCATGGACGGAGGAGCCTGGAAGGCTGCAGTCCATGGGGTTGCTGAGAGTCGGACACGACTGAGCGTGGTTTGCAAGTATTTTCCCATTATGTACTATGCCTTTTCATGCTGCTGATTATTTCCCCACTTTCAGTAATGGATAGAACCTCCAGCAGAAAATTAATAGGGAATTTTTCCTTTGCTTTATAGAAGCTTTTTAATGTAATTCCCCCTATTTTTTGCTTTTGTTGCCTGTACTTTTGGTGTCATAGCCAAAATAATTACTGCCAAGACTAATGTAAAGAAGATTTTCTCCTATATTCCTTCTAGGAGCGTTTTATGGGGTTGGCCAAAAAATTCCTTCAGTTTTTAAATAAAAATAAAATGCATTTTTTCATTTTCACCAAGAACTTTATTGAACAACGTATTCAGCGTTTTGTTTCACTACCTTCTGCCATTTTTCAGGCGGCTTCATAATTCCATCTTCCCAAAACTTTTTATCTTTTTGAGCAAAGAACTGTTACAGGTGCCTTTTACAGTGTTCCAGGGAACTGAAGTATTTTTCCATTAAGAGAATTTTGTAAAGACTGAAATCAATGGAAATCCGAGGATACAATGTCTGGTGAGTATGAAGGGTGAATCAGAACTTCCCAGCCAAGCCCTAAGTTTCTGCCTGTTCATCAAAGAAACATGCAGTCTTGCATGGAAGATGATGCTTTCTCTGTTGACTAATTCCCGATGCTTTTTGTCAAGTGCTGCTTTCAGTTGATCTATTGGGAGTAATACTTGGAATTAATTGTTTGGTTTTCCAGAAGGAGCTCATAAATAGAGGACTTCCTTCCAATCCCACCATATACACAACATCACTGGCCTTTGGTGGTTTGTAGTGGTTCATTTAATTTGCCCCATGATCTCTTCCATTCCATATTATATTGTACAGTATCCACTTATCATTGCCCATCACCATTTATTTGAAAAACAAACCCTTTCATTATGTTTCAGTAGAGAAGTGCATGAGGAAATACAGTGAAGAAGGTTTTTTTTTTGCTTAAGAGGAAGCTAAACACCAAAGCAATAAACCTAACAAAGCTAAAATAATGCAGATGATTTTCAATGCTTGATTTGGATATTTTGAGTATATCAGCTAGTTCCTATGTGGTATAATGTTGATTGTTCTCACAATTAAAGTCTCAATTTGATTACTATCAACTTCAACCCGTCTATCTGACCTGGGAGCATCATCTAGTGAGAAATCTCCAACATCAAAATTCAAAAACCACTTATGACATGTCACAGGCACCTTCTCTATACACTGCACAAGGCTTTTTTGGTGTGTAAGTTTTTACCTTTCTTGACATAATAAAGCCTAATATGCCAAAAATGTTACTTTTTTCTTCAATATTAAAATAACTACTCAGAGGGATGGTATGGGAAGGGAGGAGGGAGGAGGGTTCAGGATGGGGAACACATGTATACCTGTGGCGGATTCATTATGATATTTGGCAAAACTAATACAATTATGTAAATTTTAAAAATAAAATAAAAAAAATAACTACTAAAATTTTATCAATTTTGTTAAGTTTTTAAGTGAACGCTGATAAGACAGCTGACACAATATGATCTAACAAAATTGTTCTGAATGAAATTAAAGACAACTAAGTGCCACTAGAACCATATTATGGGAAAAAACAAAAGACCTTTAGGCCAACCCAATAGTTTTGGGCCCTACATTTAAGTTTTAACCCACTTTGAGTTGATTTTTGTAAATGATAGAAGATAGGCATCCAATTTAATTCTTCTGCATGTAGATATCCAGTTTTCCCAATATCATGTGTGTGGGGCGAAATGATTTTTCTTTGTTGGCTGGTTATTACTAATTCAGTCTCTTTTTTATTGGTCTGTTTGAGCTTTGTATTTCATCTTGATTCAGTTTTGGTACATTCTATGTCTACAGGAATTATCCAATTGTTGGCATATAATTGTTCCTAACAGTCCCTTAGGATTCTTTTTATTTCTCTGTAATGTCTGTAATTTCTGATTTTATTTGAATATCCTCATCATGTGAGACTATCCATTCCCCATCATGTATTATTGGACACTATCAAAGATCAGTTGACTGTAAATGTGTAAGTGTGCTTCTGGGTTCTCTATTCTGTTCCATTGGTTTATATGTTTGCTTTTATGTCAGTCCCTTACTCTTTTGATTACTATAATTTTGGAATATGATTTGAAGTCAGGCATTGATGCCTCTAGCTTTGCTTTTTGTTTAAGATTGCTTTGGCTACTTGAAGTCTTTTGTGGTTCTATATGTAGGGCTTCCCTGGTGGCTCAGAGGTTAAAGCATCTCCCTGCAGTACAGGAGACTTGGATTCAATCTCTGGGTTGGGAAGATCCCCTGGAGAAGGAAATGGCAACCCACTTCAGTATTCTTGCCTGGAGAATCCCTTGGACAGAGGAGCCTGGTAGGCTACAGTCCACAGGGTTGCAAAGAGTTGGACACGACTGGTTCTATATGAATTTTAGGATGTTTTTTCTATTAACAAAAACAAAATCACTGGAATTTTGATAGGAATTACATTGAATTTATAGATCACTGTGGGTAGTATAAACATTTTAACAATATTAATGTTTGCAATTTATGAATGTTGAATGTCTTTCCACTTACTTGTGCTTTTTAAAAATGTCCTTCATCTATGCCTTATAATTTTCAGTGTATGTCTTTAACCTCCTTGCCTAATACCTAAGTATTTTATTCTTTGCATAGCTAACACAAATAGGTTTTTCTGGTAGTTTCTTCTTCAGATAGTTTGTTTTTAGTGTATAGGAATGGATTTTTTAAATGTTGATTTTATATCCGGCAACTTCGCTGAATTTATTTGTTCTAATAGGATTTTTTTGTGGAGCCTTTAAGAGCTTTCTATCTGTAAGATCATGTCACTACAAACAGGTAATTTTATTTCTTCTCTTATGATTTCAATGCCTTTTATTTCTTTTTCTTTCCTGATTACTCATCAGAACTTCTGTTATTATATTGTTAGCTCTATTGTTCTGAGTCGTAGAGGAAAAACTGTTACTTTCCTATTGGTTATGATGTTAATTTTTTTTCACATAAAGCCTTTGTGTTGAAGTACATTCCTCCTACACCTATTCTGTTGAAAGTTTTTATTCATAAAAGAATTTGAATTTTGTCAAAATTATATTTCTGAATCTATTGAGATGATCATCTGTTTTTTGTCTTTCATTCTATTGCACCACAGTGATAGATTTTCATACACAGAATAATCCTTGCATCCCAGGAATAAATTTTACCTTTTAGGGCTTCCCTCATAGCTCAGTAGGTCAAGAATCTGCCTGCAATGCAGGAGACCCCAGTTTGATTCCTGGGTTGGGAAGATCCCCTGGAGAAGGGATAGGCTACCCACTCTAGTATTCTTGGCTTCCCCCTGTGGCTCAGCTGGTAAAGAACCCACCTGAAATGTAGGAGACCTGGGTTCGATCCCTGGGTTGGGAAGATCCCCTGGAGAAGGCAAAGGCTACCCACTCCAGTATTCTGGCCTGGAGAATTGCACGGACTATTCAGTCCATGGGGTCGCAAAGAGTCGGACACGACTGAGCAACTTTCACTTTCACTTTAATGTGCTGTTAAATTCAATCTGCTAGTATCTTGAGGACTTTGCATCTATGTTCAGAAATATTGGCCTACAGTTTTCTTGTGTTGTCTTTGGTTTTGGAATCAGGGTGATGCTGGCCTCATTAAATGAGTTTAGGAGTATTTTCTCTGCTTCTATTTTTTGGGAAGAGTTTAAGAGCTGGTATTAATTCTTCTTTGAATGTTTGGCCTCATGGAAGGAATTCTACCATTCAATTCACAATTTTTCTTTGTTGGCTGGTTATTACTAATTCAATCTCTTTCTTATTGGTCTGTTTGAGCTTTGTATTTCATCTTGATTCTATTTTGGTACATTGTATGTCTCTAGGAATTATCCAAATGTTGGCATATAATTGTTCCTAACAGTCCCTTAGGATTTTTTATTTCTCTGTAATGTCTGTAATTTCTGATTTTATTTGAATATGCTCTTTTCTTCTCCTAAACTAGTTAAGGGTGTGTCAATTTTATCTTTGAAAAAAACCAACTCTTACTTTCATGGACTTTGTTTTGGTAATGTTTTTATATTCTCTATTTCTGCTCTAGTATTTATTATTTCATTCCTTCTGCGACTTTTGGGTATAGTTTGCTCTTCTTTCTCTAGGTCCTTGAGTTGTAAAGGTAGATTAAGATCTCTCTTAATTTATTTATTTATGACTGCACTTGGTCTTCATCGCTGTATGTGGGGTTTCTCTAGTTGTGGGGAGCCGGGGGCTTACTCTTCATTGTGGTGTATGGGATTTTCATTGCAGTGGCTTCTCCTGTTGCAAAGCATGGGCTCTAGGCATGTGGCTTCAGAAGTTGTGGTACATGGGCTTAGCTGCCCCATGGCATGTGGGATTTTCCTGGACCGACTGAACCAGTGTCTTCTGCATCGGCAGACAGATTCTTTACCACTGGACCACCAGGGAAGTCCCTCTTCTTTTTTAATGTAGGTATTTATCACTATAAACTTTTAGTATTACTTTTGTTGTATCCCATAAGCTTTGGTAAGCTATATGTTATTTTCATTTATCTCAAGGTATTTTTAAAATTCCCTTTTGATTTCCCCTTTCACTCAATGACTGTTCTAGAATGTGTTGCTTAGTTTCCATTTGTTTGTGAATCTTCCTATTTTCTGTTATTGATTTCTAGTTTCATTTCACTGTGGTCTGAAAAGATACTTGATATGATTTCAGTCCTCTTAAATTTAAGATGTTATTTTTTATAACCTCACATGATCTATCCTAGAGAACGTTTATGGGCACTTGAGAAGACTGCATATTCTACCACTGTTTGGTGGAAAGCTCTGCATATTAGGTCCACTTGATCTGTAGTGTTGTTCAAGTCATCTGTTTTCTTACTGATCTTCTGCCAGATGTTTTACCTATTACTCAAAGTGCGGTACTGAAGTCTCCAACAACTCTTCTACTTATCAGTTTTCTATGTTGATTTGTCAATATCTGTTTTATATATTTAGGTGCTCTTGATATTGGGTGCATATATAATTGTTCTACCTTCCTGTTGAGTTGACTCTTACTATATAATGACCTTCCTCGTCTCTAGTGACAATTTCTGACTTAAAGTCTATCTTGTCTGATGTAAGTATAGCCACACCTGCTCTCTTTTGGTTACCAATTCTATGTAATATCTTTTTACCTATCCCTTATCTTATCTGAATTGATATCTAAAGTGCATCTCTTCTAGTCAATCTGTCACTAGATCTTCATTTTTCCTTTTTTCTAGTCACCCACCCACTCTTTGCCTCTTGATTGGGCATATTAATTCATTTACACTTAAAGTAATTATTCACAGTCATTATTGACTTAACTATTTTCACTTTATTGTTTTCTGTGTGTTTTGAAGTTCTTTTTACTCCTCTCTTCCTTCTTTTGTTGAGCTCTTTGGTAATGATTTGGTTTGACTCCTTTCTCTTTATCATTTGTTTGTCTACTGAAGTTTTCTCTTTGTGGTTACCATGAAGCTCATATAAGTCTTCTTGTATTTATAACCACATATCCTAATTTGATAATGCATGTTGAACTGCATACAAAAACTCTTAGTTTGGGGTCAGAATTTACTTTTTATATTGTGAATCTGTTATTCAATTTTTGTGGTTATAATTAATACTTTTGTCTTCTAAGTTTTATGTTATAGGTAATTTGTTCACAACCATTACACTGTTATATTATGCTATATTTGTCTATATATTTATATTGTCTATATTTGTCTGCTGCTAAGTCGCTTCAGTCATGTCCAACTCTGTGCGACCCCATAGACGGCAGCCCGCCAGGCTCCGCCATCCCTGGGATTCTCTAGGCAAAAACACTGGAGTGGGTTACCATTTCCTTCTCCAATGCATGAAAATGAAAGGTGAAAGTGAAGTCGCTCAGTCGTGTCTGACTCTTAGCAACCCCATGGACTGCAGCCCACCAGGCTCCTCCATCCATGGGATTTTCCAGGCGAGAGTACTGGAGTGGGGTGCCATCGCCTTCTCCGTATATTTGTCTAGATATATGCTATATCTCACTCTACCAGTGAGATCTATACTTTCATATATTTTCATGTTGCTGTTTTTCATGTTTTGATCCCATGTGAAGAATTCTTCAGAATTTCTTGTAAGTCAGGTCTAGTGGTGTTAAACTTTCCCAGTTTTTGTTTATCTGGGAGACTCTCTCTTCTTTTAAAGGATACCTCACAGGGTATAGTATTCTTAGTTGGAAGGTTTTCTTTCGTTCGGATATTCTGAAATGTATCATCCCACTCTCTCCTGGCCTGCAAGTTTTCTTAAAAAATCCACTGGCAGTCTTCTGGGGAGTAAGGGGGTTCTTGTATGTGATGAGTCACTTTTCTCTTGCTACTTTCAAAATTCTCTCTTTGCCTTTAACTTTTGACAGTTTAACTAACAGGTTTCTTGCTGTAGATGTCTTTATGTTCAATCTATTTGGAGTCCTAGTGCTTCCTAAGTCTTGATATCTATTTCCCTCCCCAAATTTGTAATGTTTTCAGTTATTATTTCTTTAAACTCTCTGCCCCTTTCTCTCTTCTCCTTCAGAGAGTTCTGTAATTAGCATATTGGTTCCTTGAACAATGTCCCATAAATCCTGTAGGATTTTTTCATTCTTTTTTTAGCTCCAGCTGGGTAATTTCAAATCACCTATCTCTGAGTTCACGGAGTCTCTCTTATGCTTTATCAAGTCTGATGTTAGAGCTCTGAACTCCCCATTTTTTAGCTCAGGCTTTTTATGCTTCAGCTCCAGGATTTATTTGGTTCTTTTATTTTTTCTGTCTCTTTGCTGAACATCTCATTTTGTTCTTGTGTTATTTTCCTAATTTCCTACCACTGTTTGTCTATGTTTCTCTTGTAGCTCACTGAGCTTCTTCAGGACAATTATTTTGCCTGTTTTTAGGCATTTTGTGGATCTCCATTTCTTTAGGGGTAGGTTATTGGAAGTTTATTGAGTTTTTTTGGTTGTGTCATATTTCCTTGACTTTTGATGTTTCTTGTTTACTTGCACTGGTGTCTGTGCATCTGAAGAAGCAAGTCACCTTTTCCAGTTCTGATAAAGAAGCTTCCATTGAGTGTAGGAGTAGATGGTAGTTCCAGGTTTGGGGGAGAGACTCAGAGGTGCAGCAGCTGAGGTCAAACAGTGGCTATGAGGCTATGAGGGCTGGTGGGGTCCTCAACAGTAACTCCAGACCCAGTAGTGAGTATCCTTGGGTAGGCAGGGGTTAGGGCTGGCTATGAATGTAGGGATTCAGCAGGCTGGCTACAGCAGTGGGGGCTGGCTGTAGGCTTGCATGTGGCAGCAGGAGCCAAGCCCAGCTATCTGCAATTGTTCTGCTGGAAGAGTTATCCATAGATACATGCTCAGTAGTGGGAGCCAGAATGGTGGCAGGGGCCAGACAAAGTCAAGAGTGTGTGTGTGTAGTGTTGGTGGCCAGTTGTGAGCACTTGTGCAAGGGTAGGGTAGCAGAGTGTATTCACAGCAGTGAGGACTGACCACTGGTACACATATGGCAACAAAAACTGAAGTTGGCAGCAGGAGCTGGAATGACGATGCTTGGCGATGGAATCCAGTAGCTAGGCTTACATGGCAGCACAAAGTGTCTTCTTTTGTAATATAGTAGTAAAATAAAATAATGGAGAGCTCAGCATATTTAATTATTCCAATTTTTGCTTAGAAATCTACACCACAAAAGGGAAAAAGATTAAGAGACCACTGATAAGTATAACTCAAATTATTTTTCTTCTTTTCCAAATATGTGCACTATTAAGTTGTAACCAATCAAAAAGAACAAAAATATCTAGTCCAGATAGTCTTTAGAACTATGTGTTAGTAGTAAACAGTATCCCGTATTTAAAATCTGGGGGGAAAAATCCATCTTCAGATAATCACACTTCTACAATAGGACACAAATGATAACAGAGGAAATAATTTCAAACCTTTCAACACATTTTTATACCAGCAATAAAAAAGTGAAGTAGAAAGTCAGTAAGACATTAGCATTTATACCTAAGATTATTACAAATAATTCCAGCCTTGCCTATCAATTAGGTATCTCACATTCTGAAGCCATCTTAAAATTTCTGAGTGTCAACATGGGTAGTTCTTAAAACACCAGGTAACTCTAGACAACTTTTTTGTTATTGTTCATAATTGAGGAGAAATTAATACTTGGTGCCAATAATCATTAATAAAAGCTTATGGAACAAAATAACCAATCAATATTAGTAATTCTAAATTATCTTTGAGAAGGCAAAAAAGGCAACAAATATCTCAAATACTGGTTTACATTCAAATAAAAGCTTCACTTTTCTGGATTTCCCTGATGGTCAGTGGTAAAAAATCCTCCGGCCAAGGCAAAGGACATGGATTTGCTCCCTGGTTTGGGAAGATTCCACATGTCACAGGGCAACTAAGCCCATGAGCTACAGCTACTGAGCTGGCGAGCCGCAACTACCAAAGCTTGCGCACCCCGGAACCCGTGCTCCACGACAAGAAAAGCCACCACAATAAGCCTGCACACCACAACTAGAAAGGAGCTCCAGCTTGCGCCAACTAGAGAACGCCCGCACAGCAACGAAGACTCAGCACAGCCAAAAACAAACAAGCAAGAAAAAAATTGTTGTCCTCACTTTAAGACAACCAAAAAGACTTGAAAACAGATGTGATCCTGCCACCCATAATGGCTTTGACCCACCCCTATGAACAGAAGAGACCTTTCTCTGCACGCTTAGTGGTGGCTGTGCTAGTACGAGTCACGACAGCAGCAGCCGGACGATTCAAGCATCCTTGTCTAATTTATATAATATTCATGGACTACGTATTTCTACACTACTTCTCACAAATGTGATTGTTATACACATGTATCACCCCAGTGGTTATTAAGAACTTTTTTTAATATTTAAGTTTCTAGAATTAAGTGAGCAAGGTAAAACAAATCTATAAGGACTATGCTGTCTTTTCATAGAAATCACGTTCTCTCTCTCTCTTTTAAATGTTTTATTTTGTATTGGGGTATAGCCGATTAACAATGTTGTGGTAGTTTTAAGTGAACAGTGAAGGGACTCAGCCATACATATTTGAAAAGCTAATTTTATTGGAGACACAGACTTTGTATTCCAAGGGGAGACTTAAGGGAATTGGATTTCACCATCAGGATTGCTGACCAGGTCAGAGTTTATCGTAAGGATCCTGGAGGAACAGTCAGATGATTCTGAATGACAAACAATATAGAATTTATAAAACTATACTGGTTAAAACCTGTGATCCCTGTTTCTCAATAATCTTGTTTAAATAAAGTTGATCCACTCATGGTAAGTTTCAATTCCACCCTTTCATCAATAATTAACCTTTATAAAGTATGAACAAAACTTTTATCATTCTTTAGATGTATGCTCAATTAATATATCAAAAAGTCTAGTTGACAATGCTGCTGCTATTTATAACCAAGTAAGGACTGAATTTTTCTTTGCTGAGGGATCTTGAAAGACAGAAAGAAGGCAGTTGTGATAGGTAAAGGGTTGGTACTAAGGTTATGAAGTTCAATATGCTGCTGCAGATGCCAGGGATCTCAGGATTCAGATAGTCTACATCACAGGTAAGGATGTGCAAACATTCATTCACAACCTGCAAAAATCACTCAGTCATCGACACGGATATGGAATTAGAGATGCTGCCTCAGTTTGAGAAGCAAATAATTTCATAACTAAAATTACTACTAAGGATTCGCTCAGTCATGTCCGACTCTTTGCGACCCTGTGGACTGTAGCCCACCAGGCTCCTCCGTCCATGGGATTCTCCAGGCAAGAGTACTGGAGTGGGTTGCCATTTCCTTTAGAACTAAGTATACCCTGTCTCATGTAACAACCCTCTCAGTAACTTTCAAACTAATTTTAAGATAATTATGATTTTATGGGTCCACTGTAGGACAGTGATGCTATTTTTGTTATGCTACAACTAACCTTTTAAAACAAGTAAGGTAAAGATAAAACACTTGATAATGTATCTAATGAGAACAAATTTATATACAAATCCACTGTATAAATACATACCAAAATTTTGGCAAACGCAATTCATTTCATTTTTTTCTCTAAATTGTCACCTTTTCAGTAGAGTTATGATTACTAGTTGGTAAGAGAGGAAAAACACACAACATCTTCTGACTGAAGTTCAATGATTGTGTGCCATGTTCTATGCTGGGTGCTTTCAAATACTAGTTCATTGAATTCTGAAAGTGGCAATAAGGTTTCTTATCTCCAGATGACATATGTAAAAACCAAGGCACAGAGAGATTAAGTCACTTGCAGAAATTATACTTAGGACCAAAAAAGGTAAAGGAAAAAGAGAAAATAAAAAATGACTCCCAGCTTGCTAGTGCTTGGATACACCACTAAGAGGAAAAGTAATTCCAGGAGGGGTCAGGAGAGGAGCCCGTGGCAATGAACTAGGCTTTGATGCAGAGCTGGCAACCAATGGAGCTGCTGCAGGGGCAGGTGGAAACATGGACTGGCACAGGGGGCAAGATGTCTCACCTGTTCACGTTTATGAATATCAAGTTTAACTGCTATAAAATTAGAAAGACGTTCAATCTATAAAGTTAAACTGTAAATGAATCTCATTTTAAAGATATAAACCATCTCGGTATTCTTGACAGCAATAAAAAAATTTCACAGGTAGCCTTAATTAGAGACTTCTATTTTGTCTCTCTCAAATTCTCTGTCCTAAAGGGAGGCCCGTGGAGGTGTCTGTTAGTGAACAATTCTGGCACTGAGCCCACCAACCTGCTTCTGCATCAGCTTCCTCCTCAGCTGTTATCTGTCTGTCCCAATAGTTTTGCATTTTCTTTCTAAAGAAGCACAAGTCCAAGGCCTCCGATTCCTAAAGCCAGTGCTTTCTGCCTTCTACACCCGTAACCACAATTCCTGTCCTTTCTCACTGCAGCTTGTTAAAATCACCTTCTCCAATCTCTATACCACATCTACAATTTCACCTCCTATGTAAAGTTTTTCTAGGCTAAAGCAATAGAGGCATTTTTTTCTAGACCACTTGAGCAGACAGAAGTGTCTATTACCTATGAAGCCCAAAATGCACTTACTACTCAACCACTACATTCTTTTGACTGATGCCAAGGGTTTAGGTGCTTGTGTATCTTCTATATGTCGTGTATCTTTTATGTTGACATTGTCTGTGTTTTAGACTTATGATTGTCAGACATATATTTAACTTCATTTTTACAATTATTACCATGTACAATGTCATGTAAAACTAATGCTTATGATATAGTTTATTTTCTATATAACCTAAATATATAATCTTGCAATTCTGGATAAAATAAGTGAAATAATACTTTCCCTTAATTTAGACTCTGTAACTTTAAAAATTACTAACTATATGAATCTTTAAAAGTCTCCTGCAATGGGAGAAACTGAGGGCAATTAGCCGACTTTAGCTGGTTTCTTCCAGGACGTAGAAGAGTCTCAACACCTTCACTTGGCTGAGAGCAGTGAAGGTGAAGTTGCTCAGTCATGTCCAACTCTCTGCGACCCCGTGGACTGTAGCCTACCAGGCTTCTCCGTCCATGGGATTCTCCACACAAGAATACTGGAGTGGGTTACCATTTCCTTCTCCAGGGGATCTTCCCGACCCAGGGATCGAACCCCGGTCTCCCACATTGGTGGCATACGCTTTAACCTCTGAGCCACCAAATCTTCGTTCCGATGCTTCCTGACAGCTGTTTTGGGCTACTTTCCAAAACCAGGAAAGACTTTTCTATAGACTACTACATTTTCAACTAAAGCCAAGGAGATCTAAAATAGAGCCAATGAATCCTTAATGTTATATAAGAAAGGATTTTAAAGAAATGTATTTTATCAATTTTAAAATAAAAATTCCACAAGTGTAATCATCTTATAATGAGAATTTTGGTAATTCCTGCCTTCTCTAGTTTTAAAGTTAGTTCTTAATTAGACACTTCATAAAAGTGGGCACATACTTGAATAAATTTGCAGAGAAATAACAGTGTTGTCAGTTATTCCTCTCCACTCCTATCTTTTTCACAGTTTTGCTCCTAAAACAAAGTATGATCTTCTGCTATGTCGAATGGTTTTAAATATAATGGATCCTGACTTAGATTTGTGACGTGAAATTCAAATTTCAGAAAATCTTATACTGGTTCACTTAAGTTTGCATTGAACCTTATGAACTCAGGCAGTCCCCTCCCTCACCCATTACTCTGTAGTTTATTAGAACAGAATGCTCAAGTCAAAGAATGTACAAAAGTTTGATTTTGTTTTAGCTTGGTTATGCAATTAAATGAAATGAGCAAACTTGAACAAAGAAGAGATCTGGAAAACGAGTGCAGATGTGATACAAAGCAGTCTGTTCCATCTCAAATACACAAGTACTAGGGAGAAAGACAGCGGAGAAGGCAATGGCAACCCACTCCAGTGTTCTTGCCTGGAGAATCCCAGGGACGGTGGAGCCTAGTGGGCTGCCGTCTATGGGGTTGCACAGAGTCAGACACGACTGAAGCGACTTAGCAGCAGCAGCAGCAGCAGGGAGAAAGACTGACAGGGCTGCCTAGAAGCCATAATGTTTGGGATTTTGCATTTCTAAATTTTAATTTCCAAAATCTTTTAAAATAAACTCTACCAGAACCATAAAGGCAAGAAACCATCATCATGTTAGAATAAGAAGAATATTCAAAGGAAAAAATTACCAAGTAATTTTCTTGGGCTCCAAAATCACTGCAGATGGTGACCGCAGCCATGAAATTAAAAGATGCTTGCTCTTTTGAAGAAAAGCTATGACTAACCTAGACAGCATATTAAGAAGCAGAGACATTACTTTGCTGACAAAGGTCCATCTAGTCAAAACTATGGTGTTTCCAGTACTCATCTATGGATGTGAGAGCTGGACCATAAAGAAAGCTGAGTGCCGAAGAACTGATGCTACTGAACTGTGGTGTTGGAGAAGACTCTCGAGAGACTCTTGGACTGCAAGGAGATTAAACCAGTCAATCCTAAAGGAAATTAACCTGAATATTCATTGGAAGGACTGATGCTGAAGCTGAAGCTCCAATACTTTGGCCACCTGATGTGATTCCCTAGAAAAGACCTGGATGCTGGGTAAGATTCACTAGAAAAGACCTGGATGCTGGGAAAGATGCAGGAGGAAAAGGGGACAACAGAGGATGAGATGGTTGGATGGCATCACTGACTCAAAGGATAGGAATTTAAGCAAGCTCCAGGAGATGGTGAAGAACAGGGAAGCCTGGTATGCTGCAGTCCATGGGGTCACAGAGAGTCAGACATGACTGAGCGACTGAACAAAAGTACTACACTGAGTACAAAGTATCAGGCTTTACTGGTGAAGGAAGACTATTATGGGTTGTATAAATGTGCAATAAGTTAATTCAAAATGAAATTCTGTGTTTCCAATTGTTTGCACTTCTCAAACTGGGTATATTATATATTTACTTGGTAAAGTCTTAGTTGGAATCGAATCATCTTTGATACTTTTATAAAATCATTTTGATAAGCTATCTCCCTCCACCCAATTTTTTGTTAAAGTGGCTAAAGTACACATGCGCACACACACACACGCAGACACTTTCAAACTAGGCCAAGTTTCCACAACTCTTCAATGTCTGTAAGTTATCTTTTTAAAAATCATTCCCATTCTGAGAAAAGGAATGAAGAACCAAGGAGGCAGAAGAAATCTCTACCTTTTCCCCTCTTGTTATTTTCTTTGACAGGATCGGCTACATAATTTGGGAGACCCTGTGCACAGTGAAAATGCCGGACCTCTGTACGCGAATTCTTAAGAACTTGAAGACGATGACAGCAGAGCATCTGCTAAACACAGGGCCCCTCCGCAGGCTGGGTCCTGTGTGACTGCTCTCTTCCTTCTGTGAACTTAACCTCGCCTCATCCCCTCACCCAGTCTACTGCTGAGACATCTCTCAAGTCAGCCCCTCTGCCCTCGCCTCTCACAGCTGCCACACGGTGACTGGCAGAGACCACATTCACCCTATGATGCTGTCTCCCAGCTTCAGATGGAAATAATAAAATAAGGAGAGCAAAGGGAAAAGTTCAACGTAACAGCTCCCAATGGTCCATGAGTGATTTTAATTGTAACCTCCACTTCATATGATAAAAACAGGATACAAGAGAAGCATAAAAGGACCAACTTGCAGACAAACTATACAAAGTTATACAAGAAAGCAAGCATGTATGAAAATACAAAAAACCTCGAACAGCCAAAGCAATCTTGAGAAAGAAGAATGGAACTGGAGGAATCAACCTGCCTGACTTCAGGCTCTACTACAAAGCCACAGTCATCAAGACAGTATGGTACTGGCACAAAGACAGAAATATAGATCAATGGAACAAAATAGAAAGCCCAGAGATAAATCCACGCACATATGGACACCTTATTTTTGACAAAGGAGGCAAGAATATACAATGGAGAAAAGACAATCTCTTTAACAAGTGGTGCTGGGAAAACTGGTCAACCACTTGTAAAAAGTGAAACTAGAACACTTTCTAACACCACACACAAAAATAAACTCAAAATGGATTAAAGATCTAAACGTAAGACCAGAAACTATAAAACTTCTAGAGGAAAACATAGGCAAAACACTCTCTGACATAAATCACAGCAGGATCCTCTATGACCCACCTTCCAGAATATTGGAAATAAAAGCAAAAATAAAAAAATGGGATCTAATTAAAATTAAAGGCTTTTGCAAACAAAGGAAACTATAAGCAAGGTGAAAAGACAGCCTTCGGAATGGGAGAAAATGATAGCAAATGAAGCAACTGACAAAGAATTATCTCAAAAATATACAAGCAACTCCTGCAGCTCAATTCCAGAAAAATAAACGATCCAATCAAAAAATGGGCCAAAGAACTAAATAGACATTTCTCCAAAGAAGACATACAGATGGCTAACAAACACATGAAAAGATGCTCAACATCACTCATTATCAGAGAAATGCAAATCAAAACCACAATGAGGTACCATTTCATGCCAGTCAGAATGGCTGCGATCCAAAAGTCTACAAGCAATCAATGCTGGAGAGGGTGTGGAGAAAAGGGAACCCTCTTACACTGTTGGTGGGAATGCAAACTAGTACAGCCACTATGGAGAACAGTGTGGAGATTCCTTAAAAATTGGAAATAGAACTGCCATATGACCCAGCAATCCCACTGCTGGGCATACACACCGAGGAAACCAGAAGGGAAAGAGACACGTGTACCACAATGTTCATCGCAGCACTGTTTATGATAGCCAGGACATGGAAGCAACCTAGATGTCCATCAGCAGATGAATGGATAAGAAAGCTGTGGTACATATACACAATGGAATATTACTCAGCCATTAAAAAGAATACATTTTAATCAGTTCTAATGAGGTGGATGAAACTGGAGCCTATTATACAGAGTGAAGTAAGCCAGAAAGAAAAACACCAATACAGTATACTAATGCATATATATGAAATTTAGAAAGATGGTAATGATAACCCTGTATGCGAGACAGCAAAAGAGACACAGATGTATAGAATAATCTTTTGGACTCTGTGGGAGAGGGAGAGGGTGGGATGATTTGGGAGAATGGCATTGAAACATGTATAATATCATATGTGAAACGAACTGCCAGTCCAGGTTCGATGCATGATACAGGGTGCTCGGGGATGGTGCACTGGGATGACCCAGAGGGATGGTATGGGGAGGGATGTGGGAGCGGGGTTCAGGATGGGGAACACGTGTACACCCATGGCGGATTCATGTTGATGTATGGCAAAACCAATAAAATATTGTAAATTAGCCTCCAAAAATTTATTTAAGTAATTAATTAAAAAATAAAAAGAAAAAAAAGAAAGAAAACAGATGTAAACTTAAAACTGATCAAATATATTTCCTATTTCTTTTTTCCTACAAAGGTAAACCTCTTAGATTGAGGTAAGTACTTTGCTTTTAACCAGAGTATTAACCAGATAACAAGATTTTAAAAGATATGTTCACGAACACAAAGTTGGTAACTGTTTTAGTAAATTAGTACTTGCATAGATAAGTGCTCTATATAGAGAAGTAAGAAAATGTTTATAAAGGTGGATACACAGAAGTCTAAATTTAATATTAACCAATAATAACCATTTATCTCTTCTGAAACAAGAGAATCACTATAATGAAACAGACTTTAAGAAGAGCAAAAAATAAAACGGTTGTGGAAAAGGGTACACAGCAATCAGAGAGGCAATGACTGACTGCATTAAGACACATTCTTCAATAGTAACTATAATCATAAAATGAATTTATCTCAAACATATAGTTTCTGCCCTTAAAAAGAGTGAATTTTACTATTTTCAAAGGTGCAGAAGAATAATATACCAGATCTTTCATAATTCAGGTAGAAAATATACTAAATATAGACCTATCTATTCATCAGTTCAGTTCAGTCACTCAGCTGTGTTCGACTCTGCGACCCCATGAATCGCAGCATGCCAGGCCTCCCTGTCCATCACCAACTCCTAGAGCTTACCCAAACTAATGTCCATTGAGTCAGTGATGCCATCCAACCACCTCATCCTCTGTCGTACCCTTCTCCTCCTGCCCTCAATCTTTCCTAGCATCAGGGTCTTTTCAAATGAGTCAGCTCTTCACATCAGGTGGCCAAAATATTGGAGTTTCAGTTGCAACATCAGTCCTTCCAATGAATATTCAGGACTGGTTTCCTTTAGGATGGACTGGTTGGATCTCCTTACAGTCCAAGGAACTCCCAAGAGTCTTCTCCAACACCACAGTTCAAAAGCATCAATTTTTCGGCGCTCGGATTTCTTTACAGTCCAACTCTCACATCCATACTTGTCTAGGGGAAAACCACAGCCTTGACTAGACGGACCTTTGTTGACAAAGTAATGTCTCGGCTTTTTAGTATGCTGTCTATGTTGGTCATAACTTTCCTTCCCAGGAGTAAGCGTCTTTTAATTTCATGGCTGCAATCACCATCCACAGTGATTTTGGAGCCCCCCAAAATTAAGTCAGCCACTGTTTCCACTGTTTCCCCATCTATTTCCCATGAAGTGATGGGACCAGATGCCATGATCTTCGTTTTCTGAATGTTGAGCTTTAAGCCAACTTTCTCTCTCTCCTCTTTCACTTTCATCAAGATGCTTTTTAGTTCCTCTTCACGTTCTGCCATAATGGTGGTGTCATCTGCATATCTGACGTTATTGATATTTCTCCCGCAATCTTGATTCCAGCTTGTGCTTCCTCCAGCCCAGCATTTCTCATGATGTCTCTGCATGTAAGTTAAATAAGCAGGGTGACAATATACAGCCTTGACGTACTCCTTTTCCTATTTGGAACCAGTCTGTTGTTCCATGTCCAGTTCTAACTGTTGCTTCCTGACCTGCATACAGGTTTCTCAAGAGGCAGGTCAGGTGGTCTGGTAGTGCCATCTCTTTCAGAATTTTCCACAGTTTATTATGATCCACACAGTCAAAGGTTTTGGCATAGTCAATAAAGCAGAAATAGATATTTTTCTGGAATTCTCTTGCTTTTTTGATGATCCAATGGATGTTGGCAATTTGATCTCTGGTTCCTCTGCCTTTTCTAAAACCAGCTTGAACATCTGTTCATAGTCAACATTTATATATATTTATCCCTTAAATAATTTGTGGATTTTCAGCAGTAATTTGCCTATCATATTCTGTTCATCTATTTTTTTTTTTTTTTGGTGTTTAACATCTGTAAGTTTTATTTTTCCATCTCTTCAGTGGAAATTTCTGCCTCACAGCATCACTGAATGTTTAAATGAAAAACTTATGTAAAACATATTGAGCAGACCTCTGAATAACAATGTCAGGGCAGCTAGTTGGAAGACTGTGCTGCTGAAATCCAAAACACACCTTGTAAAGAGAGGAAAAAGACCTTGACCTCAGTTCAAAGGAAACATTCTAAGAGGACATGCTTCTCAATCTTGGGTTTTGTAAGTGTTCATCTATTTTAAAAGGTACTTTTGTTATTTCAGAAAATAAAATTATTTCTGCAAAAACGTGAGTTTTACCATTACCATATCATTAGCGTTATTGATCTGTTCCTAATTAATGCAAAGCATAGAAGATGTTAAGAAGTAGCTAGGTTTAAAGTATTTTTTGGAAATTTTCAAGTAAATTTCATGAAGGCAAACCTGAATATGCAATGGACATACTATAGCAGTAAGCAGGCTCTGATGCCTACCATACTGGTTATCTGTGACAGGAAGTAGTGTAAGCAAGACTCTACGGCATGCTGCTTCTGCTATTTTGTCACATTTAGTAGATTACTAGTCTACTATTACTTTTTAAAATACTTTTTTATATTAGTCTCAGAAATAATGCCATTTGAAAGGCAAAAAATAGAAGGGGAAGTCATCCTAATTTTACACATATAATTCTTCTCTAATTGACAAAAGAGTAATTTTGGCATTTAAATAGCACAAGAAATTAGTTCCAACTTCCTAGAACAAGGTTATTATTTGTCACCATGGTAAAACCTGGTTAAAAAAAAAGTCATGAAGTTACCCTTAATGAATATAATTTTAACCATCACTAATTTTTAACTCTTTGTGGGGAAAAATAAAGCTATCCTGTTGTTAGTTAAGTGTAACTGTTCTCAAAATATGGTCCCTGAAACAACAGTATTAACACCTCCTGAGAACTTATAAGAAGTTTCTTGTAAGTTTCGAGGTGCCACCCTAGACCTACGAAGTCAGAAACGATGGGTGAAGGGTCATCCCATCATTGTTTAAACAAGTCCTCTGGGTGATTCTGATACAGCTAAAGTTTAAGAACTGGTGGTCAAATATGTTTTCAAAATAGATCATTAAGTATTTGAGATAAAACTGTCAAAATTTCATGTATGTTTTATGGATGAAGTGCTCCCAGACCAAAATGAATAGCTGAAGTACAACTGACAAGAAACGAAAAATCAATTTTACAAATACATCAAATCTACTGTTTTTAGGAATGATGTAATCAATCCGTAAGAGAAAGAGAGAGAGTAATGATGATTGAATGTTATGTCTTGGTCAGTAACAGGTAGGAAATTTTTTTAAAGCCACCAAAAATGCTTTCAGAACAGCTGTGTAATAGATCTTGTAAAGTGAGAAGTTGTAAGTGCACAGTACTACTGAGCTGGCACCAGGTAAAAAGTGCAACAGAGGAGAGAGAAAGCCATACGCCTGTTCCTTAAGGACCCACATGAAGGCAGCCATCTGAACATGTAGTTATCTTATGATGGTTTCAATCAATTCCTGCATAAAATAGGTCTTCTGATAGCACATCATTTGAATTTACTAATATTTCCATGTTTTAATTATTCAAAATGTCTTTTCTCTGGAATGTAAACACATCTTTCTGCTTCTGTTACAAAATACATATTTAAAGCATTATGGTCTTTTAAAAATTTCCTTCTAATTTTTCATCTTAACCTATTTTGCTATCCTGATTAATGTCTTTCTTGATAAAACAGTTACTTCCATCCATGTTTTCCTAGTTTTGAAACACATGATATGTCTACATGGTCACTGTTTGCTCACGTACTACTCTTCTTTCTGCCGTATGTATTAGAATAAAGAACTAGTATAAATTAAGTTGGCTTCCCAGGTGGCGCTAGTGGTGAAGAACCCGCCTGCCAAAGCAGGACACATAAGAGACAAGGCTTCGGAGAAGTGTCTATTTAGTTCTTTGGCCCATTTTTTGATTGGGCCAAAGAACTAAATAGACATTTCTCCAAAGAAGACATACAGATGGCTAACAAACACATGAAAAGATGCTCAACATCACTCATTATCAGAGAAATGCAAATCAAAACCACTATGAGGTACCATTTCATGCCAGTCAGAATGGCTGCGATCCAAAAGTCTACAAGTAATAAATGCTGGAGAGGGTGTGGAGAAAAGGGATCCCTCTTACACTGTTGGTGGGAATGCAAACTAGTACAGCCACTATGGAGAACAGTGTGGAGATTCCTTAAAAAACTGGAAATAGAACTGCCTTATGATCCAGCAATCCCACTGCTGGGCATACACACTGAGGAAACCAGAAGGGAAAGAGACACGTGTACCCCAATGTTCATCGCAGCACTGTTTATAATAGCCAAGACATGGAAGCAACCTAGATGTCCATCAGCAGATGAATGGATAAGAAAACT
Source organism: Bubalus bubalis (assembly GCF_019923935.1). NCBI lineage: Eukaryota > Metazoa > Chordata > Mammalia > Artiodactyla > Bovidae > Bubalus > Bubalus bubalis. Next base: position 49,960,118 of record NC_059170.1, on the reverse strand, counting down.
GTGGTACATATACACAATGGAGTATTACTCAGCCATTAAAAAGAATACATTTGAATCAGTTCTAATGAGGTGGATGAAACTGGAGCCTATTATACAGAGTGAAGTAAGCCAGAAAGAAAAACACCAATACAGTATACTAACGCATATATATGGAATTTAGAAAGATGCTAACAATAACCCTGTGTACGAGACAGCAAAAGAGACAATGATGTACAGAACAGTCTTATGGACTCTGTGGGAGAGGGAGAGGGTGGGAAGATTTGGGAGAATGGCATCGAAACATGTAAAATATCATGTATGAAACGAGTTGCCAGTCTAGGTTCGATGCACGATACTGGATGCTTGGGGCTGGTGCACTGGGACGACCCAGAGGGATGGTATGGGGAGGGAGGAGGGAGGAGGGTTCAGGATGGGGAACACATGTATACCTGTGGCGGATTCATTTTGATATTTGGCAAAACTAATACAATTATGTAAAGTTTAAAAATAAAGTAAAATTAAAAAAAAAAAAAAAAAGAGAGACAAGGCTTCGATCCCTGGGTTGGGAAGATCCCCTTGAGGAGGGCATGGTAACCCACTCCAGTATTCTCGCCTGCAGAATCCCATGGACAGAGGATCCTGGCAGGCTACAGTCCATGGGGTCACAAGGAGTCAGACATGACTGAAGCGACTTAGCTAGCATGCGTGCAAGCATAAATGAAGTCAATGAAACACATGTACTTTCTTTAGATCCCTGAACAAAAGAAATTTTCCAAAAGAGGCCACTGAGAACCACGGACGCCTTCCTTTGATTAAATACTCAGGGAAGTTCTTCTAGCATTAAAAAAAAAGAAAACAAAACAACTGTATTTAGTATGACAGTTCATTGTTATAACATTATAAAATACAATCAATAACCTTTAAGAATAAAACTAGCTCTCCTGATTTCCATCACAAAAACATTTTACATTACTCGACCTAAACTCCCGGAAAAGTGCGCCTCTAGTAATTTCACTGCAGTACTGTCTGAATCTAACAAATGCTTTTATAAGCAGCAAGAGACAAGTGTTTATACAGAAAAAACATTTCTTTAAAAATAAACATTATTCCACCTGAGACTTGAATATGTTTAAGCTCTAGAAAAAGAATTTTAGAAATAATTCTTTGGTTTTACCATATCATTTACGCTGCCAAAAAGTTGAATATTAGAAACCCCATGGTCTCTCTCTCTCTCTGACACTGACACACACACACACACGATCCTAAATTACAGGATAGGAATACAGAATAAGTATTTAATATAGTCAAGATTTTGAAAAAGTATTAACTAAGTATACTTTAATTAACTGTTAATGATAAAGGTTAGTGTTTACTGAATATCAGATAAATATTTAGTAGTTTACATTCTCTCTAATCATAACAACAACTCTGCAAACTCAGTATTAACTGTCCCAATTTTACATGTAAACTAAATCACCCGCTGACATCAAGCTTTTCTTTTCAATTTGCCTAAGGGTACACAGCTAGTACAGCCATATAAGTGATAACTGAACCCAAACTAACTCCAAAGTCTGCTCTTTTATCTAAAGGTTATTGCTTCCCCCTAGACTGTATTTATCACATATATTTTATGTATGTACTTATGTGAAATTATTATATTTGTATTGCATTACTTTTTCCAAGTAATTTATTGGGATTTATAGTAGCTAAGAAAAATAAGAACCCCCCAAGTAGCTATTATGGAAAACTCCGGAATGCTTTCTCAAAGTCTGGCCTTAAATCCAATCTTCTCTGTTCTAAATTTTAATCTACAAGAAGCTGCTCTGGCAGACAGAGATAAAATGAAATGTCAGTTTTGCACTTCCTGTGTCAAGTGTTTTTCTATATTAATGAAAGTTTCAACTCTAACAGACTCCAGATTGGACTTTTATCTTCATTTTTTGTAAACCAAAGTTTTAAATAAAAGGTCACTAGAAAGCAATGAGAAGACACAGTAATGGAATTCGCATGAAATAAAGACACAGTGATCATTCCAAAATGGGGAGAGGCTTCAGCAACCACCTGGTAGTGGCTCAACGCTTACTTCACAAATGAGAAAGCTCAGAGCTGGAGGAGTGGACGGCTGTCCAGGGTGCCATGTGATTAATCAAACTCTCAGGACACAGGCCAGCGCTGCGGCGGCTCACAGTGAGGCTTCCTCGTAAACAAAATTCACCGTTTCAAGAGGACCCACTCCTTCCACTCAGAAAGTCCTTCATCCTGGCGTGTCCCTGGTGGTCTAGTGGTTAAGAATCTGCCTGCCAATGCAGGGGTCACGGGTTTGATCTCAGGTCCGGGAAGATTCCACAAATACTGAAGTGCTGTGGCTACTGAGCCCATGCGCCCTAGAGCCTGGACTCAGCAATACAAGAAACCACAGCAATAAGGCTGGTACATGACAGCTCGAGAGGAGCTCCCACTCTCCACAACTTAGAGAAAGCCCGTGCACAGCCATGAAGACCCAGTACAGCCAAAAATAAAGAAAATAAAAATTTTTTTTAAAGAAAGTCCTTCTTCCTGATGTTCTGTTCTTTCCCTAGAATCACTACTCCTTACTACAAAGGATAATACTTTGAAGCAATCTTGGACAAATCATTATCTGACACCTTATTTATCCTGTATTTATTATAGAAAGATAAATCCTACTGCTTATATTTAGACTTTCTTTTCCATTCTTACTGCCACTGCACTGGATAGCAATCTCTAATAGGAGGAGAACAGTTTATTAATAATGAATATCAGGATTCAAAAAAATGGAAAGATATCCCATGCTCTTGGATTGGAAGAATTAATGTTAAAATGGCCATACTACCCAAAGCATCAACAGATTTAATGTGATCGTTATCACATTACCCATGACATTTTTCACAGAACTAGAACAAATAATCCTAAAATTTAAATGGAACTATAAATGGCTCAGAACTGCCAAAGGAACCTGAAGAAAAAGAACAAAGCAGGAGGCATAATATTCCCAGACTTCAGACAATACTACAAAGCTACAGTCATCAAAAGAATGTGGTATTGACACAAAAAGAAACATGTGGATCGATGGAACAGAATGGAGAGCCCAGAAATAAACCCACACACCTACAGTCAATAGTCTTCAACAAAGAAGACAAGAATATATTAACACCAGGGGAAAAATACAGTCTCTCAGCAGGTGGTGCTGGGAAAGTTAATAGCCACATGTAAATCAATGAAGTCAGAACCTTCGCACTGTGCACAAAGATAAACTCAAAATGGCTGAGAGACTTAAACGTAAGACAGGACACAATAAAAGGCCTAGAAGAGAACATAGGCAAACGATCCTCTGACATAAATCGTAGCAATGATTTCTTCGGTCAGTCTCCAAGGCAATAGAAATAAAACCAAAAATAAGCAGATGGGACCTAATCAATCTTATAAGCTTTTGCACAGCAAAGGATACCATAAACAAAATAAAAAGACAATCTACAGAATGGGAGAAAATATTTAAAATGATACAAAATACAAGGGCTTAATTTCCAAAACATATAAACAGCTCATACATCTCAACAACAACAAACAACCTAAACAAAAACTGGGCAGAAGACAGACATGTCACCAAAGAAGACATACAGACAACCAATAGGCATATGAAAAGATGCTGACATCAGTAATTATCAGAGAAATGCAAATCAAAATTACCATGAGGTACCACCTAACACTGGTCAAGATGGCCATCATTAAAGAGTGTACAAATAATAAATGCTAGAGAGGGTGTGGAGAAAAGGGAATCCTCTTACACTATTGATGGGAATTTAAGTTGGTGCAGCCACTATGGAGAACACTACGGAGGTACTGCAGAAGGCTAGAATTACTATATGATCCAGCAATCCCATTCCCAGGCATATATACAGATAAAATTATAAATCAAAATCATACAAACACCCCAATGTTCATAGTAGCACTTATCACAATAGCCAAGACATGGAAACAATCTAAAAATCCATTAACACATGAATGGATGAAGAAGATGTGATAAATATATATAAAAGAATACTGCTGCAAAGATGGGCTCAATAAAGGACAGAAATGGTATGGACCTAACAGAAGCAGGAGATATTAAGAAGATGTGGCAAGAATACACAGGAGAACTGTACAAAAAAGATCTTCATGACATAGATAATCACGATGGTGTGATCACTCACACTCACCTAGAGCCAGACATCCTGGAATGTGAAGTCAAATGGGCCTTAGGAAAGCATCACTACACACAAAGCTAGTGGAGATGATGGAATTCCAGTTGAGCTATTTCAAATCCTAAAAGATGATGCTGTGAAAGTGCTGCACTCAATATGTCAGCAAATTTGGAAAACTCAGCAGTGGCCGAAGGACTGGAAAAGGTCAGTTTTCATTCCAATCCCAAAGAAAGGCAATGCCAAAGAATGCTCAAGTTACCGGACAACTGCACACATCTCACACGCTAGTAAAGTAATGCTCAAAATTCTCCAAGCCAGGCTTCGAGCAATACATGAACCGTGAACTTCCAGATGTTCAAGCTGGTTTAAGAAAAAGCAGAGGAACCAGAGATCAAATTGCCAACATCCATTGGATCATCAAAAAAGCAAGAGAGTTCCAGAAAAATATCTGTTTCTTCATTACTGACTATGCCAAAGCCTTTGACTGTGTGCATCACAATAAACTGTGGAAAATTCTGAAAGAGATGGGAATACCAGACCACCTGACCTGCCTCTTGAGAAACCTGTATGCAGGTCAGGGAGCAACAGTTAGAACTGGACATGGAACAACAGACTGGTTCTAAATAGGAAAAGGAGTATGTCAAGGCTGTATATTGTCACCCTGCTTATTTAACTTATATGCAGAGTACATCCTGAGAAATGCTGGGCTGGAGGAAGCACAAGCTGGAATCAAGACTGCCAGGAGAAATACCAATAACCTCAGATATGCAGATAACACCACCCTTATGGCAGAAAGTGAAGAAGAACTAAAGAGCCTCTTGATGAAGGTGAAAGTGGAGAGTGAAAAAGTTGGCTTAAAGTTCAACATTCTGAAAACGAAGATCATGGCATCTGGTCCCATCACTTCATGGGAAATAGATGGGGAAACAGTGGCTGACTTTATTTTGGGGGCTCCAAAATCACTGAAGATGGTGACTGCAGACATGAAATTAAAAGACGCTTACTCCTTGGAAGGAAAGTTATGACCAACCTGGACAGCATATTAAAAAGCAGAGACATTACTTTGTCAACAAAGGTCCGTCTAGTCAAGCCTATGGTTTTTCTAGTAGTCATGTATGGATGTGAGAATTGGACTGTGAAGAAAGCTGAGTGCCGAAGAATTGATGCTTTTGAACTGTAGTGTTGGAGAAGACTCTTTGAGAGTCCCTTGGACTGTAAAAAGATCCAACCAATCCATCCTAGGGGAGATCAGTCCTGGGTGTTCATTGGAAGGACTGATGTCGAAGCTGAAACTCCAATATTTTGGCCACCTGATGCGAAGAGCTGACTCATTGGAAAAGACCCTGATGCTGCGGAAGATTGAGGGCAGGAGGAGCAGGGGACGACAGAGGATGAGATGGTTGGATGGCATCACCGACTCAATGGACATGGGTTTGGGTGGACTCCGGCAGTTGGTGATGGACAGGGAGGCCTGGCGTGCTGCGGTTCACGGCGTCACAAAGAGTCGGACACCACCAAGCAACTGAACTAAACTGAACTCAGCTATAAAAAAGCATGAAATAATGCCATTTGCAGTAATGAAAATGTAACTAGAGATCACATACTAAGTAAGTCATGAAGACAAATACATCACTTATATGTGAAATCTAAAATATGATACAATGAACCCATCTATGAAACAAAAATAGAATCAGGATGTAGAGAACAGACTGTTGGTTGTCCAGGTGAGGGGGGTGGGAGAGGGATGGATTGGGAGCTTGGGATTAGAAGATGAAAATGAGTATAAATGGATAAAACACAAGGTCCTACTGAATAGCACAGGGAACTCATATTCAATATCCTGTGATAAACCATAATGGAAGGGAATATGAAAAAGAATATACGTGTATAACTGAGTCACTATGCTATATAGCAGTAATTAACATAATATTGTAAATCAACCATACTTCAGTAAATTTTGTTTTAAATGACAAAACCCTTTAAAACAAAATGAACATTAGCAATGTGGTCTATTATTAACCAGTTAAAAAGACAATGATGTTAAAAATAAATTAAAAAAAAAAGACAATGATGGACACCATAATGAATCATGCAAAAATGGATACAATTTAGAAACAAAATGAACATTATTTCTACAACAGTTTGATACGTTACACATGCAGTCAAGACAGAAAATATAGAAAATTTAAAATAGTTATTTGGTGGTTTTCTGATGGTTATTGAAAATTATTTATAAAAGCAATAACTTTAACAAAAGCTGTATTAGTAAGTTTAATATCTACGTTATGCTTTTTGAAGCTTGCAAGCTTATAAAACATAAATTAAGAATCCTAAAGAGTATATATTATGTACTATCTTCATAACTCTTCTGTAAATCTAAATTATTTTTAAAAAGCTTAAAGAACAAAAAGATTCTTCATATTCTACTAAATGACCAACACTTTTAAAGACAAAAAGAGTCTTCAAGAGAAATCCATGTTGTAGCACACTCAAATAATGATCATATATAATTTCAAATAATATTTTTTCAGTATTCTATACTTATAAAGTTTCATAAGTAAATGGTCAAAACCAAGGATTTGTTCAAAGAAGCAAGTTTTGCATGCAATAATTATATCAGTATATACAGTCATATTTCTAATACCTTTAGGTCCATGTTGTTTACTGAAATGTTTGAGTGTTTATTAAATGATCCAAGGGCTCTCACAAACTCTGAACTACTTCTAATGTGGGGGCTACTGTTAAAAGATTGGTAACATCTGTTGGCTCACAGAAAAAGCAAGAGAATTAAAAAAAAATCTACTTCTGCTTCATTGACTACACTAAAGCCTTTGACTGTGTGGATCACAACAATCTGTGGGAAATTCTTAAATAGATGGGAATACCATCCACCTTACCTGCCTCCTGAGAAACCTATACGCAGGTCAAGAAGCAATAGTTAGAATCAGACATAGAACAATGGACTGGTTCAAAACTGGGAAAGGAGTACATCAAGGCTGTACATTGTCACCCTGCTTATTTAACTTATATACAGAGTACATCATGGTGAAATGCTAGGCTGGATGAATCACAAGCTGGAATCAAGATTGCTGGGAGAGATATCAACAACCTCAGATATGCAGATGATACCAGCTTATTGGCAGAAAGTGAAGAGGAACTAAAGAGCCCCTTGATGAGAGTGAAAGAAGAGAGTGAAAAGGCTGGCTTAAAACTCAACATTCAAAAAACTAAGATCATGGCATTCAATCCCATAACCTCATGGCAAATAGATGGGAAAACATGGAAACAGTGACAGATTTTATTTTCTTGGGCTCCAAAACCACTGTGGACGGTGACTGCAGCCACAAAATTAAAAGATGCTTGCTCCTTGGAAGAAAAGCTATGACAAACCTAAGAAAAGTTACGACAAAAGTTGTGACAGTGTATGAAAAGCAGAGACATCATTTTGCCAACAAAGGTCCATACAGTCAAAGCTATGGTTTTTCTAGTAGTCACGTACAAATGTGAGAGTTGGATCATAAAGAAGGCTGAGTGCCACAAAGAACTGATGCTTTTGAATTGTGGTGCTGGAGAAGACTCTTCAGAGTCCCCTGGAGAGTAAGGAGATCAAACAAGTCAATCCTAAAGGAAATCAACCTGAATATTTACTGAAAGGACTAATGCTGAAGCTGGAGCTCCAATACTTTGGCCACCTGATGCAAAGACCTGATTCACTGGAAAAGACCCTGATGCTGGGATAGACTGAGGGCAGGAGGAGAAGGGGGCGACAGAGGATGAGATGGTTAGATGGCATCACTGACTCAATGGACATGAGTTTAAGCAAACTCAGGAGATAGTGAAGGACAGGGAAGCCTGGCATGCTAAAGTTCACGGGGTCACAAAGAGTCAGATACAACTTAGTAACTAAACAACAACTTCCAAAATTGCATTCATTTGTTCAGCAACTATTAACTGAGCATGTAACATGAACCAGGCCTTAGGCCTCTATGTGCTAAGGATAAAGCAGTGAGCAAAGTGAACAAAATCCTTGCCTTTACATTCTATGTGGAAGAGGTCAGGGAAAAAAAAAAAAAACCCAGAAAAGTAAAATCTATGCGATGGTAGATGGGAATGGTACTCATGAAGCAGCAGAAATGGAGGAAGCAGAATGGGGCTGGAGTGGGGGAAATTTGCAATGTTAGACCAAGTAACTGAAGAAAGCCTGAGTTAACAGTTGAGTACAAACCCCCAACTGATCAGAAAATGACACAGGTAATAGGGAAAGAGATCTGCAGGCAGAGAGAAGAGCCAGTGCAAATCCCCTAAAGCAAGAATCTGCCTGCACATTCCAAGAAGAGCCAAGAACCAGTATGAGGAGAGCAGAGTGAGAGTGGACAACAGAAGCCAAGGTCCAGGAAGAACAGAGATCAAGAGGCGGAGCCTGGGAGGAGATTTATCAGGTTTCGGATTTCATTCTGATTGAGATGAGAAGTCAATAGGGGGATTTAAATCAAGGGAGTGACATATTCTGACTTAGATTTTACCTAACTATGCTATACGCTGTGTTAAGAAGAGACCTATGTAAATCACTGGCAGAAACAGGAAGACCTATCATAGGCTTTTTCAATAACAGAGGCAAGACGCGAAGGGGACCTGGATCAGAAATTCAACAGTGGAAATGGCGACTTGTGATTGGATTCTGGACATTTTTAACAGTACAGACAGGAGACTACGGTGACAGAGATGAGGGGAAGGATCAGACGTAGATGAAAGAAGCTAGGAATCAAGGATGCACCAAGACTGAGCAAAGAACCAAGCTGCTATTTACTGAGAAACGGAAGACTCAGGAGGAAGTGGGCGTGGGGGAGACAGGGAGTCTGGTTTACTGCAGTACATTCTGAGAACAGAAAATCACTTCTGCTCATCGGCAAACAGGTGGGCATCTAAAGCCATGGCACTGGGCGAGGTCATCAAGGGCTTAAGTGTGAACAGAAAAGAGGTCCAAATTCAAAACATTGGAGAATTTCCAGTTCAGAGGTCACAGAGGAGAGAAGGAGCCAGCAAAGGAGATTGAAACAGAAGCCAGAGAGGTGAGGGAAAGTAGCTGAGTGTAGCATCTGGAAGCCAGATAAAGACAGCAGTCAGAGCTGCTGCCGGTCACATGAGCTGAGGGCTGAAAAGCCCATCACCAGGGTCAGTAAGAAGGACAATTCTGGTGAGGTGGCCGGGGCTACACAAACTGAAATCCCAACACAGTCAACTCTTTCAGAGAGATTAACTGCAAATGAAAAGACCCTCGGCAGTAACTGAAGGGAAAATCAGAACAGGAAATTTTTTAAGGTGGGAGGGGAAAAAAAAAAAAAAAACAGCATTATCTGTATGTTGATGGAAAAGAGCTAGTAGTGAAGGAAAAATTAAATGATGCAGGAGATGGAAGTCAGGTGTTCGATTAAAAATATGTTATGTCAGGGGAGCAAGAGCTGTTTTATTAATGATTTTTTGGATTGTTGGGTCCTTCAGGGTCCTGATAAAGTCAACAAGTCTTCCACCAGAAATGATACACATCTAAACCTCTGTTTTCATTTCAGAGAGGTCCAGATTCACTGAAGCTGATCCATAGCTCTCAGGAGAAGATCCTCTGAACTTAAAAAGCATAGTCATTTTGTCCCTTCAGGTAATTTCACAGATTAAATAAATATCATATGATAACAAGTAAAATCTAAACAATTAATTACTACCTGATGACAAGTAAAGTAAAATTATACTTACAGATAATCTAAAAATCAATCATCTAGGCTGTTATATCTGCTGACTTATTGAGCAATTCAAATCCTCTTATCCATCAAGCACCAAATTGGACTCTACCACACCTATCATTTCTTCTGATAACCCCATAATTTCTTTCCCCTGGATTCACTGCTTCTTCAACAACATTCAATCTGTTAACCCCATAATAATTTGCATCAGCTCACTGTTTCTATATGTTCTGAGTTTCCCGACTAGAATGCTAGCAGTAAAGGCAGAAATACTTCTTGGCATCATCACCTTCAGCTATAACACTGTTACAAACACATTTATTTCATAAGTATATGCTTAACAACAGACTGGTTCCAAATAAGAAAAGGAGTACGTCAAGGCTGTATATTGTCACCCTGCTTATTTAACTTATATGCAGAGTACATCATGAGAAACGCTGGGCTGGAAGAAGCACAAGCTGGAATCAAGACTGCTGGGAGAAATACAAATAACCTCAGATATGCAGATGACACCATCCTTATGGCAGAAAGTGAAGAAAAACTAAAAAGCCTCTTGATGAAAGTAAAAGAGGAGAGTGAAAAAGTTGGCTTCAAGCTCAACATTCAGAAAACAAAGATCATGGCAGCTGGTCCCACCACTTCATGGCAGATAGATGGGGAAACAGTGGAAACAGTGGCTGACTTTATTTTTCTGGGCTCCAAAAATCACTGCAGATGATGACTGCAGCAATGAAATTAAAAGATGCTTACTCCTTGGAAGGAAAGTTATGACGGACCTAGACAGCCTATTAAAAAGCAGAGACATTACTTTGCCAACAAAGATCCATCTAGTCAAGGCTATGGTTTTTCCAGTAGTCATGTATGGATGTGAGAGTTGGACTATAAAGAAAGCTGAGCACAGAAGAATTGATGCTTTTAACTGTGGTGTTGGAGAAGACTCTTGAGAGTCCCTTGGACTGCAAGGAGATCCAACCAGTCCATCCCAAAGGAGATCAGGCCTGGGTGTTCACTGGAAGGACTGATGTTGCAGCTGAAACTCCAATACTTTGGCCACCTGATGCGAAGAGCTGACACAGTGAAAAAGACCCTGATGCTGGGAAAGATCTCCGGTACTCTTGCCTGGAAAATCCTATGGATGGAGTAGCCTGGAGGGCTGCGGTCCATGGGGTCGCTGAGGGTTGGACGACTGAGCGGCTTCACTTTTACTTTTCACTTTCATGCATCAGAGACGGAAATGGCAACCCACTCCAGTACTCTTGCCTGGAGAATCCCAGGGACGATGGAGCCTGGTGGGCTGCCGTCTATGGGGTCACACAGAGTCGGACACGACTGAAGTGACTTAACAGCAGCAGCTGGGAAAGACTGAGGGCAGGAGGAGAAGGGGACAACAGAGCATGAGATGGTTGGAAGGCATCATCAACTCGATGGACATGGGTTCGGGTGGACTCCGGCAGTTGGTGATGGACAGGGAGGCCTGGCATGCTGCAGTTCATGGGGGTCACAAAGAGTTGGACACGACTGAGCAACTGAACTGAACTGCACTGAAACAAACTAGTTAACTTTTCAATGCCTTCTGAAAATACAGGTCTGATTTAACTATGTCAACATCAATTACAGACAAAAATTTAAAAAACAATCATGAAATGAAATGGAGTGTTAATTTTTAAAATAGTACCATCTCATATGCAACAAAGCCCAAAGCTGGGTAAAACTATTAACTGAAAATTTGTGATCATGATTGCGTAGGTTTTTTTTTTTTTCTTTCACCAACATGATAAACTGCCTTTAGTTTAAATTTTGTGATCTAATGTAGCACTGAATCTTGATATGGGTAACAGGGTAAGTGGACATGTCTATTTGTGATCTCACTGTCAGCACTATACTGATGACTGTTCTTCCTATAAACTTCCCAAGGGCACACTCAGCCCGGCAGCACTGCACAGCAGGCGAAGTTCCTTGCTCACAGCTCCTTCCCACCCCGTGGTATTCTACACTCAGGTTTTATCATCCTCGCTTTGACACCCAGTGTCCTGCCTGTGGCACCTGCCACGACTCGTGCTCAGGTTGTAGGTTTTACCTCATTCTCATCTTTCTTTCCTCTGCCCTTCCAAAATCTAATGAACATTTGACATGTTAAGATTTGCCAAGTAAATAATCATTTCACAGAAACAAACTCACTTTAAGGTGTGTGTATTGTGCTAATTAAAAAAAATTCCAATGACAGAAACTCAATTTAAACTCCAAAACAGACAGCACATATAGCTCAATATCAAAAACAACCCAACCCAGAAATAAGCATAAGAAGTAAACACAGTTCTCCAAAGTACACATACAAATGGCCAACAGGCACAGGAAAAGATGCCCAACATCACTAATTACTAGAGAAATTCAAATTTCAAAACTACAATGAGGTATCGCCTCACATTAGTTAGAATGGTCAACATCAGAAAGTCTATAAAAAAGAAGAGAAGGTGTGGAGAACACCTTTCCTACACTGTGGAAATGTAAATTGGGGACGCCTTTATGGAGAACAGCATAGAGGTTCCTTAAAAAACTAAAAAACAGAGCTACCATATGATCCAGAAATCCCACCCAGATTTATATCTGGAGAAAACACTAATTTTATAAGATACATGCACCCCAGTGTCCACAGCAGCACTATTTACAATTGCCATGACATGCAAGCAACCTTAGCGTCCATCAACAGAGGAATGGTTAAAGATACAGTACGTATATACAATGGAATACCACTTAGCCATAAAAAGGAATGAAATAATGCCATCTGCAGCAACATGAACCTAGAAACTGCCACACTGAATGAGATCAGTTAGAGAAAGACAAACATCATATGCTATCATTCATATGTGGAATCTAAAATTTAAAAAACTATATAAATTAAGTTTTTATAAAACAGAAACAGATGCACAGATTTAGAAAGCAAACTTATGGCTACTGAAGAGGAAACATGGTAGGGAGGGATAAATCAGGAGTTTTGGGTTAGCATATGTACACTGCTATATATAAAAGAGATAATGAACAGAGACCTATTGTATAAAACAGGGAACTCTACTTAATATCTTGTAATAATGTATAATGGAAGAAAATATTAACAAAAAGAATATATATGTATGTATAACTGAATCACTTTGTATATACCTGAAACACAACATTGTAAATCAACCAGATTTCAATTTTAAAAAGTCCTAACACACACATACACAAAGTGTGAAGGCACTGCAATGCCTTTCATATCATGTATATATTAATAGGAAAGTGTAACTCTGCTTGCATATGAAATTAGTACTGTTTTAGGGGGAAGTTCTATAAGATGCGACAAAATCACTCCTACAAACATTTAGAGACAGTATTTGATGAGATTTACAGGTGAAGAAAGACAAGATTTACAACATTCTCTATGCAGAAGAGCTTTTTTTAGCACACTATTATCAGTGAATGTAAAACCATGCATCCATTCAACCGACAGGTACTTAGCTGTATAAAGCAGGCCTGGGCACAGTACCTCACACAGGTCAGACAGTGAATTAATCATCCCCCTGTATCACTAAAACACAAACAACGATCCATTCCTCTCCAGTGTTAGGGCTTAATAAAGTGAACACCATTTCTGCCTAAGTCAGAAACCATAGATACCCTTGGTGTCTCTGTATTCTTCGATTGCTCATCTAACTACACGTGACGCCCAATAAATTCTCACTCTTAAATCTCTAACACACCCAATTCTCTTCATCCTCACCATCGCCACACTAGTGCAAACCTAAACTGACTGTGAAGCTAACAACCTCCCATCTTTCTATCCTTCATAGAGCAGATGCAGCAGTCTCAGAAAAGTGCAAATCTTGTGGTACATCCATGTGATGGAGCTTTATAGAGCAGCAAGAATGACTGGCAACTACACTCAACCACATGATGACTCTCATAATTATGATGCTGTGTCTGGCTTCTTTCCCTGAAATGAGCCTGTACAGGATGCTCGTATTTCTGTAACCTATGAAGAAGGTGGGCCAGAGGGAACACTGATGGGAAGGAAAGGTGAGAGGGGACTTCTGTTTCTTCACCCAGGAGATGGTCACATACATGTATTCACTTTGTGAAATTCATCAATCTATATACTTATGATATGCTCACTCTTCTGGATGTGTATGAGGCTTTAGTTAAAAGTTTTAGAAAAAATAAAACATGCTGCTTGATGACCTCCCACCACCCTGAGCTGAAGCCCCAAAGCCAAATTTCTAACAGTGACCTGAAATACATTTCACCACAAGGTCTCTGTAAGTCTTTGTCTTAAATCGTCACTCTTTCTCCCTTTACAGCTTTCATATATGCTTATTCTGCCTCTGCATTTTGTTGGACTAACTCCTAGCAATGCTCAGATTCAGTTAAAATTTCATTTTTCCCAGGAAGTCTTCCCTGATCTGAGACGAGGTTACCATCCCTGTCTCCCCTCTGCATGGCCTCACCACACATCTGTATGAGACTGAATTCTCTGAGGGCAGGGCACGTGTTTTATTTACTTCTCTGTTCTCTCAGTTCTTTGTATATTTGATAGCTGGCTGAATAAATTTATTTCCTATACAAGAACATGGCAGGTAGTTGCGGCAAAGTTTCAGTCTATGAACTGCAGTATGAACAGTGAAACTGCTAAAAGTTTTTGATACAGAACTTAAAGGAAGTAAGAGTTACATGCTAAATTATTTATACACAGCAAAGTAGGAAGCCATGTATGTGGTCACATAGAGAAGTCACTTTTAATACAGCTATTAAATTTATTTCAAAATTCCATTTTAAATAATAATCTATGGTAATAACTGGAAAAGTTCAGTTTTCATTCCAATCCCAAAAAAAGGCAATGCCAAAGAATGCTCAAACTATCACACAATTGCACTCATCTCACATGCTAGTAAAGTAATGCTCAAAATTCTCCAAGCCAGACTTCAGCAATACGTGAATCACGAACTTCAAGATGTTCAAGCTGGTTTTTGTAAAGGCAGAGGAACCAGAGATCAAATTGCCAACATCCACTGGGTCATCGAAAAAGCAAGAGAGTTCCAGAAAAGCATCTATTTCTGCTTTATTGACTATGCCAAAACCTTTGACTGTGTGGATCATAATAAACTGTGGAAAATTCTGAAAGAGATGGGAATACCAGACCACCTGACCTGCCTCTTGAGAAACCTATATGCAGGTCAGGAAGCAACAGTTAGAACTGGACATGGAACAACAGACTGGTTCCAAATAGGAAAAGGAGTACGTCAAGGCTGTATATTGTCACCCTGCTTATTTAACTTATATGCAGAGTACATCATGAGACACCCTGGGCTGGAAGAAGCACAAGCTGGAATCAAGATTGCCAGGAGAAATATTAATATGCAGATGACACCACCCTTATGGCAGAAAGTGAAAGGGAACTAAAAAGCCTCTTGATGAAAGTGAAAATGGAGAGTGAAAAAGTTGGCTTAAAGCTCAACATTCAGAAAACTAAGATCATGCCATCTGGTCCCATCCCTTCATGGGAAATAGATGGGGAAACAGTGGAAACAGTGTCAGACTTAATTTTGGGAGGCTCCAAAATCACTGCAAATGGTGACTGCAGCCATGAAATTAAAAGACGCTTACCCTTTGGAAGGAAAGTTATGACCAACCTAGATAGCATATTCAAAAGCAGAGACATTACTTTGCCAACAAAGGTCCGTCTAGTCAAGGCTATGGTTTTTCCAGTAGTCATGTATGGATGTGAGAGTTGGACTGTGAAGAAAGCTGAGCACCGAAGAATTGATGCTTTTGAACTGTGGTGTTGGAGAAGGCTCTTCAGAGTCCCTTGGACTGCAAGAAGATCAGCCCTGGGATTTCTTTGGAAGGAATGATGCTAAGGCTGAAACTCCAGTACTTTGGCCACCTCATGCAAAGAGTTGACTCATTGGAAAAGACTCTGATGCTGGGAGGGATTGGGGGCAGGAGGAGAAGGGGACAACAGAGGATGAGATGGCTGGATGGCATCACGGACTCGATGGACGTGAGTCTGAGTGAATTCCGGGAGTTGGTGATGGACAAGGAGGCCTGGCGTGCTGCGATTCATGGGGTCGCAAAGAGTCGGACACGACTGAGCGATTGAACTGAACTGAAGGTAATAAAATCCTAAAATTGATCATAAATAATTTTTTACTCATCTACATTCAAATGTTGGTTATTTTTAACCAGTTGTGAAAACCAAGGCTCTTGAGTGGACTGAGTGAGTAGGTCAATTTTTTCAGCTTCTTTGCATGCAAAAAGAATATTTAATATCTGTCTATCTCAACTTAAAAAAACTATAAATATTTGTAAATGTTCCTAAGAAGAATTTAAGGTTTTCTATTTTAAACACAAAATAATTTGCTGAATAAAAAGTAAAACTATAACTCCTTATTTGTTATAATTACCCATGGCAAGTAATATAGGTAGCCTGTTGATTCACAAACTGTTCTTCCTGGAAAAAAAACACTTAAAAGGTTACTGGCTATAAAGACAGAGAGCACAAGTGATAACCACTTTGAGTGCTAATACCCAAAAGAAAGAACAAAGCTGTCATCTTTTTGGGAAATCAATGCCATTTTCTATAATGAGCCTTAGGCTACAAATTTTTAGAAATTTTTAAGTGTAATGAGGTTTAAATTAAAAACACAGGTAATATCCTGAGTTGCCTTACTTTTTTCTATCCCTTTTGGAAAGTAATTGCTTTCTATGTATCATCCCTCAAATTTCTTAGTATTGTAATATTCATTAAAATTGATTAAATCTAAAGTTAGGTAGACTTTACTGGCCAGAAGCAGTAAAAGCAAGGATAAAGATACATCCTTTATTTTGAGAAAGATTAGTTTCCTTAATATAGAACTTGCTTACATAACATTTCTAAAGTACTACTATCACTTTTAGAATTTTTTTGGAGTATAGTTGATTTAAAAGCATCTTACAATAAAGAGAATAACCTTAAAATACTCTATCACTGAACCACACCTTGATGTGTACACCATCTAATCACAGAATTTAACCAGAGTTCAGAACCAGAAAAGGTCCCAATAATGCTCAGTGTGATGTTTATTAGGGCAATTAACTGCTTTTTAAAAATACTCTGAAAATAATTTAAAAAATAACATTATTGCTTATTTTCTTGAGTCTTAACTCTTTTTGAAGGAAGGATTTGAATGATAATAGATAATTCCTTTTTTTCTTTACTCCACCTTCAACAATCTATTGCACAGTCTCACAATTTATTGAGGAGTCATTTTCATGCAACAGCTGGTACAGACTGCAGTCAAAGCGGGGAACATGAGCAACTATTAGCAAAGTAAATGTTCCCATTTAGGCTGTTATTTCTCAAGTCTAACTAATTCAAGTTAAAGCTTTTTCCTTCTAAAAATAAGTACAATGTTTCTTAGAATTAAACTTTAGTTTTTATGAATATTAAGTTTCAAATGAATGAAGGCAAGTAACATATTTTCTGAACCTCAGTTTGTCAATAAAGAGATAACTTTAGTCCGATCAGTGTTTATCAAATTTTTTGTTACAAAACCCTTCAAGAAGATGATGGAAAAAGTACAGACATTCTTCCCAGCAAAAAACACATACATAGAAAATTTGATTATAATTCCAGGGTTTTCACAGACCCTCTGAAACTCATCCAAGTACCACCTGGTAAAACGGAGCTAGGTTGTATTTAAAGTATTTTGTAGTTTTAAATGTTGGTTCCAGAAATAAGGTAAGAAAGTCAGGCTTGAGAATAAATGTGAAAACCCAAACACAATTCATTAATTTACTCATTGCTACTAAAGATATTAGCTTGGAAAGCCTGAACACCTTATTAATATATAGACACAGGTGCTAATTTGACAAAATAATTCATACTTAAGGCATTAGAAGTTAGGCAAAATAAGATTCTTATGTAAAGCCAGGATATTTCTAGACATGGTAATGTGTGACATTCACAGCTTTCAAATCACAATAAGTTGTCTCCTTCCAACCCTCCCCATTACCAGGTTCAACTCCTTGGAGTGAGGAAGAAAAATATTAAGTAACGTAAGCTGCATTTGAGGTCTTTTAGGCTGGTGGGCTGCCGTCTATGGGGTCACACAGAGTCGGACACGACTGAAGCGACTTAGCAGCAGCAGCAGATGACTGTTTTGAGGGAAAGGGAGTACTTTCAGATCCTTAAATTTATTTTAAAATAATTGTGGGATCACTGCCCCCTCCAAAAAAAAAACTTACCTGTAATTCTTGTTCTGTGAAGGAAATGCAGTAATTATAACCATATCCACACGCTTGGGTTCATCCTCCTAAGCATGAGGGGATTTGGAATGCGCCATGGCTTACACCCAGCCGCTACACTGCCATACGCTGCCACAGTGCGCTGGCCTCGGCTCTCCCTGCCTGCCTGGAATGGAGCAGGGCTCACCTAGTCATCCACTCTGGGAGGCAGGTGCTCCCCCACAGGAAGTGTGGGGGTGGTGTAACTACTGTCCTTAGAAAACACGAATTACAAATGGTCCCTCCTCTACAGTTTAAGGGGGATGGAGACACTACTAGAGTTGCTGTTACATGCTTCAAAACTGGCATTAAAATTGCAACATTAAAAAATGTTAAAGAAAAGAATTCCCTAGTGATCCAGAGGCTAAGACAGCACTTCCACAACAGGAGGCATGGGTTCAATCCCTGGTTGGGGGACTAAGATCCTGTGTGCCGTGTGCCACGTGCCACAGCCAGAACATTTAAAAACTAACTAAATGAATAATATGTAAAATAAATGTTCAAGTATAAGAATGGAAAGCTGTTCCTCTGTAAAAGAAGCCCTGAGGGGGAGTAAGTGATGCAGGTGTAAGGACTGACCGCCTGTTGATCAGGGTGACGTCCCATGGTCAACTAGAGAGCAGAGCATCACAGGTACTTAAATATCCTATCTTGGCATTGAGCAACCTAGTATTTTGTGTTAATGCCTGCCAAGTCGAGAGTCATGTGCGGAGTCCGCTGCAGTGTAGCCAACAGTAAGAAGGTAACTTGAAACAGCCAGGACCCTAAAAACTGCTGAGATTATCACCAAGGGTGGATGGTTTTTCATAAGGTCTCATACTCATAATACGTTGTTCAACTTCAACAAGCTCTCCTTTATGAACTCAAGTAACTAATCATTCAATTTATAAAATTTAATCAACCTTACAGCTTAATGTGATAATTTAGATTTTAAATGTTCAACTATACAAAGACTGAGTCCCTGTCATATATAAATCCCTCTTCTGTCTCTTAGGTGAAGGCAATGGCACCCCATTCCAGTACTCTTGCCTAGAAAATCCTATGGACAGGGGAGCCTGGTAGGCTGCAGTCCATGGGGTCACTAAGAGTTGGACACGACTGAGCGACTTCACTTACACTTTCATGCACTGGAGAAGGAAATGGCAACCCACTCCAGTATTCTTGCCTGGAGAATCCCAGGGACAGACGAGCCTGGTGGGTTGCCGTCTATGAGGTCGCACAGAGTCAGACACGACTGAAGTGACTTAGCAGCAGTAGCAGTCTGTCTCTTAAACATCTTAGAGAATTAGGAAGAGGGGCTTCCCTGGTGGCTCAGTGGTAAAGAATCCGCATGCCAATGGAGGAGAATTAGGAAGAAATGGGCTACAGATAGTTCCTGGTTTGCATACTAGTTTTCGGAGGGTTATAAAACTTATCCACAGAGGACAAGATTCTCTATCCTCTGGTCCTACAGACTGGTGTCTTCCACTCCAACCAGGGTAGGACTGCCAGACAGAAACCAGGATTCACAGTTAAATGTGCGTTTCAGAAAAATACTTTTTTCTTAGTATGTCCCAAACATAGCATGGGACATAATTACACTAAATTATTTGTTATTTATCTGAAATTCAAATTAAGCTGGGCATCCTGAATTGTTTTTTGTCTTCTGCTAGCTCTGCACACTCTAACCCAGTGGGGGCTCACAGGGTTACTCAGGATGGTGCTAGAGTGGGCCTTCCACTCTCAGTCCAGATCTGCACCAACACGGTGGTCACAAGCGATGTGCAGCTATGAAGCACTCGGACTGAGGCCAATTCTATAAACGTAAAATTCACACCAGATTTTGAACGCTTAGTGTGAAAAAGGTAAAACATCTCATCAACTTTTGTACTAATTGCTTGTTGAAATAATAATATTTTAGATACATTAGATTAAATAAAATATAATCAAAAGTAATTCTGCCCACTTCTTTTACTTTTTATGTGGCGACCAAAAAACTCTTAAAATTACACATGTAGCTTGTATTTGTGACTTACATTATATTTTTACTGGACAGAGCTGGTCTATATGCCTCAAGAAGAGGAAAGTCTAGAATTTCCTTGCTGTTATTTCTCTAAAAAATCAATATTAGTAAACAAAGGGCTGCCTCTCACTTCTGTCTAGATATGAGAATAGGCAGGGGACATGACCATACCAAAGAAATGGAATTGTAGCAAAGACTGCTTTCCATACGTTAAAAACAAAAACAAAACACAGCATCCAAATATAACTGAGAGACAATTCAGAAACCTGTTATTTGATAAGGTCTTATGTACAAAAGAAATAAACTCCAGTATGTGCACGTTGTGTATGATTAAGTTGTGCAGGTGCATATAAAAATAAAATCTCCTAGACCCTAGTTCCAGTGGAAGAATCTCTCAGTACTACCACATCAGGTGTCCACTCCTAAATATTATCAAAATCATAGAACAATAGTTTTTTGTTCTCTAATACAAATTGGGGTGACATAAGCTATTAAGAATTATTGTACTTATGATGCTGTAGATACAGAAGGGCTAGACTCAAAGGTCCTAATTTTTTACATTCATGCTACATGACTTGACCTTATGCAGGTCAAGAAGCAACAGTTAGAACTGAACATGGAAAAACAGACTGGTTTAAAATTGGGAAAGGAGTATGACAGGCTGTATATTGTCATTTTACTTATTTAATAATATGCAGAGTCTATCATGCTAAATGCAGGGCTGGACGAACCACAAGCTGGAATCAAGATTGCTGGGAGAAATATCAACAACCTCAGATATGCAGATGATACCACACTAAAGGCAGAAAGTGAAGAGGAACTGAAGAGCCTCTTGATGAGGGTGAAAGAGAATGAAAAAGCTGCCTTAAAACTCAACATTCAAGAAACTAAGATCATAACATCTGGTCCCATCACTTCATGGCAAGCAGAATGGGAAAAAAGAGAAACAGTGACAGATTTTATTTTCTTGGGCTCCAAAATCACTGCAGACAATGACTACAGCCATGAAATCAAAAGACGCTTGCTCCTTAGAAGGAAAGCTATGACAAACCTAGACAGAGTATTAAAAAGCAGAGACATTACTTTGCCAACAAAGGTCAATATAGTCAAAGCTAGGGTTTTTCCAGTAGTCATGTACAGATGTGAGAGTTGGACCATAAAGAAGGTTGAGCGCTAAAGAATTGCTGCTTTTGAATTGTGGCCCTGGTGAAGACTTTTGAGAGTTCTTTGGACTGCAAGGAGATCAAATCAGTCAATCCTAAAGGAAATCAACCCTGAATATTCATTAGAAGGACTGATGCTGAAGTTCCTATACTTTGGCCACCTGATGCAAAGAGCAGACTCATTGGAAAAGACTGCTGGGGAGAGTTGAAAGCAAAAGGAGAAGCAGGTGGCAGAGGATGAGATAGTTGGATGGCATCACCAACTCAATGGACATGAATTTGAGCAAACTCTGGGAGACAGTGAAGGGAAGTGGAGCCTGGCATGCTGCAGTCCATGGGTCACAAAGAGTTGGACACAACTTAGCAACTGAAAGATAAACAACAACGGATGTGAAATTAGAGCACTGGTTCTAGAACTACAAAATAAATTTTTCTTTTTAAAAAGTATGGGGAGGGAGGACGGAGTAGGGTTCAGGATGGGGAACACATGCATACCTGTGGCAGATTCATTTTGATATATGGCAAAACCAATACAATATTGTAAAGTTAAATAAAATAAAATTTAAAAAAAAGGAAAAAAAAGTATGTTGTCAATACTACAGTAAGACAAAGCTTGTTTCAAAAATGACAGGGGCTGGGGGAGGAGGCTTTTTTAGAATAAAAAAAAGCTAAAGCTTAGGTAAGAAGTAATACCTGTTTATTTTTATATACTCCACCTTACATTTTCACTTGGTTTGACTTTCAACTCAATTTTTTTTCTCAACTGGCCCAAAGAAACAAAGGTTCGTCTAGTCAAGGCTATGGTTTTTCCTGTGG
This sequence comes from Bubalus bubalis, assembly GCF_019923935.1. Lineage (NCBI taxonomy): Eukaryota > Metazoa > Chordata > Mammalia > Artiodactyla > Bovidae > Bubalus > Bubalus bubalis. The sequence goes on along the minus strand of NC_059170.1, from coordinate 49,937,929 downwards.
TCATGTATGGATGTGAGAGTTGGACTGTGAAGAAGGCTGAGCGCCGAAGAATTGATGCTTTTGAACTGTGGTGTTGGAGAAGACTCTTGCGAGTCCCTTGGACTGCAAGGAGATCCAACCAGTCCATTCTGAAGGAGATCAGCCCTGGGATTTCTTTGGAAGGAACGATGCTAAAGCTGAAACTCCAGTACTTTGGCCACCTCATGCGAAGAGTTGACTCATTGGAAAAGACTCTGATGCTGGGAGGGATTGGGGGCAGGAGGAGAAGGGGACGGCAGAGGATGAGATGGCTGGATGGCATCACTGACTCGATGGACGTGAGTCTGGGTGAACTCTGGGAGTTGGTGATGGACAGGGAGGCCTGGCGTGCTGTGATTCATGGGGCTGCAAAGAGTCGGACACGACTGAGCGACTGAACTGAAATGAATTCTGTTCCATGCTGTTATAAAAGTTAACAATTATTTAACTGTTCTTCCAAATTAAAAATCGAAAGAAAATTATATAGAGATTATTTCCAAATTCTTAGTAACCTCTGTTTTTCACTAATGTAACCTATATCATCTCCAAAGTAGATTTAAATCTTTTAAAGGTGCTTGCAGTTGTAATAAGCAAGACGGGTTCTAAGCCAACTACATACACAAAAAAATTGATTCTCAAGGTTTTTTCATAAAAGGCCTCAGTCGTATTTTTACTCATTCTAACAGCAAACACAAAGTGTACTTTCCCTTCTTAATATCTTTTTATTACACAGATATAGGAAGAACAATTGCTTTGAAAATAAAATAGAATTATCATACACCAAAGACAGGGCTAACCAGACAAAAATTAGCAGATTTCTCCTAAATTTGATAGTTCATAAAAAGTTCAAATCTTTTAGAACTAAAGTTTCCAAGATCATTTTAAGAGCTTTAAAAAAGATGAACAAAATTAGATACAGATATTTAATATCTTCATCAGCACCAAGTACTCACTGCCAATACCAATGTCCTGGTGATTACAATGTGAAATGTTCTGTAGACATTAGGTCTCCGATGGCCTGTTACCATCTGACATGAATTTTATGACCACATACCTATTAAATAGTGAGAAGACATTTGCTTTCACACTTATTGAAGCTTAGCAGAGATTTAAAAAAATGGTTTGAGGGACTTTCTCTGAAGTAAAGGTAAGCTTCAAGAAGACCATGAAAAGCAAATCTTCAAAGCTGGTTACATCAATTTAAGCAGACTGCTTAAATGCTGTCACTGTGTCAAAATCTTGAATGCAAATCTTAATACATCCAAGAAGAGTTTTTGAAGGATCAATGACGGTAGTTATTAAGCTGATTTAAATGCAGACTGAAGTGGAAGACAAGTTTCACTGTTAAGTGGAATTTTTGGAAAACAAAACAAAAAGTGCCCCGCATCTCTAGGACGTGTGCACTCTTCACACGGACAGCCATCCCTGCTTGACAGTGCGTGTGGCGTCCTGCCCACACGAGCGGCCGCCTCTCTTCTGTGAGAGAGGGAGGGGCGTCTCCAGGCCTCCGCGGAGCGTTCCAAAGCCAGTCCTGCTGGAGCCTCGGCCCTGAGCGTACTCCCTGCTCGGTGCTTACCTTTAGAGAACAAGGAGGATGACACAAAGTGACCAGGGCTCACAGCCCACACCTCCAAGAACACTGAAAAGACCTGCAGAGCCTTCCCGGTGCAGGAGGGACCTCTTTTTAATCTTCTGGTGGTGAAGTTTAAGATTTTCCTGAAGAGAAGAGAAGAGTCAAATATTACACTGAGATCTTGCCATGTGATTCAAGTTTATCTAGAATACAAATGGTAGGCTCTGAAGAAATAAATTAGATAAAATCAGGAGTCTTCCAAAAGCCATATTCTCTTCTTTCACAAAAAGTATTTTCCCTAAAGAATATGACTTCTCTTTAAACCCTAAAACCTTAAGTGACTAGTTCAACTTCTTCTTCTGCACTGAACTACCAGTTGGGAGATGAGAAAAATACAGAAAAACTCTAGGTTGTCAAATAATCACAGTCGTAAATGCCATTAAAATACTTAGGAGAGCTAAACTCACTGAAAAGCAATGAGTTAAAAAGAACAAATAGGAATTTTGTTCTGCCTCTGTCTCTTTTTGATGACATGCATTTCCTGACAATTAACAGAGAAGTGGCCCTTTAAGTTAAATGCCACATAATCAAATGTGGAACAATCTACTAAATGTGGGCTCCTGGAGGAAAAGGATTTGGGGTGCTTTTACTTTTTTATACTGATTACCTATACAATCTAAAATAGCTCCAGGTACACAGTAAGTACTAAAAATAAAATTGGTAAGTAGAAAGAATATTAACCAACTAGCCAATATTCTCAAGGTCGAAAGTTACACAAATGAAACAATTAGAAGCCTACAAGTGTTCTAAGGAGTTTGAAACTGTATTATTTGAAAACAATATTAACACCACCAACATTCCTAAACACATATTAACTAAGAACATAATGTTTTAAAAATGTTGTATCTTAAAATATTTATGAGGAAATGTTATAAATACATTATTTCAAGCCAAATTCCTGAAAAGGGATGGAAATCACACACTGTACATTCACAGTACATTATGCAATATCAATTGTAAGAATATTAATATAAGTGAAAGGAAACATGCCTTTTTAATACTTTAGTATTAATTGTTTTTCATCTTTTGAAGAGGTCTACATAAACCAAGTAATAATACAGTTATCTATCAATATATGCATAACTATGCTTAAGTAAATCATTAGCATAATTTTAAAAAGAAATCAGAAGATGCCATTCTATCAGTACGATTTTCATACATATTTCAAGTAAATATTTATGTTTTATTTAATCTCAAAAAAACCCAAAATTTAAACAGGAAATGCTGAGTATTATTCATTTATTTGCTTTCCTGTCACTTACAGACTATTACTAAGAACACAGATTGATTTCCTTCAAGTAGTCTTACAACTCTTCCCAAATTTGATAAATTAGGGAGAAAAAGAAAAAATGCTGAAATCAGTAACAGATACAACAATCATATTGATAAAGAACTAAATACGTATGTGTTGTATATGTTTTTTAATAAAAATGCAAGGCTTGTATACCCATGGCTGATTCAGGTTGATGTATGACAGAAATCCATACCATATTGTAAAGCAACTACCCTCCACTCAAAAAAAAAAGAAAAAAATTCAAGGCTACTAGAAGAACTATTAGAAAATATGTGGTTTCATTTGACCCCAAATTCTGCAACTGGAGAACTGGCCCTCCAAATACACTGGACGGTGCCCACAGGGCCTTTCACCTCAGTGCACAGGCAACTGTTAAACATACAGCCAAAACCACAATAAGAAAACAGGCAGTAAATCTAGGACTGTTGATTACCAGTAAAACAATGTTTAGCTGACAGATCATGCCTTGATTATAGTAGTAAAGAGCTTTCCCTATTTCACAAAGAATTCAATTTAATATCTTATATAAGGGCATCAGGATTAAATGTGAAAAAAGGAAGAAATTTTAAAACAAAACTTTAGAAATTCACTGAATTTAGAACAATATTTCTTATCTGGACATGTTGCGAAACCTTTGAAACTAATTTTGGGGAGAGGAGTGAACACAGTTACAAAGAACTAATGAACTTAAAGGGGGTAAAGGAAAAAATAAAGTTGGAAATTCTGCTGAAAGAAAAAGATTCCACAACTTGGTTGAATCCCAGGCCCAGGAGGGTCAAGAGAGGACATAAGTTCCCCCAGACAGAGGCCCTGACTGGGAGCTTCTTTAAAATCCTGGTTCCCATTAGAGGGTGATGGATCCCTTGCTGCATCTCCAAAGGCAGGAGGAATGAAGTTTAAGTTTACCACATTTGGAAATTCAGTGTTCAGCATTTAATTGCACTTGCAAGCATAGATTATTAAGGTACAGTGCAAGTGACTTAGTTTCTTACACAACTGTCATAAGCAATCTGCTTTCTCTTTTTCATCCTGACTAATGTTTCCCATAGCTCATAGCTATTACTCAGCTCAGACCACAGGGGGATTCTCCAGGCAGCTTTCTCAATGAGGTAAGACAGGTGATGTGCTCAGATGACAGAGAAATATCACATGGCTATACAAGGTTCTAGGCAAGTCTGAGGCTGAGAGGAAGCAGGCAGTCATTGACAGCAGACTCATCACTAGTCCACTGCCTGTACTTTATGGGATGCTGATCTGGGTTACAAAAGTAGCGTCTTCTGATACTATTCCTTATACTTTTCTACTGACTTGCATTTCCAGTTCTAACTCACTTGTGCCCTTCAAAATTGACTGATCAGTTAAGTTATTAAGGACTTGTTCCTGTATATTCCTCCCATTGGTTCTCTCCACAGCACTTACAACAGAACATTTTGCAATAGCTGATTTCTGTATCTGCTCTGTCCAAATGTAAGCATTAGCCACACAGAGTTACTGAGTACCCAAAATGTACCAGTGTGACTGAGGTACTGAAGTTTTAATTTTTACTTAATGTAAATTAATTTGTATTTAAACTGCCACATAGGGCTGGTAGCTACCATACTGAACAGCACAAGTGTGGAGTGCTGCCATTATTTTCACTTGATTTTCTAATTAGCATTTAAAAAATCACCCATTTCCTTCAAATTTAACTGTGGATACCACTTTACATACGTACATACAAGTATATACACACTTGTAATCATGGTATGTAAACTTACTAGTTTATTTTCACGTACACCTAACATTTCTCCACATTTCTAGAACTGCAATGCCCAATACTGTAGCTACATGAGTATTTAAATTTAAATGCTGTTAAATAAAATTAAAAATTCAGTTCCTAAGGTGCATCAGCCACATTTCACATGCTCAGTAGCCATGTGTGTGACTAGTGGCTATGATATTAGTGTAAATCATAGGATATATTCATCAAAGCAAAAAGTTCTCTTGGGAAGTTGTTCTAGAGTCTTCAAAAACTTATTATTTAAAGACAGTATTTTTACAGTGATGTTCTATAATTAGTCTCTACATATATGATTTATAATTAGCACAATATTTATTTCCTCAATTCCCAAGTGAAATATTTAAACATTACTGTGACTCTAAGTATACATGCCTGAATCACTCCCCAAGAGTTTGGTGTTACTGCTTATCTTGCAAGATTAGATTTCTTTTAAGAAAATTTAGCCCTTTTAATACAATGAAAAATCTGTATTTCCAAGTCATAATTTGTAGTTTTTTGGTAAGTGCATAGGTAAATATTCCCCCTCATATTACTCTTATTTCTTTATTCTCATAACCTGTCATACTTTTTCTCATTTATATGTTAGGATCTTGAAGTCTAAATTTGCATATTCTGCAATAATATGAAACTATCATATCTGTTATCATTTCCTCTGTAACTTCTGTTTTGGATATTTTCCACAATTTTCAGTGATCCTTTTAATTATAATATTTTGATCTGCCAAACATTTTTAATATTCAGGGGTATACTTTATCTTGGTGAGTTCTACTAATGCTTCATATATGAGATGTAAAAGCATTTCCCATGCTACTTTTAAAAAAAATTCCAGGTTCGATGCACGATACTGGATGCTTGGGGCTGGTGCACTGGGACGACCCAGAGGGATGGAATGGGGAGGGAGGAGGGAGGAGGGTTCAGGATGGGGAACACATGTATACCTGTGGCAGATTCATTTTGATATTTGGCAAAACTAATACCATTATGTAAAGTTTAAAAAATAAAATAAAATTAAAAAAAAATTTCTCTGGTTATATAAAGTATGGATGAATGCCTTTTCTTGTCTTATCCCTTTTGCAGTTATACCACTACCTAATACCATTGAATGAATATCCTTTAAGTGGCCTCTCCTATAATGAAAAACAGTTAAGTTGTTGTAAGTAAATGGGACTAAATTTGGATTCCTTATAACACTCCTGTAATCCATGTTTTACAAGACATAAAAAATACTTTTCAGACTCCCTCTAACAAAGGCAATTGTATTAGTTTAGTAAAGAGTAGAAGCGGGGCAAGGATGTGAATAGTAATGTTTTGCCCAAAGATTAAGATGAAATTTGCTGATTACAGCACCTACCTGAGTCTCTAAACTCACTGAATGCTACATTTTAAAAAAACTAGAAGAAGGGGCTGATTTTCCATCTGTACTGACACTGGCAAAGAAATCACAGTGGCTGCAGAGGCAAGAAAGCTGAGGTCGTGAGGGACAGGGATTTGCGGAGGTCACAGGATGAAGGGCATTTCTCTCAACTCTCACTGATCAAGAAGTCAGGGGCTCAAGGAAAACTTCTGTCCAAATCTGCAAGTGGCAGAGAATTCTCTTCTACTACCTGAGTTACACGTCTGTTCCGGCATCATTACCACTGATGTTTTAAACGTTTCCCAGTACCTAGTAGATTGAGACTTACCCTCACTGTTGAATCACTATCATATAAAGTAAGTCACTAGAAAATCTGAAAGTTAGAAGTAAACTGAGAAATCTATTAATTGCTTATAGTGAAATAATTTGCCAACAATTCTCAAGATTAAGAAATAGTTTCTCTTCATTTATTTAAATCTTAAGATGCTTTCAAATGTTTTAAGTTTCTTTTGAAAGGTCTAACATCTTTCTCAAATTTATTGGTAAGTATTATGCTTTGTTTGTTACAGTTCTGAGTGGGGTCTTTTCCCAGTGTTTTTTCAGTTGGTATAAAGATACAGTATATCCAGAACTTTATTTTTCCTGTTTATAAAAATGGCTTTAAAGCTGACCGCCATAGGTTTTCTTAATCAGTCATGTCATCTAAAAGTGAAATATTTTTCTTATTTTGTTAACAGTATTAAATGGAGTTACTGGTGGTTGTTAAATAAACTAATAATAAAAATAACAGTTTTGCTCCTGAATTTAAGTTTATAAATCTGGCAATATTAGATCATCCCTTATATGCTACCCACCTATATAGTACTACTCTGCCCTGTGATACTGTTTTGCTTGCTGAAGTTCAACTAATCACTCATGACTCAGCAGAGAGAAACATATTTGACAAAGCACTTGAAAGAAAAGGGTCCCAGTTCCTAAATGATCAATACTGTATATGCTAACTATATAAAGTTGTCCTAATACTGACACTGTTCATAAAAATCAAGTAAGAAGTATCTTCACTCTATAAAAATCCTGTAATTACATGGTCACTTCAGTGCTATGTGATCTTCATACCTAAAGTTACTCTTGGATAAGAAACTAGATATTTAAGAGATGATATTAAGGGCACTGGGTTTATTTCTAGGATGAACTATTTCAGAGAAATCAAAAGTCACAGTTTACAAGGGAAAATTCTTCTTAGAATAATTGTGGATGGTGTAACAGATTAAAATATTTGTTACCCTGCAAACCCTAATGATAGAACTGATTCAGAAACAATTGGCAATGGATTAAACCACAACAGGAAAGGGGGAAAGGCTCCATGGAGAGACTGGGCTGTTGGCACTGACCAATTCTAACACCGTGGAGAGAGTGACAAGCAGACACACCACATGCTCCGTGACGTGGTTCAGCATAAAGGCACAGCTTCATGTACGAGGTATTCCTGTCCACCGCACCTAAACCCTAAAATCAAAGCTCAACCTGGATCTAACCAGGTCTGTTGAGCTAACTTCTAATTTGCAGGAAATGTAGAGGTCAATGGAATATATTAACTGGGAAGCCACCAGAAATATCCAGAATAGGGGCTATTCTATGGGACAACTTCCCCAGCTCCTTTGAAGAGTCAAGAACACGAAGGAGAGAGAGATGAAGAGAGGAAGGGAAGGAAGGAAGGGAGAGGCAAGGAGGAAGGGAAGCAGGTAGTGAGGAAGAAAAGACTTCAACTATGCAGCCGTCCTAACAACCTAACACAACAAGGATTTTGTGTGGATTCTGAACAAACGGCCCAAATATCATATAACAATTTTGAATCAAAAGCATGGGGGACTGAATAGGGAGATAGTATCAACTGATACACGTAAGTTTTGTTAATTTTGTTTGATGTATTAGAGGTATTGTAGTTATATTAAAAAGTCTTTCTTTCCCTACTGTATAGCACAGGAACTATATTCAATATCTGATGGAAGAGAATATGAAAAAGAATGTGTGTGTATATGTGTGTGTGTGTGTGTGTGTGTGTATTTATATGGGTAACTGAATCACTTTGCTATATGACAGAAACTAGCACAACATTGTAAGTCAACTATACTCCAATAAAATAAACTTTTAAAAAGTCCTTTTTTTTTAATAAAAGAGTTGACTATTGAAGAAGGTAGGAGTAAAAAAGACTTGAGGTCTGGGATCTTCTTCAAAATAGTTGAGAAAACAGGAGGAGGTAGATGAAGCAACTGTGGCAAAAATTTCTAATTGTTAAATCTGGACCACAGATGTAGGGCGTTTATTACACTAGTCTCTTTTCCTTTACATGTTTGAAATTTTTCATAATTATAGAAACCCAGGCCCCCAGAATATCACCTATTAAACCAAATACAGTCTAAGTAAAAATAGAACTATTATCTACTGCCTTGCCACACATCGAACATGCTCACCCTGTACAAAGCAAGGGTGCAAAAGATAGCACAGACTGCCCTGTGGTTGGCACGGATGTACCCACATTGTAAAACAGTCATTTAAAAATTAAATTTGACTTGCATATATTGTTACTGTGTATATATGTATATGCAAGGAAAAACTGTAAATTCTAGTCCAATGATACTTTAGGAAACAAAATAGCAGAGAAACAGAAAAATCTGTACCCCTAACAAACAAATATAAGATATTATGGTTTGTCGGGTACACTGAACCAATGCAAAGTAAAGTACTTTTATATTATACCTCTTTCATATCTCAATAAACTCATACTGCCTTCTGATTTTAATGGTACACATTACACTTGGGTTTGCATTTTCAAAACTATTCCCGATTCAAATGACCGCTCCTTTAACCAACCGATATTCTTATCTCTGAATGAGGTTGACTGGTCTCAGCTAAGTGACAGGAGGTTGTGTGTTACAGCCTCACTGTGCAAAACATAAAACAGCATAATATTTTATTCACAGCAGGTACTCAAGAATTCAAGTCAAAGATTCTAACACCCACACAGGTATTTGGATTTATATGTTCCTCAAACATTTAAATGAATCTCTAAGAGTAAAGTATGTGGCAGAGATACCCTGAAAAGTGCCCCTCATATGCTCCACCACGTCACCACCACCACGGAGCCACAGTCATCATTATCTGTCCCCACATAAAGTGTCCCTACAGCATAAGACAGAACTGTCTACTTGTCTTATTTTCACAGCAATTAGAGATGTTATCTTTTTTAAATTCTTGGTTTCACTTTTTCTGTATTAATGATTGCTTAGTGATGGAGAAGGCAATGGCACCCCACTCCAGTATTCCTGCCTGGAAAATCCCATGGATGGAGGAGCCTGGTGGGCTATAGTCCATAGGGTCGCTGGGAGTCGGACATGACTGAGCGACATCACTTTCACTTTTCACTTTCATGCATTGGAGAAGGAAATGGCAATCCACTCCAGTGTTCTTGCCTGGAGAATCCCAGGGACAGGGGAGCCTGGTGGGCTGCCGTCTATGGGGTCACACAGAGTCAGACACGACTGAAGTGACTTAGCAGAAGCAGCAGTGATGGATAAGACTTTTTCCAACATGGTAACACATAAGCAAATCCTCCACAAATTTTGTTAGTTTTATATTCTTATAAACTTAAGACTTCTTTTATATGACTGCATATTAGTATTTCCTCCAAATAACTTGTAAATTTAAATGCTATCCTTGTCCAAAAAACATTTGCTTTTAATGCCTTGTTACATTTTAACATTTAAAATGCAGCAGGCGTTCTTAATGTGTGTGCAAAGTCACTTTAGTCGTGTCTGACTGTACGATCCTATGGACTGTAGCTGGCCAGGCTCCTTTCTCCATGGGATTCTCCAGGCAAGAATACTGGAGTGGGTTTCCATGCCCTCCTCCAAGGGACCTTCCTGACCCAGGGTTCGAACCTGCATCTCTTTTGTCTCCTGCATTGGTAGGCAGGTTCTTTACCACTGGGCACCACCTGCAAAGCCTATTCTTCTAATTATGACTACAATTTCATCTGTAGGTCAACAGACATACAAACCAACTTCCTACATTCACTTGGCTGGGAACACATTGGGGCCCAGATGCCTGCCACACTTAGGCAGAGCTGGGCAGTACAGGGGACCTTTAACTAGCAACTTCTGACCACTCTGCTCCCCTTTAGCAGGAGTAGGTGGTATTTACAGGATTCAGTGAGATCATATGGTAAAGTGTATACATATAAGCACAAACCATGCTTGCTTATGTCTTCTCCCTTCAAAGGCTATATACTCTACTTGAATCAGTAAATTACTCTGCAAACTCATGATACAATTTACATAACTAGAAAACCATATACTGTTGTAAAGGGCAGAGTTGCTATGAACTACTATAATTATTTAACACTGGTTTATAAAATGCTAGTTTAAAGGTGTAAAAAAATAACTTGGTACCTGCTAGAAATGTTTACTGGAAAAAAATTTTTAATCATATAGCAAGGAAATCAGTTTGAAATTGGGTAGACTAAAGCAATTTTACATTTCCCTTATGAAGTTATAGAATAGTACATAATTTATATGGGAATATTTGAAAAGCCCTGAAATAGTATATGTAAAAATCAATAATGTATTTTTACTTGATGGTATCATGTAAAATACCATGTAGGACAGAAATCTTTACTCAGCATATAAAATAAAAAGCTTAAATGAATTCTTAGCTTTTCATTTCAATTTAGGGCAATAATATGGAATGGATATATACATATTGTGTGTATATATGCATACACACATGCATGCATACGCATACACATATATATATAACACATACACATAAAGTGAGGAGACTTGAGATCTGAGATAGCCTCAACTAGAGTAGTTCATATATCTGCGATCCCTCCATGTATTAGTAGCAGAGCAGGAACTAGGTCTCAGATCTTCGGCTTGACGTCTAAGTGTTCTTTCCATGGTTTTAGTCTTCCTAAGGCCTAAGCACAGTGACAGCGTAGTTCTTCTGGCTATCATGACACTACTATCAGCAAGTGCTAGACAGCTTAGTAAGTGTTCAGTAACTTACCAAGCTGATTAATTCTATCCAACTGATTAGGGTCATGGGAAATGATACTTCCAGTGTTGAAATAATTCTCTCTTACTGAGATCTTACAACGGAAGAATTCTATATTGTAAGCAAAAATAAGGACACTGGATTATGAAATACCTATCTTAAATTTAATTCAAATATTTCATCTGAAAATCATTAAAGTACTTGCACTTATTGTGAATTAAATTGAATTAATCTACAAATACAAAAACTTTCTTTGTACACAGAGGGGTTTAAGGCTGCAAGCTTATAAGTCTCAGTTAATAGTCAAACCCAACTGATCTGATTCTAGAGCCCAACCTCTTAATCACGACAACTCAGAAATGTAAAACTGCTTCGTATAATTTTATTAAGTGATCATACAGGATAGGCTTTATGAGATCTGCTGATATTCACATTTCTTGGTAGCTTAGAAACTTCAAGTTTCCTTAAAGTAAGCTATACAAAAGCCAAGAATGTATAAGTCCCTACGAATTTCTAAGATCCATTCTCAAAGAGTTTCTGTTCAATTTTTATGTAAAAATGAATAACCTCATTTCATGAGGAAAATTAACTGAATAACGAACACACTATAGATCAATTCTCAAGGTATCCTTAAGAAAGGATGCTTTTTAAAAAAAGTCACAACTTTACTGTAATTACTAGCTTAATGTCTACCCTCCCTGACAGACTCTAACCTGAAGGTGACATCAGTCATATTTATGACTACAGCCCCCTATGCCTAGTGTAGTGCCTGACACACACAGCAGACTGTCAATAAGAATTTACAGAATGAATGAATGGGACATACTCTTTTATCTATTATATTTATTTAGTAAAGATCCCTAGCACATGTGTGCTAAGTCGCTTCAGTTGTGTCCAACTTTTTGTGTCCTTACTGACTGTAGCCTGCCTAGTTTCTCCTCTGTCCATGGAATTCTCTAGGTAAGAATATTGGAGAGAGTTGTCATGCCCTCCTCCAGGCACTTGCCTGACCCAGGGATTGAACCTGTGTCTCCTCCACTGGCAGGGGGGTTCTTTATCACTAGCACCACCTGGGGAGCCCAAAGATCCCTAGTAGTAGCAACTAAATATTGCTTGTAACATTTATTTTACATAAGACTTAATACATTTTTATCATTATTTAATATATTAATTTTTAAGATGTCACAATTTTTCTTCAAATGATCCTTGTGATTTTTATCAGCAAGAATTCCTTCTTTATAAACTTCTGTCTTAGGTTCTTACAAGAATGGATCTTGAAAGGTACTCCATTTTATTTTCCACATTTAAAAGCTTCTTTTGTCTATGAACTGAAAATAATTTTTCCTTCCCACCATTATAAATAATAACTTTTTATTAAAATTTACCTTTCTGAAACTTCCAATTCCACACCATTGCTAATCATCATTTATTCTGATAGTGGTAGCCCCCGAACTTCTTTTAGAAGCCACTGTATCACAACATACCAAGCAGATACCGATTCACTAAACTGAAAAGTTACAGTTATGTCCATCATAAAAATGATGACTATTAGTAGACTTTTGTTCGCTTAGAAACGAGGGTCATTTTTCATTCATTTTAGTAAAAGAAAGGCTATGTATCCCCTTCCATCTGTGATGTTTACATAAGTATGTGGTTAAACATCTTTATGTGGCTAAATGCCCAATTCTCCACCTGCCCATGGACCACTCGAAGCTAACTGCATAGAACCTAAAAGAGCCATTATAGAAATGTGATGTCATGAAAACTGCAAGGCCCGCTGCCCAGCCAGGATCATTTTCCTCTAGACACTCCTCCTGGGAGGATGGGAATGACATCTTTCTCCTAGCGGTGACAAACAAACTGCCATATCAGCTGAGCTAAGATCTTCAAATCAGAATACTTGAAAGGGAGGCTGGAGTCCTTCTGGGTGCACCCAGGAAAAAATTACAATAGAAGTCACTGCAGAGACTGAAGTCAATATCACCATCTTGAGGAGGAAATTAACAACAGACTTACCCTGGATTTTTGCCACTTGAAAAATATTTATAGTTACTTAATTTTTAAAATAGCTTATATATTTTTGTAGTAAACTAGGGGAAAGAACATGTCTAATCTAAAAGTAAACCTTTCTGATTTTAGGTTCTTACTAGATTGCATGCTCTGATTCAATCTGCTTTCATATTATCAGCTTAATAAAGAAAAGTGAGTCTTCAATGAGTTTTTTTTTAATGTTGACAGATCTAACTTAGAAACAAACTACCTTTATCATTTTTTAAACATCACTTCCCTTAGACAAGATTCACTGTGTCCTACAGAAAAAGTGTAAACGTTTAGTCATCCAAATGGTCTATCATATATATTTTCAAAAATCTAATAAATATGCACATTTCAGAATAAGCTATAAAAGAAACAAATTTTACAGTTATTTCTTTCAAAAAGGGATAAAAGTTGATTAAGGAAATCATACTATCATTAAAAAATGTCTCTATGTAACAACTCAATGATATAAAGCGAGAGATAAATAAATCCCTGTGCTGGCCTGACACTAGAATGGAATAGTTGCTAAGGAGAGGAAAGTGCTTAGTTCATGGATGACATCTATTTTGATAATCTTAAATTCAGCTGAAGAAATCAGGGCCATCATTCACTGCATTCAATCTTAAAACGTAAGAATTCTCTCCAGAAAATGAAATTCTTACAAGAACATGACTTTAACAAGGCTTTGCTGCAATTCTTAAGAACATCTAAGAAAACAGAATAGCAGCAGAAAAAAAACTTCCGTGGTTAGAATTCAGTCTTTCTGCATGCTTCGATTAGAAGATATTCATTTAATAAATGATACATATTTAAAGTTCAGAAGACAAGTCATCAGTTACCTTAGTAAATAAATATGAGATCCCTGCTTCCCTGCTTTCCTCACACACCTGCTTATGCCTTTCTAAAGTATTGGCTCCAGTTGCAGTTTTATCTACACTGTAATCACCATCTACACTGCGCATTTAAGAGCAGTTAGGAAGCACCTCTGGTTTGAATGGCACCATCTTCCTTTGGGCACTCAGCTGTCCGGACAGCACAGCAGACTATCCATAGACTGAGCTCAGGGAGGTCAGATGCCGCCGTCCAGGGCACTAGGCTCGCTGTCAGCGTGAGAATGTTCATATGGTGACAGATGCTGTGTGAGGTGCTTGTCACATGTGCTAGTCCTGACATGTTTGTTACTAAGCTCTAGAAAATACGGTCACATTCAACTAACATCATTTTGACACCTCTAATTGCAAAAGAAAAATTACCCAAACTATGTCAATCTCAAAAATTGTTAAGTCTGACACAGAATCACAATCTATTACTAATATCTGGCCTTCATCACACTGTCCAGTTATCACAAAGCTACTATGTCCACAGAGACACTCAAGTAAGCTCTGATAAACACTGATTTTGGATTTCAACCTTTATAATTTACTAATTCCACTCCTGTCCAAAGTTACTATAATGAATCATGGATCTGACAGGACACAGATATTCAAATAAAAGGGTATACAGGAGCCAAACACAAAGAGGATAAAACTATTAAGTTTCAGGTCACTTGAAGGACATAAAAATGTAGCCAAATTTGAATTATTTTCTCAGCGCAAACATGTGAAAGGCAGAGAGAGAGGTCTGATTGTTTCACTACAATTTGATTCTGTGCTATATTATGAACAGCTACTCCATTTTATTTTGGCTACATAAATATCTTAAGAACTTCATATTTTCCACAGAGGTATAGTAATAATGATATGTTTTAAAGGCTTAATGTTAGACTCAGTGTATTTGATTATTTAATATTATACTTTCTTTCTTCCTCCCTATCATCTTATAATGTAATTAAAAAGGAAGCAGGAATCAACAGGCTACTTCACTGAAAAATTTATGACATTTACTTTGAATGAGGAGCAGCTATGAAACTAATTCAGTTTGGCAGAAACTTTACTCAAGGAACATTTAAAATATGCTATTTTAAAATGATGATTAACTATAGCACAACTATAAAAAACTGAATGTGTTAAACTGATTTTCACACTTAATTTTATTTTCTTATCAACATTAAGCATTATAAAAATCTCTTATCTACAAAACCATTCCTTACGTTTATCTTATTATAGATGTAAATCATAGACATATAAATTCAAACACTTGGCATTAATTTTGTCCTCGACTTTAAAAGCTCTAAAATTTTAATTCAGATACAACGGGTTGGTATGCTTCACACACACACACACACACACACACTCACACACACACAGTAAGTTAAAGGGAAACTCTTACCGCGGGTTTTCTTTTGCCAGTCAGTTCTTCCACAGCTCTCCCGGCAGGGCCTTCCTCTGTTGAGCAGACAGCAGCCAAATCACAACATGACTTTTGGATGCTCACGTCTTCAGATGGGAGTTTTCGGCCAATTGCCAGTTGAGAATTTAAACTGAAACTAAATTACCCAAACTTGATTAAATTGTTTCCACACCCACTAACTGATAATGAGTAAAGACTCTAAGCTGGAATATTAAGTGAGTTGAGTTTGATTCACCTCTTTTCAAGCAATCATTAACATGTTTAAGAAGAAATGCTAGGATAAAAAATATTATCTACAGAGAACTGTTTTAAGTAAACTTCAACTGTTTCCAAAAAGTTCCCACAATTATTCTGTAACCCAAGTTAATATATGACAAAGATGGTATTTATTCAATGATGTATCTATAAAATATAGAGTCACAAATTTAAATTCTGTCATTGAATCTGCCTGAAAACTAATTATAATATGGAGAAACACTCTGACAGTATCATCTATATTTATATAAAGTATTTGTTAAGTCATCACCTACTTGCAGTCCACACCATTAAGAAGTTAAAGGTTACATGCCCTGCCTGCAAGCATCATCCTCTGTACTGAGAAGAAAAATGTCTGGCTACCACTTCCAATTACACTGCACCAACAACTCTGCCCCCTTTCTGCACCAGCTGAGGCTCCTTTTCTCTCAATTATTACAGTTGATCTTTGTAGCACCTGTCAATTATATATGGTCTTCAATCACTGGGCTTTCTGATTAAGTTGTACAGCCTCTCTCTGTTCTGATGCTTCTCAAGTATTTGGCATATTACATTGTTCCCACCTGTGGTTAAGACATTCCCTCAGATCCCCAGTAGCATTTCTGCCCAGTCAGAAGTTGGCCCATTCAATAACATTTTTTCCCTGACAATGTAAAGCTTCAGTAAATATACAATAAAGCTAAAATGAAGACAGGAAAGAAAAGCAAAACACTGTCTTACCTTCCCGAGGTATCATATTTACTACTGATTAAAAACAGTTTCTGAATGTCACCTATAACAGATGCAGACCCAGTGTACATAATTAGACAGTCACGCAGGACTCAGATCAGAACGCTGACCGTGACACACCCCTATCCTCAGATTCCATGCCCCCCCTCCTCTCACACACATGAAGGCAAGTGCGCGTGCATCTCTAGCCCACCCACACCCTGAGAGGTTCCTCCCATCAGTAACCTGGTATTATATACAAGGTATCACATACAAGAGGACATAAAGTAAAGGGTCAATTTACAGTTAAACCAGGAGAAACGGACTTCAGAACAAAGCCCAAAGCTTACCAAAACTGCTGTGTCTTAAGAGTTAATCACACTGACCTCAAATAGTTTGATATCCTAGAAAAAGGCTTACTCCATTCTATCCAATAATTTTAATCCCAAATCCTCAGCAGCAATAACACGTAAGAACTATTCAGAGATGAACAGAGTTCTTTCCTGGATAGTAGGAGCTACAACGTTAACCTCCTTTCTCAAGGAGTTTTATAATATAAAACTTTGAACATGGGGATTGTGGGAGAAGACAGTTCATGAAGATGTATGACTGGTAGATTTCCAAGAAAGAAACAAGCACACAGTGGCAGTTTAAATTGTTTGAATAGATTTGTCACATGTGGGGTGATCTGAGAAGACTTTCTATAAAGACATATTTTGAAAGCAGAAAATATACAACCATTTTATTATTACTGAGCCTGATGAAGCCCACAGAGCAAAACTTAATTAAATATAGACTATGACTGTGGGAGTATTCATGCCCTTACTCTGGAATAAGATCAAAGATAAATTCCTTAGTCAAATGAAATTGCAGAACATGAGATATTTTAAAAATCAAGCCTTCAGTGTAAGAGAAACAATTCTAAACTTGTTCATGTCACTCATCCTAAAGATTCCAATCATCATCGTAGTGATTTAATTTAATTTTTAGTACGAGACATATTCTGAAAAGTTACTATCACAGTAACAAAATCATGAACCAGAAAGCACAAAAGCTGCTTCTGGTGTGAACAACATTATTGATAATGCACCTACATAACAGAGCTAGTTTCATACTCCAGCAATGATGACTTGTCAAGTGTTTGTGTGCCTACATATAATCTTAAATACATTCTACTAGTTCACTTATAACAGTTTTAACATTTAACGCCACCCCTCATTTTAATGGAGAAACAGGTCTAGCAGTAATATGATATTACTTGTCCAAAGTCACACATCTAGATAGCAGCAAAATCAAGACCCCTTAAGAACCAATGTTTCTTTTACTATAATTAAGTAAAGAAAGAATTATGCCTAAGAAAGATATAATTTTATTAAAAAGATGTAAACCTTTTAACCTCAACATTAAATCTCAAACATACAGATCCCTAGCTCCAAAGATGCAAAGACTCAATTCATGAAGTTAGGGGAAGAAGAATGTATGATTAATTTAAACCCCACAGGCATTTAGTCTTATACCCAAATCTTAAAACACTCAGAACATGAGTTTGAGGAATATATAAAATTTCATCTAAAGTTTCTCTATAGGCCAGTATCACTGATGAACATAGATGCAAAAATCCTCAACAAAATTTTAGCAAACAGAATTCAACAGGACATTAAAAAGCTCATACACCATGATCAACTTGGGTTTATTCCAGGGATGCAAGGATTCTTCAATATACACAAATCAATCAATGTGATACACCATATTAACAAATTGAAAAATAAAAACCATATGATCTCAATAGATGCAGAAAAAGTCTTTGACAAAATTCAGCACCCATTTATGATTAAAACTATTCAAAAAATGGGCACAGAAGGAACCTACCTCAACACAGTAAAGGCCATGTATGATACGCCCACAGCAAACATTATTCTCAGTGGTGAAACACTGAAAGCATTCCCCCTAAGATCAGGAACAAGACAAGGGTGTCCACTTTCATCCCTATATTATTCAACATAGTTTTGGAAGTCCTAGCTACAGCAATCAGAGAAGAAAAGAAATAAAAGGAATCCAGATCAGAAAAGAAGTAAAGCTCTCACTGTTTGCAGATGACATGATACTGTACATAGAAAACCCTAAAGATACTATCAAACAATTACTAGAGCTAATCAGTGAATTCAGCAAAGTCACAGGATACAAAATCAATACACAGAAATAACTTGCATACCTATATACCAACAATGAAAAATCAGAAAGAGAAACTTAGGAATCAACCCTATTCACCACTGAAGCAAAAAGAATAAAATATCTAGGAATAAACTTACCTAAGGAGACAAAAGAACTGTACACAGAAAATTGTACGACACTAATGAAAGAAATCAAAGATGACATAAACAGATGGAGAGATATTCCAAATTCCTGGGTAGGAAGAATAAAGGTAGGAATAAATAAAATTGTCATTCTGAAAATGACAATACTATCACATGCAATCTACAGATTCAATGTGATCCCCATCAAATTACCAAGGGCATTTTTCACAGAACTAGAACAAAAAATTTCACAATTCATATGGAAACACAAAAGACCCTGAATAGCAAAAGCAGTCTTGAGAAAGAAGAATGGAGGTGGAGGAATCAACCTTCCTGACTTCAGATTATATGACAAAGGTACAGTCATCAAGACAGTATGGTACTGGCACAAAAACAGAAATACAGACCAAATGGAACAAGACAGAAAGCCCAGAAATAAACCCATGCACCTATGGGTATCTTATTTTTGACAAAAGAGGCAAGAATATACAATGGGGCAAAGACAGCCTCTTCAATAAATGGTGCTGGCAAAACTGGACAGCTACATGTAAAAGAATAAAATTAGAACACTTCCTAACACCAGACACAAAGATGAATTAAAAATGGATTAAAGACCTAAATGTATGACCAGAAACTATAAAACTCATAGAGGAAAACATAGGCTCGATGACATAAATCAAAGCAAGATCCTCTATGACCCACCTCCAAGAGTAACAGAAATAAAAATAAAAGTAAACAAGTGGGACCTGATTAAACTTGAAAGCTTTTGCACAGCAAAGGAAATGATCAGCAAGGTGAAAAGACAGCTCTCAGAATGGGAGAAAATAATAGCAAATGAAACAACTGACTAAGGATTAATTTCCAAAATATACAAGGAACTCATACAACTCTACCAGAAAAACAAACAACCCAATCAAAAAGTGGGAAAAAGACCTAAACAGACATTTCTCCGAAGAAGACATACAAATGGCTAACAAATACATGAAAAGATGCTCAACACAGCTCATTATCAGAGAAATGCAAATCAAAATTGCAGTGAGATATCACCTCACACTGGTCAGAATGGCCATCGGAGTATTACTCAGCCATTAAAAAGAATACATTTCAATCAGTTCTAATGAGGTGGATGAAGCTGGAGCCTATTATACAGAGTGAAGTAAGCCAGAAAGAAAAACACCAATACAGTATACTAACACATATATATGGAATTTAGAAAGATGGTAACAATAACCCTGTATACGAGACAGCAAAAGAGACACTGATGTACAGAACAGTCTTTTGGACTCTGTGGGAGAGGGAGAGGGTGGGATGATTTGGGAGAATGGCATTGAAACATGTATAATATCATATATGAAACGAGTTGCCAGTCCAGGTTCAGTGCACGATACTGGATGCTTGGGGCTGGTGCACTGGGACGACCCAGAGGGATGGTATGGGGAGGGAGGAGGGAGGAGGGTTCAGGATGGGGAACACATGTATACCTGTGGTGAATTTATTTTGATATATGGCAAAACCACTACAATATTGTAAAGTTAAAAAATAAAATAAAATTAAATTAAATTAAAAAAAAAAGTCTACAAACCATATATGCTGGAGAGGGTGTGGAGAAAAGGGAACGCTCTTGCACTGTTGGTGGGAATGTAAATTGATATAGCCACTATGGAAGATAGTATGGAGATTCCTTAAAAAAAAACTAAAAATAAAACTACCAGCAATCCCACTCCTAGGCATATATACTGAGGAAACCAAAACTGAAAAAGACACATGTATCCCATTGTTCATTGCAGCACAATTTACAATAGCTAGAATGTGGAAGCAACCTAGATGTCCATCGACAGACGAATGGATAAAGAAGTTGTGGTACATATACACAACGGAACATTACTCAGCCATAAAAAGGAATGCATTGAGTCAGTTCTGATGAGGTGGATTAACTTAGAGCCTATTATACAGAGTGAAGTAAGTCAGAAAGAGAAAGATAAATATCATATACTAATGTATATATACAGAATCCAGAAAAATTGTACTGAAGAACTTATTTGCAGGGCAGCAATGGAGAAACAGACATAAGAGAACAGATTTATGGACATGGGGAGAGGGGAGGAGAGGGTGAGATGTATGGCAAGAGTAACATGGAAACTTACATTATCATGTGTAACACAGATAGTAAATCGGAATTTGCAGTACGTCTCTAAACCCAAACAGGGGCTCTGTATTAAGCTAAAGGGGTGGGATAGGGAGGGAGATAGGAGGGAGGTTAAAAAGGGAAGGGATATATGCATACAAACTCCGGGAGTTGGTGTTGGACAGGGAGGCCTGGCGTGCTGCAATTCATGGGGTCGCAAAGAGTCGGACATGACTGAGCAACTGATCTTATCTTATCTTATCTTATGGCTGATTCATGTTGACATTTGACAGAAAACAACAAAATTCTGTAAAACAATTATCCTTCAATTAATAAATAAATTTTTAAAAATTACACACACACATGCAAAGTCTCTAATACAAAAGTCAATTTTGTAGATTTCCCCGTGGCATCACATCTATTTTTATTTTACCTCCTGGCATTCTTTTTATTTAGTTTTTCTTAGGACTGTCTAGCAATTAAACCATGCTACATGGATGGATAGCATTAGAAATTAAAGTCTTATCTTGATTGCTTGATATAACTCATCTTGACTATATATAAACTGACAGTAAGAGAAGTTCAGAAAATTTGTAAATGAGAAATATAAAAATAGTCAAAACTGCTTAGATTTAGTTATAAGGATAAAAGTTGGCACTAACTCAATTTAGATTTGTCTACTCAGTCATAATTCATAAGATGTTTCCAGTCAAACACAACACACTTTTTTAGTTCAGTTAGTCTCCAAAGTCAGAGCACTCTTTAGGTAACACCAAAGATCATTCACTAAAATTCTCAGAACAGGCAACGACACCAACATATTAGCGCCTCCCACCACCACAACCACATGCTTACTCAGACCACAGCCAAAGAGCATGAAATAATCTTACCTAACTTATTATTAATAAATATAATTTATTAAAAATAGAATATTTCTGAATATAAAATCAAGATTTATGCTATTTAAGCAAAAAATATGTGCTTAAGGAGTCTTATATTCCATTTGGTCACAAAGTAACATCTCCATATATTATATGTCTATTGCATATATATATATGTACACACATGTGTATACATATACATGCATGTATTTATTTATACTAAAGAGCAGTCCTCTTAAAATCATGTGTTTATTAGAATGTGTAATTTTTTTAAGTTTTCCTCAATGTACAAAGTTGTGTGTGTGTCTACTTTTTTTTACCAAGAATTGTAAAATATAGGGTGTCCATATTTAGATCTACCTGTTGAAGTATTCTACAGAGCTGGTGTATTGATGTGACAACATATGTAAGAAGAAATAGTTTCTTTATATCACATGATTCATAGCAACCCTTGAGAAAGTAGGATTTTTAAAATCAGCCAAAGAAATATGCCTCATCCTTTTCATAAATTTACTACATTTACAAGAAAGTTATTTGGGGGCAAGTTATTTATCTCTACGGAGAAGGCAATGGCAACCCACTCCAGTACTCTTGCCTGGAAAATCCCATGGACAGAGGGGCCTGGTAGGCTGCAGTCCATGGGGCGGCTAGGAGTCAGACACGACTGAGCAACTTCACTTTCACTTTTCACTTTCATGCATTTCATGGCAACCCACTCCAGTGTTCTTGCCTGGAGAATCCCAGGGACGGGGGAGCCTGGTGGGCTGCCGTCTATGGGGTCGCACAGAGTCGGACACGACTGAAGTGACTTAGCAGCAGCAGCAGTTTCTCCAGTGAAAAATGAAGGTAACAACAGCAACTCAGCTCACAGGCTTGCTGTGAACACAAGGTAAGTTAACAGCTGTCCACTGGCTGGAGGAGTGAGCCAGACACACATCAGTTTTCAGAGCAGTCACAATCATGACCACAACCACCACCACCTTTGAAAGCACCTCAAAGGGGTCTTAGTAAAAATGCAGAGTAAACCCCACTCCCAGAGATTCTATTTCACTATCACATCCGAAGTGTAAAAATAATGTATTAAAGAGAAAGCAAAGAAATATGCAAAACACTGCACCAACACGGCCTTATGCATACAGTACCAAGTAGCAAAACACTTTAAAAAAGAAAAAGCTACACCTTCCAAAGTCCAACAATAGCTTTATTTCCTTCTCTAAAACACACATGAACCATCCCCAAAGCCAAGAGCTATTTTCCAAAGAGCCAACTAACCCTACAGGTAGACAGGAACGCAGAAGGAAGTAAGGGGTCCTGGCTTGAACAACAGTTAAAGAAGCTTAAACACACCAGTCCTTCTTGGGTACAGAGTAGCAAGCAATTCTGCAAAAACTCTTGTGAGTTAAGCAATTACCAAACATTTGCTCACTCACTCTAAGTGGGATTCTCTGCTAAATGTCGAGGGGGATAGAAGCATGAAGTATGAAACGTTATGGAATCTCATCATGAAAACAGCCTCTCAGCTTCTTCCAAGCATCACAGTAGTCCTGCTCCAGCTCCTGAGTAGTGTGTGCTAGGAACTCAGACAAAGGATTCAAGTTAGGGTTGATTACGAAGCCTTCACAGAAGAAAAAGGTCTTTGCTAGACCTTATAACAAATAAGATTTTTATAGGTAGAGATAAACTGAATTTCAGGCTGAAGAAAACAGCATGAGCAGGAAGCAGAACCTTGGAAAACTCCCACTCTCCCAGGAGAGCACATGCACTGCAGAGCACCCACACCGTGTCCACGAAGGGCAAGCAACCATCTCACGTTCTCTGCTCAGAAACCCAAGCAATCCTTCAGAAAGCCCGATTTGGCAAGGGTGTGCCTAACGGGGTATGTTACGACAGTCCAACCCTGGCTTTGAAAAGGTACAGAGACAGGAATCCAAAGGATCATTTTAATCCATCATTCAGCGGTGAGGAACAAAACAGGTATCAAAGATGATTCAAGTTTTAAGTCTGGTTTTTTCCAGAAACTCTCTATTCCACCCTGCCAGCTCAGGATGAAGGAGGTGGTAGACAGCCGAAGCTGCTGAAAGGGGTCATGGGGTGGTCTTGGCATCAGGCAATGAGGACCACCCCGTGGCACGAAAGGCAGAGGGTAACCCTGGCAAAGACTGGGCAGTGTGAGCCTGTCTGCTGGAGCCAAACACTCACAGCTGTTTTTTTCTTGATGACACTTCAAAAGGCCTTAAGGGTGTGACTCAGAAAGAAAGAAAGAAAGAACAAAACAGTTTAAGACTTGGAAAGTCTAAAAATGACAATGACTGGTTGAAAGATGATGTTCCCTGTATTTAGTAGGATGTACAAATGCATTTTAATACGGTTTATAACATATTCACAAATTCAACCTGTCCAACAAAAAGAATCAACAATAAAACTTTTATTCAGTACAAATAAAGGTATCAAGTACTTGCAAACAAAAAAAATAATAAAGCTCATTTATTTCATTGAAAGAACCTTTGCTTTTTAGATTAGTTTCACCTTTAAATATCACATTGTTCTTACGTGTAAGAAGAATTTAAGTCATATTTGCTTCTCGTTTAAACCCTGCCTCTACCCACCCGGCACCCTGGCCTTCCTTGGAAAGTTGCTCATAGGCAATGTTCATAGACTTCCCTTATGTCGCGTGCGCTGATCTTAGCCAAGCAGGTCGCATCACTGAGATGGCTCCTCAGAAGCAAAGGCCACACTGTTTTCAGCTTGGCCCACCAAAACTCAGTGACACTAAATGTGTGCTTATGAAATGAATGATATCCCCTAACCCAATGTGCACACGAATTAAGTAAAAGCTATGCCAAATTATAGGATTTTGTAACAATAAACACGTGATTTCCTAGGGCACCCATACAGTACCGTTCAGGTTGCTGATGGCCCTGCAACAGCGCCGCACTCACAAGCTCGTGCACTCTTTGGAGATATTAATAAAACATTTCAACACAATTAGTTTTGCTGGCTGAAAAAAGATGCTTTTCACATTTCACTAAATATATTTTTCTTGCATCTGAATTTGCATTTTCAGTCTTCAAAAATAGTCCACATTTTGTTCATTTGCTCAAAATTAATTTATAATATCTTGTTATATACCCTTTATTTCTAAAAAGTTAAAGCAATATTAAAAGCTACCATTTAAAAGCTATCATATTTTAGGGATAGTAACACATGCTGCTGCTGCTAAGTCGCTTCAGTCGTGTCTGACTGTGCGACCCCACAGACGGCAGCCCACCAGTCGCACATGGTATCACACTAAAATAGGCAAATGTCAGTTCCAAAGCAAACAGGTCACTTATCTTAAAACATAAGGAAAAACTAGCATCTGTTAACCTCTCTCCTGTACCCGATTTAAGATCCTCACTCAAACCCTGGGAGGCAGATGGGGCACAGCCGCTTTAGAGCTGTCAGCGTGCTCAAGGCCCCAGAGCTCCTAAATGACCCATCACAGTCCCCATGTCATCTGTCTATGCTCCTCCTTTTTACAGTAACTCTGGAAAACTGCCGGTACCATTTTTTTTTTTTTTAAAGGGCAAGGGAATAGGGGGTAGGCAGGACAGGGAGGGGCAGTAGGTGATAAAGGTAAACACTGTAAAGCCCCACCACTCTCCTGGAAGCACTCTGCAAGAGAACCTGCTTTTCCTCACTTTGTTCAAGGGCAGCCCTCCCCGCATGCCAGCAGCCATATGAATTCATATCATGCCTTGAAAAATGGAAACAGTATTTTCAAAAACTCAAAAAAACAGAGTCTACTGAGAACTGTTTTTTGTGAGGACAGATGGCCCTATGACACACACACACCCCAATAACCCCTGAAGATATTAACAATAGTCACCAACAATCCAGAGTTCTTATATATATATGACTTTTAAGAATTTTACTCTAAGAAAGGTTGAGATGAAATGTTCAAGCAATCAAAGAAGGCAAGCATTTATTACCTGGAAAACTTACTGATTGCATGTCTAACGATTCTAGATGAATAAATTACTAATTTATCTACAAACTTTCAAGAGGTATTTATGCTATCATTTTATACTTTCACAAAAGGATACTGCAGTGTGAAATCAGCCACTATAAATTTAGTGGAAAACACCAATTATTACAATTTCCAAATAGTATAAAGTTTTTAATTTTAAGAAAAAGAAATCCACAGGCCCCTTTTTAACACAAGCTGGCAATAAACCATACCCCTGTCAAAGTTTACAAAAAAAAGTATTTCAGAATAGAATAGCCTACAGTACTTCAAAAGTGAGGGTGAAATTGTTGTTTCAGTTTACTCCTCTCTTCCCTCCCGCTTCCTGTATCTCTGCATACTGACAGTTAAGATTTTCCCATTTACTTGAAGATGCTGCTGTACCATCTAGTCCAACAAAGTGAAACAGGTTTACATTTCAAGTGTCCATAGGGTCTTAGGAGTTTTGAGGTTCTCAATCCCAAACTGCATGCAGGTTGGATCTTTAAGAAATGCTACAGCTTTGGGGTCAAAGCACAGTTTGTCTAGCATTTTAAACAGGATTTCACATGATCATTAGCATGGAAGCAGGCAATTTAACACGTGTGACCCTTTGTACGGCAACAACTTTTAAACACAGTGGTCAAGAATAGTCATTTATTTGCTTTGTTACCTTGATTGAGGGGAAAAAAATTCACAAGACGACCTATTCTATACAAAGAATTTATATAACACTGAAAAATTAGCAAACAAAGTTTAGTTGAAGGGGAACCAAATAATGAAAAGTCAGAGCCTGGTCAAACAGAGAAGCAAGCTGGCAACCAAAAGGCATCAGCCATTTTGGCCTGGATTTGCTTGTAATGACTGTGTGACCCAGATACTGAAATATTTGGCTAATACTTAGAAATCTAAAAACTGAAATAAATGAACTATATGGTCAGCTGGTTAAACATTTTAGTCAAAACAACAGGTACTTAAGATAGCATTTTCTACACAAAGATTTTTTATAATTTTAAAAATAAGTATTTTTTGCTTTGTAAATAATTTCAATAAATTATAATTCACTTTTCTAATCAGATAATAAGGATGATACTCTCTACTGGAGATTATGGTACAAAAATTCTTTGAAGAGCAGAATGAGAATATACATTTTTAAAAGTAAAGCTTATTTAAAGATATGTAACCTAACCTTGTTACATTTATGATCAACATAATAACTTTTTCTACAATGAGATGTCTATTAAGTGACAAGAGAATTTTTGGAAAAAGAAAATCTTCCACCAGAAGCTATAAAAATTAATATTCTTTTTTAGAGGCAAAATCAGACTAATTCGAAAACTGGCAGTTAGGAAACTAGTAAGTACCTGGCTTTATTTAAATACTTTTAGAAAATTACAAAATTAGTTTTACCTATTCCTGGCTTTTAAAGAAAAGTGGTATATATACTTTTTTATATTTTCTTAACTGCTTACAATAACTGTATTATATGTGTTATTGAGAGAAGAGGATTTAAAACATCAGAATGTAAAATGTAAAAACAATTTCTGATCTGATCTCTTCCTGATCATGAATGTAAAAGTCAAATAATGCTTTTAAGACAGTAATGCTTTCAAGGATCCATGATCTACTCATATGGGTCTTAGAGTCAGAGTTCTCTCTGACATCAGCTGTGTCTTGTTTCTGCCGTACTTGGCTGGGAACTGGTTAAGAGAGAACCACCAAATGCCCACCTACAGTGCCTGGGTTCCCTGCTCCCCGCACACTTCCATCCACTCTTGAGCTCCCAGCCATGCACATGCAGACAGCTGAAGTTGCCAGAGGTAAGCTCTGAGACACAAATTATTCCGGAGACAGTGAATCTCTCTTTAAACTAAAAATAACACCTAGGTAGTTATGTATTTCTTATGTAAAAAAATATCCTTCATTTCCTCTTTCCTTTTCTTTTTTCCTTCCTTCTTTTGATGTTTGCTTTACCTATAAATAATTCTGATCTTTTATCTTCATATTGTGTGATATGATGTACTAGCCACCCCTCTCCCACTTAGAGGAGCACAAACTCTCTAGAACTCCAGTCTCCAGGTCGTCTCCCTAAATACTCTCACTCTTCGTGTCAGAGCTCTTACAGGTATCTGGTGACGCGACCCCTGATACAACAGACAGCAGCCCTAAGAACACAGAAGACATTGCTGGCTAAGAAAATACAGCAGTAGATGAGGCATTCAGGGAACTGTACTTCTAAAACGTCCCCCCCTCCTGCATCTTCTAATTTAACTAGGAAACTATTTCTAGAACCAGTGAGCCAACTGTAAATTCTTACCATTACAAAGGAAAAGTGTTTCTTAATAACATGCTATTGAAACAACATGGTTTAGATCTAAGTTTCCACCAGTCAATCTAGAATGTGCTGTGTGCTTGCCAAGTTGCTTTAGTTGTGTCCGACTCTCTGCAACCCCATGGACTGCAGCCTGCCAAGTTCCTCTGTCCATGGGATTTCCCAGACAAGAACAATGGATTGGGTTGCCATTTCTTTCTACAAGGGATCTTCCCAACCCAGGGATTCAACCTGTGTCTCTTATGTCTCCTGCATTGGCAGGTGGGTTCTTTACCACTAGCGCCACCTGGGAAGCCCCAATCAAGAACACTAAGATCCAGTCTTTTGGACTCTGTGGGAGAGGGCAAGGGTGGGATGATTTGGGAGAATGGCATTGAAACATGTATATTATTATATGTGAAACTAATCGCCAGTCCAGGTTCGATGCATGATACAGGATGCTTGGGGCTGGTG
Organism: Bubalus bubalis; assembly: GCF_019923935.1. NCBI lineage: Eukaryota > Metazoa > Chordata > Mammalia > Artiodactyla > Bovidae > Bubalus > Bubalus bubalis. Next base: position 49,909,436 of record NC_059170.1, on the reverse strand, counting down.
CACTGGGATGACCCAGAGGGATGCTATGGGGAGGGACGTGGGAGGGGGATTCAGGATGGGGAACACGTGTACACCCGTGGCAGATTCATGTCGATGTATGGCAAAACCAATACAATATTGTAATTAGCCTCCAATTAAAATAAATAAATTTATATTAAAAAAAGAATAGTAAGATCCTAAATACTCAGTCACCTTTCAAATCTGATGTTGATTAATAAGCAGTGTGAGCAAAGTAACATGTACCAAATGAGCACACATCAGGCATGTACAGACTTGTCTACAAGCTTTACCATATAAATTAAGATGTAAATTCTTTTAAAACTAAGTTCTCCCTAGAATACTTAATGGAATCCAACAAAACGATAACGATTAGCTCAATACACAAATTATTTTTTAAGGAGCAATGCTTTCTAAGTTATTCTATATAATAGTCATTGCCTAACATTAAGCCCAGGCTACTAAGAGGATTCTGGAGATGCTCTTGTAGTCGAGTTCTACAGATGGAACAACGACAAGACTGGTGTTATATTTCTGTCAAATCCCTTGTTCACCTCCCAAATTTCAAATCTATCCAACTCAGCTGCTGAATCCATCATCTCCAACCTGATCCACAGAAACAGCTTCTAACAACAGGCCTCTACATTCACTGCAGTCAGATTCATGGTTTCCAGATGAAAACAAATCACATTACATCTCCGTTACAACCTTCCCATGACTTCCATATTCTTTAGGATAAAGGTCGAACTCCTGAACAAAATCAAGTAATCTGTTTCCTGAATTCCTCTCCACTGTCACTTCTCTTCCTTCTCAATGCCAGCCACCCTGGAATCCTTTAACATCTTTCTCTTGCTTTTATAGAGACTATTTCTGCTGCCTGCCGTGCTCTTTGACTCATGGATTCCAAACAACCTCAGCCTAAAAATTAACTTCTTCTGTCCTTCCCTGACTTGCCCATTAGTGCTGCCCACCAGTACAGGGCTGGGTTAGGTCTACCCATTGCTGCTGCTGCTGCTGCTAAGTCACTTCAGTCGAATCCGACTCTGTGCGACCCCATAGATGGCAGCCCACCAGGCTCCGCCGTCCCTGGGATTCTCCAGGCAAGAATACTGGAGTGGGTTGGCATTTCCTTCTCCAACACATGAAAGTGAAAAGTGAAAATGAAGTTGCTCGGTCGTGTTTGACTCCTAGCGACCCCATGGACTGCAGCCTACCAGGCTCCTCCGTCCATGGGATTTTCCAGCCAAGAGTACTTGAGTGGGGTGCCATCGCCTTCTCCGAGGTCTACCTGTTACATACTCTCATATCACCTTATGACTTTCTTCTCCCTTAACGTTCATATGAGTTTCCAGTGTTTCCCAAAGTTTCTGGTTTTACAAGGATATAGAACTTATTTACTGTTTTACAATATCATATAACATAATGCCCGGCACACAATAAGAACATTTAGTAAATATTTGTTGAGTAAATGAATCTCAATTAAAGGTGCACAAGGTAGCACAGTAGACAGTACACACATCTGGACGTCCTGAAGACCTGGTTTATAATCCCATAGCAACCACTTACTGTGTGACTTTGAGTCTCAAGATTCTTGACCTTAATAAGAACAGTATCTAATACCTGCTATGTCTTCCTTATGTAGTTGGAGGGAGGAAAAAACTATAGTCTGTTTTCTTCTATAATTTATTCTAGAATACATGTACACTGGTGACTTCCCTGCCCGTCCAGTGGTTAAGACTCCGTGCTCCCAATGCAGGAGGCATGGATTCAATCCCTGGTTGGGGAACTAAGACCCCACATGCTGCAAGGCACAGCCAAAAATACATAAATGTATATTTTTAGTATTTTTCACTTTAACATTTTTCAAATAAAGAGGAGTCTTCCAGTAGAAATCAAAAGAACCTTGCAGTCATTACACACGGCATCACATCTTGTCACTGCCTATCCCTGTGTAAACTTGGACATGATTAACAGTGTACCTTTTATCTATCACCTCAATTATCTGCATTGCTAGAGCCATACAGAGGTGATTTTTAACTTAATTTAAGTCCCTAATTACCTCTTAAAATGTCTTTATAAAGAACCCTATAATGCAGCATTGAAATAAAAAGTTATTACGCATGCAGAGCTGCCTGTAACATGTGGCTAATTTATGTTTAGTGAAGATTTACTAAGTGATAATTCTGAGCAGGTAACAAATACTTGTCTGTGAAATTCTCCTGGATGACTTTCAAGAGAATTTACTTAACTTTTAGTGATGTGTAATGTAACTAGTTAAAAAAAAAAAGCTACAAGCTTAAATAGGAGATGGAAACCAAGCCAAAGGAACTCCTTGATGTGCCTCAGAATTATGCTGTCAGTGCGAAAAGTGCTTGAGGTCAAGAACAGCATGCCTATGGCTGAAAGAAATTCAGAATAATCCTTCAAAAGAACACTCCTCCTGCCTCCAAAATAAGTGCTTGATTTTTCCAAAAGGAGAGAAAAAAAGTATTAAATCAAAGGATATGTCTTTTAACTGCTATCTCTTAGGATCAAGAAAACATAGTATATGTACAAACATGCTCTGCAAATTAAGTGCTATTCATACAGGTAATTTTAAAGGCGGGCTTCCTGGGTGGCTCCGTGGTAAAAGAATGTGCCTGCCAACGCAGGAGACAAAGGAACACGAGTTCAACCCCTGGGCTGGGAAGATCCCCGGAGGAGGAAATAGCAACCCACTCCAGTATGTGTACAAAGAGCCCTGCTTTCCATAAAACTTAAAAGCTTCTCTCAAAAAGCACATATAAAGTCCATGTTTAAAAATAAGAAAATGAACAAGATTCCAATGTCACTGACTTTGTTTTAGAGGAAATAAAATGCTCCCCCTAACTTTCAAAAGACAAATGCACTTGACAAAACTAAGTCCCCTTCTTCTGCCCTACTCTCACCTTCAGCACTTCCCACATAATCCATCACGCCATTATATGCTCAACTCTTTAAAATATGCTCCTGGGAAACCTATTCTAACATCTAATCATTATTACTGTCCAAAAGTTCTTTCTTACATCTATCTTCTTTTTTCCAATTGTCTATTATATTTAATATAGTATTTTATTTGGTTTTGTCTTTGAAGACGTTATTTAAAGGCAAATCAGTATCCTCCGCAATCTGATCTTGAAGAGCAAAGCAGGACATGAACTTTCCCTTATTTATCGTGACCAAAACTCTGTAATGACCATAGAACAGATTGGCGGCACTGGTGACTCCTAAGACAAGAACAAACAGCAGCCGATTCAAATGGAGTCGCACCTTTGGTTGTTAGTACCATGGCTATTAACCCATGTAAGTATTCTGTATCCACACCCTCCTTATAAATGGCTGCTGGAAAATTACATATCTCTTCAGACTTCTTCCTCCGATTTTGTTTGGCGATCCCTACAGCAAGGGACTTGTAAATCAGATCATAAACAAATTCTGGAGGGTGACCTGAAAAAGGGACTTTCCTGGGAAAGTCACATAACTTCTCTGCAAAATGGCAGGCTGGGTGGAACACAGAACTTTGGCAGATGAAAACGGTCAGCTGATTTATTTAGACATTTCTACTGTTCAGCAGCTCACTACCTGGTAAACAGCCTATACAGAGTCATTTACAAAGAATCTTTGCATGGAGTAGATGCTTAAAATTAGAAGATCTATAAATTATATGGCTATTGTCAACTTTACTCAGATTAGAAGTATCAAAATGCCTTGGTAAGACTACTAAGACTTTAGATGAATTATCATTTGTCATTAAGAACACACTTCCAAGTACTTCTAGTACTATCTCAAATACAAATACTAAGCAAACATGCAAGACATGAGAGGAACGGACAGGAGTAGCTGGCGCTCCAGCACGAGGCCACACGCCCTATCATCTCATCTGTCAGGTCATCCTGTAGGGCTGACATTACTATTGTTTGGCTGAGAAAACGGCAGCTAATAGCTCTTAAGTGACTCCAGTGTGGAGCTAGCACACGATCCTCATATGCCTGATGACACCATCTTGTGAAACGTGTAACCACCACCATCTGTGTCCAGCCAAAAACTCCATTCCTCTGCAGCAGTTAAAGTTTCCCAAGATAGCTGCAACCACACATCTCATCCCATCTGCTCTTTTAGTGTCATCTCCCCCATCAAGAAGTGAAGCCTACCTCCCGCCACCCCGCCCCCCGCCCTCCCCGCCACCAGTTGTGACCAGTTTTGACCAACAGAATGGGCAGAAGTGACTCTGAGTCTCTCCAGAATCTGGGCCTTAAAAGAGCTACGGCTTTTGCCTTCACTTTCTGCAGACTTCCTTCTTGGGATCCAGCTATAAAGTAGGAGGAAGCCCAGTCAAGTCCACAGAGAAGCACTTAAGGAGAACCCAGCCCCCACGGGGCCTGCCCCAGCTGCATCCTATATTCCTGCCATCCTTCTGAGCACCCTGACCATGAGCACATGATGCAGAAGACACAGCCAGGCAACCCTTGGGATGATGAGAAATTAAAATCGACTGTTGCTTTAAAGCACTAAAGCCTTGGGGCAGTTTGTTATGCAGCAACAGGTAAGTGACACGGTCACTTTCCCCCTCAGAAACGCGCTTCGACAATACAGTATCAGCACGAAAGAGGCCAATAAAACCCCCAAGATATCTGGTTTCCGTGACTACTGAAACAGAATTGTCAAAAACCTAGTACAGTCTAAGTTTTACTACCCTGTGGTCCAGTGGTTAAGACTTCACCTTCCAATGCAGGGGGTGCAGGTCTGATCCCTGGTCCCACATGCCTCATAGCAAAAAAGCCAAAACATAAAACAGAAGCAATATTATAACAAATACAATAAAGACTTTACAAATGGTCCACACACAAAAAAAAATCTTAAAAAGAATTACTAAGGATTAAAACTAATTTCGATTAAAAAAATCAACATGGTTCAGCACTTAAAATCACAATGTGTCATAAAATCACCAAGTGTCATAATATCACAATGACTATTTATGAATGAAGTTAATATTAAGTGAATCACTGAGTCTTAAAATAAACAAATAAGGTGTCACCTGAGGTTTGAAAAAGAAAGGCAAATAGGTAACATATCAAAGCAGAGCATCTAAATCAGATTTATTAGCCTATGTATTAAAGACTGCCATATGAAGAGCACACAATATACACACTGAACTATACTAATCACAATATTTATCTTACTTAAAAACTTAGTCAAGGATAAACATTATATTGGTGAAGTATCTGTACACTAGAGAAGAAGCAAAATATCAATAAATATTTCCAGTTGACAGAAGTTTGGATTACAATCTAGTATTTTAAATTTCAATCCATAAGTGTAGAAAAGGTATTATTATATCATGAAATGTGCTGAATACACACAAGTTTCAAGAAATATTTTTAGATAATCTCTTAAGATATCCAGATACTAATTTATTACAAAAAACAAGGATGCAGTCGATTTATGAAAGATAACCACCATCTTCAGCTGTGTTACTCTTCAAGAGATTACTGGGCTGAGAGAAATTGCTTTGATTCAATAAAACATGAGTCTCTTACGACTTAAATAGCAAAGAGAAAATAACCTGGCATAATTCCTACTTTGGTGCTATAATAAAAGGTAGAAAAATAGAACTTCACATAAATATATAATATTATCTTCATAATTTTTAGAAAATAAAAATTCCCAAATGGCCTGTAAAGGATTAAAAAATGCTCATGTTTTACCAGACTAACTCTGGCAATGTCATAGTCATAATGAAAAGGTTTCTGAAAAACCAGAAGAAATGCAATGATTTCCTCAATTTAAAATTCAATTTTGTCTTGAGGCAAACACTGTGAAAGATACTATAGCCAAAAAGAAGAAAATATTTTGCTACAGAAAATTCCCCGGGAAACTTCACCCAGGACAGGGCCTGACAATGTGTAACTACTCTGCCCCTTTCTAGGTGCTGCTGGAGAACACACATTTAATACAGAACCCCCCCCCCCCCCCGCCCCAACAACTCTGGTGACCCCAGTTATGCAGCTACACCCAGGCTGCAACCATGCTGCAGCCCTTGCACATTCACACAAAGTTACTCTTTGACTGTAAAGGATCCTTTTAAAAGAGAGAAAGCGAATAATGGGGGAAAAAGGAACTGGGGAGAAAGAAAAAGCCGCTTTTGTGCCATATGAATTATTTATTCAGTCCAGCAATGAACTCACTATTTCTACCTCTAACAATCCATCAGGGAACTCTAAATAGTGAACTCAAAGACTAACAAAGTTTAAAAACTATCACTATTGAGCAAACTTCTGATTTTTTTCCTACATGAAAACACTTTTAACACTGTAAATTAATTTATAAATTTCTAATTTATAAATTTAAAAACCAGACCAAAAGTGCTAATTTTAAATTGACAGACCAATAAATCAGCTAATAACTTTCATCACAGGATATTATAAACTAACAATTTTTTGTTATTCTTAGTTTAGAAAGCTGATTACAAAATGCTCATTTATCAACCTTTTAATTTTTATCGTTATTTGTGTCTGTTCAATATTTAAATGTCTTACACTGGTCCAAGGAAACCTCTCCCCACTGGTGACAGGTCCATAGAGATTAATTCTACAGAGTCTCTCAAAGGCAGTCCTGCTCCTGAAGAGCCAGCCAGGCTACGGTCAGGTTTCCCTCACAACCATTCATGACGTCTGGTTGTCTGAATTATTCACAGAGATTAAGTCTCCTTTGAATAAAAGCAGAGTTAAGGTGCTGCTGCTTGAAAAGAGAAATAACCAAGTTTATTCTATGCCCAGGTCTCATTCTACATATTTGAGATGATAAACAACTTTTGTTCCCTTTATCATCACAGAATAATTTACTCTAAAAACATGAAGGTATTTTGCCTTTTGTGTGAGTATCTGAATCTTTAATAAACTTCTTTTCCCTTGGCTTGGATCTTTTGTAATCTACAGTCCACATAGGACACAACTTCTGAAAAATCACATATATGTTTCCTTATATTTCCGTTCTCTACTTGAAATTATTTGAAAATCCTTGTCTCCAGAGAAGCTGTCTTCACGGTACAGTTTGACTGGACCCTGTTTTTCTTCTCAGGTAAACTCCTGAACAGAGTCAGACGTCTTGCTCCTCCGGCCCTGCGCCCTCCCCCTCTGCCATCGGATTCTCCTGCTTCTGCCTTCCTTCCAGACAAATCACCTGGCAAAACGCCAGCACTCATCCTCCTTGCTCAAATCCACTTTTAAAAAGGATGCGAAGAGCTGGGAGAGTACTTAGAATTCATCTAAGGTTATGGTGAGGAAACCAAGGGCCACACAATTTATGTGATTAACCCGGATATCTACAATTAGTACATGGTATGGCAGAGACTAGAAACCATGTTTCCAGACAACATCTGGTGCTCTGTGTACTAACCTCCCAAGAGGATACGGGAATTCATGCTGGAGAATATAAACTGATAAGGGCTTTTGGAAAGAGCACCAGCAATATGTATTAGGAGGCTTAAATGGGTTTGCCCAATCATTCCACTTCTGGGACTCTATCCTAGGATAAACTGTCAGACAAACTTGATGTACAGCTATTCATGTTATAAAAAAAATTTAATAACATATGTCCAATGATAAGAGGGGATAGTATATCCACTAAAAGAACTATAATGGAGTAATTTCAATTGTTTATGAAAGTTTTATAAATTTTATAAAAGGAATTTTCCTATGTTAAGTAATGGTGTGTGTGTGAAGGGGACAAGTTAAAAGCCCACGAAGGTATGCAAAATGAATGTTTTCCATCAAATGAATCCTTAGCTTTTCATTGAGTGAGAGTCTACTAAATTAAGACTGATAGAAATAAGAATCTTATTTTAATAAGAGGAGATTACAGAAGAGAGAGTGATTTTAGCCTCTAAGAAATATACACGCTTTTTAAAAATCAGCATTTCACAATTCAGTTCCCTTCTCTAGCACTTTATAAGGACTAAAAACCTGCTCTCATAATCACTTTAGAGTAGAAATAAAATGAATTTCCTAAACCCCAAATAAAACCTCAAGACCTTCCTTATCTAAAGCTCAACTGCATTTTACTTAAAACTGGAATACTAAGTGTTTTGAGAATTTTTAAAGTCCTCTTTCAAAGCATCTAATCTCACTTATCAAAGCTTCAAACAATCCTCCGTAGTTAGAGGCCTTTCAAAATTCACACTCTTTAAATTCTGTAAATCTTGTCTAATCTTAACTCCAAGGAAAAGGGTTGAATGAGCAAAAGTAGTGTTAGGGTAGAAAGATATTTTGTGCATTTATTAAATGAGGAATGCAGAAAAATGTGCAAAGTACATTCATTATTTAAGATTCAAACTTCTGATAACACATTTATTCTGTAACCTATCCTGAAAGAAGACCTGATAACTGACATCATTAAACATGCATGGTTATATTAATGCCTGAAAGAAAGAAATAGACTTTGTGTAAGTTGACAAGATTTATTAAGTTCCTTTTTACACAATAAAGAATAGCCAGACAAAAAGATACTGAATTAAAACAAAACAAAACAAAACAGGATTTGTCTATTTTAGTTACTATTTCATTCCTCTGCTCAACAAGTGGTCTGTTCTTGGCTAATCAAGACATAATAGATAGGAATATTAAAATGCTTTATCCACTCAAAAAGAAAAAAGAAAATGGGATATTTAAAAGTTGAATTTATATGTTTTTACCAAGAGAAATACTATTAGTCCCAAATCCATCTAATTTAGACAAATTGCTTAAGGGCAACTGTTAAAATATCTCAAAAAAGTTTCTGTTTCATTCAAATTTTAAGTACTAAACTCATAACATTCTACCTTAATTTGGGGTCTAGGGCTTCCATACATCAACAACTCTTTTATACTCCTTTGTCTCCCTAAATAGAACTCTGAAAAACCACCATAAAGTTCCTAGAAATAACTCTAATGGAGTTGAAATCTCAAGTGAGCCAGACATTTCCCATAGTTTGTGTTTATACAAAGGTCAGTCTTACACACAAGTCAATGAGTAGAGTTTTACTTTTGAAGTGTGTAAGGAACAGTGAACATTTTGTAAGGTAACTAGTGGTCCTTAAGGCATATGGTCCCCCATATTCCTTACATTTTAACAATGACTTCATACTTTTAACCAAACAAAACCAAAAAGGAAACTGTAGTTTCTGCTTCAAATTATCTGTATGATCTATACATCAAATCATGTAGCTTTCTGAGATTCTCGGTTCCTATGTACAGATGACCTGTTCAGTTGGATTTCTTTAAGGCCCTTTCCAATTTAAAAATCTAGTATTCATTTCTCTCAGTCTTTTTCAAGTCCTTTTCAAAAGTGATAGTAAAAGAGATGGTAACAATAACCCTGTGTACGAGACAGCAAAAGAGACACTGATGTATAGAACAGTCTTATGGACTCTGTGGGAGAGGGAGAGGGTGGGAAGATTTGGGAGAATGGCATTGAAACATGTAAAATATCATGTATGAAATGAGATGCCAGTCCAGGTTCGATGCACGATACTGGATGCTTGGGGCTGGTGCACTGGGACGACCCAGAGGGATGGAATGGGGAGGGAGGAAGGAGGAGGGTTCAGGATGGGGAACACATGTATACCTGTGGTGGATTCATTTTGATATTTGGCAAATCTAATACAGTTATGTAAAGTTTAAAAATAAAATTAAAAAAAAAAAAATGTTCTCATCTCTTTCTGTTAGTCTGCACAGAAAAATTTTCTAGGTTCTCCCAGCATTTTCCAAACCCTCCTTATGATCTCAAGATGCTGACTTCCTCACAACATCATGATGCCTGTAAGTGAACGGGCCTTTTTAATCTTCCTCCTTTTAGACTACTGGTCCCCTAGGCATTCCGCTTAGTCAAGAGGAGTCACATCCCTATCAGGGTTTCTCTCTCATAAAAGGTGTTAGGATTGCTTTTTTTTTTTTTTTTTTTTTTTGTCTTAACAGCTTTATGGGGAACATGAAGGCTTCTGGAAAGCAGTTCTGTGCAGCTGGACAACTTACAGCATGTAGGGTCTGAATCTACCATCTTAGCTAAAGAATGGGACGAAGCTAAAGAAAAAGATTTTAGGTTACTAGTCTACCTTTCTGTCACTAAAACAATTCTGAAAAGTGAAATTAAGGTTTCTACTTTAAGCAGCTTTAATGGAATTTATTACACTTATATAATAAACTATTTACATTATGCATGTGTGCTAAGTCGCTTCAGTGGTGTCTGACTCTTTGTGACCCCATGGACTGTAGCCCACCAGGCTCCTCTGTCTATGGGATTCTCAAGGCAAGAATACTGGAGTGGATTGCCATGCCCTCCTCCAGAGGATCGTCCCAACTCAGGGATTGAACCCACGTCTCTTTCATCTCCTGCGTTGGCAGGTGAATTCTTTGCCACTACGCCATCTGGGAAGTTCACTTACATTGTATAATGCAAATGCCCCCAAATCTGTTTTCATCTATCAAAATGTATACGCTAATCTTTAGCTAAATGGAGTTGTGAATAAATGAGCTGACTTCAGAGCCCTGTAAGTGAAAAGACTAGTCAACAAAAATGCTGAAAACACAAATGCTTTAGTGAACTGCCTATAGATTTGGGTATTCAACATGTCAGTGGTCAATTTGGGTTTAGCCACCTCTTCAACTTCCTTCCCCTTCCTCCAGAATCTTAAAATCAAAACAAGTTCTTTTGGTCAAATATTACTTCTGGTCAAATCTTATTATCTGACAAATACTAAATATTTTGATTTTTCTATGTTCTCTCATATCAAAATTATTGGAGATCTCCTCCATGTTAATAGTTTTCATTACTTTAAGTTTCAAATTTATATTTATGAATTTGAATTAAAGAGCTTTAATCACTAAACTATTGATTCAGCAATAAGAAAAAAATGAATTAGTTAAATTCTCAACCATTCCAAGAGTCCAGTTCAATATGTTCAGAATAGTCCTGAACAAGTTGAAATATCCAAGTTAGCAAGAAATCTCCCACAAGTCTTGTCTAAAGGGAGGAAGAGTCTTTTCACCCAAGCTATGAATAGAGCTTTTCTTTTGAAACAAAGTGTGTGAGGTACAGTGAGCAAACTGCAAAGGTAATAAGTTCTTTTGTCATATGGTCTCCTACAACCTTCTTGTATTTTAACAGTTAGCGACAGTTTGTAGCTTCTAAACTACAATCGATAAGGATGTAACAGCTTCTGCTATTCAAAGTCATGCGAGCCTAGCTAAGCACTAATCCTAATTTCCTAACAGATTATCAGAACCTAAATCAGAAAGTTTTAGAGATTCAAGAATTTTCGACTTCATTACCGTAAAATTAAAATACTATTTACTTAACTCTTTATATTTAAGCATTTTATAATTAAGAGTTGACAAACTGGCATAAATACCAGATTTACAAAAATCTACACAGAAAAATACAAATATAATCTTTTATTATATAATACACACATATAATACTTTTTTTCATTGAATATATGAAAAACCTCTTATACTAGTAACTACTGTGAGGCAATCTAGTCTAGTTTACTGAGAAAGGGAAAGGGAGATACTCCCAAATACAGCGTCTCGATACAATTCATCAGTTCACACACTAATGATGAAATATAAGAGCCTGGGTCAAGTGGGAACCACAAACACCAGCCAGCACCCCGTCTCCTTTCCCTGACTGCATGGAAAGCAGAGAGAAGAGTACAGCAAGCCCACCTACCCTTGACTCACACTTTCTCCTCTGAAAGAATCATCCCCCTAGCTCCCAACAAACCTCCATAATAGAAAAAGATAAACGTGGGGATTATGCCAAGCTGACCCCAAGCTTTGTTCTCCCGCTCAAGACACATTCAGTAAAAAGGTCTAAACACCCATCTGATGTGACAAGCATTTCAGCTTACAAAGAAGGAGGTGAAAGTGAAATCATACTTGGAGCACTCATGGGTTCTGTGTCAAAGGTCACTTAGCAGCATTTCAGCTGCTGCTACTAAGAACCAATGTAGGCAGAGCAGAGAACAAGATCATGGGAATCTGCTCTAAAAGGCACCTTTGCGAATCATCTCCTCCACCCTTTGCATTATATGAACATATTTTATAACAGATTTTATTAACTCTGAATTTCCTAAGAGTGATACTCACTTGTCAGAAGGACATACATACATACATAAAGGATAGGTGGCATAACTATACAACCACAAAGTGAAAAAAAGTTATCAATCAAAAGCTATACTTTAAATTATACAATAAATAATAAAAACTTAGTTTTAACACAATGCTATAAAAAATTACTGAATTTTTATATTTTCCTAAAGGGAAATAGTCAAGACAGAACTAACAATGCTATCAAAATATATGACAATAAATTAGAGCCTTCCAAAGCAAATGAAATATCAGATTGAACAATCTTTTTTAAATATGAATCTGGACTGATGGCTTAGGTTACTGAAACATGCTGAAAATGTTCCACTGAAAACGTTAACTATAATGTAAGTGCTAAAATAAATTTTACTTTTTTCTGTGCAACCATGTAATGTAGAAAGAAAGCTCTCAAGAGCTTCTTGAAACAAAAGCATTGGAAAAGGGCCCTGGGGGAGGGGCAGGGTAAAGGGTCAGCAGGGAACTGGGAACAAATGGCCAGCCACTGGGATGAGGGCGGCTGAGGGTGAGAAAAGCAAGTGCGTTTTGTCCCTGCCGTTCTTGGGATGTGTCCTCAACAGCTACTAGGCAAAAATCAGAGTTGCTACAAACACCAAAATTTTGCTCTACTACTACAAAAACCCAGGGAAAGGTTTTTAGGGTTTGTTTTTTTTTTGCAGGGGAGAAATGCAACATTCAGAATTCATTCCTTAAATATTGCTGGAATATTAGGCAAAATTTACAACTTATTGTATTTTTACTCTGGGGACTTTTGTAGCTCTGCAATAGGACTGTCCCCATCTGAAAAGGAGTGAAGCCAATCTATCCCTGTCTTTTCAGCAAATCAGCTCTCACCTCTATGTTCAAAAGCTGGGTGGGAATTGAAAAAAGAAAATGGCATTCATCACAGAAAGTGGGCCTCCTCATGAGCATGTCTCCACAGAGCAGCACCTCACCTATAAGGACTGGACCACCACCTTCCTCTCCATCCAAACGCCTACAGAGAACACCTTCCACTCCACTCCACTCCGGAGACCTGACCCTTTGTCGCCACCCAGAACAAGCCACCTCCATCATTACCTCCCTGACCATCCTCCTCTCTGCATCTGTCAGGACCTTGTCCCCGCCATACCTCCTAGACAGTCCCAGGATGCCTTTGTTCTCCCAGCTCCATGTCTTGGCTCACCTCCTCCTCTACCAGCTCTGTCACTAAGTAACGTGAGTTACTGAACCTCTCCTTGCCCAGTTTCTACCTCTGCAAAATGGAAATGATACTTTATATCCATGGCTTTTCCAACAGTCATGTATGGATTTAAGAGTTGAACCATAAAGAAGGCTGAGAGTTGAAGAATTAATGCTTCTGAACTGTGGTGCTGGAGAAGACTCTTTAGATAGAGTCCCTGGGACAGCAATGAGATCAAACTAGTCAATCCTAAAGGATATCAACTCCGAATATCCACTGGAAGGACTGATACTGAAGCGCCAATATTTTAGCCACCTGATGCTAAGAGCCAACTCACTGGAAAAAGACCCTGATGCTGGGAAAGATTGAGGGCAGGAGGAGAAAGGGGGAGAAGAGGATGAGATGGTCGGATGGCATCACTGACTCAATGAACATGAGTTTGAGCAAACACCAGGAGATAGTGAAAGACAGGAGAACCTGGCATGCTGCAGTCCATGGGGTTGCAAAGAACTGGACATGACTTCGCGACTGAAGAACAACAACAAATCCACTCATTTATTCAACAACCATGTGAGTGCACTCTGCGGGTCAGGCACTGAGGACAGAAATTCCTGTCCTCATGCAACTGACACTTAGAATCTCCTGGAACAGAGAAGGCTGTTGTGAGGATTCAATGAGTTGATACATATAAAGAATAATGCACAGTACATAATATGCAATACGTGCCACAGCGGATCACCTAAACTGCTCTGACTTCACACATTAGCTGCACTAAGCGCCTAAGTTTGTACTGTGCCAGCCTGGTGAGACTTCAACCCTGGATTACTGCTGCATCTCGAATGCCATCACTTGTTTAGGCTACAAAGGGCATCACAACCATATCAATTTGTTCTATTAAAAACGTGGCTCTTATTTCCTTAGTTGGAGCCTTAGTTGGAGCCTCAGATGGGCTCACTGATTATTTCATTTGTTCTTGGTTGATTCCTTCTCTCCTTTGTGGGGCTTCTCTTTCTCCACATGACTCTGAAACTCCCCAACAGCCTATCTATCTTCTGCCCTCTTCCATGTTCTTAGCCCATAGACACTGCCTGAAAGGTCTCATGATGTCAATCACCTCTGACAAGCTGATTTTTTCCAGCCCAGGTACCCCAGTCACATCCACAGCATCAGATTCAAAAAGTCAACTGTCTTTCTAAACCTCAAACTCAAAATGTCCCAATCTGACTTGCTTAGGTTCTAGACTGGTCCTTGCTCATCGTGTATTTGCTCTGCTTGGTGTCATCATCATCCATGCAAGCACTAGGCTAGAAAGAGTTAATCTTGTCTACTCCTGCCCCCCAGCTATTTCCAAGCATCAAGTAGTACTGACTTTACTATCAACTGATACCAAGTGTACCGAGTCTGAAATCTCTTTCTGCTTCTCCATTTTTAACACAGTACTATTTAAGTCCTTGTCAACTCTGATTAAGCCAACTACTTGGCCTCCCCGCCTCCAATCTTCTTCACTTCAAATTTACCACCCATAACAGCTACCAGAGTAACCCATTCAACTTGGCAACAATCATATAGCCCCTGCTTAACACTCGTTGATGGGTTCCCAAAGCAAAAAAATGAGAGGAACTTCAGTCTTCTAACAATGGCATAAAAAAGCTTCCTGTGTTCTGGTTCTGCAGCTCTCCACTGTGTTGGTCCCTTAGTTATTCTCCTACCAACACACACCTACATGTGCTTCCAGACCACAACTGTTGTCTTTCACCAACGTGTCTTCACCTCTCTTCTCCCCCAGCTTTGCCCTCAGTTCCTATTCCCCACCACTCCCCAACACAGACACACGCACAAATGCTCTCTCTCCGATTCTTTTAATACTCAGTTCAGACATTATTGCTTCCACTAATGCTTTCTTTGGCCATTGTGTCCATGTTTCTATATTACACTGACTTTACTGTACTTACAAACACCTGTTTTGTGACTCTATCCATCATCCAACTATGAATTCTCTTAGTGCAGGACCACAGCTTTATCCATCATTGGATCCCTAGTAATTACCCCAGTTCCCAGGACACAGGTGACAAGCATTAAATGTTGGTTATATTATACCATCTAATCTCACACCAAGAACAGCAAGTTCATCAAGTACCAGATTGTAAAACTATATAAAACAGAAAATGAAAAGTTAGCGGATTTATTTTTTCCTTTCTGAATATTAAGTGCTATTTCTAAAATGTTATGAATGGGGTTTAAAGATTAGCTGAAGTTCCATTCAACAAAAATCAAGACTTTTTCTATAGTTTATCCTCCAAATGGTTTCAAGTTTATACCAAAAGAGTAAGTTAACAATTTCTAAAATGTATCCCTAACGGTTTCGACATCTGAAAGAAAAATATCTTGTGCCAAAAGCAGGATGTGTTTGGTAGGGGAAAGAGAGTAAGAACACAGAGTTATAAAACCCTTGAATTTACATGGAAATTTCTATCGCCAACATCAGATTCTCAAAAGGATGTGGCCCTCAGTGGGTAAAGGACTGTCACTCTAAAGGATCTGAGTCTTCATCTCTACCTCTGGAGCCTAATTTTCAAATATTACTACTAGTTTCTTCACAAATCACTTACAATTGCCTAGTATTTTTCTATTCATAGTCTATCTTATTATAGGAATTTCCAAAAGTATCACATCAACATCCCTGAATCAAATATTGCTTTCCAAAATTCATAATGCTACCATTAAACTTTTTTATTTAAATTATGACTCCATCAACTATCTTCAGAAGAAAGAAAGGTCACTACACCATCTGTCCATGTGGTTAGACCTACCATTAGACCAACAGGTACTCTGACCTACCTACTTTTCTCATCTCATGAATATATCAACACAGGCTAATTTGAATCAATTTAAGCAATGTCTAGAAATACATCATTTATTTAGATTATTTTTTACACCAGATAAAAGGGAATTATATAATTACTTGATCATAGTCTAACAATAAGCTGTCAATTTTCCAAAATAGTACCCTATTTATTAAATAATATTGAAAATGATGTTTCCCTTAGAGGTCTACTTCATAAGGTCTTTTGTAGCTCAGTGGTCTGGAGCCAGGCTGCTGGGTTTACCGGCTCCACCTACTAGTGGTGCCACCTTGGGCAACAGCCTCTCTGTCTCTCTGTGTCCTTGCCTATAAAACAAGGTAACAATATACTTCTCACAGGATTTTAATGCAGATTAAGTGAGTTAATATTTTTAAAGTGCTCAGAATAGTGCCTGACACATAAAACTACTGTTTTATAAACAATAACAACAACAAAAAAAGTGGTAATAACCTAAAAGAAAGCGAGTTGGTCTGTCTGACTCTTTGCAACTCCATGGACTATACAGTCCATGGAATTCTCCAGGCCAGAATACTGGAGTGGGTAGCCTTTCCCTTCTCCAGGGGATCTTTCCAACCCAGGGATTGAATCCAGGTCTCCCGCATTGCAGGCAGATTCTTAACCAGCTGAGCCACAAGGGAAGCCCAAGAATGCTGGAGGGGGTGGCCTATCCCTTCTCCAGACGATCTTCCCAACCCAGGAATCAAAACGGGGTCTCCTGCATTGCAGGCAGATTCTTTACCAGCTAAGCCACCAGGAAAGCCCAATATCCTGAAATAAAACATTATATCCACAAATTGTGAGAATAAAATACATCACATACATTTTAAGTTAGAAAAACATAAGGTAGGGCAAGGCTGTTCTCAAATTTCTTAAAATGCGATCAATAAGAATATATTTGAAAGTAGAAAACTGTAAATTCAGTGCTTAGAGAAATATAACAGAATTAAAGTTATCTGTACCTCATAGGGCTTCCCAGGTGGCGCTAGCAGTAAAGAACCTGCCTGCCAATGCAAGAGACATAAGAGACTTAGGTTTTTTTTTGTTTGTTTGTTTGTTCTTTAATTTTATTTTATTTTTAAATTTTACATAATTGTATTAGTTTTGCCAAATATCAAAATCACTGGGTTGGGAAGATCCCCTAGAGGAGGGCATGGCAAGCCACTCCAGTATTCTTGCCTGGAAAATCTCACGGACAGAGGAGCCTGACAGGCTACAGTCCATGGGGTTGCAAACAATTGGACATGACTGAGCAACTAACCGGAGAAGGCAATGGCACCCCACTCCAGTACTCTTGCCTGGAAAATCCCATGGATGGAGGAGCCTGGTAGGCTGCAGTCCATGAGGTCGCTAAGAGTCGGACATGACTGAGCGATTTCATTTTCACTTTTCACTTTCATGCCTTGGAGAAGGAAATGGCAACCCACTCCAGTGTTCTTGCCTGGAGAATCCCAGGGACGGGGGAGCCTGGTGGGCTGCCGTCTATGGGGTCACACAGAGTCAGACACGACTGAGACGACTTAGCAGCAGCAGCAGCAGAGCAACTAACACATTCCCTCAAAAAAGACACAAATATCATATTAAAAACTCAAGATATTCAAAATAATTTTTCCCAGTTACTATTTTCAATTAAATACTGATTATCAGCAGCTGATTAATTTTATAAGTAGTTATTAATATTAAATACTAAAAATAATTCTATAAATAAGTTTTTAAGGTACAAATAAAAATATAACAAATATTTGAGTATTCACCATACAGGGTTTTGTTTTTTTTTTTTTAAAGAAAAAACATTACCCTTACCTCTTGCATTTACTATGTCACTCCCCAAAGCAATGTTATTC
The DNA here is from genome assembly GCF_019923935.1 of Bubalus bubalis. Taxonomy (NCBI): domain Eukaryota; kingdom Metazoa; phylum Chordata; class Mammalia; order Artiodactyla; family Bovidae; genus Bubalus; species Bubalus bubalis. Next base: position 49,891,415 of record NC_059170.1, on the reverse strand, counting down.
ACTCATGCCTAATTTTATATTTATCATTCCCTTTAAAGTTGTACTGTAATTGTATCCTTGAAAAACATATTATTTCACATATTCTTGACTTTTATATAAATGGAACCATGCTATATCTTCTATGATTTGTTTTGTACCAACAGTGCATTCTTCAGATGATCTGAGCTGTTGAGCACAGCTATAACTCACTCATTTTTAGCATTCCATTGTCTGAATATATCACTATGCATCCCACTGTGAATTTAAGGGTTTTGTTGTTATTCTTATGAACAGTGCTGTATGGACAATTATACACATCACCTAACATGTCAAGTAGAGAGGTTTTCCTAAGACATACTTAGGAATGGAGACGCTGCGTCATAGTGTATGTGCATCTTCATTTAATAACACCAGTTTTTTTCTAGTGGCTGTACCAATTAACATTACCACCATTACTTCCTAAGTGTTCCAGCTGCTCCATACTTACGTGAACAGAAGTACCATTTGCCTTTTAATTTTTGAGAATCTAAGAGGAATGAAACGCCTTTTTGTGGTTTTAACATGTGATTCCTTAATTACTCAGGGGCTTCTCGGGTAGCTCAGAGGGTAAAGTGTCTGCTTGCAATGTGTGAGACCCGGGTTTGATCCCTGGGTCGAAAAGATCCCCTGCAGAAGGAAATGGCAACCCACTCCAGTATTCTTGCCTGGAGAATCCCATGGATGGAGGAGCCTGGTAGGCTACAGTCCACAGGGTCGCAAAGAGTCAGACACATCTGAGCGACTTCACTTTCTTTCCCTGATTACTCATGAAGCTGAATATCTTATAATATGCTTATTGGTCAAATGACTTTATTCTTTTATGAATGAAATGACATTTAAGTACTCTGCCCAGTTTTCTATTGAACTGTCTTTATTTCACTGTGTGGCAGACTTTTTACGTGCTGAGAACTAATCTCTATGCTCTTTACATATTTATGTAGTGAAAAAATTATTAATTTTGATGTAGTCATGCTTGACCATCTTTTGCTCTATTTATGCATTTTTACCTTATTTATTCAAAGTCCTTAAAATATCCTACTCTATTACCTTTGCAAAGTGGTACGGTTTTACCTTAACTATGCCTCTTTCTTACCTATAGGTTTAGATCTACAGTCAAGTCTAACTGATTTCTTTAACTATTACGAGGTGACGCTCCAACTCAACTTTTCTCCACTTAATTAACCACCCCAAATACGGGGTCATCCAATAATACCAGTGCTGTTACTGATCAGGTTTCCTTAATGAATATCTTACTATTATTCCTTGAATACTTTGTACAATAGAATTTGCTAGTAACCTGTGTGTAGCTGGTATTTTTGTGAGCATATTTTTCCTTTATGTTTTAAGACCATTCAGTTTTTTATGCCTTCTTGAGCTAATCAATACAGGCTATCTTTTTCTAGGAATGTGTTCACTGATGTAACTTTCATCCACAGGAGCATAAAGATGGCCATTCCTGAAGCACCAGTGGAACACTCTTCTTCACTCCAGAACCACACTATCTTGTGACTTCTCTTCCCTCTAGTCCTGCCAGTAGTTTTCAACCTTGTTAGTCTTTTCAAATAGTAGGTTCTTAGTTGCACTGTTTCCTCTAATTTACTTTTGGTTTCAATTTCATTAACTTATATTTCTTTTTTACACTACTTGAAAGAGCATTCTTTTATTCTTCTAATTCTTAAGAATTCAGTTATTTTTTTCAGCATATAGTCCTGTAACATAAACATTCAAGTCTACAAATTTCCATAAACTATCACTTTAGTTACATCACACAAGCCCTAATATACGGTATTTTATTACTGTTAAATTATAAGTATTTTCTAATGTTCTTTATGAGTTTTTCTTTGGCCCAAGAGTTATCTGCAAATAATACACCTGAATTCCCAAAACTATAGGGAAATTATGTTATCATTATTGTTATATAAATTATGTGTTTGTAGTTAATGGCATTGTAAACAGAGAATGCAGTATGATGTCAATATACAGGAATTTGTTAAAGCTGGCTGTATTCCACCAGAGTATTGTCAGTTTTATTAAATGTTCCCCATGTGCTTTAAAAGACTTTTTTAAAGGTATCTGACAGGCAATGTTCTATAAATGGCCGTGACAGCAAGTTTGTGAACGCTGTTATTAAAATCTTCTATATTTTTGTTGGTTTTTCTCTGCTTATTTCAACATTTATAAGCAGAGAAATTATTGTAAGCATATTAAAAATTAAAACTAAGCTCTAGTAAGGGAAACCTTTAAATAACTTACAAGGCTGATGGATTTTTTCCTGTGGTCCTATCTATTTTTTGCTTAATATATTTAGAAAGCATATTATCAGGTGCATGGCAGTTTTAAATTATCATTCCTTTTATCTTTTTTTATCATTATTTGCTGACCCTCACTCTCTATGATAGTTTTTCCCCCCAAAGTAAACTTTACACAACATTCATATGGCAACATAACACAGCTTTTCTTTAGTAACTATTGTCAGACATATCTTATTTTTATCCTTTTTAAATGTTTTATAACCTTTTAAAAGGTATGTTTCTTCGAAAGAGCATATACCTAGATTTTGCTATTTTATCCAATCTGACAATGAGTTTCTGTTAACAAGAGCATTTTTCCAATTTACATGCATTTCATTTCTAATATATTTACATTTATATTACTACTACCTTATTTGTGCTTTCTACTTTATTCCCACTTCTTGTCTTTTAAAAAAAATTGAATATACTTATGGACTCTGTTGGAGAGGGAGAGGGTGGGAAGATTTGGGAGAATGGCATTGAAACATATGTAATATCATGTATGAAACGAGTTGCCAGTCCAGGTTCAATGCACGATACTGGATGCTTGGGGCTGATGCACTGGGAAGACCCAGAGGGATGGTGTGGGGAGGGAGGAGGGTTCAGGATGGGGAGCACATGTATACCTGTGGTGGATTCGTTCTGATGTTTGGCAAAACTAATACAGTGTTTCAGGTTTAAAAATAAAATAAAATAAAAAATAAAAATAAAATAAATAAAAAAATTGAATATATTTTCTCATTCTATTTCCCTATTCTACTAGTTTGGAAGAAACACATACTACTTCTAGATCTTTATTCCTTATCTCAGAAATTTTAACATGAGTACACAACTTACCAAAGTCTACAGCTTATCAATAATATTACCCTCCTCCCAAGTTTACAGTGTCCTCTGTCTTCCTTATTTACCATTTCCTGGGTTCTCTCGCCTTACATCTCAGACTTCCCAGCTGCAGCCACCTTCCGTACCCACGGCAATCAGAAACTCTGGAGAACACGATGGTGGCGGCATGACTCGTTACCTGACTGCGACTCAACCCAATGCACTGAGGACAGATGGCAGGCAGCCTGGGCTCTGCACGACTCAGGTGACCAGGAACACGTGGGGTGAGTATGGTCATGAAACCTGCAAACAGCTAACACCTTGCTTCTTTCCCCACATGCGTCAAATACTGTCCAAGAACAGACTGTCCAAGTCTGCCTTCCTGCCTTAAACTATTTTTGTAGCACAGTAAAACTCCATACTCACTACCGTGGAAAAAAGAGGAGGATGAGCCTTGTCTAGAAAACCAGCCTGACATGGTAAAAGCCATGATTACAGAGCATTTCACAGCAGTTAAGTTTATCGCTGTCACACATGGTATTGAAGTTTACTACTGTCACACGAAGTCAGTTGAACATACACAAAAGGTACAAATGAACATCACTAAGATGAACTTGGTGAAGCTTTAAAAGTTTCTACTACAAAAACAGTTTATAACATATGGAGCACAAAAGCCCCTTAGTTAACACAAAATTAGGTCCAATGTGATATATTTAGAAAACATATACAGATAAGAGGAGAAGGGAATGGCTACCCACTCCAAGTATTCTTGCCTGGAGAATCCCATGGACAGAGGAGCCTGGCGGGCTACAGTCCATGGGGTTGCAAGAGTCAGACACGACTGAGCAACTAAACCACCACCACCATACAGATAAGATGATATTTTTTACATAAGAATTAATTACTTAGTGATTAAAACATGATGAAGTGTGCTTTCTCAGCACCTGGTCTAAATACAAGCACTAGTTTTTATCTATCCTTTAACATGCAGTGCGGTTTCCCAAAAAAGCTCGACTTTTTTTTTTCTGTTTGTTTATTAAGAGACACACACACCAGTCCTACAGCTGTTCTGAATCAGAAACATTCCCTTAAACTTTTATTTTATTTGGAATCTGTAAGTTTCATACATGCCTAGTTATTTCAATGTAGACAGTAAAACAGTCAGCTCATTTATCAGCCTTGTTTAATATTAACAAGCAGGTAGTGGATCCTGCCAGCCCAGAGAATGGCAAGCACCATTACCTTATTTTATTAATTATCTACAGTATAGAACTGATCACAAAGTACATATAACAGATTCACAAGATGGAGTTCTACACAGAACCATTAATAAGTGCCAGAAATAATCTAGAAAACTGCCCAGTAATAATAAATGCAGAGGATTTTACATCTTCAGAGAATCATAATTAATGGCAGTAAAACCATCTTATTCCTTAAGACTGTAAGTCCACAACACATTTGCATGGGTTGTGATTTACTGATTTGAAAAAGGAAAAAAAATATATATATACGTATAAATAAAAAATTCCTCACAATAGTGCAGAGCTCAGAAACAACCAACTTCTTACAGATTTGAGCAATCTACTCCAACCAAGGCCACTTCTGCTTCCAGGGAAGCAAGTCTTTTATTCAGAGATGACGAAGCGGCAGTGGTGACAGTCACGATGCAGCCGCACAATCAGAGCAGTTAGTGTGTGACTCTGTTAGCAATGCAGCGCACAAGCAAGAACTCAGGAAAACGGGAGAAACATGCTTTCACTTTTATAGCTTTTCCTACTTTTAATAAAGTGGCATATATGTTCTTCAAGGTTTAATCATTTAACATCTAATACATAAAGAAAATCAGATGACAGATTACATAATCACCTCACCCTCTTCCTCAAGACCTTTGGCAATTCCTCATCATCATTGCACCCAAGATAAAATCCAATCACAGTAAAACACAGCTTTATTTTCTTCATTTGCTTCCAATCTAATTCTCCAGCCTCATCTTTAGCCATTCCTCCGCTTGCCCTACAGAGTTCAACCAAACGTGACTTGCAAACCCCACAATGAGTGCTGGGTATGTGTGTGTGATGTATTTGCATACAATTCCCTGTCTGGAATATTGCTCTCTACATCTTTACTAAGATAACCCAGACACATCCTGTAAGACATAGCCATCCCCTCTGTGCATGTGGGTCAGAATATCACATCAGTTATAAACTATATTCTAAAGGCTGTTTTTCTATATTCTTTCCATAGTACACTGTAAGCTCTTTAGGGCTACATACTGTATCCTTCATCCTCAGGGTCTCACTGCCTTTCACACAGATATCCATCATGCTCATTCTACAGATGAACAAACTTGACCCAAATAAATTATTTTCTCAATTTCATAGGCTGAGTAGCAGTAGATTTAATACTAGCATCTAAGACTTCTATCTTCCAGTTCAAAGCTCTTTCTATACATGCACCTAAGGATACCAGAACAGAAGGAATTATGCATTAATATCTATAAAGTTCAAGCCAGATACAAAGCTAAGTGGACTATAAAGAAGTGAGAGCTTTATAAACAAAAAATAAGATACAAGTTAGTTACAATGGATTTTCAAGAAATAGGGACAGGTGATAAAAATAAATAGAAAAGTTAGATAGAAAAATACTATCTTAAAAATAAGAATCACATAGGAGTTAATCCAGTGACATATAGGCTTTTTAGGACATGAAAAAGATAAATAATAAATAAACATTATCTGTAATCAACTTCAATGAGTGATAAAGTATGTAGCAAAAAAAAAAAACCAACAAAGATCAAGCATCTATGCCAAAGTAATGGGTATAATGGGGCTTCCCAGATGGCTCAGTGGTAAAGAAGCCACCTGCAATGCAGGAAACACAAGTATAATCTCTGGGTCAGGAAGATCCCCTGGAGAAGGAAATGACAACCCACTCCAGCATTCTTACCTGGAGAATCCCAAGGACAGAGGAGCCTGGTGGGCTACAGTGCATAAGGTAGCAAAGAGTTGGACACAACTTGGGGATCAAACAACAACAACAAAGGGTAGAATAATCATTTATGTTAAGAGGAAAGCAGCTTTATTTGGTATATGTTACCTTTTATGGGAAAAACGTTATAGGAAGCAAGATTTTAACGTAAATAAAAAATCACCAGTCCAAGAGAAATGACCTTAAAAAAGCTCACAATTGAGAAGTAAACATAATATTAACCAACTCAGATCTATATGCTTTAAAATATTTAAATATTACAAAACACAGAAAATTTGAAAATAGTCTTTCAAGTTACCCTAGGGGCAGAGGGGAGCAGGCAATGACTTCTCCCAGGGTCAGCCTTCACTCCACAGCACTGATTGCCTACCGTGCGCAGGTTCACCGAGAGGCACGAAAGCGCAGCGTCCAGGAGAAGGGATCTAAGTGGAGTCAGATCCCACTTCTACTGTTTATTAGCCCTACAAAAAGGGTCTGACCTTAACAGGATCACTGTGAGAATCAAATGAGCTCTTAATAGTAAATGTGAAGCCCTCAGAACAGCACCTGCCCTGTGGAGAATAGTGTAAACACAGCAGGTGCTGAACCTTCCAGTCACTACCACCTTCAGACCACCCCTGGCATGCCAGGGTAGGGAAGACAAGGAAACCAACACAACAATGTAAAGCAATTTTCCTCCAATTAAAAGATAAATGAAAAAAGATAAAGGAAACCAGGGTCGGGTAGGAGGATGACATAGCAATGCCATAACACAGCAGAATAAGCACAATGATACAAGTATAAACACGGGTCCACAACAGAAGAGAAGATAATCACCTTTCTCTGGCAAATGGGACGGGGGCCAGGGAAAGCATTTTAGTGGAAGAAACATCTGAGATGAACTCCTGTCATTTCAAAATGTAACAAAACCCAAGGGATCATGTGGAAAAGAGTGTATACCAGGTAGAGGAAACCAAAGGACCTTGGAAGGCATGGAGCAAAAGCCAGGAGTCTGGAGGTGGGACGTAGGAGGGGCCACCAGAAAGAGGGAGAAACAGCAGGCAGGACCATAAACCAGGGCCTGGCATGCCTCTGGAAGGACCTTGGTTTTGTCCAGTAAGTTAGTAAAGATCCCAGCAAGGGGTTTAATTAGGGTAATGATTGAATGAGACTTCTTTTCTCACAGATGGTTTTGGCAGCAACCTGCATGGCAGACCAGAGGACGGAGGAACAACCAGCTAAGTTTAAGACTGAAAGTGCTCAACTCACCACCACCATGTAGGAATGCAAGAGTGCGAAGAGCGCATTCACAGGCAGCTCAAGTCTGGTTACTCTTTTTTCAGGATCTTTCTCAAAAACGTTAGCCTTGAGTGTCTCTGTGAAATGAAAATGTGTTAAGGACAGAAAAAAATTGAAAACTGACTGGACACAATGAAATGGCTCTCTGTTAAAAAAAAAAATGTATAAAACCAGGAAAGCAGGATTTGTGTTTCTCTACAATCAAGAAAGAACTTTGGTTCTTAGTTAGGTTCTGAAAAACATTCTTAAAAATCTCAAGTAGAAATTCTTATGCTGAAATTTTGATGAGTAAGATCTAGTTTTTGTCTCCTGCAAACTACTCAAAGCTATCTACATTTGCAGATGAAAATCAAAACAAGATTCAGACAAAAGTTAACCCCAAATGGACCATAGACATAAATGTTAAGATTTCCTAGAATACAAAAAGCACACAGCCTAAAAGAATAAAATTATAAACTGTACTTCATCAAATGTGGTATAAGCCACTGAAAGGGAGAAAATATTTCACATATCTAAATCCAACAAAGATCTTGGATCCAGAATATACAGAGAACTCTTATAACTCAATAATAAAAAGGCAAGCAACCCAATTAAAAGGAGATAAATGATTAGAAGACATATTTCACAAAAGAAAATATCGAAATGGCCAATAAGTACATCAGAAGATACTCAAACATCGTTAGTTATCAGTTAAATCCAAATTAAAACCAAAGTACACCTCTGCATACCTACTGGAATAGCCTAATCTAAAATGGACAAACATCTGCAAAGATTGGAAGAACTAGAACTATCATTCTTTGCAAAAGATGAAACGGTACAAGCACACGAGAAACTAGAGAAACTAGTTTGGCAGTTTCTTGCAAAGTTAAACATGCACTTACTACATGAGCCAGCAATTCTACCTAAAAGAAACATTATATAACATAAAAATGGGATGTGAATGCTCATAGCTGCTTTGTTCTACAGCAAAGAACCAGAAAACAACCCAAATGCAGGCATAACTTGTTCTACTGTGTTTGACTTTACAGTACTTCAAAGTCACTGCATTTAAAAAAAAAAAAAAAAACTGAAGGGTTGAGGCAACCGTGTGTTATCAAATGATGGCTAGCATGTTTCAGCAGTTATTTTCATTAAGGTATGTGCAGTTTTTTAAGACATAATGCTACTTACTGCACACTTAAAGAGTACAGGACAGTGTAAACCTTCATGTGACACTTTAAGGCGATATTCAGTTTATTGTGGTGATCTGGAACAAAATCGGCAGTATCTCCAAGGTCTGCCTGTGGTAAGCCCATTGCAAATGACAGAAAATCCAATTCTACCACACAAGGGAAGACTGCTCAGCAAGAAAAAAGGGATGGACTACTGACACATGCTATAACACAATGAAAATGCTGTGCTGAGCAAAAGAAGGCAGACAGAGCACACACTGTATGATTCTGCTCATATAAAACTCTAATAAAGATGGTCAACCTCATCTCTAATGATCAAAACCGGATTGTTGGTGGCCTGGGCCAGAGGCAGTGATGACTGACAGAGACGAGGTACAAGGGAACTTTTGGAGATGCAGGAAACATTCCGTATCTTGATTCTGTTGTTGGTTACACAGGTAACCACAGGTATGTCAAAACTCATCAGAATATACATATGCATACTACTGTACATAAGTTAAACCTCAATAAAACTTAATAACACGCACAAAAAAGAGAGTCACGTTTTAACTTTTATCTTAGGATTGCCTTGATCTATAACCACAAGGACACACTATGTTTTAGGGAGACACACAACTGTCTTCTTCCATATTATTTTCAAAATAAATGAATGAAACCATGAAAAGTTGTGGATGCCACATTCCTTATGCTATTCAATTATGGAATATGAAGCTTAGCTTCCTTGGGCTTAGGCTGTTTTAGGCAGCAGAGTAACAAGTTCAGGTCAATACTATACATAAGGTAATACCACGGTGAGGTCTCTTGCAATAAAATGTCTTTTGAAAAGAGTCCAAGGCAGCCTTTCTAAAGCTAAATGACATACACAGATACCTGTAAAATGAAGCTTCAGGGTATGTTAACTAGTCTGCTACTGATTTAACAGCCAGCCATGTTCTTAAGGCCAAAACAATTAAGCAGTGCTTAAGGTTAAAGCTATAGAAACAATAAACAAATTTTATAAATAAATAATAATATAAATAATAATAAAACAATATCCTTTTAGATGGCAGTTATTACTGTATTAGTTAAAGTTAATTATGGACAAGACAATAAGAAATTGTCAGTTGAGTCAAGATGCATTTAAAGCAAATAATCTTAATAATATAAATAAAATTTTAAATGAAATTTATTGAATGCTTAAAACATGTATTAAGCTCAGGGCTTCATACATCTTATTCAACCTAAGGTAAACTCTAAGGTTACCAACCCCATTTTACATATGGGGCAATTTAAGCATATGGAGACTAAGAAACTTCATTTCTTAGTCAAGGCAACTCAGGTAATATATTATAGGATCAACCCAAATCCTTAACTGTTTGCTCCCCTTCAAAAAGAAACACCATATTCAAAAAGTGAACTAGAGTCTCACCAAAGACCTAAATATGAAAGGTAAAACTACAAAACTATTAGAAGAAAATCTAAGAAAATATCTTTGTAACTTATGGATTAGAAAGGACATCTTACGACCCACAAAGTAAAAAATGTGATGGATTTAAGTATATTACAATTAGGGAGCCCCATACCAGTCAACATCAACAGGTGATGGGAACTACTATCTCAAATACACAAGGAATTCCAGGAAATCAACAAGTGGAAACTCAACCAAAAAGAAGGCAAAGAGTATGAATAAGTCAGACCTGGAAAGAGAAACTTAGATGGCTAGCAAGGACGCGAAGAAACAATCAACCTGCCTACAAAACAAAGAAATATGTTTTATACTTTATATAAAGCAATTACAATATTCTACTTAACAACTGTCAAATTAGCCAAATGGAGATGCTGTACAATACCAAAAGCTGACAAAAATATGAGAAAATGGGAATTATCTAACACTGGTGAAGGGAAAAACTGGTGTAGCCATTTCAGAAATAATCTGGCAGAACTCAGTGTTATTTAATATGTGACTAACCTATAACTCAGCAATAAGATGCCTGGATATATGTTCCCAGAGAAACTCTTTCACAGTCATTAGCAACATGTAGAAAGATGCTTTTTACAGAATTATTTGTACTCAAGAGTTGGAGTCAATCTGGGTCACTGTTATCAGGGGAACTGATAAGTAATCGTTAAGTGCTAAAGCAAACCATGAAATACCACACAGCTACAAGCAATGAAGACATGTACTTACAATAACATGAACAGATCTCAAACAACAATAAGTGAAGGAAACATACAGCAAAGTATCAGTTATACGATGCAAAACAAAGAACTAGATAATTTTACAAGGAAACAGCCAAGAACATACATAAAACACATTAGATTGGGTACAAGTGAGAGTTGGGAAGGAGAGTGAATGGAAGCTGAGGCAGGGAATGAAGAGGGAACATGACAATCCAAGTAATAGGAATATGCCTCTAAGCAACACGATACCAACTCTGCACCTGCAATGTTTTAGATGAAGTCAGCACATCAACTGTCAAATTTGATGGATGTATGGGAAGAGATCAGAAATCCATTTTTATGAGCAACTGAGTATTCCACAAAATACCGTTGGTTTTTCCTATGATAAATCTGAGAATTCAAGACTTCTACTTCTTCCTTGTTATCTTCATAGGTAAAACGGTCCAATTAAGGCATATCAAGCTACTCGCCTGAGAAGCTGTAACCAAGTCCAAGCAAACTAGTTAGTAACAGAATCTGGTCAAGTTCTTTTTCCTCTTTGAATCTGTTTACTTATCTGAAAAAAAAAATAATAATTTGGATAATTCTCCCAAATCCCTCCAGCTCCAAGATTTCATTTAATTAGTATCTGTTCACATTAAATTATTTTCTCTCTGCTCCAACATTCCCTCCCCCCAATTTAAAAAAAGAGAGTATCAAAAGAGATTTAGAAAAGGATGTAGCAATAGGAGTGAACAGCAACTTAGTTTTTTAGAGTAGAAAGGAGAAAACATTAGAGATACAGTGATGTTCAAAGAGCCTTTTCCCATATCTAAGGTAGAGTAAGGTTAACTGGAACCCAGGCTCAGACATTCTATTTCATGAACGATTTAGGTATTCCACCCATTACCACTGCCCCTTCTTAAAACACATGTTAAAGTCTCTTATGGAGTTTCTACTTGAAGGTCCTAAATTTCAGCTTTACGGTATCAGTTTTCAGATAAAAAATGACGATTCCCTAGAGGTCCCTTCCATATTAAAAATGTTAAGATTCCAAAAGAATGATTAATTTTTAAATCAACAAACTGGTCACATTCTGAGCACTTAACAACAAACAAGCGTTCAATTAGATCTGTGGATTGAATGGATATGAGGCCTTAAAAATAAAAGAAATCAGACTATATTGTAGCTTGGTAACCATGAATAGTAACCGAGGTATCTGAAGAATAGTGATGTCACATTTTACAAAAAGAAAATTAGAATCAATATTTTAAATATTTTACAAGCTGAAATTAGAATATACCTAAAATTCTGAAACTGGAACATATTAAAAGAGAAAAGGGACGTCTTGCAATATTTTTAGAATACAATAATAAACATGAGAAATTGACATCACTCCCATATTTATCTTCATCCACACTGAAGTTTAAATATGGATGGGGAAGGGGCGGGGGAAGGGGGGTGGGAATTAAGAGGTCACAAAAACATCTGTTCCTAATAATTCCAGCACAGATACAGTTGTTCCTGCAGGTCCCCCAGGCCACCACACTACGAGGTCTTCCACCAACAGCTACAGTGTAGACTCCAAAGCCCGCACATCAAGTCTCAGGAATCCACAGAGTTGACTACAGGACAAACATGTACGTGGACAATTAACTACATTCTCTGTGTTTACAGGGGACCTCTATTAAATACCAAGAAAATGTTTGAAGAAATAAACGAGAGGAAAACTTCTTAGAGAAAGAATAAAGAATCTAATAATGTTTCATAGCTATTAACACAAGCATGGACTTGAATACTTTTTTTGGCTGATACTTTTGGAATCTTTCAATTTATCTACACCCCAATGATATTCTCCAAAGTATGTTTTAACAAAATTAATGAAGTGGGTTGTAAACATTAATTTTTTTCTCTGAACACAATCTTCTAGAGGGCCTCTTGCTATTTAAGTTACTGCCATACTTTCAAGACACCCAGCTTCAGACTAACCAGCAGCACAAACCACCCCCATCATGCACACAACATGGTTAAAAACTGTATTTGGTAAAACCAATGCCCTAAGAATGTTTCCTTTACAGCTATCATTCGTCAAGCACCGTTCCACAGTGATGTTTGTCAAAGGGACAACTTCCAATTATAACACGAAGAAATTCGGGGAACTGACGGCTGGTTAACAGTACTGTACACTGTACTTGAAAGTTGCTATGAGAGTAGAGGTTGAATGTTCTCATCATGACAACAACAAACTGGTAATTATGTGAGGTGAAGGATGTGTTAACTAACCTTACTGTGGTAAACACGCTGCAATACACATGTGTATCAAATTATCACATTGTACACCTTAAACCTGCAGTGTTATGCGTCTATTACATCTCAGTAAAACTGGAAAAAATAAGAAAAAAACCACTGTCTCATCCAAAGGAAAGATGATTTCCTATAGCAAAGCTTGTACAGTAGGTCACATTTCATTTTAACCAAGGTTGCTGCAAAACTTTTCCTACTCTGCATATATCCATTTATTTTCCACTTTTAATACACCTATTTTAGCTATTATTTAGCTAGTTATACGCATAACATATAGTCTTTCAAAAAGTATTTTCACTTTATATTTCATTTTTAATATATTGCATTTTATTTCCTAATTAAGGCACTTTAATTTTAAAAATTTACATTTTATGTCAATAATGAACTTTAATTTTACTTAGTTGATAGGTCTGTTGGAAATGAAGAGACATTTCTCCCCATAAATTAGTGATCATACTGCAGGGATTGTGATGGTGGTGATGGTTTCGTCCCTAAGTCAGGTCCCACTCTTGCGGCCCCATGGACCACAGCCCACCAGGCTCCCCTATCCATGGAATTTCCAAGGCAGGAACACTGGAGTGAGTTGCTATTTCCTTCTCCAGGGCATCTTCCCCTTTTTCACGCCTAAATACTACTATCATTTCATCAAGTCCTCTAACCTCTCACTGCACTTTTGCACATTAACGCATGTCTTCTTCCAAAATCTGTGTGATTTTTCTTTACCTCTTCTGTAATTCATGACAAGTAGTTAAGACTAGCTAGTAATACAATTCCACATCATACTGCATCTCTGTTTACATCTGGCTCTAATCACACGCTTATAAGTGATTTATACAAGGGAAAGCAAAAAAAGAGAAAAAAATAGAAACACATCCAGGATAAATAATTATGCTGTTATTTTAAATGTATCATTTCCAATTTGATAGAACTTTCTTACCATATGCTTTAAAGCTATCAAAATTGAAAACACAGGGTATGGCATTTTAAAAAATACTGTCTACAAGAAAGAAGAGAAAGTCCTAACCAAATATTCCATATGTTTTTATATCAGAGTCATTTTAACAAGTGATTGATGCTTCCAATTTATAAGATAGTTTAAGTTTTACTCCACGCTACAACTGTACATATCATGGCTTCGTGGTGAAGTTCCTTAGTTCATTTAAAAAAAAAAAAAAAAAGTAAACCAAAAGTATTCACTGTTGAGCCCTAGGAATTGGTAGAACACCAGTCTCAAGAACTATGTCAGGAAATGTGAAACGATACACACAAACACACACTTTTGAAGAACTATGACACCCTAAAATGAGAAATTCACACAAGATTACCTGATAATTCAGGTAATTCCTACCTGAATTCCTACAATTCAAGATAAAAGAGTATTACAATTGCATTAAGGTAATGGTGTTGGTGCATTAATAGAGAAACCATTAAAAATAATTACGGAAATATTCATGACATTTGACCTAAGTAGGAATTCCAAAAGTTTACAGTTACATTAACATAATTATGTAGACACAGGCCAAAAAGATATAAATACATTGAATCTTGTGCAATATAAGTTATATCAATATACATTTGTTGAAAAGAATTCTTTGACTACAAGCATACTAATTAATAAGCTGCAGAGATTTTTAAATGAATTTAAAACTTCAAAACAAATGTACATTCTTTAATTTTCAGTTGATCAATTTAAAACTTATATACTATCTGATTCTGAATCTTAAATAGAAGAGGCGGGAAAGACAAAATCTAAAAATCACTAACATCTGAGTAACCGCTGTTTAATACCTTCTTCAGAAGTTGTCTGCCAATCCATGTATAGTTTAAGTCTACATAAAGTATGAAAAAATAATTACACAGTATCACCAATTTCAAATTTTCTTACTATATCCAACCATTTACATTTTTAATGTCTTAAAGTATATATTCCCAGAGATCTTACTATGAATGAAAAAGAGAGTTAAAAAATATAGTAATTTTGTAAAATAAATATGGACAAATCATTACATATTCTTCTCCAAACCTACCAACATAAAACTTTAAGAAAGCAGTAATACAACTGGTCTAAAGCAAGACTAAATTGATAGGAACCTAAACAATCCTACTTCTTTCCAGTCCTGGCAACCCAGAAAATGCTTATGCCTAACTTACCTAGGACTAGTTTTAAATAACGGATAAGACAGAGAATTACATCGAAGGTCCCTATCAAAGCAGAGGTCTCAAATCAACAGGAGATACGACAGGTTTATGGTAATACTAAAGCAATAATCATTTTTGTTAGCATCCTCTACTGGTGGTTTCCAAAGACAGCAAGCAGAAATGCAAATGACAGAAGATATGTACCTGCTAGTCCATCCAGGGTGAATTAATCAGTGTTAGTCATTAGTGACTAGAGTACACTTCTCAAGAAAAAAACAAGTAACCACAAAAAGAAGTGGAAAATGAGAACACAGATTTTGAAAATACAGCAAACAAAGCATGACATTATAAATGGTAAAAAAAACAATTTAAGCCATTCTAATGCCACTAACATCATTACCATAAAGTTACTACATAAGGTTTGATGCTTTCGTCAAACCTTGCTCAAACTGGTTTACCCCTGTCAAGTCACATTACTTGATGCTCCCATTAATATCCTACTCTGCAGATATATTCCAGAGAAGAAATTAAAATATTTTACTGGAGGCTGAGCAGAAAATCTGCATGCCTTATTTCAAAATGAACAAAACATTATTTACATATAAATTACAGCATAAAGTACCTCCATGACTATCTCCTACTGTATACATCACATCATTTATTCCTTCATTAAAAAGATTTAAGAGTTAACATTTTTTCCAAGCGATTCTCTCCAGTAAACAACTGCAACTTACATATGATTGCGTTGCTAAGAAATCCTAACCAGCACCTATCCTGAGGTTTCACAACACAATGGCGTGTAACTTCATTTTTAATTTGCAAATCAGGAGGCTTAATCAAATAGCGTGGCTGTAATAATCAGCAATGGATGAAATGCATCTGAGAACAAAAAGAAATACAAGGACGGAGCCAAAAGTGATGAAAATGGAAGATACCTGTAGTAGCACACTGCTATCTGAAACACCTTTTGTTTTCTGAGAGTAATGCTCACTGCAGACAAGACGTTTTGTGCTAAACATCCCCAAATCTGTTTTTCCAATATTAAACACAAAGGAAAAACACTGACAGCAAGCGTGATAAATAAATCCCTCCATTGAGAATGAAAGCAGCAGACAGGAGGGGGCTGACATACATGGAGGAGAAAAACTAAACACCATCTTTTTTCTACCTGCACAAGTTGCCATTTGCTGCAGCGATCCAACAGCTCTCTTTCCTGTTGATTTCAAGTACCTTTCAGGATCGCTTTTTCCCCTTAAGTCATCTGTTGATATGCCTGATGGGTGTAATAGTCACATCCCAGGATCTTTAGAAGAAAAATCCATCCTTTCCTGCTCAGGTAAACATGTTTACAGCAGCTGCACAGACGCTGGGTGGTTCAGACTCACATGTCACACACATGTCGTCAGCAACAAGAAAAGCCCCTTTCTCTGGCGATGAACATTTTAAATAAGGTAAAACGCGAACAGTCCTTTCCAGACCAACTTACCTTTCATAAAGCCACATCAGCAACAGCAGCAACAGCTCAATATAGCACACACACTGTTTGACGCTAAAACAGGAAATTAAAATTGCAATAGCCTGTGCTCCGCTCCTGGCCGTAACAAGTCATCTCTCCACAACGAGGACGCCAAATATTAGTTATCGATCATCACTTAACAGACGTCTTTAAAATGCAAATGTGTATTTGGGTAACTAATACCGTTTACGAAAGCGGCGGTTTCAATGTCGGCTCGAATAAATTAAAATTACGTTTACATCTTGAAACCGCCTAAAAACCTCCGTATCTGCTTCTAGACAGGAAATCCCACACAAAATCTAAAATTGCCAGGAAAGGTTACAAAACCTCGCGTTTCGCATCCCGGAGGGGAGGGAGAAAGGGAGCCCGGGCCTGGGGGTGGGGCGAGCGCCGGAGAGTTTTGACTTAAACCCGTATTTCCTCATTTTCTGGAGGATACGGCGATCCCGTTCCAGGCGCATTTATTTCCCTACTCTCAGAAACTCGTTTTAAAAATAACGCAGGAACCCATACGAGCCCCTCGGTCCGCTAGATCCGTGCAATTCCTTATATAGACTCGGCCGCAGCCAGCGGCAGGGCCGTAGCCGCCCATTATTCTCCAAACAGGTACCCGGCGGGCGGGGGCCGCGCTCCGGCCTCGGCCCTGTCGCCGCAGGAACTGTCCAGACAATACCCACCAGCAGACGGTCGCCGCGGAGCGGGCGGGCAGGCGGGCGCAGCATCGCCCCCCAGATAAGCAGAAATGCAACCAACTTCCACCGTCTCTCCCCACCGCAAAGGGCGACTGTGCAACCCACCAACACATGTTCGGGGCTCGCTCTCTCGCTCTCCCGTTATTATTGTTATTTTTCTAAACTCTCACGCCAGGCAGATGGGGCGGGGGGGTGTGCGCGCCCCTCCCCGCGCAGCATCAGCACTTAGTAAACCCGGCGGCGGCCGCCGCCGCCGCTCGGGCAGCGGCGCCCCGCGTCCGTCGGTCCGGCCGCCCCCCTCCCCCACACTTCTTCCACCCGAGATCCCGAGCGCCGTCCAAGCTCCCTTCGCCGGTTTCACGCCCCGCGCGTCCGGCCCAGGTAACAACTTCCCCAAACCGAAAGAGAACAAGGGAGGCGCACGCTCGGCAGCCCATCCCCGCGCGGAGGAGGCGTCCTCCCGGGCGGGGGGACCTGTCTGCGGTGCTTCCCGGTCCCGAGAGCAGGTAACAACTCTGCCAACCCGCCGCTGCGGCCCCCTACACACACACCCCACGGCTCCCACGGCCGCGGCTTCGCGCCCGCCCCGCCTGCCGGCTCCCCGCGGGACGCGGACCGCGCTCGGGGCGCTTAAGGCACCCCACCCCGAGGACCGTGAAGCCCCGTCCCGTGCCGAGCGCGCCTCGCCGGCCGCTCCCAACTTTACCGCCACCGGCCTGGCCCGTCCGCCAGCCGCGCGCTCCGCGCACACGCGCGCACGGACGACACGCAGCCCGCGGCCGCCGCGTCCCGCCGCCGCGCGCCCGCAGCCCGGCCCGCCCGCCCGGCCAAGCCGCGGGGCCCGAGCCACCGCGCCGGCGGGGCCGCGGCTCGCGGAAGCCACTCTGCACGGACAAGCGCCGGGCACAAGTTAGTTCCTCGGCTCCGGGGCCTCGGCGCGGCGGGGACGAAACGCCGAGGGCGCCGAGGAGGCGGGGAGGGGGGCGCCGAGGGGGCACAAGAGTGGGGAAAAAGTGCGGAAAGAAGCAACAGCCGCTCCCCCCGGAGCCCAGAAAAGTGGGCGCCGCGTCCCGGCCGCCCGCCCGCCCGCGCCGGGGATGCGGCGGCGGCGGCGGCTAACGGTCCAGCGAGGCGGCAGGGGCGGCGGGAGCCGCTAGGCGGAGAGACCAGGTAAGAGACATAACGGTTCAGGGAGAGCGGGCGGCCGCGGCGCGGCTCCGGCGGCGGCGGCCCGGAGGGGGGCAGAGAGCACTACTTTCTACTTTCCCACTCCACTTGGCCCGTCCCTGCCCGGCCGCCCCCAGCCCAGCTCGCCCCCCTCGCCCTCGGGGGCGCACCGGCCGCCCGGCTCCCCCTGACTCCGCCGCTCCCCGGTCCCCTCCGCCACTCACCGTTATTGCGCCGCGGGTTCGCCTGCTTTCTGCGCTTACACCTGGGGCCATCCGCCATGATCCTCTCGCTTGTGTCTAAATGCTCGAGTCACCTCCTCCCCCTCCCTCCCTCCCCCTTTCCCCCCCCCCGCCCCTCCGCCTCCACCCCTCCCCCCTCCCCACCGCACCTGGTTTACGACACTCGCGGCTTTACGACATCACCTTCCTTACACCTAGAGCCACTCGCTCTACGGCCGGAACCTTGTTGCTAGGGAGAGGACGGTTTGCGGCAGACGGGGGAGCAGCTGAGTTTGCATGGAGGGGCGAGGAAAAAGTTTCCTCCAGGTGTCGCGGGCGGGGGTGGCTGGGTGGGGGCGCGGGGGAACCGTGCGGACGTGGTCCGAAGGGCGACTGGCCGTCGGAGCCGAGAAAGGTAAAATAGGAGCTCTGAACTGGCCACACCCGCTGCGGCCGCCAGGGGCACGTTCGGGTTTAGCTGATTCTCGCCGGCATCCCGTGCCCTCGGAGCCGCCCCCGGAGTGGCGGGATCGACCTGTCTTCCTTCGGCTTTACGGGGGGCAGGGTCGGGGGGTGGCGGTTCACGCAACCCCGTCCGCCCGGGGATGCCCCGCAATCTGGGGGCGGGCAGGCTGGTCTGGGGAGCGGCGGGCGGCTGGTTCGGGACACGCGGCGCCCCGAGACTCCCTGCCCCTCCTCGGACGCACGGTTCCCCCCCTCCCCGCGCCCCCCGCCCGCGAGCAAACCGGGGGTGGGAAGTGACTTCAAGGAGGTAGAAGTTCAGCTGGACCGAAAGAGGGGCGAGAAGTTCCGCTTGCGAGCCACCTCGGCGGTGAAGCGGAATGAGTAATCCCCACGCCGGCCTGTCTCACTTCCTCCTGCGCGCTGGGCGCTCACCTGCTGTCACCTCGGCCGCCCCCGCCCCCAGGCCGCGCCCTTCTCCCTGCGGCCACGTCCGCCCTGCGGCCTCCCACCCCCCAGTACATCGGCCAGATCCTAGGCCCCCAGACTTAAGAGTTAAGGTATTAACAGGCCACAATTTAGTATCTGGGTGGGCAGCGGTCGCTGTGCAGAAACTCATGGCGTGAAACGAGGGCTGGCAGGTGTGGTCTTGGCAGGTGATGGATGGCGATCTTATCTCGAACTGCGTACAAGTTCAGGGATTTCTGAAAGACCAGCACAAATACCAAGAAGGTCACGTCTTCAATATTCAGTAGAGACTTCGCTCTCCCCTCCTCCCCTCCTTCAAACGAGGAAATGTCTTTAGGACCAACTTGAGGGAACACAGCTGAGCTGTGTTGCGAATAATAGAGAGTTATGAATGAACATTGTAAGAGATGATAGATAAAGAAGTTGAGAAGACTGAAACGTCACAAAGTATTAGAAGTAACAGTCAACCTAGCACAGTGCTGTCCCAGTAGGTGCTCAACAAATTTATGCCTATGATTTTTGTCATGGCGACGGCAGGACTTTTTTTATTATGTTAATTTTTTGAACACCGTCCAGGCTTTTGGAAGATTAATAATCTCTCCAAACCTTTCATCTGAAATAAATTTACAGCTGAAGTCGAGTAATTTAAAATTAGAAAGTTTAATCCTGAATATAGATGAAAATTTTCTCTCCCACGTTTGCTTTGGCATTTTGATAAGTGGATGTGTTATTTATTGGTGCATGAAAGGGGACTGTAACTATTCTTTGCTCTGCGTTATGTCTGTGTGTCTGGTCTCTTCCTCAGTACCAAAGCTAGAGTCATCACTCTTAATGATCAGCTTAAGTACAGGCAGTCCTGATCTCCTCAATCCCATGTTCACTGAACTTGTACATGTGAGAACCAGGAGGAGGCTCATGCATTGCTCGGTTCAAGTGGTAATTTTCCCCTGCCCTCCCAAAAGCTGTGTTCTTCAGTTGCAGGCTTCTGAATCAGCTTAGACTTTATCCTTTGAGGACATCCCTGCCCCACCTCTCAACACACACAATCACACATCCCTGCCCCGCCTCAACACACACACACATCTCCCTGTCCCACCTCTCAACACACACACACATACATCCTTTTTACAGCTACCCAGCCAGAAAGGAAAAAAAAGTACTTTCTAACTCAAGCACACATTTTACTTAGTCTTAAACTTAGAAAGTATCACACTTTTTTCTGAAGTAACCTGTCCTGATCCACCTACTAAGCTTTCTTCTGTGTTCATGGGAGTGTGCTCAGTTGTGTTGGGCTCTTTGCAACCCCATGGACTGTATAGCCTGCCAGGCTCCTCTGTCCATGGGATTATCCTGGCAAGAATCCTGGAGTGGATTGCCATGTACTCTTCTAGGGGATCTTCCTGACCCAGGGATCAAACCTGCATCTCCTGTGTCTCCTGCACTGGCAGGCAGATTCTTTACCAGTGAGCCACCTGGGAAGCCCCTTCTATGTTCATCCTTACCTTGAAATCAGATACAAAGTGAAGGAATAAACCAAGTAGGAGTTAAACCATCTTTGGTGGTTACTGGTTTAGTTAGTTTGGGCCAGACTTTTCAGCTCCTTGCAGACAGATACCTTTTTTTCTGCCTTTTGCTTGCTTGTTCATTTTGTGCCCTCAGTACCTGGCAGGGTACCTAGTCACATAGAAAATACTTGAAAAGTAAATTTTTTTTTTTTAAAGTTAGTACCATTGACCTTTTCTGGATCTGTTCTTGGCTATAAACTAAGGGTGGTTAATCTGCCTTCATCACATTAATTCTTAGGGGCTGTTGAAATTATGGATGTGAAAGCCATTTACTGTCATTTATATCCTGCCTTATTTTGAGAATTATTGCTCTTGATTTTAGATTCTCCACAGTCATTTTCCCCCCAAATGATTAATCCTGCTCACTTCTATTTTTTAAATATGTGCAGGAAATACTGATAGACCAAATTGTCTAATACAAAACTTCAGTTTTTTAAAAATCCTATAGTAATGGGTTAGTGGAGGACAAAGGATCCTGGCATGCTACAGTCCGTGGTATCACAGAGTCAGACATGACTTAGCAACTGAACAATAACAACAGTTAGATTGTAAACATAATATATGTTTAAATGCACTTTATTTACTATGATGTTCCCAAAATTATTGAACTCTAAGCTGAAAAGACCAGAGAAGGCAATGGCAACCCGCTCCAGTACTCTTGCCTGGAAAATCCCATGGACGGAGGAGCCTGGTAGGCTGCAGTTCATGGGGTCGCAAAGAGTCAGACACGACTGAGCGACTTCACTTTCACTTTTCACCTTCATGTGTTGGAGAAGGAAATGGCAACCCACTCCAGTGTTCTTGCCTGGAGAATCCCAGGGACGGGGGAGCCTGGTGGGCTGCTGTCTATGGGGTCACACAGAGTCGGACATGACTGAAGCGACTTAGCAGCAGCAGCAGCAGGATGAAAAGAAAGCAGGCAAATCTCAGAGTAGATTGCTGCTTTAAACCTGATGCATATGTGATGGTTGCTTCTTATCTCTTAAATATAACTGAAGAATTGGAAAAAAGTCTTGTGAAGAACTTTTAAAAAGGAATTTTTAAATGTTTTAAGATTTAGGTTTGTTTAGTCAATTATACTTCAAAATTTAGGTTTCCTTAAACAAGATGGGGATACTAGAGTTTAACATGTGCCCTGTACTGTTGGTTTTTTGTACTTGTGGTGTCATTATACAATGTATATTCAATGTGTACTCCTAATTTTAATGTTACTGAAATGTTAACATTGCTTCTGGAGAGCACTGGGATTGCACATGCTGAAGGAGAGGTATTCTGCTAAAAATGAATTACTGTAATCTTTTCTAAATTTACAGGGAAAATGTAAATCGGTAGAATATTTTCAATATTGAGTTTTTTCTATAAATTTTTCATAAATCCTTTGCACCTGCTATTCACATTCCATGTAAGATTCATGTATACAGTAGGATAAAATTTGACATAGTTAAGTTTAAAATGTGCATATTTCATGGTGTTCCACTTGGAGCATATGATTTCCACGTACCTCACTTTCTGAACACATTCGAGAAGTATAATATTCTATGTGTGTATCTTCTGTTGTTCAGTTGTGTCCGACTCTTTGCAACCTCATGGACTGTAGCTCGCCAGGCTCCTCTGTCCATGGGATTTCCCAGGCAAGAATACTGGAGTGTGTTGCCATTTCCTTCTCCAGGATAATATTCTATAATTTTGTCAAAATAAGAAATCAGTTATTTTCGTGGAAAAATAATATATCTATTTCATGAAATAAGTTGACTACATTAACTTGTAATTAAAAAAAAAAATCTTTAAGTCTTGAAAAGAATCCATTTGAGACATGTTATCCATCAAAGGAAAGAATGTAGAAGCCCCACAGAGAAGTGCTCTCTGTCTGTGGCTCAGTAGTGACCCTGGACGTGTGGTTCACAGGGAGTCGGAGAGGGCAACTGCGTCACTGCGTCTGGAAGTAAACGTGGCTACCATGTGATGCAGAACCAACGGCTGGCCTAAGGACCCACACACACTTCTAATGAAGCCTCCCAGGAGGCAGTCATAGGGACAGGTGTCCCCAAACCTCCGTGTGATTTTATTATATATTGCATCATGAAACAGATTTTCCCTCTCTGGGGAATAATGCTCCTATTTTTCATATAAATTTCTGAAATGTTAACCCATGGGGCTCCTTATTTGGAGGACAGTTTTTCAGGAACATTTCTAACAGATGTTAAGTATAAATAAATGCAGACAGAATTGTTTGAAGGCAGTTAATGAACATCTAAAAAGTAGTTTCTATAAAATCACAATACTTAAAATGATTGCTTTCAAAGGCTGCTTCTACAGAAGATAGGTCATAGTTTCTATTACTGAAATCCTTTATGAACATGAGTAGCATTTTTTTGTATACTTAACAACTATAGGTAGGTAATTTGTACTAGAGATGGGGAAGCAGCGTGCATGTTTAGGATTTGAGGGAGGTTTAAGAATCTTGTGGTATCAGAGAGCTGATATCAGGTTTCTACTGCTGTTTTTTTCCCTTTTGTCTCAATGTATTTCTTTTCTCTGTCATCTTGGCTTATTTTTTGCAGCTGACTGGTTCTGCTACAGAATATTGCTATTTCTTTGACCTACAGTTCTGGCCTTCTGTATTCCACAGACCTTCAGTTATAAGCATTGCCTCTATTCCATCCTTTCAGTATACATATTAAGAATATTTGCAGTCAGTAACAGGTTTTAGATGTCCCATCATTGTGTTACGCTCATGTGGAAAAGTTGGCAATTAGAAACACCGTGTTCAGATAGATCCACAGCTTTAAGGCTCCTGATCAGGCACTTCTCGTTTTTTCATCTTATACATCAATTTCTTTGCTCCATCTTGTTGTCTCACTTAAATAAATAGATCACACCTGTGCCCCTCTCGACTGTCTCATGTGTTAATCATTCTCTTCATCTTTATCCCAGGTCTAGCCTAGATCTCTTTGGGTCAGTTCCCTTTCTGTTTTTGTTGAAGGTTTTTTAAATCATCCCCGCCCTGTAAAATGCTTTTACAGAAAAATATTATGAAGAATGAAAAACTATGCTGGTTATCCTCTGACTCTCAGAATTCCTTCACTGCATTTTTGTGCCGTGAAAAACTGGTTTCTGTGGACCACATCTCCCAGGCTCCTTTGCCCTTTGGTTTCTGTTCAGTTTCAGCCAGTTTGGAGGCATTGGCAGATGATCAGAGGAAGGAAAGAGAGAGAGGTCAGGATATTAATTTCACCTTCCCCCACACGCCCTCCTGCCTGTCTGTGGCTTTTGGCAGAAACTTCATTCCTCTACCTAAGGCCATGGCTCGGATCAGACAGTCCTGTCCCATGGCTACAGGTCTTGGCAAGTACCAGAAATGCTCCTTCCCTTTGTCCCCTCAGGCCTAGAGATGGTCATGGTTTCCTCCTTACAGTTGTGAGTCCTTATCCCTTGTTGGTTCCCCTAATGCCTTCCCACATCAGTGTAAGTAGTCTCTTTATCAGACTCTCTTCAATTTACCCTTGGAGTGTGCCATCTGTTGCCTGCCAGGCCCCTGAGTTGTACACACCTAGAAATGTGTTTTTATCCTATTTCTAATCAAGCATTGTTTCCATGAATTACAACACTAAAGTTTGAATGTGAGGTAGATGCCTTATGTCATCATTGTCAGGCATATACTCATGTCCTAATAAGTGTACATGCAAAATCTGGCAGATGCTGCAAAGAAATGTGCTGGAGTCTATGACATACACTTATTCAGTTACTGTTTTTGTCAGGAAGCCCCCTGCCTTAGTTGATCTAAAGTAAGAGAAACTACTTTTATATACTTCAAACAATGGGCCAGGGGAATCAGTGCTTCAGTATTAAGATGGAGAAGATGGCTGTTCCCATCTGTTTCCTCCTGTTTTAATAATGGAACCATCCACGCTTATCAGTGGCCCCAGAATGGTCCTTGTACCTACCTCATTGCTACTGTGCTGCTCAGTCCTGGTCTGTGAGTGATGTGCTGGTTGATTAAGTCTCAAGAGAGGTGGTTCACCATTCCTTCTTTTCCTGCTGGCTGGAATCAGACCTGCTGGCCAGAGTCCCGTCAGGTTAAGGAAGGCACACCAACAAGATTAGAGGAGACTGAGTCCCTGACGCCACAGGAAAGCTTGTAACTTCTGCCTCCATGTCTCTGTTACAGAGACAAGTCTTTTTAGTTGCTGTTGTCTTGGGTTTTCTGTCACATGCAGCCAAAGTTAATCCTGTTTGGTGTAGGTATGTGAATTAGTTTCCTGTTGATGCTGTTTAAAAAAAACAAACACAGACTTGGTGGCTTAAAACAACACAAATACATTATCCTACATTTCTGGAAATCAGAAGCCAGAATGGGGCTCACTAGGCCAAAATGAAGGTGTTGGCATGATTGGGTTTCTGCTGAAGGCTCTAATGGAGAAACCACTTCCAGGCCTTTTCCAGCTTCTTAGGTCCCTCCCCATCCTTTGACTCCTGGGCAGCTTCCATCTTCAAAGCCGGCAGCACCGGGCAGAGCCCATGCATGTCATGCTGCCCGATCACTGGCTCTAATCCTGCCTCCCTCTTCCACGTCTGAGGGCCTTTGCGGTTAGATTAGGTCCACCTGGCTCATTCAAGGTATAGTTCCATTTTAAGGTCAGCTGATTATGATTAGGCTTATCCCATCTGCACCCTTATTTTCTCTTTGCCTGATGACCTGACATATACATCCAGTCTGTGCCCAGGGCATTAGGGCATAGACATCTTTGGGGGGGGGGGCACTATGCCTCCCAAAGGATGCAAGCTTTAAGCTTCATGATTGAGAAGTATGTTTATGTTGATTAATCAGTTCATCTTAATTGATAAGCAGCTGTAAAGTATTTCACTAAGTGGTCATTTTTTATATAACATTTAACATTGGGCCCCATAGAAGTTCTAGTAATAATCCTTTGGTTCATTTATTCACCTAATATTCTCCCCCCCCCTCCCCCCCACCTAATGTTCTTGACTGTATTCTAACGTGACAGGTGCTGGGTAAGGCTATAAATGCCTAATTTGGTCCCCAGCCTCAAGAAGCTTGCAGGATTGTGGGATAAACAAGTTGACAAAGAGGCTGCTGCACAAATGTCTGTGAGAGACACCTAAAGTCACCTGGAGTCAAGGAAGTCTCGAAGAAGTGATGAAATTTGTCAGGAGGAGGAGAGAACTGTGTTAAAGACAAAAGTCACAACATAGGCAGAAATCTCCAGATGAAAGTACTGTATTGTGGAGCAGGGGTGGGGGGAAGTGGCAAGTCCAGTAGAATGAATGCATCGAATAAAAAAACTCACATGTTCCAGAAGAGGCCGCAGAGGTGGGTGGGCAGGAAACAGATCCTATGAAGATGCTAAGGTTTTATAGTGACAAGTTGGAGCCGTGGAAAGGTTTTTTTTTAATCAAGAGTGTCCATGTTGTACATGATGTTAATTAGTGTTCTGGGCGTGGGGGATGAGGGGGTGAGCAGAACAGCAAACATCAAGAGAATTTTAAAAGTTTTTTTTTTTCCTCTTGAATAATCATTTACAAAGGAATAACTGAGCAAGTAAAAGCAATACAGGCTGTGACTATCCAAACGAAGCACAGATGAAAGGTAACATTTCCAGATTATATTGGCAAGTAGTATAATAATATGAAAAGCAATGTAAAGCATAATTATCATTTCTAATATTAACATCATATATAGTGTTTATATTAGTAGTAGAGTTGTTTCAGGTTATACATTCTTGCAGTGGTCTTACTAGCTCCTAATACTGCCTTAGTACATGGTAGGACCTCAAAATTATGTATTAAATGAATAAATAGTTTTTGAAAGGTTCTCCGATGTATCTTTTAATACTTGCTTTTTTCCCCACTATCACATTTACTACAGCCCAACTCATAAAAGCTCACATCCTCTCCATTCAAATCCTGGTGTCTTCCAGGTTACCTCACATATTCTCAGGAAGGCAGGTCGGTTTTCTTTCCCTAGTTTTCACCTTATCTCAGCACTTCTCCAGTTGTATCAGAGTTCTTGAGAATTGTACTACCAGCCCCACATAGCTGGTAATTCCCTCACCCGCTTCAGAGCACGTCGTACCTTCCACTATGGTGAGCGTTGACCATCTTGACTGTTTCACATCTCTCTCCTTGCCTAGTCTGAGGCTCTTCATCTTTGTATTTCTGATACCAAAAGCAATGCCTGTCTAATGGGAAGCACACTTGGTTAATTATGGAAGAGACAGAAAGCTCCTGCCATTCATGCATCATTCTGGTGGGGGGGGGGGGGCTTTGTGAAGAACAAATGAGATATTACATGTGAAGTTTTACATACTGCTTGGCGTATGGCAAACAATGATTGGTACTACAACAAAAGCAAATTCTTGGGCATATATCAGAGTCAGATGTTAAGAGCATAATCTAGCATTCCTACACAGTGCCTTGCTGTTCAGGCTAAAGGATAAGGTAATTTTTATCCCTGAAAATGTCACTTCAGGTGTAGGTGGAATGATTCTAATTAAAAGGCAGAAAGAGAAGATGATATTAACATGTTGTTTGTTTAACATCAGTTGGTTAGGTTGTCTAGAAATACTATTGGCTCACATTAGTTATATTATCTCTAGAACATCTGTCTACACAGTAAGTGAGCTCCCTTTCCTAGAATGAGTAACACCATTTGCAGTGCAGTTAGATCGTGTGGGGGGCTTTTAAAAATGCAGATTACAGATTATGAAAGGAATATTAAAAATTCTTCATTTCTTTATTTGTAACAGACACCAATTCAAAGTGGGTCAAGCCAAGAGTAGAGGTGCAGACACAGAATGGACCTGTGGACACAGGTGGGAAGGGGAGGGGGGATGAACTGGGAGAGTAGGACTGACAAAAACACACTACCACGTGTAAATCAGGTAGCTAGTGGAACCTGCTGTACAACACAGGGAGCTCAGCTCTGTGCTCTGATGGCCTGGGGCTGGGGGGTGCAGGGGTGGGAGGGAGGGTACGTGTCCTGATTAGCGTTGTAACAGCAGAAACTAACATGGCACTGTAAAGCAAGTTTACTCCAGTAAAAAATAAAAATTTGTTGTAGCCAGCCAGGCTCCTCTGTCCATGGGATTCTCCAGACAAGAAAACAGGAGTAGGTTGTCATTTCCTTCTCCAGGGAATCTTTCCCACCCAGGGATCGAACGAATCCATATCTCCTGCTTTGCAGGCAGAATCTTTATCACTGAGCCATCTGGGAAACCCAATAAAAACAAAAATGGGGAATAATAAATAAAAACAAGGTGGCCCAAGAAAAAGGATTTATAATAAGGATGTGAGTGGGATTTTCCCCATGGAATCCTGGAGTTGGGGAGTAGCTGGTCAGGAGTGAGGATCCGGGACACCTGTGGACCTGCAGGTAGTGCTGCTCCCTTGCTCACCTCTGCACCCCTGTGTGGGTCTGATTTGTTTTCTCTCTCAACCTCCTGCTCTGCATGAGGGTGAGATGGACTCAGGAGAGGTCTGGCTCGACGCTGTAACATCACACAATACTTGGGATGAGAACAGTCACCGCTACCCCAGCCCCAACGTAGGACTGTTCACTCTTCACATGTAATTTATACAGTGATGATGCCTGGTTTTTGCCATATATGTGTATAAGAATGGTGTATAATTTAGTGTTATCCTGCTTTCACTGAACATATCAAATACATTTTCCCAGGTAGGCACATAGATTTTACGACTGAATTTTTTTTTTTTTTCACTCAACTGTGAAGTGAAGTGAAGTTGTTCGGTCATGTCCAACTCTTTTCAACCCCATGGACTGTAGCCTACCATGCTCCTCCATCCATGGGATTTTCCAGGCAAGAGTACTGGAGTGGGTTGCCATTTTCTTCTCCAGAGGATTTTCCCGACCCAGGGATCGAACCCAGGTCTCCCACATTGTAGGCAGATGCTTTACCATCTGAGCCACTAGGGAAGCCCTTAGTCCTACTTAACTGTAACATTCCTCAAATTGATATACTATAATTTACTAAACCAGTTATATCTTGTTGAATATTTACATTACATCCAGGTTTGTTGTTGTTGTTGTTATGTGAAAAATGAACACTATTGTATGTTTTTTGTCATCTCCTAGAGAAATAACTCTTTAACACTGGAATTATTTAGTCAATGGAAATGAACATGGTTACATCTTTTTAAACCTGTCATCAACATGCTTTTGAAAAGAGTTGTATCAACTTATGATGCCACTGGAAATATAAGAATTGGTCTCACCAAGACTAAAAATTTTTGAAAATAGGTAGCTTATTCACACTGCTTGGAATAATACAGATCGTTCTGTGCTTTAGAATCTATAGGAAGACACTTAAATGAACTAATAAAGAACATATATGAATATATGTTCCATATAATTAATCCAGTAAATTCCATACTGGATTAAAATATTAATAATTCCATCCCTGAATCTTGAGACCTATTCAAGCGCTTTCATGCCTAGTATTAAAAATACGTGTGCATTTATTCATTTTTTATTTTAAATTCCCTTATTAGTGCAAGAACAGTTTGTATTTCATTTATGTTCTAACTAAGCTTATCACTGGATCTTAAAATGTCTAGTAAAATGAGAGTATTTAGAACTTTTGTAAGTTTCAAAATTCTCACTTGCTCTTATGGAATAATCAGTTAACTGCAAAGATTCCTTTTCTATGATAGCAAAGGTTAGCAATTTTAGAATACTTGAAAAAGTATATTTGGCTATCAAATAAACTGTAAATTAATCCAAAGGCATTCCTAGGAATACTATGCAATCATTTAAAAAGAATGGAGCATGGGACTTCTCTGGTGGCCCAGTGGTTAAGAATCTGCATGCCAATGCATGGGACTTGGGTTTGATCCCTGGTCCGGGAAGATCCCACGTGGTGTGGGGCAACTAAGCCTGTGCACCAAAACTCCTGAGCCCAGGCTCTAGAGCCAGAGAGCTGCAACTACTGAAGCCTGTGAGCAGCAATGAAGACCCAGCACAGCCAAAAATAAATTAATAAATTTTTTAAAGTAAAGAATGGAACAGTTGATCTGAAAAACTCTCAAAGATAAAAAGTAAAATTAAAGTTAGGTAAAATGGCAAGGTAACAGAGTGTATAGTTATCTACCATTTATTTTATCCTCATAATTGTACACACACATATACATGCCTGTGCATAAGCTAGAAAGATGACGATGCTCAAGAACATGGTAAAGTGATTCCATTTAAAGCTGTAAAGTAGATGATGCTCAAGATCATGGTAAAGTGATTCCACATAAAGCTGTGAAGTAGGGAGACAGCCAGCTCTTAGCCCTGCTGATGAGTGTAAGGATAGCATGGTCTGACAAAACTGCAAATCTCTGTTAGCCAGTATTTTTACTTTTGATTCATATCCTAACCATACAATTCTGGCCACTTTCCCATTTTGCTGAGTTTCTATAGTACATTCTTAACTCAGGTGTTTTTTATTTCTCTATCAGGATTGCCTTTATCCAACAAAGAAAACTTAGGGAAAGGAAGCTCAGTTAGCCAAAGATGGATGAACGAGTGAATGAATACATGAGATTTGAGAGTCCACACTCAGCAGTTTATTGTAGGCATGTGAAGTGAAGTCAAGTCGTCAGTCGTGTCCGACTCTTTGCGACCCCATGGACACCAGGCTCCTCCGTCGGTGGGATTTTCTAGGCAAGAGTACTGGAGTGGGTTGCCATTTCCTTCTCCAAATTGTAGGCATAGCCTTAGGCAAATCATCTAACTTCCTTGACCCCAAGTTCCTTCGCTGCTGAATTAAACCTAATTCCCCTACATAAACTAAAATCCCCTACATATGCACAGGGCCTTGGTAAGTATGACATGAGATCATGTGTGTGGACGTTATTTTGAAAACTGTAAGACATCAAGTTTTGAAGTTTTACTGTGCAAACCTGTATCAGTATAAAAATACTTCCTAAAGTCAAATGTTAAGGAGTTTTGAATAATTAGCTCCTTTGTATTTTGTTTGAACCTCTAATATTAACTCATTTCAGTAAAATATATTGAATTGATTATTTTTAATTTCTTTCCTTTCTCTTGCTCATGCTCTAATGGAGGTGCCTTTAAACAAGGAAAATGTCAAAACCAAAATAGATAAAAAAGATAGAGGAAAAAGAGGTCTGAACTAAAGTGGCATATCAAATATTTAACTATTATTTTAAAACCACCATGATAAACTTTTGAAAAAATATTTGCTTTTTCTTTCTGAAGGCTTTTGCAAAGGACTGGCTTTGGTTTTATGACCAGTTTTGTCTCTGAAATTATCTTCCAGGATTTCAGCCAACTGTCAAATGCAATTGAATTTAGTCACATTTTTCCTTCTAGATTACCTTATAAAGTGCTCCCAACAGACCATTAAAAATGCCCACAAATAACCAAATTATTATTTACTCCTAACTTTGATATTGTTTTACATTTTGCTGTATAACTTTAGATAATTGTGGTGTTTTACTTTCAGTAGCAATATTGTAGTTATAGGTAAAGTCATTCCTATTTAAAATAGTATGGAGAGCACCCACACTTGGAATCAACGTTATTCAATACATTTTGCTGTTACTTACAACTAGTCATTTACATTATTTTATTTATATTATTTTAATGTAAACAGTTGTGGAATTTAGTCATTTTGTATACATTGAATTAATGAATGTCATTAGATAAGTATTTTTTTCTCTTAAGTAGCTCAACTTATTTTCTGAATCTGCCAATCCAATATTATGCTTTTGATTGGTAAAGTCACTGACAAATATCTGTTACTGATATTTTTCAGATATTCAAATATCTGAAATATAATTTCAGATAATATTACAATGATACAAAAGATTTTCTGACTCATATTTTCACATAGCTAACCAATGACATATTTAGTAAATTCTAAAAAGTAATATATAAATGCATGTGTGCTAAGTCACTTCAGTCTTGTCCTACTCTTTGCAACACTATTAACTGTAGCCCACCAGGCTCCTCTGTCCATGTTATTCTCCAGGCAAAAATACTGGAATGGGTTGCCATGCCTTCCTCCAGGGTACCTTCCTATCTCAGGGATCAAACCTGCATCTCCTGTGTCTCCTGTATTGCAGGCAGATTCTTTACCACTGAGCCACCAGGGAAGCCTCCTAATATATGAATATAAAATATCAAATGCTAGCATAAACTTTATAAATAGCAGAAATGGTTAGTAGAAGAAATTACTCAGGTAGTGTCTACTAACAGAAAAAGATGAGAAACATTGACTATAGGAGAAAAATATAATTAGTGTCATGAGACAGTTGAATAAATTGATTAATTCTTCATTTTATTTTCTGTCCCTACAGAAGTCATAGTAAGTCAAGAGAACATGGCCTGAATTTCTGTTTTCCTTAGTCTCTAGTTTACTTATATTTTTGTCCTCCCTCAAGCTCACTTTCTTCAGACTTTGGGTGCATTATGGATGTAAATCAAACCACTACAGTTCACTTTGGGGGTTGATGTTGATTATAACGCACGTCCCCCTTTACATCCTCTCCCCTTCCACTCAGTCAGCATTGAACTGACCAAAATGTTATCAACCAGACAGAAGCACTTGATGCAAAGAATTGGACAACCCATTAGCTAGAAAACCATCCCCTGAATAATTCAAAAATCAATTGAAGCTCTTCCCCCAGATATAGAATTGTTCTGGAGTTCCATTCATTGTTGCATTTCTCCCTTGCGGAGCCCTGGAAAACACAGATCAACGGTGTAACAGCAAAAGACATCATGATACCAAATAGGGAACAAGGGTCTGGGAGATGCTTGAGACCTCTTAATTTCCAGGCCACTTGATAGCAGATACAGTTCATTACACAGGAAAATTGCTTGATCCGGGAAAGGAGGGTGCTGGAGGTGAGGGAAAATGAGCTAGTCCCCAACACAGTTCACCTTGCAATTCAGTCATTTCGATCTAACTGGAGAATGATTGCTGTTGCGTTCCAGATGAAGAATGAAAGCTGCTTTCCACAAGAAAATGGCGAATCACATATCCCCTGTGTTTAGATCGGAGAACAAAAAAGAATGAAGGGGGGAAAAACCCATGTCTGTTGATGCACACTTACGAATTTAATAGAGAACGCACAATTTGTAGAGCCTTTATAATCTACTCTCAACATGGTTTTATTTGAGCTTCATTAACAGCGCCAATTGACATTATTCCCATCTCATATGTATAGATACAGATTCAGAGAGGTTGCCATCACCCAGTTGAGAATAGACTAGACTGGGACTCAGCTGACACTGTAACTAAACAAATCCCACCTTCAAATTCTGTTGTACTTGGTTAACATAAAAGCATACCCACGGCTTTGCCAAAACAGAGTTCTGAAGCATAAAGGAAATGTTAGCCTTCAGAAAAATAATGAGCACAAATATTTTGGTGAACATTTGGCTATGCATTCAACATTTCTGTAAGTTTTCTCATGATGTATACCATTTTAAGTGACTTGTAATTCTTTCTATATCCCCTCTTCTCTACTTGAACAATTCCATGAACACAAGAGATTCCTTCAGAAGGTTCTTTTTCTCCCCATTCCTCCTGATCTGCTGCATTGATTTCTGTAGTATCCAACCATCAAGTGTTTAATTATCTTTATTTCATAACAATTGGTCCATGTCTTTTCTCTCATGCTCCATTATAAAGTCTTTTATGATCGAGACTATGGGGTGCTTGTAACTCGTGTTACTGTGATGGTCATGTCTGGAAAGGATATATATTTTCAAGTATCTTCCATGATTGATAACTTCCATCAATGATTCATATTGGAAAGGGTCCTGACTGGAAGCTGACATGGAAAGAGCACATTTTGTCTCAGAGTAATTGACCTGAACTTAACCCAATAGGAACCAAAAAAAAAAAAAAAAGGTTGGAAGAGCAGTAGCCCTTTTGAAATGAGCTACCAAAGATGAGCCATCATATTTTATATCATTACTTACGGTATTAGTACACCTGACTTCTGAGAGCCAAGGAAGTAAAGGTTGGTTTGGGGAGCAGACATCTTTGACGTGACTAGACCAAAGGAAGGAAAATAGCAGTCAAAAGTTGAAAGATGTCCATCATCCCAAACAACTTAATAAAATTTGGTAGCCCTGGAATAGCAAGGGATCTAGATGGTCCATGAAAGCAGGAACACAATACAGCTTGGGAGTTACAGAAACAGAATAAGTCAAGACTATGTCTTCTAAGAACTTCCCTGGTGGTTCCAGTGGTTAAGAATCCATCTTGCAATCCAGGGATGCAGGTTCAATTTCTGATTGGGCAACTAAGATCCTGCATGCTGTGGGGCAACTGAGCCTCTGTGCAGCGATGACTGGGCCTGCACGCCACAACTAGAGAGTTTGTGTGCTGCAATGAAAGATCCCACATGCTGCAACTAAGACCCTACACAGTCAAATAAATAATTTTTTAAGAATATATCTTCTGAAGTGAATACTTCTAATGGGGAAAACTAAGAGTTGGGGGGAAAAATCTGACATTACACAGTTGCTAGCATAACCCACAAACATAATGCCAAAGACTCTTTTGAAACACAATTTAAAAGTTTTATGATAAAATAATACATGGAGCCAAGAGTTCATAACTATCTCCTTTTGGACCTAGATAAATTGCCAACCTGATATAGAATTAATTTGTAGAACTCTCAAGGTACCATGCCTTCAATAGGCACATTTTAAATTAGCCAATAGAAAAATTAAGAAATGGCAGACATATAGATGTAGGGAGAGGAAAAGTTTTTTCAGACATCACAAGATGTTTTACTTGTCATGGAAGGCAATTTAAGCATCAGGGCAAGATCCCAAAAGTATGCATCTCTCACAGTATCTCAGTTAACCTACTTTTTCAAACCAGGATTACCTGGAGTCAAAACAAATGACTGCAGAGCAGGAAAAAAACTCAAATAGCCTACCAAAAACAGTTTTAAAGGGCAAAATAAAAATGTTTTAAAGTAATCGTGTCTCAGCACTAACACATTTCTACAAGAATAAAGATAGTTTTATATAGATGCACATACACATATGATGTAGTGATTGAGAATTTGAAAGAGTAAAATGAAATAAACATATTGACTGGATATGGAAGAATAAGCATCAAAAGATAAGGGTCTAGTCACACTAAAAATTTTTTTGGAAAGAATAGAGATAATAACAATTTTCCACAAAGATGTCAGCAGAGAAAGAATATCTTTTAAAAGTCATTCAAGTCATTAACAAACAGAACAAAAGAAATCATAGTGAAATGGAAAGATATTTGAGTGAAGCCAACTGTTGGTTTGAGGCATAAGAACGATTGTTCTTTGAGTTCAAGAAAGTCAGTGTGGTAAGGTGATTACAGAAAATACTGCTGGATTGTTTTTAGAAAACTGGACAGAGCTGTGTGCCAAGTAAGATAAAAACAGATCAAATATTAAGTCAAAGATGTCAAAACAGGCCATTTAACCTTATAAGCCTACCTTGGAAGCAAGGGAGAGTGCCTAATCTTTTTAAAGAGGGACACTTAAGAAGAAATCATCTTTTCCATTCATTGGACAAATATTTATTGATCTGCTTCTGTGTGCCAAGCACTGTCCTAAGTTGCTGGGAGACATCAAGGGGCCAGAGAGACACAAATCCTTGCTCAGCAGAACTTGCTAGTGGATGAGACAAGTAATAAGCAACGGATATAGTATAAATAAATAAGCAAATCATTTAACATGTTAAAAAGGATTAAATGCTATGGAAAAGTAGAAGAGGGTAAGAGCGATTAGAGATGCTGATTGATCATGATCCCCTCTTTTAAATTACTGAGCAAAATTACAATTAGCTGGTAACATGATCTCAGAAAGGTGCATGCTGCAATTAAAAATAAATTTTAAAAATAAAGGTGCACGCTGGCATATCCAGGAGGGTGTTGGGGGAGCCAGGCAGGTAGGACTTCTTCCGTGCATGACTGTTTGATTTTAATTCCTCCATAATGTTCATTTGGTTCAAAGCAGGTGTTGTCAGAGCACCAGGATGGAAGCAGTGGAGTTCTCATAAGAATACAAGTCTGTTGTTTAGTCGCTAAGTCATGTCCAACTCTTGCAACTCTGTGGACTGTAGCCTGCCAGGCTCCTCTGTTCTTGGGATTTTTCAGGCAAAAATACTGGAGTGGGTTGCCATTTCCTTCTCCAGAGGATCTCCTCTACCCAGGAATCAAACCCGAGTCTCTTGCATTGGCAGGCAGATTCTTTACTGCTGAGCCACCTGGGAAGCCCATATAGTTTGTTATGAACACTGTAATAAAGTCTGTGGTGTCTCTCAATAATTGACTCCCTAACACCTGTTCTCCTTATTTACCTTGCTTTTGTTTTCCATTATGTTAAATACTATTTCACCACTGTTTTAAAACAAAATAATTGAACATATGTGCAGTTACCATCTTAAAACTCTGGCTTTCTTTCCATCAGTGTTAATGGTGATACAGTTGCCCGTGTTTGCATGTTGATGAAAACAGGGCTAATGCCTTTAACCACACAGATGAAAATGCAGAGCTCATATGTTTGCATAGCACCCAATATGGAGTGATTTGCTGTCTGCTGCCAGGGACCATGGGCTTCAAGTACCTTTGCTCGTCTCTTCTAAATTTCATCCAAGTACATCATCAGTACCACTAAACTCCACACCACATCAATGTGGGAACTTCTGCCTCTTTTCTCATCCTTGAAAGATCATTAGAAGTAGGAAGCTGATGTATCATTCTTAAACTCCAGTCATCCTAGTTCAAAGAGCTTTGGGCTCATGACCACTTGAAATCTCCCTCATGATAACATTACAATTTTGCCATGATTGCTCACCTAGTTGGGTGAAGGGCACAGTGTGTGAGGCAGAGCTGAATATTATACTGCACTGTTCCTAAAAAAAAACAAGCATCTCAGTTACTTAGGCTTAAGTGACTTGGTTTTGTTGTGAAAACCAGGGCAGTATTTAACAGAACTTACCAAATCTTGGTATTGCGATGACCTAGTAAAGTCTTGTCCTTTAATGACTAAATGCCTCTCCCATTTTGTCCACAGTTGGTTCCTCTGCCCCAGCCAGAGCTCACCTCAGCTCACCCCAACTCTCCTTTACATCGGGGGTGTTGGGGGGGGGCACGGGTAGGACCAGAACTGTTGTAATCTCTGATAAAGGAAGCAACCAAGTATGCATGAGAACTCGGGTTAGCTTATTTATTTTCTGTTTTATTTTGCCTTTTTTTTTAACTTTTTATTTTGTATTGGGGTATACCAGATTAACAAACAGTGCTTATTGAAAAATATGCTCACCTAGGATACGAATTCTAGAATTTTTTTACAATGAAACATCTCTTGTACAGTCATTCTTAATAATTCATGATTTTTTCAAGATGGAAAAAAACTCAAACTGGATATTGCAAAAATTTAGTATTTCCAACTCAGTGTTTTACTACTTTGTATGTAATTTATGGATCAAGCCAAAATTTTAGAATTTAAATTTGTGAAATAGTCAAGTCTCAATACTTGTGTTAGTGCAGAAGCAGAACCACTAAACCCTGAGTCATTTTAGTCCTTGATTGTGTATTAATGCGCATCTGGAACATTCACTACTATGGGCTTTGCCTCAGGTCTCTATTTCCAACTTGGCCATTAAGCTTGTGAAAGAATATCCTATCACATTTTGTTTATGCAACAGTATAAATAAAGTCTCCTTGAAATCTAAAGTTTTTTTCCCTTGCTGTTCAAAAATATTCTTAGAGGGATATGTGTGTGTGTACTCTGAGGGATTGATAAACAAGTTTAATTGCATATTGAGTAAGGAGATAAAATTTAATGTTATCCAACCCACTCCAGTACTCTAGCCTGGAAAATCCCAGGGATGGCAGAGCCTGGTAGGCTATAGTCCATGGGGTTGTGAAGAGTCGGGCACAACTGAGCGACTTCACTTTCACTTTTCACCTTCATGCATTGGAGAAGGAACCCACTCCAGTGTTCTTGCCTGGAGAATCCCAGGGACGGCGGAGCCTGGTGGGCTGCCGTCTATGGGGTTGCACAGAGTCTGACACGACTGAAGCGACTTAGCAGCAGCAGCAGCAACAGGAGTGCCCTACCCTGCGCCCAGGTGAAAAGCATATTATTTATGGAGTGTCTCTAAAGATTAAGGTAACTCCCCAGAGAAGGAGACTTAGGCCCTCATTCCAGACTTTTACAGCTTTATCAGTACATTTTTTCCTTATTGCTCAGATGGCTTACTGCTTTTTTAAAAGTTGGGGTATAATTGCTTTACTATGTTATATTAGTTCCTACTATACAGCAGAATGAATCAGGTGTACATAGATCCACTCTTTTTTGGATTTCCTTCCCACTTAGGTCATCACAGAGCATTGAGTTAGCGTTCCCTGTGCTATACAGTAGGTTCTCACTAGTTATCTATTTTATACATAGTAGTGTAAAGCCTTTGGAGAAGGCAATGGCAACTCACTCCAGTACTCTTGCCTGGAAAATCCCACAGGCGGAGGAGCCTGGTAGGCTGCAGTCCATGGGGTTGCTAAGAGTCGGGCATGACTGAGCGACTTCACTTTCACTTTTCACTTTCATGTATGGGAGAAGGAAATGGCAACCCACTCCAGTGTTCTTGCCTGGAGAATCCCAGGGATGGGGGAGCCTGGTGGGTTGCCGTCTATGGGGTCGCACAGAGTCGGACACGACTGATGTGACTTAGCAGCAGCAGCAGCAGCAGTGTAAAGCCTTTGACTCTGTGGATCACAATAAACTGTGGAAAATTCTTAAAGAGATGGGAATACCAGACCACCTGATCTGCCTCTTGAGAAATTCGTATGCAGGTCAGGAAGCAACAGTTAGAACTGAACATGGAACAACAGACTGGTTCCAAATAGGAAAAGGAGTACGTCAAGGCTGTATATTGTCACCCTGCTTATTTAACTTCTATGCAGAGTACATCATGAGAAACGCTGGACTGGAAGAAGCACAAACTGGAATCAAGATTGCCGGGAGAAATATCAATCACCTCAGATATGCAGATGACACCACCCTTATGGCAGAAAGTGAAGAGGACCTACAAAGCCTCTTGATGAAAGTGAAAGTGGAGAGTGAAAAAGTTGGCTTAAAGCTCAACATTCACAAAATGAAGACCATGGCATCCGGTCCCACCACTTCATGGGAAATAGATGGGGAAACAGTGGAAGCAGTGTCAGACTTTATTTTTCTGGGCTCCAAAATCACTCCAGATGGTGACTGCAGCCATGAAATTAAAAGACGCTTACCCCTTGGAAGGAAAGTTATGACCAACCTAGATAGCATATTCAAAAGCAGAGACATTACTTTGCCAACAAAGGTCCGTCTAGTCAAGGCTATGGTTTTTCCTGTGGTCATGTATGGATGTGAGAGTTGGACTGTGAAGAAGGCTGAGTGCTGAAGAATTGATGCTTTTGAACTGTGGTGTTGGAGAAGACTCTTGAGAGTCCCTTGGACTGCAAGGAGATCCAACCAGTCCATTCTGAAGGAGATCAGCCCTGGGATTTCTTTGGAAGGAATGATGCTAAAGCTGAAACTCCAGGACTTTGGCCACCTCATGCAAAGAGTTGACTCATTGGAAAAGACTCTGATGCTGGGAGGGATTGGGGGCAAGAGGAGAAGGGGACGACAGAGGATGAGATGGCTGGATGGCATCACTGGCTCGATGGACATGAGTCTCAGTGAACTCCGGGAGTTGGTGATGGACAGGGAGGCCTGGTGTGCTGTGATTCATGGGGTCGCAAAGAGTCGGACACAACTGAGCGACTGATCTGATCTGATCTGATGGTAAAAGATGAAACCTAACCCTTCATATCATACATAAAAATCCATTACAAGTAAATTGTAAATAAATATGGAGTGTAAATGTTAAATCTTGCATAAAATGAAACAGGAATATCTTCAGGACAATAAGATAGGCAGTTTCCTTGAACAAAAACCAAAAAACACTGTCTAAAAAGAGAGTAATTATATGTCACATTAAATAGATTGCATTGAAATTAAGAACTTCTACCAGTCAAATCATTAGAGAGTAAAAATGAAATCCATGGAGTAAAAGGCAATATTTGCAACCATATAATCAGCAAGAGCTCATATCCAGAATTTGTGAAGAACTCTTATATCTTATATAGATCAATAAGAAAAAGATTACCAAAAGAATAGTGGGCAGGAGACTTGAACTTCACAAAAGAGGATATCCAAATGGCCAATAAAGATATGAAAAGGTGACATCATTACTCCTCAGGAGAGTGGAAATTAAAACCATGAAGAGATTTTACTTCAAATCTACCGGAATGACTAAAATAGAAATGTCTGGCAGCACAGTGTGGGGAGGATATGAAGCAATAGGTACCGCTGTATTGCTGGTAGGGATGTAAATCGGTACTTGTCAGTTAGAAAACTATTTTGAACCACCTACTAAAACCGTGCAGAGTCATACCTTCTGACCCAGTAATTCCACTTCTTGGCAGAAATGCACACATACATGCACATACATCAAAAGGCATGTACAAGAATGTTCATAGCAGCATATATGAAAGTAACATTGTAAAACATTCATTCAGGCAATGCAAATGAACTAACCACTGTTGTTTCATTTATATAGAGTTAAAAATAAATAACATGAATGTATGGTGATAGAAATCAGAATGTTGGTTATCTTTCAGGAGAAGGGAGGATTTAGAAATGGAAAAGGGACCAAACGGGGGACTTTAGGAAGCTAGTAATGCTCTATTTCTTGACCTGGGGGGTGGTCATAATGATGTCCACTTTGGGATGATTCATCGAGGTTATGATTTTCACTTTAATATATGTCTCTTATACTTCACCCCACTTCAGTACTCTTGCCTGGAAAATCCTATGGACTGAGGTGCCTGGTGGGCTGCAGTCCATGGGGTTGCGGAGAGTCGCACACAACTGAGTCACTTCACTTTCACTTTTCACTTCCATACATTGGAGAAGGAAATGGCAACCCACTCCAGTGTTCTTGCCTGGAGAATCCCAGGGACGGGGGAGCCTGGTGGGCTGCCATCTCTGGGGTCGCAGAGTCGGACACGACTGAAGCGACCTAGCAGCAGCAGCAGCAGCAGCAGCAGCAGCATTATACTTCAATCATATTGAAAAGACTTTTTAAAATTCCCACTGCAGAATAGCAAGTTTTACTTATTAGGTACTGTTTGTTTGTTTGTTTTTACCTATTTTGTCAATGGATTTATTTCTGTTACAGTATCTTACAGTTGTTGGAAACAGCATTATGTGAATTTAAAATATAATATTAACAGCACCTCAGGAAATTATACTATTGACCTGAAAAATGACCGGATTCTTTTACTACATATTTTGTGTTAGCAAGCCTAGTTACAAATAAAATTTTAGGAGGCACTTATCAAGTGAATACTTTTTCAAAAAATATTTTAATTCTGAAGTAATACATTGTTTTATGGTGTTATAAGGCAGCACATGTTACTTCATGCCTGTGTTTGTATCAATACCTGTAAAATGCCTACAGTTTTTAAAAAGTGAATTGTGATCATAACTTATATACTATTTTGTAGTTTATTTGTATATATAAAATATATATGTGAAATCTTTCTAATTTATTTATTTTTATAAAGTAAATGTTGTTATTCAAACTCAAAAAACTTTAAGAATTAAATGTAAATTCCATTTACTCTTCCCCTTACCTTTCCCCGCTTCCCAGAATTAAGCTTGTTAACACTTTTGCTTTTTGCATCTTTCCATAAGTGCTCTGTGTATGTCAATGCAGTTTTTGTTTATTTTTTACAGTTTGAGACCATGCTCTTCTTCAACTTAAGTCTTTTCCTCAATATAGTTTCTTGGCAGAACTCTATTAGCCTTTGCCCTGCTTCATTCTGTACTCCAAGGCCAAATTTGCCTGTTACTCTAGGTGTTTCTTGACTTCCTACTTTTGCATTCCAGTCCCCTATAATGAAAAGGACATCTTTTTTGGGTGTTAGTTCTAAAAGGTCTTGTAGGTCTTCATAGAACTGTTCAACTTCAGCTTCTTTGGTGTTACTGGTCGGGGTATAGACTTGAATTACCATGATAGTAAATGGTTTGCCTTGGAGACGAACAGAGATCATTCTGTCGTTTTTGAGATTGCATCCAAGTACTGCATTTCAGACTCT
Organism: Bubalus bubalis; assembly: GCF_019923935.1. NCBI lineage: Eukaryota > Metazoa > Chordata > Mammalia > Artiodactyla > Bovidae > Bubalus > Bubalus bubalis. Next base: position 49,848,979 of record NC_059170.1, on the reverse strand, counting down.
TGTTGACTATAATGGCTACTCCATTTCTTCTAAAGGATTCCTGTCCACAGTAGTAGATACAATGGCATGTGAGTTAAATTCACCCATTCCAATCCATCTTAGTTCACTGATTCCTAGAACGTCGATTTTCACTCTTGTCATCTCCTGTTTGACCACTTCTAATTTACCTTGATTCATGGACCTAACATTCCAGGTTCCTATACAATATTGCTCTTTACAGCATCGAATCTTGGTTCTGTCACCAGTCCTATTCACAACTGAGTGTTGTTTTTGCTTTGGCTCCATCCCTTCATTCTTTCTGGAGTTATTTTTCCACTGATCTCCAGTAGCATATTGGGCATCTACTGACCTGGGGAGTTCATCTTTCAGTGTCCTATCTTTTTGTCTTTTCATACCGTTCATGGGGTTCTCAAGGTAAGAATACTGAAGTGGTTTGCCAAATGCTGGGCTGGAGGAAGCACAAATTGGAATCAAGTTTGCCGGGAGGCGTATCAATAACCTCAGATATGCAGATGACACCACCCTTATGGCAGAAAGCGAAGAAGAACTAAGAGCCTCTTGATGAAAGTGAAAGAGGAGAGTGAAAAAGTTGGCTTAAAGCTCAACATTCAGAAAACAAAGATCATGGCATCTGGTCCCATCACTTCATGGGCAATAGATGGGGAAACAGTGAAAACAGTGGCTGACTTAATTTTGGGGGGCTCCAAAATCACTGCAGATGGTGACTGCAGCCATAAAATTGAAAGACGCTTACTCCTTGGAAGGAAAGTTATAACCAACCTAGATAGCGTATTAAAAAGCAGAGACATTACTTTGCCGACAAAGGTCCGTCTAGTCAAGGCTATGGTTTTTCCAGTGGTCATGTATGGTTGTGAGAATTGGACTATAAAGAAAGCTGAGCGCAGAAGAATTGATGCTGTTGAACTGTAGTGTTGGAGAAGACTTGAGAGTCACTTGGACTGCAAGGAGATCCAACCAGTCCGTCCTAAAGGAGATCAGTCCTGGGTGTTCATTGGAAGGACTGATGTTGAGGCTGAAACTCCAGTACTTTGGCCACCTGATGCGAAGAGCTGACTCATTAGAAAAGACCCTGATGCTGGGTAAGATTGAGGGCAGGAGGAGAAGGGGATGACAGAGGATGAGATGGTTGGATGGAATTATCGACTGGTTGGACATGGGTTTGGGTGGACTCCAGGAGTTGGTGATGAACAGGGAGGCGTGGCATGCTGCAGTTCATGGGGTCTCAAACAGTCGGACACAACTGAGTGACTGAACTGAACTGAACTGAACAATATAGTTTCAGCATATTCATGTGTTTGCATATCAGTGTGTAAATATCTACTTTTAAATATATAATACATCTTCTTTTAAATATAGTATCTATGTCATATTTTAATGGCTGCATAATATTCCAGCAGCAGGAAATGTCATAATGTATTACATTTAGCTTTTCTCCTTCTGATAGGTATTTATATTACTTCTAGTTATTTGTTATTACAAAATTATTACAACAAATATGTGTCTCTGTGTATTTGAGAGAATATGTATATGGGAATCTCTAGGTCAAGAGTATAAATATTTTTTGACAATTGTGTAGTATATCTGATGTTCTGGTAAGAATGAAATACATAAACATGTATTAATTATGAAATACAAATTGTGTAATTTTGGTGATTCTGCAGATGAGTTAAATATTATAATATTTTAATTTTAAACTGTCATTGCATAGAATAAAGATGAATAATAAAATTCAAAAAAAAAATAACCAGAACCATGCTTTTGTGAATAGTCGTTGAGAATTGGATTCAGCAGTATAGCTAGAAATTAATTTCATCAAGAATTAAAGTACGCAATAATAGTGGGAGACTTTAATACCCCACTCACACCTATGGATAGATCAACTAAACAGAAAATTAACAAGGAAACACAAACTTTAAATGATACAATAGACCAGTTAGACCTAATTGATATCTATAGGATATTTCACCCCAAAACAATGAATTTCATCTTTTTCTCAAGCACACATGGAACCTTCTCCAGGATAGATCACACCCTGGGCCATAAATCTAACCTTGGTAAATTCAAAAAAATGGAAATCATTCCAAGCATCTTTTCTGACCACAATGCAGTAAGATTAGATCTCAATTACAGGAGGAAAACTATTAAAAATTCCAACATGTGGAGGCTGAACAACACGCTGCTGAATAACCAACAAATCACAGAAGAAATCAAAAAAGAAATCAAAATATGCATAGAAATGAATGAAAATGAAAACACAACAACCCAAAACCTGTGGGACACTGTAAAAGCAGTGCTAAGGGGAAGGTTCATAGCAATACAGGCACACCTCAAGAAACAAGAAAAAAGTCAAATAAATAACCTAACTCTACACATAAAGCAACTAGAAAAGGAAGAAATGAGGAACCCCAGGGTTAGTAGAAGGAAAGAAATCTTAAAAATTAGGGCAGAAATAACTGCAAAAAAACCCAAAAGAGACCATAGCAAAAATCAACAAAGCCAAAAGCTGGTTCTTTGAAAGGATAAGTAAAATTGACAAACCATTAGCCAGACTCATCAAGAAACAAAGGGAGAAAAATCAAATCAATAAAATTAGAAATGAAAATGGAAAGATCACAACAGACAACACAGAAATACAAAGGATTATAAGAGACTACTATCAGCAATTATATGCCAATAAAATGGACAACATGGAGGAAATGGACAAATTCTTAGAAAAGTACAACTTTCCAAAACTGAACCAGGAAGAAATAGAAAATCTTAACAGACCCATCACAAGCACAGAAATTGAAACTGTAATCAGAAATCTTCCAGCAAACAAAAGCCCAGGTCCAGACGGCTTCACAGCTGAATTCTACTAAAAATTTAGAGATGAGCTAACGCCTTGCTGCTTTTAATATTTGTTCTTTGTGTTTGATCTTTTTAAATTTGATTAATATGTGTCTTGGGGTTTTTTGCCTTGGGTTTATCCTGTTTGGGACTTGCTGGGTTTTGGGACTTGGGTGATTATTTCCTTCCCCATTTTAGGGAAGTTTTCAACTATTATCTCCTCATGGTCTTTCTTTTTGTCTTCTTCTTCTGGGACTCCTATGATTATCTTCCAACAAACAAAAGCCCAGGACCAGACGCCTTCACAGCTGAATTCTACCAAAAATTTAGAGAAGAGCTAACACCTATCCTACTCAAACTCTTCCAGAAAATTACAGAGGAAGGTAAACTTCCAAACTCATTCTATGAGGCCACCATCACCCTAATACCAAAACCTGACAAAGATGCCACAAAAAAAGAAAACTACAGGCCAATATCACTAATGAACATAGATGCAAAAATCCTTAACAAAATCCTAGCAAACAGAATCCAACAACATATTTAAAAGATCATACTTCATGACCAAGTGGGCTTTATCCCAGGGATGCAAAGATTCTTCAATATCCACAAATCAATCAGTGTAATACACCACATTAACAAATTGAAAACTAAAAACCATATGATTATCTCAATAGATGCAGAGAAAGCCTTTGACAAAATTCAACACCTATTTATGATAAAAACCTTCCAGAAAGCAGGAATAGAAGGAACATACCTCAACATAATAAAAGCTATATATGGCAAACCCACAGCAAACATTATCCTCAATGGTGAAAAATTGAAAGCATTTCCCCTAAAGTCAGGAACAAGACAAGGGTGCCCACTCTCACCACTACTATTCAACATAGTTTGGGCCATTTTGGCCACAGCAATCAGAGCAGAAAAAGAGATAAAAGGAATCCAGATTGGAAAAGAAGACGTAAAACTCTCACTGTTTGCAAGTGGCATGATCCTCTACATAGAAAACCCTAAAGACTCCACCAGAAAATTGCTAGAGCTAATCAATGAATATAGTAAAATTGCAGGATATAAAATCAACACACAGAAATCCCTTGCATTCTATACAATAATAATGAGAAAATAGAGAAATTAAGGAAACAATTCCATTCACCATTGCAATGAAAAGAATAAAATACTTAAGAATATATCTACCTAAAGAAACTAAAGACCTATATATAGAAAACTATAAAACACTAGTGAAAGAAATCAAAGAGGACACTAATAGATGGAGAAATATACAATGTTCATGGATCAGAAATCAATATAGTGAAAATGAGTATACTACCCAGAGCAATCTATAGATTCAATCAATCCCTATCAAACTACCAACGGTATTTTTCACAGAGCTAGAACAGATAATTTCACAGTTTGTATGGAAATACAAAAAACCTCGAATAGCCAAAGCAATCTTGAGAAAGTAGAATGGAACTGAAGAAATCAACCTGCCTGACTTCAGGCTCTACTACAAAGCCACAGTCATCAAGACAGTATGGTACTGGCACAAAGACAGAAATATAGATCAATGGAACAAAATAGAAAGCCCAGAGCTAAATCCATGCACCTATGGACACCTTATCTTTGACAAAGGAGGTAAGAATATACAATGGAGAAAAGACAATCTCTTTAAACAAGTGGTGCTGGGAAAACTGGTCAACCACTTGTAAAAGAATGAAACTAGACTGTTCTATACATCAGTGTCTCTTTTGCTGTCTCGTACACAGGGTTATTGTTACCATCTTTCTAAATTCCATATATATGCGTTAGTATACTGTATTGGTGTTTTTCCTTCTGGCTTACTTCACTCTGTATAATAGGCTAACAGTCTTATGGACTCTGTGGGAGAGGGAGAGGATGGGAAGATTTGGGAGAATGGCATTGAAACATGTAAAATATCATGTATGAAATGAGTTGCCAGTCCAGGTTCGATGCACGATACTGGATGCTTGGGGCTGGTGCACTGGGACGACCCAGAGGGATGGAATGGGGAGGGAGGAGGGAGGAGGGTTCAGGATTGGGAACACATGTAAACCTGTGGCGGATTCATTTTGATATTTGGCAAATCTAATACAGTTATGTAAAGTTTAAAAATAAAATAAAATTAAAAAAAATAATAAAAAAAAAATAAATAATAAAACAATAAAAAACCTAAATGAAAATAAAAAAAAAAATATTCACACTGAAAAAAAAAAAAAAAAAAGAATGAAACTAGAACACTTTCTAACACCACACACAAAAATAAACTCAAAATGGATTAAAGATCTAAACATAAGACCAGAAACTATAAAACTCCTAGAGGAAAACATAGGCAAAACACTCTCCAACATAAACTACAGCAGGATCTTCTATGACCCACCTCCCAGAATATTGGAAATAAAAGCAAAAATAAACAAATGGGACCTAATTAAAATTAAAAGCTTCTGCACAACAAAGGAAACTATAAGCAAGGTGAAAAGACGGCCTTCAGAATGGGAGAAAATAATAGCAAACGAAGCAACTGACAAAGAACTAATCTCAAAAATATACAAGCAACTCCTGCAGCTCAATTCCAGAAAAATAAATAAATCAAAAAATGGCCAAAGAACTAAACAGACATTTCTCCAAAGAAGACATACAGATGGCTAACAAACACATGAAAAGATGCTCAACATCACTCATTATCAGAGAAATGCAAATCAAAACCACTATGAGGTACCATTTCACGCCAGTCAGAATGGCTGCGATCCAAAAGTCTACAAGCAATAAATGCTGGAGAGGGTGTGGAGAAAAGGGAACCCTCTTACACTGTTGGTGGGAATGCAAACTAGTACAGCCACTATGGAGAACAGTGTGGAGATTCCTTAAAAAACTGGAAATAGAACTGCCTTATGATCCAGCAATCCCACTGCTGGGCATACAAACCGAGGAAACCAGAATTGAAAGAGACACGTGTACCCCGATGTTCATCACAGCACTGTTTATAATAGCCAGGACATGGAAGCAACCTAGATGTCCATCAGCAGATGAATGGATAAGAAAGCTGTGGTACATATACACAATGGAATATTACTCAGCCATTAAAAAGAATACATTTTAATCAGTTCTAATGAGGTGGAGCCTATTATACAGAGTGAGCAGCTCAGATCAGATTAGTCGCCCCATCGTGTCCGACTCTTTGCGACCCCATGAATCACAGCATGCCAGGTCTCCCTGTCCAACACCAACTCCCGGAGTTCACTGAGACTCATGTCCATCGAGCCAGTGATGCCGTCCAGCCATCTCATCCTCTGTCGTCCCCTTCTCCTCTTGCCCCCAATCCCTCCCAGCATCAGAGTCTTTTCCAATGAGTCAACTCTTTGCATGAGGTGGCCAAAGTCCTGGAGTTTCAGCTTTAGCATCATTCCTTCCAAAGAAATCCCAGGGCTGATCTCCTTCAGAATGGACTGGTTGGATCACCTTGCAGTCCAAGGGACTCTCAAGAGTCTTCTCCAACACCACAGTTCAAAAGCATCAATTCTTCAGCACTCAGCCTTCTTCACAGTCCAACTCTCACATCCATACATGACCACAGGAAAAACCATAGCCTTGACTAGACGGACCTTTGTTGGCAAAGTAATGTCTCTGCTTTTGAATATGCTATCTAGGTTGGTCATAACTTTCCTTCCAAGGGGTAAGCGTCTTTTAATTTCATGGCTGCAGTCACCATCTGGAGTGATTTTGGAGCCCAGAAAAATAAAGTCTGACACTGCTTCCACTGTTTCCCCATCTATTTCCCATGAAGTGGTGGGACCGGATGCCATGGTCTTCATTTTGTGAATGTTGAGCTTTAAGCCAACTTTTTCACTCCCCACTTTCACTTTCATCAAGAGGCTTTGTAGTTCCTCTTCACTTTCTGCCATAAGGGTGGTGTCATCTGCATATCTGAGGTGATTGATATTTCTCCCGGCAATCTTGATTCCAGCTTGTGTTTCTTCCAGTCCAGCGTTTCTCATGATGTACTCTGCATAGAAGTTAAATAAGCAGGGTGACAATATACAGCCTTGACGTACTCCTTTTCCTATTTGGAACCAGTCTGTTGTTCCATATCCAGTTCTAACTGTTGCATCCTGACCTGCATACGAATTTCTCAAAAGGCAGATCAGGTGGTCTGGTATTCCCATCTCTTTCAGAATTTTCCACAGTTTATTGTGATCCACACATTCAAGGCTTTGGCACAGTCAATAAAGCAGAAATAGATGTTTTTCTGAAACTCTCTTGCTTTTTCCATGATCCAGCGGATGTTAGCAATTTGATCTCTGGTTCCTCTGCCTTTTCTAAAACCAGCTTGAACATCAGGAAGTTCACGGTTGACATATTGCTGAAGCCTGGCTTGGAGAATTTTGAGCATTACTTTACTAGCGTGTCAGATGAGGGCAATTGTGTGGTAGTTTGAGCATTCTTTGGCATTGCCTTTCTTTGGGATTGGAATGAAAACTGACCTTTTCCAGTTCTGTGGCCACTGCTGAGTTTTCCAAATTTGCTGGCATATTGAGTGCAGCACTTTCACAGCATCAGCTTTCAGGATTTGGAATAGCTCAACTGGAATTCTATCACCTCCACTAGCTTTGTTCGTAGTGATGCTTGATGCTTTCTAAGTGATGCTTGATACTTTCTAATGTGAAGTGGCCTTCACATTCCAGGATTGAGTGCAGCACTTTCACAGCATCAGCTTTCAGGATTTGGAATAGCTCAACTGGAATTCTATCACCTCCACTAGCTTTGTTCGTAGTGATGCTTGATGCTTTCTAAGTGATGCTTGATACTTTCTAATGTGAAGTGGCCTTCACATTCCAGGATGTCTGGCTCTAGGTCAGTGATCACACCATCGTGATTATCTGGGTCGTGAAGATCTTTTTTGTATAGTTCTTCTGTGTATTATTGCCATCTCTTCTTAATATCTTCTGCTTCTGTTAGGTCCATACCATTTCTGTCCTTTATCAAGCCCATCTTTGCATGAAATGTTCCTTTGGTATCTCTGATTTTCTTGAAGAGATCTCTAGTCTTTCCCATTCTGTTGTTTTCCTCTATTTCTTTGCATTGATCGCTGAGGAAGGCTTTCTTATCTCTTCTTGCTATTCTTTGGAACTCTGCATTCAGATGTTTGTATCTTTCCTTTTCTTCTTTGCTTTTTGCTTCTCTTCTTTTCACAGCTACTTGTAAGGCCTCCCCAGACAGCCATTTTGCTTTTTTGCATTTCTTTTCCATGGGGATGGTCTTGATCCCTGTCTTCTGTACAATGTCACGAACCTCATTCCATAGTTCATCAGGCACTCTATCTATCAGATCTAGTGCCTTAAATCTATTATCTATTTCTCACTTCCACTGTATAATCATAAGGGATATGATTTAGGTCATAGCTGAATGGTCTAGTGGTTTTCCCTACTGTCTTCAATTTAAGGCTGAATTTGGCAATAAGGAGTTCCTGGTCTGAGCCACAGTCAGCTCCCGGTCTTGTCTTTGCCGACTGTATAGAGCTTCTCCATCTTTGGCGGCAAAGAATATAATCAATCTGATTTCAGTGTTGACTGTCTGGTGATGTCCATGTATAGAGTCTTCTCTTGTGTTGTTGGAAGAGGGTGTTTGCTATGACCAGTGCATTCTCTTGGCAAAACTCTATTAGTCTTTGCCCTGCTTCATTCCGTATTCCAAGGCCAAATTTGCCTGTTACTCCAGGTGTTTCTTGACTTCCTACTTTTGCATTCCAGTCCCTTATAATGAAAAGGACATCTTTTTTGGGTGTTAGTTCTAAAAGGTCTTGTAGGTCTTCATAGAACCGTTCAAATTTAGCTTCTTCAGCATTACTGGTTGGGGCATAGACTTGGATTACTGTGATATTGAATGGTTTGCCTTGGAAACGAACAGAGATCATTCTGTCGTTTTTGAGATTGCATCCAAGTACTGCATTTTGGACTCTTTTGTTGACCATGATGGCTACTCCATTTCTTCTGAGGGATTCCTGCCCACAGTAGTAGATATAATGGTCATCTGAGTTAAATTCACCCATTCCAGTCCATTTCAGTTCACTGATTCCTAGAATGTCGACATTCACTCTTGCCATCTCTTGTTTGACCACTTTCAATTTGCCTTGATTCATGGACCTGACATTCCAGGTTCCTATGCAATATTGCTCTTTACAGCATCAGACCTTGCTTCTATCACCAGTCACATCCCCAGGTGGGTATTCTTTTTGCTTTGGCTCCATCCCTTCATTCTTTCTGGGGTTATTTCTCCACTGATCTCCAGTAGCATATTGGGCACCTACTGACCTGGAGAGTTTCTCTTTCAGTATCCTATCATTTTGCCTTTTCATACTGTTCATGGAGTTCTCAAGGCAAGAATACTGAAGTGGTTTGCCATTCCCTTCTCCAGTGGACCACATTCTGTCAAATCTCTCCACCATGACCTGCCCATCTTGGGTTGCCCCATGGGCATGGCTTAGTTTCATTGAGTTAGACAAGGCTGTGGTCCTAGTGTGATGAGATTGACTAGTTTTCTGTGAGTATGGTTTCAGTGTGTTTGCCCTCTGATGCCCTCTTGCATTACCTACCATCTTACTTGGGTTTCTCTTACCTTGAGCGTGGGGTATCTCTTCACGGCTGCTCCAGCAAAGTGCAGCCATTGCTCCTTACCTTGGACGAGGGGTATCTCCTCACTGCTGCCCCTCCTGACCCTCAACGTGGGATAGCTCCTCTAGGCCCTCCTGCGCCTGTGCAGCCATGGCTCCTTGGACATGGGGTTGGTCCTCCCGGCCACTGTGAAGTAAGCCAGAAAGAAACACCAATACAGTATATCTATGCATATATATGGAATTTAGAAACATGGTAATGATAACCCTGTATGCGAGACAGCAAAAGAGACACAGATGTATAGAACAGTCTTTTGGACTGTGTGGGAGAGGGCGAGGGTGGGATGATTTGGGAGAATGGCATTGAAACATGTATAATATCATATAAGAAATGAATCGCCAGTCCAGGTTAGAAGCAGGATACAGGATGCTTGGGGCTGGTGCACTGGGATGACCCAGAGGGATGGTATGGGGAGGAAGGTGGGAGGGGGTTTCAGAATGGGGAACACGTGTACACCCGTGGCGGATTCATGTTGATGTATTGCAAAACCAATACAATATTGTAAAGTAATTAACCTCCAATTAAAATAAATAAATTAAAAATATATATATATATATATAAAATAGATATGATCTCTTTCCTCATGGGAAAAAAAAAAAAGAATTAAAGTACGGCAGCAAAATGGGTACCAATGAGTCATTGAAGGCAGATAAGTTATGGTAAATGTGAGTGGAATGAGGCTTTAGTGGAAAGGGAGAAACACAGCAGATAGCATTCCGTGCCCAAATACCCAGCCACAGTTGCTGTTTAAATGTCAAACATAGAATGCCAGACAACTTACACAAAGTTATAGTCACTATTCACAAATGGAAATTATAATACAATATAATTAAATCACCATTTATATACCTAATGATCAAGTAGAATATTTCACTTAGATTCCTTAAATTTAGAAATTGTCTTCTCAAGATCAGGCTACATTTCCTCTGGAAACCCATCATTTTTGAGTCATGCTGTTCTAAGAATTGAGTTTTTCTTCTAACAGAGAACTGTTTATCATTTAAGTCTGTACCTACAGCTGCTAGTAGTTCTTAGTTTAACACCAGGAAATGAAGACATCAGAACCTGTTAGAAAGGAAGCAGTGGACACTACATGTATTAATATACTTCCTAAATTGTTGAATTTAGAAAGGAACGAATAATATTTTTTCTTCACAGCTAGAAAATTAGTACGCTGGCTCTGTTATTCTCCTACACCATGCATCAAAATAAAATCTTTCTTTGCCATGATATAAGATTGTTATAAGAGAACAGGAGACATGGTGGATGTCTGTGTACCTGGATGATTTTAGCCTTTGTGGATAATCACAGCTGATATCTGAGTGCTTATTATGAGTGTGGTGCACTTATAAGTGCCCATTTGTATCATTTCATTTACCTGTTGTCATAAAATCCCTGTGAGGTGGGTGTTACAATAAGCCCCATTTTGCAGATTGGAAGTACAAAGTGTAGAAATGTGAAGCCGGGTAGACAGCTGCTAAGTAGTCAGTATTCAAACTCTGGTAATATGGCTCCAGAGTCCCTCTCCCTATCCATTTCCCCAGAGCTGGAGTCTCATTTGGTTCTGGTCTTGTGAAGCCCAAGGCCCCACATCTTTTCTTCCTTCACCCACTTCAGAGCACACAGCATCAGCTGATCATGAGATTTCCCCCTGCCATTGGGAAGAGGAGCTGGACAAGGGCAGAGGTTTCCATGTGTGTATGTCATCTGTAAGATGGGTGTCTTCACCTTGTCTTGACTTTCAGCGTGACTTGTTATTTTATTTTATTTTTTTTGCGGAAAGCCAGATGTGATCTAGCTAGTAATAGGAACTGAGTTTATCAGGCTATTAGTGTGAATTGTCAGTTTGTCCAGGAGCTGGGCTGTTTATAATGTTTGCTGTAGTTTGGCCAGAAGCTTCTGTTTCCTCTGGGGTTTTTTGGTTTTGTGTGCAGTGTTTTGTTTTTAGTGTTATTTTTTCCCCTGCTGTTGTCTTTAGGTTTCCTGAAGAGCTCCTTCTTAAACAGTCTCTGTCTCCCTGCTCTCTCAGTTGTAATCTACCATTACTGCAATGGAGCCTTGTTGATTGGTGGTGAAGTATTGGGGAGGAGAAGTGTGCTGTAATCTCATGATTAAGTCTCTATCTCTTCTCATGGAAAATTGTGCAGCTATATACTGTTTATTAGATGGTATCTTAAGGAAATGATAATAATGTTCATAAAATGTGGCAGTACCTGCTAGGCCTGGCATGCCTGGCTGTGCCCAGTGGACATATAGAGCAAAAAGGGATTAAAGCCATACATGGTGATGAATTCTCTTCATTGACTCTAACATCATGGTGAAAATTAACCAGATTTATTAAGGAGCTCACATGAAACAGCCCTTGAGCTGTCAGAATCGCTTCAGGCAGATTTGTAGAGACCTAGGATATTGTGTTAGCAAGTGACAGAAAGATTCACTGAAAGCAGAATTTCCCTAGTTACCTATAGGTAAATTTTTAATTTTAATATTAAAAATTATAGCCTTTAAAATACGTGCTCTTAAACATTCTCTTATTTTTGTCTGTTTTTGCTATCAGAAATTCCCTTACTTGCCATCAATCCAGTTCTTTGATGGGACTGCAAATCTCCAAAGTACTCTAATTATCTTGATTCAGAGCTCACACCTGCACAGGAGCCAGTACAGAAGAGAACCAAGGACATGCCTCCAGGACATGAAGTTTCAAATGCAAGCACAGGAATTCTCAAATGCAAGCACAGGATTTCTCTTCCTCTTTCAAAGCTCTTGGCTCAGTGGGGAACAGAATGGGTTGAATTTTTCTCATCTTTTTTTCTGCCCCTTCCCTAAACGCCATCCATCCTCAATATTTTGTGGGCTTATTAAAGGTAATGGATGTTAAAAATGTGATGCCAGAAAGTTGATGTTTGCAGCTATGCTTCCTTAGTTATCTCTTTATGAAAGTTTCTGTCCTGAAATAATAAAAAGTTATCTCTTTATGAAAGTTTTTGTTCTGAAATAATTATGTGGGTTTTTAAAAAGTATTAGTTTTCCTGATTGTTGACCTAGGAATCAGTGGTTATGGGTGGTTGCCTCCCCATCAGCCAGTACTGCTGTAATCCCCATGTTGAACTGATGTGCTCTGGGGCGCCACAGAGAACTCACAGAAGCCCTGGGAGATATTTTACATTTTCAAGAGAAGCACTGTAACCTTTGTTGAATGCTGTGTGAACTACTATTATTAAGTTGTTTGGACCTGACCATTTAATAATAAAAGGAACAAAAAAGGAGCTGGTGATTATTTCTTTTGACTGAGAGGCACCATGAAAAAATGACTGAGGCACTAAAGGCACTGTGAGCAGCGGAAGTTTAGCACCTGTGCATTACCTTCTTATCAACAACTCTATGGGGACCCATGTGGATCCAAGGCATTGAATGCATCATTGGATTCGAGGGATGGATGATGTGATCAAGCTAAATCAGTCAATACAATCTATCTTCCAGACCTTGTTAAGAGATGAATCACTGTCCCAAATCAGCCCAATCAGAGTAAATCTCAGGTCTTTTACTTGCAATGTTTGAGCAGTCTCCATCTCAATCTCTCTCTTTCTGTCTTTGGTTGAGAAAACATGTAGCCACTGGAGCTCTTGATAGTCATCTTTTGACTACAACAAGAGCCACCTTTTGATGAAGCTGATACTGTAGAAGATAGAGCAGAGAGACTGATAGAAGCTGAGTGCTTGTAACATTCTTGAGCCAGTGGATCAAGCCATGCATGAAGCCTCCTGGTCCTCTTCATTTAAATTTTTCTTGCCTTATTGCACTAACTAGGGTCTCTTATACAATGCCTAATAGAAATGGTAATAGTGGACATCACTGTCTCATTCTCAATCTTAGGGAGAGAGCTTTCAATAATTCACAATTAAGTATTACACTTGCCATAAGCTTTTGTTTTATTTTTGTAAATACTCATCAGATTAATAAAATTCCCTTTTATTTCTTGTTTCTAAGAAATGATATCATGGATGAAAGTTGAATTGTATCTATTGAGGAAGTAGGACCTTCTGTCCCTCTCCTGGATTGAAACAATGCTCTGGGCCTAGGATAGTCCCTTATGTGGAGGCTGGGTTCCAAGCTGTCACTTAGCCCTAGCTTCTTCTTCCTTATTAGAGAAATCTTTCCCCTGTTCTGGATATACAGTGAACTTCCTTTTATTTCTTAACTGTGTGCGTTATATGGCATGTGGACATCCCCGTGTATATCTGCCCCAACTCCTTGGGAAAGGAATGAGGATTTCACCTACAGCATAAGAGAGGTGCACATATCCACAGCCCTGCATTGACAATCAAGAGGGCCATCCTGCTCACTGGGAACCAGCATACTCTGCAGACCTGATTTTGCTGCATATATTCTTTCTGTGAGTGAAACCTTGTTCCAACCACTACCTTATATGCTGAGTCCTTCCCAACTGGTAGAAGGTGCAGTGGGCTGAGGTCTGTGGGTTCCCACTTCTGGTGGTTGGTGCTGTTATGATCTTTGCTGCCCTCCGTTCAGTGGGAATCCTCTCTGGGGATTGGTAGCTGCAGTCTTCCTGCTCAACATCATCAGATACTTTTTCTTCATCTACCAAAATGACCACATCATTCTTTTTTCTCCTTTTTTCTCCATTAAGTGAAATGTATTACGTGAACTGATTTTCAGATGTTATACTAGACTTACATTTCTGTAATAAACTCCACTTAGTCATAATATAATGCTGTTTTTATATATAGCTGGATTTGACTTGCTATTACGTGATTTAGAAATGTTGAATGTTTGTCCGAGAGAGACTGGTTTGTGATTTTCATGTAATATCCTTGCAGATTTTGATATCAAGATTATTCTGGTCTCATACAAAAGTTGTGATCCATTCCGTCTTTTTCTGTTCTCTAGACTGTGTTTACTCACAATATGTCTTCCTTAAAATTTTTGAAAGACTTTGAAGCCATCTGGGCTTGGAGTTTTCTTCATGGGAAGGTTATCAATAACATAATTATTTAACACATATATGTGTGTGTGTGCATATGCGCGTGCATGTTTGACTATTTAGATTTTATGTTTATTCTTTTGTCAGCTTTGATAAATTCTGTTTTTAAAGAATTTATTATTTCATCCAGACTGACTGCCAAATTTCATGGCATAAAGTTGTACATATGTTGTTCAGTCACTCAGCCATGTCTGACTGTTTGTGACCCCATGGACTGCAGCTTGCCAGGCCTCCCTGTCCTTCACCATCTCCCGGAAACTGCTCAAACTCATGTCCACTGAGTCAGTGATGCCATCCAACCATCTTGTCCTCTGTCGTCCACTTCTCCTGCCTTGAATCTTTCCCCGCATCAGGGTCTTTTCTAATGAGTCAGCTCTTCGCATCAGGTGGCCAGAGTATTGGAGCTTTAGCTTCAGCATCAGTCCTTGCAGTGAATATTCAGAGTTGATTTCCTTTAGGATTGACTGTTTTGATCTCCTTGTAGTCCAAGGGACTTTCAAGAGTCTTCCCCAACACCACAGTTCAAAAGCATCAATTCTTCAGCACTCAGCTTTCTTCACAGTCCAACTCTCACACCCATACATGACCACTGGAAAAACCATAGCCTTGACTAGATGGACCTTTGTTGACAAAGTAATGTCTCTGCTTTTTAATATGCTGTCTAGGTTGGTCATAGCTTTTCTTCCAAGAAGCAAGCATCTTTTAATTTCACTGCTGCAGTCACCATCTGCGGTGATTTTTGAGCCCAAGAAAATAAAGTCTGTCACTGTTTCCATTGCTTCCCCATCTATTTGCCATGAAGTGATGTGACTAGATGCCATAATCTTCGTTTTTTGAATGTTGAGTTTTAAGCCAGCTTTGTCACTCTCCTCTTTCACCTTTGTCAAGAAGCTCTTTAGTTCCTTTTCACTTTCTGCCAGAAGAGTGGTGTCATCTGCATATCTGAGGTTATTGATATTTCTCCTGGCAATCTTGATTCCAGCTTGTGCTTCATCCAGTCTGGCCATTTCACATGATGTAATCTGTATATAGGGCTTCCCTGGTGGCTCAGACAGTAAAGAATCTGTCTGCAATGTGGGAGACCTGGGTTTTGATCCCTGGGTTGGGAAGATCCCCTGGAGAAGGGCATGGCAACCCACGCCAGTACGCCTACCTGGAGACTCCCCATGGACAGAGGATCCTGATGGTCTACAGACCATGGGGTCGCAAAGACTCAAACACGACTGAGTGACTAAGCACACAGACACTCTGCAAATGAGTTAAATAAGCAGGGTGACAATATACAGCCTTGATGTACTCCTGTCCCCATTTTGTACCAGTCTGTTGTTCCATGTCCACTTCTGTTGCTTCTTGACCATAAAAGTTGTACATATTAGTACCCTAATACTTTATTTATGTCTGTAAGATCTGTAGTGGTGTTCATTTTTTATTTCTGATGTTGTAATTATATATGCTTATCCAAGTACATTTCTTAATAATTGGTCTTCATAGGTTTTCATCAGTTTTATTCAGTTGATTTCTAACCTTGTGTCTATTATTTCCATTCTTTTACTTTTCTTAGACTTTAAATATTTATCTTTATTCTAGCTTATTGATATTGAAACTTAAAACATTCTTTTCAGCCTTTTTTCTTTGCTCATAAGTGCATAGTTTTAGAGGTAAAGCTTTAGCTGTATCCTGTGAATTTTGATATATTACTTATTCTTTTAATCTCTATATGTTTAAACCCATATGTTGAGTTCTTAATTTCAGTTTTTGTCTTTTCCTGTATTTTAGTATATTTTTGTCCTCTTTTATTTCATTGAACATGTTAATTATAGTCATTTTAAAGCTCTTGTCTGCTAAGTCTAGTCACCAAATCTCTAAGAAGTCTCCTTTATCTCTTGAGTTTGGGTTGTATGATCTTTTTCTTGGCATGCTAAGTAATTTTGTATTAATTCTGGACACTGTGTGATAATAAACTGTAAAGACTCCAGATCATATCATGTTTGTCCAGATGAGTTTCACCTTTTCCTCTGCTGGGCAGAGTGAAGACTGACCATCTAAATCCAGTCAAGGACTGGACTGTGTTCACTGGAGGTCAGCTCTCCATGACTTCCAGATGGAGGCCTCCTGTGTTCCCCAGACCCTCTCCTTCTGTCTAGTCCTTAACTTTTTTTTCTCCTCAATCAGAAACTCAAGTCTGATTTTTCTGGTCTTTGTTCTTAGTTTCGCACCTTTGCAGCTTTCAGAATTCAGCAGATGTCCAGGGAGAGCCTGCTGCTGCTAAGTCGCTTCAGTCGTGTCCGACTCTGTGCGACCCCATAGATGGCAGCCCACCAGGCTCCCCCATCCCTGGGATTCTACAGGCAAGAACACTGGAGTGGGTTGCCATTTCCTTCTCCAACGCATGAAGGTGAAAAGTGAAAGTGAAGTTGCCCAGTCGTGTCCGACCCTCAGTGACCCCATGGACTGCAGCCGTCCAGGCTCCTCCGTCCATGGGATTTTCCAGGCAAGAGTACTGGAGTGGGGTGCTGTTGCCTTCTCCGAAGGAGAGCCTACCCAGCACCCTATGTGCAACTTAACCAAAAGTTTGACGAAGTTGTAACAGGAATATAAGAAGCACTGGGATTGGCAAGTGGTAGGCTCTCCTTGCCTCTACCACTTGTTCTCCTACCACTTGCCAATCTTAGTGCTTCTTATACTCCTGTTACAACTTTGTCAAACTTTTGGTTAAGTTGCACATAGGGTGCTGGGTGGTGAGCCATGGTTCAACAAAAGGTCACAAGAGATTGAAACAGAGAAGTTTATCTCTCATAGGTTCTGGAGGAAGTTCATGGCACAGTTCGAGGGGTTAGAGGGGGGGCAGGCAGAGAAAGAGGCAGGACCTGGGCACATACTTTTATTAGAGTCAGTGGGTGGAATGCTTTTGGGGTTCCTGTGCTAAGACCAGATTGGTCAATTTAAACCAGAAAGAGTGGAGTTTGGGTGAAGTCCTTAGGTGCCCTCAATGGAGGTGCTGGGGGGCAGGCAGACTGCTGATGGGGAAGTCGTATCAGGAACTTGGGCTGCCTGTGACTCTGGGGCTGTTATCTAGGGTGAGCACTTGCACTGGGGCTGGTGTCAGTGCAAGACCCCTGCAGGCCCCTAGGTGAAACGAAATGTCTGCTGAGGCAGCGATACCGTGGAAGAGCTCAGCTATACTCTCAACAGTCCCTTTTCAATTGACTACTGGCCCTTCAGGTCTCTAATTTTGTGTCCCAGTGCAGCAAGACCACCCAAAACTCTGCTCTGTCTCTGCTCAGTAGCTCTCTGTCCAGGCAATCCCCAGATTCTAGGACTGAGCTTTGGCAAACTTCTCCAGGGAAAAAGCAGCTACAGACTCTTACCTGCTCTTTCCCTGGTTGCCTTCTTTACAGAAGCTTCCAAGTCTCAGCCTGTGTTCTTCCTGGTTCCTTCAATAAGTCACTGATGCATTTAAACAGATGCGTGTTTTGTGTATCTTATTTTGTATTTGTCCATTTTTTCTCAGTGGGAACATTGATGTACTCTAAGGTACCCCATAATATCTTGAAATGGAAGTTGGCTTTTTTCACATTTATCTTTTGAACCGTGTTTTAGGAGATCCAAGTTTTATATGTGTCAATGAGTGAGTTCAACCAACATTATTTCTTAAATACCTTTCCCTTTTGGTAACCAGGGCTATGGCTACTTCTAGAATTCTCATGAAAATAATTAGAAATGATTAAAGAATAAATGACTGTGTAAGTTGTGGACTAAGCAGTCATGAGTACACTTACCTGATAGAAAAGATAATGCATTTTTCTTCTTCTTTTCACATGGTTGAAAGGACTTCAGACATCTGGAACAATAACGGTAGCATCAAAATGGTGACCTTGGCTTCAGAACCATCCACTTGTGACCTCAAATTTCCATAGTGCTGCACAAGCTTTCAAACTTCACCATGCGTTGGATGAATGGAAACGAGGCTTGAAATATGATTTTACCCAGAAACTCAGAACATTTGGAAACTGATGTAGCACAAATAGCTATTAAAGTATAGAAGAAGGAACAGAGATTTAATTCAAAGTCAAAACCTGTTTCCAATTGGATGGGGTAGGGGGAAGAAGCCTACATTTCCTAGTAGCCCTTTCCCCAGATCTTTACATGCCCAACATCCTCCTCTACCCCAGGGAAGACCCTCTCCAGCCTGGGAATCCCACTACTCACACAGATGGGGAAGAGCTTTCAGGGTCTTTGGAAATGTTCTTTTTCCCCTCTCAGAATATATTAGTTCTCTTTGATCTTTTAGGTACATTCTTTCATGAGTCTCCTGTTTTAAGGCTCAAAGGGGGGAAAAAAAAGTTTTTAGTAACTAGTTTCAAATCAACTATTGGTAATTTTTAAAATGCTTTATTTACCTGCATTACATCTTTCCTTCCCATTACTTCCTGTCTGTGCACATCCAGGTGCAGATGACCCACAGAAAACTATAATCTTTAACCTAACCCTGAGATCAGAAACATCTAATGTGGCTCTAAAAACAGTTTAGGATGAGCCTTATATATTTATGTATTTGGAAAGGAGGGAGTAAAACTGTCTTTATTTGCAAACAATGTGACCGATTGTATATAATCAGTAAATTTAGCCAGGTTACAGAATCAGCCCTTTTTAAATGTATTATTTAAAAAAAATCTTTCACCTGTAAGCTAGTACACAAGCATAAGCACATATTTTGAAATTAAAAAGCCTCAAAGTTCAAACACCTGGAACTAAAATAATGTTATATGTCAATTATGTTGCAATTTTTAAAAAAGAAAACAAACCCCGAAAGTCTTGTTGAAGAGAGTCTCTCTCATCGTCCCCCTTCACCTCCCAGTCTGAACTTGGGCAGCCAAGTTCAATTCTTTTCTCTGCTTCTCTACCTCATAGGTAATGTGCTTAGAATGCAGTTCCTCAGTTTATGAATTCTAGTCAGCATCAACCTGTGTTTTGTAGGTGAGGCCATGGTCTTACCCTCCCTTTCCATTCCCCCCTCCCATTTTCCCAACAGAGTGAAATTTGAATTTGTGGCTAGATCAGCAGTCATGGTTTGCCTTTATAGTTCTACATTAATCTTTTCTGTTGCTTATACAGGCAATATACTTTGTTTCTCTTTCTGTATATAAGTTTTTATTCTTCCTAGAATTAATTTATATTTTTATTTGCTTAGTTTCTGTGTATCTATCACTATATATATATGTATTTCTTAATGCTGTAACATACTGTCAAATAACTAAAAATTAATTTTCCTAAAAGAAAACAGCACATCAATCAGTTCCCTTTTCCCCTCTCTGGAGATTTCTCCCCCATGGCTTTCAACCTTGCTGGAATATGGACCTGCTGTCCAGGGCTGCCGCACAGCTGTCATTCCGGAACATTCTTTCACTGCCCCCTGGGAATTTCCATAGGCTCCTAAATCCTCTGTTTCCTGTATTGCATGTCTTCCTTTTTCTTCACTTACTTCCTCTTTTTTCTGGATCAGATTCTCTAGTAGTTTCCTGAGAAAGAGTAGACATAGGAGGTAAAAGTTTTGAGCTTCTGAATATCATAAAAGACCAGAAATAATCAATTGTGTGCCTGGGAGTAATATTTTAGGTGGGAAAGAATTTTGCCTCAAACCTTTGAGGACTGTTCTCCATCGTCCTCTAGCTTCCTGTGTTGTTGGGAGTTTGATGCCACTTGACACCTGAGTGGTGTTGACTTGCTTGTCCTTTGTGGGAAGATTTTAGGATCTTCTCTTCTACTGATGTTCCTAAATTTCACTGATGTTGTGATTTGGTGTGTGTCTTTTCTTGTTTCTTGGGCTGGCCCCTTCAAATGTGGAAAGTCTCTTTTAATTTGAGGGGGATTATTTGTTTATACTTTCCCCATTTGCTGAAACTAGCAAACAAGTTTCTAATCGTGTCTTTATAGAACTGTTCAGACCATAAGGCTCACTTATGGCAAATAGTTTGCATGACCTATAACTTTGGAAATGAAGTATGGGGGAAGAAATCAAGTGTAAATCTAAAGAATGATTTATCTTACCCTTACTCAGTTTTTGTCCTGTATAAATCTTGCTTTAATAATTTTTTAGAGTGAAGAAATTCCTGTTGTTTTACTTCTTTTCTTCACTGGATGTTAATCCTTCTAACAATAATAGTGACATTGTGATTGTTAATAGCAGTGACTCCCATTATGAGTATTATTATGGCTCAGGTTTCTCACTGTAAAGTCAGGATCACAGTAGAAACTATTCCTTAATATTGTGAATACTAAGGGAGTTTCACACATACAGTGCTCAAGCCAAATACTGTACAGAGTAAGTACTCAATAAATAATGCCCCTCTTTATCACAGTTTTTGATCCAGTATGTGTAAGACTAGTATTATCCCCATTTCACAGAGAAGGAAACTGAGGCTCAGAGAAGTTAAGTCACTTGTACAAGGTGGCACAGCTAGCAAGGGCTCTTCCTGTTCTGCTGTGTTCTAAATGTCACACAGCCATCCTAGTTGTAGAACAGATAATCATTATTTAAATTCTTTTGCAAATAACAGTTAAGGCTTTGGAGGAAAAATTATTTGGAAAATGGATTTAACTTACTTTCTACTTAAAATTCTCATTAGAGGCCTCCTTGGAGATCAGCCCTGGGATTTCATTGGAAGGAATGATGCTAAAGCTGAAACTCCAGTACTTTGGCCACCTCATGCAAAGAGTTGACTCATTGGAAAAGACTCTGATGCTGGGAGGGATTGGGGGCAGGAGGAGAAGGGGACGACAGAGGATGAGATGGCTGGATGGCATCACTGACTTGATGGACGTGAGTCTGAGTGAACTCCGGGAGTTAGTGATGGACAGGGAGGCCTGGCGTGCTGCGATTCATGGGGTCGCAAAGTGTCGGACATGACTGAGCAACTGAACTGAACTGAACTGAACTGTCTTTGCGTCCTTGCACTTTTTCCTACCTGTGGACCCAACTCCTTGGCCCACCCATCTTAACACCTCACAGTGTGCCCAGTCGGTTGGGTCACCAAACACTAGAGACTGTGGACTTCCTTGAAGACACTCAAGAAGCACATAGAGATCTTTGCCCCAAGTACATCAAGTGCCTGCTATGTGCAGCCTGGGCCTGGAACACACCTTCTCCACATGTGCTATTTCATGACATCACAGATAGCCCTGGGTTTGTCTCAGTTAAGGCTGGGATGATTTCCAGCTGGTGGACAGGGAATACTGGTAACTGATGCCTGCAGCATGTGTTCAGCAAGCAAGACCCGGCATCCTCTCCAAGAGAGTCAACAGACTGGCCATCCGCGTTCTTTACGACACTTCCCTAAAAGAAGAGACTCTGTGTGTGAGTGTACAGGCAGTGACTGCATTTCTCCAGTCAGGCACATGAAGTTCATCTCCTTGAAGCTCTCCTGAAATAACCCCACATCATGGCCAATGGTGATGGACAGGGAGGCCTGGCTTGCTGCAGTCCATGGAGTTGCAAAGAGTAACTGAGCAACTGAACTGAGCAACTGAACTGAACTGAACTGATGGCCAGTGGCACTGGATGCTGAACACCTTGCAGACCCTCAGACTTGCTCTGGGCCCAGGGATGTCCTGGGTGCTTGGCCCAGTGGGCTGCTGTACAATTCCCTCTAGTTTGGGACCTGGAAGATGTTCTTTTTTTATAAACTTGGATCCACTTTTGGACAGGCCCATTGCACCAGGCAATTTTTGAACCAGAAATAATGTATTGGGTTGACCAAAATGTTCATTTTGGCTTTCCATAAGATTTTATGGAAAAACCCAAACGAACTTTTTGACCAACCCAATAAATTACCATGAGAGGAATTTGCCTCTCTCCCCATTGAAAACCTCTTAAAATTTTTAACAAATGGAAAAAAGGTCCAGCACCATAGGAGGTGCTGGGCTGTCTTGTGATCCTGAGCACATATCCTGGAAAAGAACATGTCTGGGCAATCAATTCCAGATACTGGAAATACAAGAAACAAAAACACACAACCTTCTAAATACCGGTCCATCTGCTTCCTCATCCTCGCCCATCCTTTTCTCGAGGTAAATCCAGTTTCTCAGGACTGCCTTTGTGGTCTTTACACTAATGAATCACCTGAGAGTCTGGAAGCCAAAGAGTCAGGCTGAAAGAATGGATGTCATTTCTTTATGTGCTCTGACTCTTCTGGCCTCAAGATTTACATTCATGATACCGGACAGATGGACGGGCCAGAGTGAGACAGAGTGGAGACAAGGGTCTAAGTTAGGTGAGGCACCTGCGAGGGGTCCTGCCCACCTAGATCCTTTCCCCACACTTCCTCCTTAACATCTCAGCTCGATGAGGTGGTTATTTCTGTTCTCATATTGTAGGTGAGGTAACTAAGTCACTTAGAACTTCACCAGAGCACATAGAGGAGGAGCTGGGATTAAACTCAGTCCTGTGTGTAGTGGCTTCCCAGGTGGTGCTAGTAGTAAAGAACCCACCGGCCAATGCTGGAGACTTGGGTTAGATCCCTGGGCCGGGAAGATTCCCCGGAGGAGGGCATAGCTCCCACTCCAATGTTCCTGCCTGGAGAATCCCATGGACAGAAGAGCCTGGCAGGCTACGGTCCATAGGGTCACAAAGAGTTGGACACAAGTGAAGCAACTTAGTATGCGTGCACCACCCAAAGGGTCTGTATAACTAGCTGAGTCCCTCATGGGAAAATATCAGATTAATAAAACTGCAATCCCAGGACTTCCCTGATGGTCCAGTGGCTCCCACTGTGGGCTCCCAGTGCAGGGGGCCTGGGTTCCATCCTTAGTCAGGGATCTCGGTCCCACATGCCACAACCAAGACCTAGGGCAGCCAAATAGATAAATGGATAGAAATATATATTAAGCAACAACAAAAATGTTTTTAAAGAGAGAAAAATGCAATCCCAGAGGTAGGCAGGGGGATGAAAGAGCTTTTCATTTTGAATTCTAAATGTCACACAGCCATCCTAGTTTTAATTATAGAACAGATAATCATTATGTATCAAAATTCTTCTTTGAGTAACAGTTGGTTTAAGGCTTTTGAGGAGAAATTATTTGGAAAATGCGTTTAACTCACTTTCTACTTAAAATTCACATCAGAGCAACTATTTTAAGTACAATGAAATGCCATTTTAATAATTTCATAATATATTTTTGTGATGGATAGCTACTTTAAATTTACATGCCAGCGATGTAAATGGCCGTAAGTGATTTTTCATCATCCTGAATGAAAGAATGGTAAGTAGGTTGATATACCAATGCAAGGGCGATGCAGGCATACCATTTATAGTTGATTAAACTAAAAGGATGCTAATTAGTCTGTATATTTAATACATCACCCGTTGGGGAAGGAGGTTGATTTGCTGAGATAAAAAATTGTTTTTTAGAGTTAGAATGTACTCTAACAAGGACTTGACTTTAATAAGTATATTGGTGGTGAGAACACACAATTATAGTTGCTAAGGCTTATTAGTTTGACCTTAAGAAATTACTGTATCCTTAGAACCTAGTGAAGGGAGGTCTGGGAGGAAGTCTTTATAGGATTTCCTAGTAGACAGACTGGCAATTGATTTTCTCCTCTGGCATAAGGAAGACTGACACTCATGAACATATCAGCCCTGAAACTCAGTGTTTGTATATTGACACCTAGGCTCTACATCATCAACTCAACAGACATGAGTTAGAGCAAACTCCAGGAGACAATGAAGGAGAGGAAAGCTTGGTGTGCAGCAGTGCTCGGGATTGAAAAGAGTTGGATACGACTGAACGATTGAACAACAACAAGGGTCTACACTACACTTCTTTGATTTTGAATTTTTAAAAAGGCTCTTCATAAAGCTTTACTATTAGAAGTAGTGGCATCAAAGCAGAAGTAGTTTAGCCTTAAGCAAGCAGCAATGCAACCTTTTAAAAATCAGATACTTGTGAAGCAACATGAAATTCTACTGATTCTTCTGCCTTCTGTCTGGCTGGACTTCCCTGGTGGTCCAGTGGTTAAGACACCGCCTTCCAACGCAGGCGGTGCAGTCCCATCCCTGGTGGGGAAGCTAAGATCCCACATGCCTCTAGGCCAAAAACCCAAAACACAAAACAGAAGCAATATTGTGACAAATTCAATAAAGACTTTAAAAATGGCCCACACTAAAAAAAAACAAAAACCTAAAAAAATTTTGGCTGAAATCTTTAATTGCAATGACTAGAGGTGAATTAAATAACATTTTTTTAAAGGAAGTCTACTCTATTTTCACACAGCTAACTTCTTTTGAGGAACCCAGGATTGATTTACAAATTGTTTTGATCAGATTTTGTCAGTAAAGAATCAGGTTTGTTTCAATGAGGGGGGGTCAAGCTCTTTGATGTATATTGATCACTTTTATGAAACACATGTTTGCAGTTAATTGTTATAGCAATGTATTAACTTATTTGGAAGTTGATAACTTTTCTTGGGAAGAAAAAAGGATAAATTTAGATGTAAAATTAGTTTAAATTGTTAATCCATAATTTATCCTTGAGTGTATTATTTTACAATTCTATGATACTTTACAAACTGGAAAAAGAAAGACCCCAAAGCTTTATTATATAGATACCATCTTTAAGTTGTTTCATTTTCTGTACTTTCTACATTTTACCAATTTTAATTGTAGCCCTATTATGATGTGTTATGGTAAAACCGGGCAGAATGTAATTTTGTCTGATATTTAAAAATGAAAAATATGTAGGATTTTAAGCTTCTAAATATTTCAAGGACAACATTACACATATATGGAGTTCATTTATTCCTTTTTTAGTATGTATCACAGTAAACAGCTGCTGCTGCTGCTAAGGCGCTTCAGTCGTGTCCGACTCTGCGAGCCCATAGACGGCAGCCCACCAGGCTCCGCCGTCCCTGGGATTCTTCTCCAGGCAAGAGCACTGGAGTGGGTTGCCATTTCATTCTCCAATGCATGAAAAGTGAAAAGTGAAAGTGAAGTCGCTCAGTCGTGTCCGACTCTATGCGACCCCATAGACAGCAGCCTACCAGGCTCCTTCATCCATGGGATTTTCCAGGCAAGAGTACTGGAGTGGGTTGCCATTGCCTTCTACTGAATGCTTATTCAGTATAAGCCACTGAGCTGAGTCATGAAACGGTTACAAAGAGGAATAAAATATGGCACCTTCTGCATGGGGAGTGTTTGTTAGGCTAATTATTTAGTTGCTGTAACAAACATCTAAAATACAGTGCTTTAATTAAGATAGAAATACATTTATTTCACCTCAGCCCATAGGCATATTCAGAGCTATGGGGGTGTTCTGCCACCCTGAACCTCTGGTTTCCCAGATTGATTGAACCATCAGATCTCCCAGCCAGCAGGAATGAGAGGTTCAGAAAAAGCACCTTGCGATTAAGAGAGTGGCCCAGAAATCACATATTATTTCTGCCCGCTTCTGTCATTGGAGTGAATTTAGTTTTGTAGCCACATTTGAGGAATGTAGTCTTTAACTGGCAGGGAAACCACACTAGGGAACTCCATCACTGGTAAGAATGGGAGCTCAGTGATTAAAAGGGTCAAAATAATTTTTAAAAATTGCAATATATTTGATTTACAGTGTTGTGTTAATTTCTGCTGTATAGCAAAATGAATCAGGTAGCTACACACACACTTGTCTTTATATTCTTTTCCATTGTGGTTTATCTCAGGATGCTGACTATAGTTCCCTGTACTATACAGTAGGACTTTGTTGTTTATCCATCCTATATATAGTAGTTTGCATCTACTAATCCCAAACTTCCACTCCATCCCTCTCCCACATCCCTTCCCACTTGACAACAAGCCTATTATCTGTGTCTGTGAGATTGTTTCTGTTTCATAGATAAAAGTTCATCTGTGTCGTGTTTAAATTCTATTATACATCTAAGTGATATCATACTAAAATATTTGTCTTTTTCTGACTTCTTTCATTTAGTGTGATAATCACTAAGTCCATCCATGTTTCTGCAAATGGCATTATTTCATTCTTCATCGTGGCTGAGTAGTATTCCATTATATATAGGTACCACCTCTTCTTTATGAAGAAGGCAATGGCACCCCACTCCAGTGCTCTTGCCTGGAAAATCCCATGGACGAAGGAGCCTAGTAGGCTGCAGTCCATGGGGTCGCTGAGGGTCAGACACGACTGAGCGACTTCACTTTCATTTTTCACTTTCATGCATCGGAGAAGGAAATGGCAACCCACTCCAGTGCTCTTGCCTGGAGAATCCCAGGGACAGGTGAGCCTGGGGGGCTGCCGTCTGTGGGGTTGCACAGAGTCGGACACGAATGAAGCGACTTAGCAGCAGTAGCACCTCTTCTTTATTCATCTGTTGATGGACATTTAGGTTGTTGCCATGTCTTGGCTTTTGTGAATAGTGGTGTATGAACATAGGGGTCCATGTATCGTTTTAAATTGTAGTTTTGTCTGGATATATGCCCAGGAATGGGATTACTGGATCATATGGTAGTTCTATTTTCAGTTTTTTGAGGAACCTCCGTAGTGTTCTCTATCATGGCTACACCAACTTGCATTCCCGCAAATAGTGTAGGAGGGTTCCTTTTTCTCCACACCCTCTCCAGCATTTGTTACTTGCAGACTTCTTTAATGATGGCCATTAATGATTGCTGACAGGGTGAGGTTATACCTCATTGTAATTTTGATTTGTACTTCCCTTAATTACTGACCATGTTGAGCACTTTTCCATGTGCCTACTGGCCATCTGTAAGTCTTCTTTGGAGAAATGTTTTTCTAGGTCTTCTGCCCATTTTTCAGTTGTGTTATTTGCTTTTTTGTTGTTGAGTTGTATCAGCTGTTTGTATATTTTGGAAATTAAGCCCTTATCAGTGACATTGTTTGCAAATATTTCCTCCCATTTCATAGGTTGTCTTTTCATTTTGTTTCTGGTTTCCTTTGCTGTGAGAAAGTCTGCCACCTGGTACTGTTTTTAAAGTCAAAAGTATTTGCTGCTGCCTTTGGGGAAGAAACCTCACTTATTGCCTGGCAAAGGAGCCTAGGACTTGGAGCGTCAGTCAGCATCCTCTGCCCTCACCTCATCCCTTCCTATCTGCATCCAGGCAACTGTCCTTCTCCCCAAATGCTTGTGAAGGTTCCTCAGGGTCCCATCCTTAGCAGTAAGCTACTCTCACTGTAAACACGGTTTGAGAATAGGCAATGGGATGTCCTCCAAACTACCATCCTCCCACACTGTCCCCCCCACCCCCAAACTTAAACTCTTGTTGGATCAGAATTAATATCCTGGGCACCATGAGCATCTCCAGTGGATCTGTAGAGGGAATCGCCCCATCTTTTGACACGCCATGTGTCTTCAAGTCAAAGGTGATCATTTCACATTGAAGAGAATAGACTGCGCAGGTCTGGTTTTCTATCTTCTTTAAAAGACTTGTAATGACAGCCAGGTGGAAAGTTTCTGGCCTGTGATACTGAGCTGTAGATGGGGGAGTCTAATCCATGCCGCCCATCTCGGTTCTTTGTCATGATGATGAGTCTGGGATGTTCTGAGCTTTGGATTGGTCCTTGACTAACCGCGGAATTGCTACATGCCCTTTAGAGGTATTTTACTGTGCTCCTCCATGTCTAGCTGTACTACTGTTATTATATGATATCAGATTTCTCCACAAAATGCCTTTGCCATTGGCTATTCATTTGTGTGCAACAACAAGATGATTTACTGCACCAAATCCATTCTGTAGTATTTGGTGACCTTCACTGGGAGTTCAGCGTTCTTGGCAGCATCTTTCCCCTTGGCCACAGAGGAGTCCTGTGTTTCCCTGGATCCTTCCAAGAGTTGGGAATGCAACAGCAGCAGCCGAAGGAACAACATAGAAACGAATTCAGAAAAGTACAGGAAAAGAATGATCAGCTGAAGCAGTTCTCTTTTGATGCCAAACATTCTATAGGATTCAGTGATAGGTTGGCTGCCACGTGGCAATTTTGAGCAGGAGAAAAAGAACCATATGTGTATTGACATGCGATTTCATATTTTAAACACAAATGATAGATTTTTCACTACAGATTTGACTCATTGGCCCATGTGAGTGACTACATTTATATGCTGAAATCCATGAAATAATTAGAATCAAATAGAAACTTCTAATATATATATATATGTGTGTATGTATTTTTTTATTTTATTGAAGTATAGTTGATATAGGCTTCTCTGGTGGCTCAGCAGTAAAGAATCTGTCTGTAATACAGGAGATGTGGGTTTGATCTCTGGGTCAGGAAGATCTCCTGGAGAAGGAAATGGCAACCCACTCCAGGATTCTTGCCTGGGAAATCCAATGGACAGAACAGCCTGGAAGGGTATAGTCCATGGGGTTGCAAAAAGAGTTGGATAGGACTTAGTGACTAAATAACAACAATAGCTGATGTGCACTGTGGTGTTAATTTCTGCTGTACAGCAATGTGACTGAGTTATACATATATATACATATACACGGGCTTCCCTGGTGGCTCAGTTGGTAAAGAATCCACTTACAGTGCAGGAGACCTGGATTCGACCCTTGGTCGGGAAGATCCCCTGGACAAGGGAATGGCTACTACCTGAATATTCTTGCCTAGGGAATCCCATGAACAAAGGAGTCTGGCAGGCTACAGTCCATGGTGTCACAAAGAGTTGGACACGACTGTGCAACTAAGCATGCACACACACATATATACACACATTCTTTTTTATATTCTTTTCCCTTATGGTTTATCCCAGGATATTGAATATAGTTCCCTATGCTATGCAGTAGGCCCTTGTTGTTTATCCATCCTAAATGTAATAGTTTGCATCTGCTAACCCCAAACTCCCAGTGCATCCCTCCCCCCCTCTCCCCCTTGGCAACCCCAAGTCTGTTCTGTGTCTCTGAGTCTGAGAAACCTCTGATATGTTTTTAACCAGACACAAATAAAACTTCACAAAAAGAAATGAATCTAGTGGGTGGATGATGTCAGCACCTAAATTTCTGTTAATACTTTCAAAGTGGGCTTTTAAAAAAATGCTTTTAAAAAAAAAAGTTCCACTGATTAGAAAACCAACGCTTGTTGAGGTACACAGCGTCTTTGAGCGAGCATTCCAAAAAAATGAATATGTCCTCTGGCCTGGATGTTTCTCTCCTTGGCATTCCTAGCTGACGCAGCCACATTTCTCCAGTTATATGTTCTGTTAGCCTCCAGACTCCTGGGCCGTCCCACCCCAACGCATTGACGTTGCCATACTACCATAAAAGTCCACCCTGTGAGTAATATTTAAGAAACAAAGCAAATGGGCTGCATCAACATAAAAAAGCAGCCTCTCCTCCTGGATGGAAGAAAACATACCCTTCACACTCTGGCTGCTGGAGTTCCCATCTTCCCAAAAGGAAGATGACTTCCAAAGTGCAGAAAGCTTCACCCCAGAACACAGAGACAGCCATGATCTCTGCTTCTGTTTTTAACTCTTTCCCCCAGGGTATTGTAATGCATCAAATCTTAACTTTAAAGCTGTGTTTGAGATCAAGAGAAATATTTAAAACATTTGTGCATTCAGTTCATGATTCAGAGATTTATTTATAAGCCTGTTGATTTGAGGACACCCAGCTCTTGCATTTAAACTGCTGAAGTGAGTCATGTCTGTGGGAGGTAATTACTACCAGAAAGTACAACTAACTTGTAAGCTTCTCTTTAAAATGTCCATTCACAATCCACAATTACTGTAAATAACGGGCTATCAGGAATCTTGCTCCGTTTTATGGCTGTATATCTTTATTAAGCATGCATTAGGCTATACCCAAACAGACTTGTGTCACAGAGGGATTCTTGAAGGAAAAGTGAGTCCCCTTATGAAAGTATCAGTATAGGTTTCTGAGGATGTAGCATTGGAAAGATTTATCTCTTTTGCATTATAGGGAACAAAGCTGAGAAAACAGCTGGCTCAAAAGAGAAATAAAGATTCCCATTTGTGGAAGTGTGTACATGTGGTTCATCTTTAAAGACCAGATCCAACCCACTATCATTATGGCAGGGACCTCCCTCTTTAACACCTCAGTGCCTCTCGCTGGCTGAGTCCTTGTCTTCCTGGGGGGCTCTCTGACTCTCCGCTTAGAGACTGTTGAAGCCCATGCCACTCTGACCAGCAGCAGAGTGGGAAGCTTCTTGTGATCACAGTGCCAGAGTTTTTGAGAACATCCCGCAGTCCAAATATCCGTGATGGGGGAGGAGGCCTCACCAGGCAGTGTCTGATAGCTCCCAGAAGGTGTCTAGAGAGCCTGTGTTGTATGGAGGAGAAGGAGTGAGAGGGGATTTGGTGTCTGAATTCAGCTTGCACAAGGGACAGGGGCAGGGAAACACCAGGACAAGGTAGAATTTCCCTAGACCAGCTCTGGCCCACTTGATGGTTTTACTCAGCCCTAGCTTTGCCCACCTTTGACCTGACCTTGCTTAGCACAGCTCTGCTGTGACACCAAGGCCTTCTGGTCTCCCCTAAAGCTCTCTTGACACCTGACCAGCCACACTTCTTTTGGTGGGTTTGAGACTCAACCAGCTCTATCACCAGCCTCCTCAGGCTGCCTATGACTCAGCTGCCTTCTCAAACCTGTTCATAGACATTCACTCATTCTTCACTCATTACTCACCACTCATTCAATAACCATGTACTGTCTCCCCTCTGTGCTGGTCGTGTTGGGTCCTGGAATGCACCTGGAGTGTAACCTAGCCCCTGTCTTTGGGCATCACATTGCCTGGCTGGATAGACAGCCATGAAAAATGGCAATTTCAAAACCGTGTATTTAGTGTTGGGGTGAGTGGGCACTCTAGGGACACATTAGGAAGGTGCTCTACCTGATTTTGGGAAGTTGAAAACACTCCCATGAAAGTTGAAAACAGTTTCATGAGAGCCCATGTTTAAGCAAAGCTATGAAGGAAAAGTAGGAGGCAGGAGACCTATGAGGAACAAAGGAAAAGAGAAAAGGTGCAATAATCTATGAGGAAGGAAAGGAACAAACCAAACTCTGAGATCCAGGCAGATACAGTTCAGAGAAGCGTGATGAGCTCACAGTGGATGGTGCAGGAAGTGGAACAATTAGTGGAATGATCACAGCACCAGGGTGGGGAGACCAGACATGAAGGGTCCCAATTACATTCAATGTTACGGTGCTGAATCACTTGGTGGATGAACCCCATGTACCATGTTTCCATTAAGGCAGCCATTTCCAGATTTGTCATAAGCTTGTGTCTAAGCATCCAAGTTTAATCGCAAACAGTTTAGTGGACTCAAGTGAGCCATTTGGCTGACTTCCGTGCCCTCCTGTCTGTCCACAGTTAACTGAGGCTGTGACCAGGGCTTGTTTGTGTCCCATGACTGGTGGTCTTGCCCGATTTGACCTCCTATGTTCAAACACTCTGAGCTCCATCTGGGCCCACTACATAACCTTCGGCGCTTCTATGTTATGCATTTTCATCAAAATGTCTCTTGCTTAATTTTAATTCAAAATCTGGAATGTATAAGAATATAGGAGCTTACCATTCACCCCACAAATATTAGAGTAACTACTATGTGCAAGAGAATGCTCCAGGCAATACTGTAATGACTAAAAAAGACTCAGCCTCCAGCTTTATAGAGTCAAAGACAGACAAACAAGACCTCAGAAAGTGACCGTTGTTATGCGGAAAACTATTATGAGATAATGTTAGTTCTATAGAAAACGTAAGAAGCAAGGGTTTGTGGGTCTATGTTGTTTTACTTTAGGATTGTAACATACACACACACACTAGAACAGAAGCAGGCTACCACACCCTAAGCCTGTATCAGTGTAAGTTTCTTAATGACCTCAGGGTTCCAAAATTAGAGAATTCATCTGTAACTAGTTACAGATCATAGATTTGGATAGTTATGTTATCGACGCTTGTCAATTTCAGTTTTCAAGAATCTTTCTGATTTTGAGTTTATTAAATTCCAGGTGTGGTTATAGTTTTGGCCTTTTAGTGGAATAAAGAGGATTTTGCCATAATCTTATGGTCTAAATGCCCCTGGTTTATTTTTTTTAAGGCCAAGTCTTTTAAATTTATTTATTTATGGCTGCACTGGGTCTTTGTCGCTGCAAGAAGGCTTTCTCTAGTTTTGGCAAATGGTGGCCACTCTCTAGTTGGGGTGCAAGGTCTTCTCATTGCCATGGCTTCTCTTGTTGTGGAACACAGGCTCTAGGCATGTGGGCTTCAGTAGTTGTGGCACATGGAATTAGCTGCTCTACAGCATGTGAAATTGGACCAGGGATAGAACCTGTGTACCCTACATTGGCAGACAGATTCTTAATCACTGGACCACCAGGGAAGACTTCCCCTGGTTTAAATACTGTGACTCGATGCATTTCTGAATTAGGATTTTGCTTTAAGCAAATGATAGTTAAGCACTTCAACATTTATATTGTGTCTTAATTTTCCATTTGAAGGATGGAAAAACATTACAACCTTGTGGGTGACAGTAAGGACTTTGATAGGGAGGGACATAGGTCCTCCTGTATATGCCCAGCAGGGTGGACAGGGAAGAGGACTAGAGAAGCAGAACTTGAAGAAAGATGAGCTGAAAATTTCCAGAATTGTAGGACAGTCTGAATTCTCAGGTTAAAGGGAGACCGGTAGCAAGCAGGATGAACAAATAAGTACAACATAGTGAGGCTGAAGAACATCAAAAAATAAAGAGAAAAATTGTAACGGGGAAGAACAAATCTGACCTGACCCCTCTTTCTTTTATTTTAACCTTTATCCTCTGTTGCCTGTGCTTAGTCATGCTGGCCCTGCACCCTTTTGGAAATAGTATTCCTTACAGCCTGAAATATGTCCTATGCTCAAGGCTCTGACCTTTAAAGGTGTAACACTTTTCCATTCATATAGAGATAAAAAGTTGCAGAATAGAGAATAACATTTGTGTTGTTGGAGGTTTACAGTAACATTGCGACCTGATCTACCTGGACAGCTGTAAGAACAAAGTATTCCTACAAAGAAGTTTTCAACAACTGACTACACCCTCTTGACTTTAAAATGCTCCTCTTGACTTTAAAAATGCTTTGCTGAAACCCTTCTGAGAGTTCAGAGTTTTGGGGGCACAAGCTACCTGTTTCTTTGCTTGGCCTCTTCAATAAACTTTTCTCTTTTCCAACTGTGACATTTTGGTTTGTTTGGCCTCCCTGTGCATTGAACACACAAACTTGTGTGCAGTAACAAAAACTTTAAAACCCTCAGAGATAAAAGGCAGATTCCATGCAAAGCAGCACTCAATAGACTTGACAGTGGATGTCGTTATTACAGTTGTGGGGAGACAGTAATGTCTTTATGACCCAAGAAAAATTAACCTCCATCTAGGATTTTAGACTGCAAAACTATAAAATGCAAAAATAGACATTTCCATAATTACAAAGATTTAGAATGTTAACCAATCACAATATATATATATATATATAGGATATATTTTTAAAAAATTAACCCAGAGAAAAAGTATGGACTAGATGACAACAGTGAACACCTATGTTGATAGGAATAAAAGACAATATTAATATATTAACATTTTTAGTCTATAGTCTATCTTTTAGTCTTGTATCTAATAGTCTAATATGACTGTTAGAAGCATTTTTATTGTTGTGTAGGATAAACCTGAAGTTCTAGGATAAACCTGAAGTTCTAGATAACAGTATGAAGTATTTAGTGGGAGAAGTTTAAAATACTGACAAACTTTACACTTAGCTTTAAAAACATTTTAGCAGGCTTCCCTGGTAGCTCAGTGGTAAAGAATCTGCCTGCCTATGCTGGAGACATGGGTTCAGTCCCTCGTCTGGGAAGATCCCATATGCCATGGAGCAGTTAAGCTCATGCACCACAACTACTGAGCCCACACTCTAGAGCCTGTGAGCTGCAACGAGAGAAACCACTGCAATGAGAAGCCCACATACTGCAACCAGAGAGTAGGCCCCCCACTTGCTGCAACTCGAGAAAAGCCATGTGCAGCAACGAAGACCCAGGGCAGCCACAAATAAATAAATATTTTAAAATTTAGTGGTAATCACCAAAAGAATAGAATCTATAGCTTTCAAACAAGTAGCAGGGAGAAATAAGAAGATGGAAGATGGAAGACCAACAGGAGACAGAAAAGAATATCACAAAAGAAATGATGGTAAACGAAAAGTACTAACATTAGAAATATATGCAATAAATGAACAATCACAATAAATGCAAACAGATTAAGCCAGAAGTCAGAAAACTTCTTTTCTGTAAAGGACTGGGTAATAAATATTTTCAGATACTATGGGTCACATACAATGCCTGCGATTCTTTAAAAACCTGAAAATCATCCTTAGCTTGTGTATGGCTTGCAAGCCGTACTGGTTTCCCTGGTGGCTCAAATGGTAAAGAATCCACCTGCAGTGTGGGAGACCTGGGTTTGATCCCTGGGTTATACAGATACCCTGGAGAAGGGAACAGCTACTCACTCCAGTATTCTGACCTGGAGAATTCCACACACAGAAGAACCTGGCAGGCTACAGTCCATGGGGTTGCAAAAAGTCAGACACGACTGAATGACTTTCACTTTGCAAGCTGTACAAAACAGATTTCAGGCCAGATTCACTCTTGGGAGTAGTTGGTCCACTTGTGAATTAATTTTTTCAGACAAATGTTTTTTCCATGTATACTTGTTTATTTTTTATTGAAGTATAGTTGATTTACAATGTTGTTTTAGTTTTAGGTGTACATCAAAGTATATCATATATTGTTGTTTAGTCCCAAAGTCGCCTCTGACTCTTACAACCTCATTAGACTATACCCACCAGGCTTCTCTGTCCATGGGATTTCCCAGGCAAGAATACTCAAGTGGGTTGCCATTTCCGTCTCCAGGGGGATCTTCCCAACTCAGAGATTGAACTTGCATGTCCTGTATTGGCAGGCAGATTCTTTACTACAGAGCCACCAGGGCAGGCCCTATATCATATATATGTGTGTGTTACACTGTGCTCAGTCACTTCATTCATGTTTGACTCTTTGTGACCCCATGGACTGCTTCTCTGTCCATGATATTATTCCATCAAGAATACTAGGGTGAATTGCCATTTCCTCCTCCAGGGGTTGGATCTTCCCAGCTCAGGAATCAAACCTGTGTCTCCTGTGCTCCTGCATTGGCAGGGAGATTCTTTATCACTGAACCACCTGGGAAACCCATCACATAATATTTAATTTTTCATATTCTTTTGCCATATGGCTTATTGCAAAATATTGAATATATAGTAGATTCTTGTTTTTTATCCATTTTATATATGGTAGTGGATGGCATCACTGACTTGATGGACGTGAGTTTGAGTGAACTCCGGGAGATGGTGATGGACAGGGAGGCCTGGCGTGCTGCGATTCATGGGGTCGCAAAGAGCCGGACATGACTGAGCGACTGAACTGAAATGAACTGAAGTGTGTATATGTTACTCCCAAACTCCCAATTTATCCTTCCCTCCCACCTTTCACCTTTGGTAACCATAGTCTGTTTTCTATGTCTATGAGTCTATTTGTGTTTTGTGAATCAGTTCATTTATATCTTTATTTTTTTTGTTCAACATATAAGTGACATATGATATTTGTCTTTGTCTGACTTACTTCACTTAGTATGATAATCTCTAGGTCCATCTAGGTTGCTGCAAATGGCATTATTTTATTGTTTTTTATGGCAGGATAGTATTCCAATGTATATGTGTACCACATCTTCTTTATCCATTCATCTATTGATGGATATTTAGGTTGCTTCTATGCCCTGGCTACTGTAAATATAGTACCGAAGTGAACACTGGGGTGCATTGCATGTATCTTTTCAAATTATGGTTTTCTCTGGATATATGCCCAGGAGTAGGATTGCAGGATCATATGGTAGCTCTATGATTAGTTTTTAAAGTAACCTCCATACTGTTCTCCATAGTGCCTGTGGCTAATAATGTAGGAAGGTTTCCTTTTCAAAACCTTTTCCAGCTTTTATTGTTTGCAGACTTCTTGATGGTGGCCGTTCTGACTGGTATGAGGTGATGCCTCATGGTAGTTTTGATTTGCATTTCTCTAAAAGTTAGTGATGCTGAGCATCTTTTCCTGTACCTTTTGGCCATCTGTATGTCTTTGGAGAAATGTTTATTTAGATCTTCTGACCATTTTTTCATTGAGTTGTTCATTTTTGTGATATTGAGCTGTATGAGCTGTTTGTGTATTTTGGAGATCAATCCCTTGTCAACTACATCATTTGCAAATGTTTTCTCCCATTCCATAAGTTGCTTTTCATTTTGTTGTGGCTTTCTTTGCTGTGCAGAAGTTTCAAGTTTAATTAGGTCCTGTTTTGTTGTTGTTGTTGTTTGTT
Source organism: Bubalus bubalis (assembly GCF_019923935.1). Classification (NCBI taxonomy): domain Eukaryota; kingdom Metazoa; phylum Chordata; class Mammalia; order Artiodactyla; family Bovidae; genus Bubalus; species Bubalus bubalis. The sequence continues at coordinate 49,812,066 of NC_059170.1, read as the reverse complement.
TGTTTTTATTGTCCTTGGGAGACAGAGCCAAAAAGAACTTACTGCAATTTATGTCAAAAAAGTGTCCTCTGTTTTCCTCTAAGAGTTTTATAGTATCTGTCTTACTTATAGGTCTTTAATCCATTTTGAGTTTACTTTTGTGTATGGTGTTACAGAATGTTCTAGTTTCATTCTTTTACATGTAGCTCTCCAGTTTTTCCAGCACAACTTAACTGAAGAGACTGTCTTTTCTCTACTGTATATTCTTGCCTGCTTCATCACAGATTAATTGACCATAGGTGCATGGGTATATTTCTGAGCTTTCTATTCTGTTCCATTAATCTCTACTTTTGTTCTTGTGCCAGTACCATGCTGTTTTGATTATTATAACTTTGTAGTATAGTCTTAAATCAGTGCACCTGATTCCTTCAGCTCCACTCCCTGCCCCACCCTCTTCTTTTTTTGGCCATGTGGCATGCAGGATCTTAGTTCTCCAGGTAGAGATCAAACCTGTGTCCCCTGTGGTAGAAGCATGAACTCTTAACCACTGCACCACTGGGGAATTCCAGTTCTGTTTTTCCTTCTCAAGATTGCTTAGACTATTCAGGGTTTTTCATGTTAACATTCAAATTAAAAAAATTTTGTTCTAGTTCTGTGAAAAATGTCATTGGTAATTTGATAGGGATTGTGTTGAATCTGTAGATTGCCTTGGGTAGTATAGTCATTTTGACAGTATTGATTCTTTCCATCCAAGAACATGGTATATCTTTCCATCTGTTTGTGTCATCTTCTATTTCTTTTATCAGCATCTATAGCTTTCAGAATACAGATATTTTGTTTCCTTAGGTAAGTTATTCCTAGGTATTTTATTTTTTTTTATGTGATGGTAAAAGTGGGATTATTTCCTTCATTTCCCTTTCCCATCTTTCTTTGTTAAGTATAGAAATGTAACAGATTTCTGCATATTAATTTGTTTCCCACACAGACAAAAATTTTCAGGGTGGAATTTTTAAAGTCAGCTCTATCTTTCTGACAAGAATCTTTTAAAAATCACATAAAAGATTTATAATAAAGGGTGAGGAAGATACTCTATGCATATACAGCTGCCCCTTGAACAGCACAGGTTTGAACTATGTAGGTCCAACTATATGTCGATTTTCTTCAATAGAAAATACTACAGTGCTGCATGGTCTCTGGTTGAACTGGGGATGCAGAACTACAAGTAGGGGCTTCCCAGGTGGTGCTAGTGGTAAAGAATCCACCTGCCAGTGCAGGAGATGTAAGAGATGTGGGTTTGATCCCTGGGTTGGGAAGATTCCCTCGAGGAAGGCACAGCAACCCACTCCAGTATTCTTGCCTGGAGAATTCCATGGACAGAGGAGCTACACCCTATAGGGTTGCAAAGAGTTGGACACGACCAAGCAACTTAGCATCTACACAACCACAAGCAGGGAGGTACAGCGAATAGGAGGACCCAGCTGTAAGGTAAATGCAGAGATTGAGCAAAGGGTCAGTGACCTTAACCCTGGGATCACTCAAGGGTCAACTGTATTAACCAAAAGAAAGCTAGTTAACAGATCTCAAAGCAAGGATTCAAGTGCAGGTACTTTATTTGAGAGATGATTCCAGGAAACACAGTTAGGGAGAAAGGAAGAGAAGGAAGCCAGTCAAAGGTATCATCAGCCACCTAGCACCATGGCAACTGAAGCTCCACCCCTTGAGGACTCTGGGAGACAGAGCAGAAGGCAGATCAGAACTTCTACCTGAGGAGCAATGGAGCAAGAGTGTTTAGTGATCAACTACCCAACTATCCAAAATCACTGCAGATGGTGACTGCAGCCATGAAGTTAAAAGACGATTACTCCTTGGAAGGAAAGTTATGACCAACCTAGATAGCATATTTAAAAGCAGAGACATTACTTTGCCAATAAAGTTCCATCTAGTCAAGGCTATGGTTTTTCCAGTAGTCATGTATGGATGTGAGAGTTGGCCTATAAAGAAAGCTGAATGCCATAGAATTGATGCTTTTGAACTGTGGTGTTGGAGAAGACTCTTGAGAGTCCCTTGGACTACAAGGAGATCCAACCAGTCCATCCTAAAGGAGATCAGTCCTGAGTATTCATTGGAAGGACTGATGTTGAAGCTGAAACTCCAGTCCTTTGGCCACCTGATTTGAAGAGCTGACTCATTTGAAAAGACCCTGATGCTGGAAAAGATTGAGGGCAGGAGGAGAAGGGGACAACAGAGGATGAGATGGTTGGATGGCATCACCAACTCAATGGACATGAGTTTGGGTAAACTCCGGGAGTTGGTGATGGACAGGGAGGCCTGGCATGCTGCAGTCCATGGGGTCACAAAGAGTCGGACACAGCTGAGCAACTGAACTGAAGTGAACCCAACTATCATCACTGAGCACTGGCTCTGGGGACGTTGGCTCTCTGGCTTTCTAGGATTACCTTGTGGATAAGTAGAGTATCCTGCCATGACCATAAAGAAAGCAGCCTTTGAACCTAGACATGAAGCTGAGGGTATATGAGTGGGGTAAGGAGTGCCTTCCACTATACCAATACAACAGTATTAATATGAGTCAAGATTGAATGTAGGGCAAATGGCACTAATAGGTATAAAATGAGAAATGACATAACAATAGAGGGATAATCCACCAAAAGGCCAAATCAATCACAAATTAGTTCAAGACACAGCATCAAAATATGCAAAGCAAAAACTGACAGAATTACACAGATAAATTGACAAGTGCACAATCATGGTTGAAGATTTTAACAAACCTCTATTAGGAATTATTACACTAAGCAGACAAAGATTAGTAAGGAAAGCAGAAGATATGGTGGGAAATAGTCCATTGTGATGTGCCAGCTCAGTTGCTCCATCGTGTCCAGCTCTTTGTGATACCATGGACTGTAGCCCGCCAGGCTCTTCTGTCCATGGGATTCTCCAGGCAAGAATACTGGGGTAGGTTGCCATGCCCTCCTCCAGGGGATTCCTGACCCAAAGATTGAACCAGGTCTCTTTGTGATACTTTATTAAATCTGCCAAGTCTCTTTTGCCATGTAAGGTGAGGCAACATATTCACAGATTCCAGGGTTAGCACATCGAGTTCTTTGGGAGGGTCACCATTCTGCCACCACACAAACTATGGAAACTTTTGCACCATGTATACTGCGGACAAAGAGATGCATTAATGTACTCTTGAGATCAGGGCAAACATATGAAAGGGCAACCATGGACCTATTTTACTTATGGGCATGGAGGCAAAACATTCTAAATAAAATAGTAGCAAATGAAATTCAGCAATATTTATGTTCAGATTGGGTTCATTTCAGGAGCAGAAGGGTGGTTTCAGAAGGGATTCCAAAATCTTTTGATATAATGTGCTACATTAAGAGATTAAAAAAGTCTTTCTGATCATCTCAGTAATTCCATAAAAAACATTTGATTTAAAAAAATCAACATTCATCATGATTTCAAAAAATCTTAGCAAAGTAGAAATAGAAGAGAATATTCTATACCTAATATCTAAAACCTACAATAATCATGTGTATTGATGAGAACTTTATAAGCATTCTCACTAAAGTCAGAGACCAAAAATAAAAGATACTTTGTGTCACCACTCCATTCAGGAATGTACTAAAGGTTCTAGACAACCCAACAAATTAATTAAAAACATAAAGAATTGGATAGAAAGACATGAGCTATGTTTATATACATATAAAGCCTAAGAAATAATTTTATTCCTAGTAATAAACCAATATAAAATTCTAAAACTAATTTGAAAGTTGGTGCACATTTTTGGATATAACCTCAGCGTAATCAATAACATTCCTCATGATCCATTAGAAAAGCAATACACAAAACATACTTTTTGCAACAACAATAAAAACTATAATTTACCTAAGGCTAAATTCAACAAAAATGTACTTGATAGTCAAAGAGAAGACACAGCATGATTGAAGTAATGGAAGTCTCAAATAAATGGAGAAGTCATAAAAACCATGTGTGGGATTGGAAGGTTTACTATAGTAAAGATAGCAGGTTGCTCCAAATTAATTTATAAATTCAATTTAAAATGTAATTCCATTTAAAATATCCTCAGAGTTTTATATAGAACTTGATGTCTCCTTTATATGTGGAGAAAAGGACAAGAATAGCCCAAAAAATCTTTAAAGAAGAGCAAGGTAAGGAAGAGATCAATACTGTTTGTAAAATTATAGTGATTAATACAGTGTGATGTTAGCACAAAGATAGGGAAGGTACCCAGTGGAACAGAACACAGAGTTCAATCCTATTCATCTTGGAAAGCTTAATATTTGTCAGAAGTTGCATTACTGATCATTGGGGTAATAAAATGGTGGTGGGAAAATTAGCTATCTGTATGGCAAAATGTAAAATTTACTTCTTACCTCATTCCCCTGGCTGGATTTTAAACTCAAGTGTGTGGAGCATTATTTTTAAAATTTAGAAGATAACATAAAATAAACAAGAGCTGACAAATTAGACTCCTTTAAAATATTAAACTGCTTTGCAAAAGTGTTAGTCCTTCAATTGTGTCCGACTCTTTGCAACCCCATGGACTGTAGCCTGCCAGGCTCCTCTCTCCGTGGGATTTCCCAGCCAAAAATACTGTAGTGGGTTGACATTTCCTTCTCCAGGGGATTTTCCCGAGCCAGGGATCAAACCCATGTCTCCTGCATTGTAGGCAGATTCTTTACCACCTAAGTCACCAGGGAAGATATATGTGCTAAGTCACTTCGGTCATATCTGACTCTTTGCGATGCTGTGGACCATAGCCTGTCAGCGTCCTCAGTTCATGGGATTCTCCAGGCAAGAATACTGTAGTGGGTTGCCATGCCCTCTTTCAGGGATCTTTCCACCTCAAGGATCAAACCAGAGTCTCTTACATCTCTTGCATTGGCAGGAGGGTTCTTTACCACTAGTGCCACCTGGGAAGCTCCTCCATGAAAAAAGATGCTTTTTAATATAAATGTAGTTAAATTAAAACACAGAATGAAAGAAAATGTTTACAGTGTTCCTAGTTAACAAAGAATTGGTTGTCAAAGTATATAATGATTGCCTTCAAATTAAAGAGAAAGAACTAACTTGATTAAAAAAACAATAGGCAAGATTTTGGGGGGTTGGGGAGAAGGAAGGATGAATATGTGGAGTACAGATGATTTTTAGGGCAGTGAAAATACTGTCTGACACCATCATGATGGATACACATACTTATACATTTGTCCAAGTCCATAGAATGTACAACAGCAAGAGAGAACCCTAAAATGTAAACTGTGGACCTCTTATGATAATGATGTGTTAACGTAGCTTCATCAGTTGTAACAAATGTACCTCTTTGGTGGGGAGGGGTTGACAATGAATGTGTGGGGGCTGGGGGTATATGGAAAATATTGGTACCTTCCCTTCTAACTTTGCTATGAACCTTAAACTGCTCAAATAAAATTTTTTTTAAAGGTCTTACTTTTAAAAAAAATAGGCAAAGTTATATGAGGTGACAGTTTATAAAAGGATGGCCTAATGACCAATAAACATGAAATATTGTTTCACTTTTACTGGTAATCAGAGACACATAAATTTTTTTTAAGTTGCCATTTCACATCATGAGGTTAGAAAAATATTTAAAGCCTGACAGTACCACATGGTGACTTGGATGTAGATCAAGGAGAACTTTCAAATATTTCTGTTGAAAATGTTAATTTGTACAACATATTTGGAGAATAATTTGACAATATCTAGCAGAGATGAAACTTGACATTCCCTGTGCCCCAGCATTCCACATCCTTCCTAGAGGGATTCTTGCAGGTTGTGGCACAAATGCACTTGTACAGGGATGTTCGTCATAGTGGTACCAGTAATGACAACAACAAGGAAATCATTTCAATGTTCATCAATAGGAGAGTGAATAAACAAACTGTGATACAAGCAAGTGAAAAGGAACCCTGCACAACTTGAAAGAACTAGAGCCACAGGTATCAATATCGATTAATCTCAAAAACATAATGCAGAAGGAAAAGAAGTTGTACAATGATATCTCGAGTATGATGCCACTTATGTGAAGCTATAATCCTTCAGAACAATGCTATATAATATTACAGAGTGCTCTAAATAGGCAGTAAAGTTCAAAAACTTGACATGAGAAAGATAAACGCCAAATGATTGACAGCAACAGGATCCAGAAAGGATACATAGGGGTTTCCACTTTATCTGCAATATTTAATTTTTTTTCATGAAAGAAAAAAAATGTGAAGCAAATATAGTAGCATGTCAACATTTGATAAATCATGGGGGTACCATTGTGCTTCCTGTTTTAATTTGTGTACGTTTCTGTGTCCATTCATTGGAAATGAGTATCTTGCATGTGCTAAACACTGTTTTTAAAACTAGTGGAAGTGCCAGCTATCAACATGAATCAGCCATTTGTATAAGTGTTAGTTGCTCAATCATGTCCAGCTCTTTGCAACCCCATGGACTGTAGCATGCTAGGCTCCTCTGTCCATGGAATTCTCCAGGCAAGAATACTGGAGTGAGTTGCCATTCCCTTCTCCAGGGATCTTCCTGACCCAGGGATTGAATCCTGGTTTCCTGAACTGCAGGCAGATTCTTTATCATCTGAGCCACCAGGGAAGCCCTTTAAGAACTAGGGATAAAGCAAACCCTTTCAGCCTCCTAGACCTTATATTAAAGAAAGTGTTTAAGATATTTCATATTTTTTAAAGGGGGAAAAAAAGAGCAAGAGAAAGAAGTAGATGTGAAGACAACGTTTTGAGAAATATTGGTTGGAATTGTGTAGATTCGGTTGTGCTTAATGATCAGCAATTTATGGTGATTAGCTGTCTGTTCATTAAAATGATTTTCTCTAGAAGGATTCCACTGCTGGATTGCAAGCAAGTACAAGAAGAGTGTCACTGGGTTGGTTGAGAGTTTTTTTGCCAAGTGGGGAAGTACAATTAAAAAGCAAAGATTCAGAGAGGTTTCTGGGAAGGTGGCAGAGCAGGAAGCACCAGGAACCTGTGTCTACACCTAGACAGCAATTACACTGGTAGAATCCACTCAGTGTAACTATTTTGGAACTCTGGAGTCTAGCAATATCTAGGGAAAGCTCAACTCAGCTCAGCTCAGCTCAGCTCAGTCGCTCAGTCGTGTCCTACTCTTTGTGACCCCGTGAATCACAGCATGCCAAGCTTCCCTGTCCATCACCAACTCCTGGAGTTCACTCAAACTCATGTCCATTGAATCAGTGTTGGCATCCAGCCATCTCATCCTCTGTCGACCCCTTCTCCTCCTGCCCCCAATCCCTCCCAGCATCAAGGTCTTTTCCAATGAGTCAACTCTTCGCATGAGATGGCCAAAGTATTTTAGTTTCAGCATCAGTCCTTCCAATGAACACCCAGGACTGATTTCCTTTAGAATGGACTGGTTGAATCTCCTTGCAGTCCAAGGGACTCTCAAGAGTCTTCTCCAACACCACAGTTCAAAAGTATCAATTCTTCAGTGCTCAGCTTTCTTTATAGTCCAACTCTCACATCCATACATGACCACTGGAAAAACCATAGCCTTGACTAGACGGACCTTTGTTGGCAAAGTAATGTCTCTGCTTTCTAATATGCTATCTAGGTTGGTCATAACTTTCCTTCCAAGGAGTAAGCATCTTTTAATTTCATGGCTGCAACCACACATGTGCAGTGATTTTGGAGCCCCCCAAAATAAAGTCTGACACTGTTTCCACTGTTTCCCCATCTATTTCCCATGAAATGATGGGACCAGATGCCATGATCTTCGTTTTCTGAATGTTGAGCTTTAAGCCAACTTTTTCACTCTCCTCTTTCACTTTCATCAAGAGGGTTTTGAGTTCCTCTTCACTTTCTGCCATAAGGGTGGTGTTATCTGCATATCTGAGGTGATTGATATTTCTTCTGGCAATCTTGACTCCAGCTTGTGTTTCTTCCAGCCCAGCGTTTCTCATGATGTACTCTGCATATAAGTTAAATAAGCAGGGTGAGAGTATACAGCTTTGATGTACTCCTTTTCCTATTTGGAACCAGTCTGTTGTTCCATGTCCAGTTCTAACTCTTGCTTCCTGACCTGCATATAGGTTTCTCAAGAGGCAGGTCAGGTGGTCTGGTATTCCCATGTCTTGAAGAATTTTCCACAATTTATTGTGATCCACACAGTCAAAGGCTTTGGCATAGTCAATAAAGCAGAAATAGATGTTTTTCTGGAACTCTCTTGCTTTTTCCATGATCAAGCGGATGTTGGCAATTTGATCTCTGGTTCCTCTGCCTTTTCTAAAACCAGCTTGAACATCTGGAAGTTCACGGATCATGTATTGCTGAAGCCTGGCTTGGAGAATTTTGAGCATTACTTTACTAGCGTGTGAGATGAGTGCAATTATGCGGTAGTTTGAGCATTCTTTGGCATTGCTTTTCTTTGGGATTGGAATGAAAACTGACCTTTTCCAGTCCCGTGGCCACTGCTGAGTTTTCCAAATTTGCTGGCATATTGAGTGCAGCACTTTCACAGTATTATCTTTCAGGATTTGAAATAGCGCAACTGGAATTCCATCACCTCCACTAGCTTTGTTTGTAGTGATGCTTTCTAAGGCCCACTTGACTTCACATTCCAGGATGTCTGGCTCTAGGTGAGTGATCACACCATCGTGATTATCTTGGTTGTGAAGATCTTTTTTGTACATTTCTTCTGTGTATTCTTGCCACCTCTTCTTAATATCTTCTGCTTCTGTTAGGTCCATACTATTTCTGTCCTTTATTGAGCCCATCTTTGCATGAAATCTTCCCTTGGTATCTCTAATTTTCTTGAAGAGATCTCTGGTCTTTCCCATTCTGTTGTTTTCCTCTGTTTCTTTGCATTGATCACTGAGGAAGGCTTTCTTATCACTCCTTACTATTCTTTGGAACTCTGCACTCAGATGCTTATATCTTTCCTTTTCTCCTTTGCTTTTCAATTCTCTTCTTTTCACAGCTATTTAGAAAGGCTTCACAGTAAATTGAGGTTAAGTTCAAATCAGTTTCAGTTCATAGTGTGGTAGCAGCTATATATCCTCCATCTTTCCAGCCCCCTCCCTCCCACAACCCAAGAAGCTTGTGTGTGTTCAAGGAGCAGCTTGTGCAGCTTTCAGGAGCCAGAGGTTCTGTGCTCTGATTGCTGCTTCTGCTCATAAAGGTGTAGATGAAGAGGTGAGCAGGCATTGTGGCAAGCCCCTCCCACTCTGGCTGAAGTGACTTCCAGGGCATTTAAAGGCTGCTCCTCCTTTTTCTCTTTGTACATTTTTGGGAGCTGGACACTAAAGACTAGAGAATTCAAAATACACATATGGGGCAATTAGAAAGTTACTACACATATCCAGGGAAAGGCACAGATTCAGAAAAGAATTGAAAAGACCCAAAGTAGTTTACACCTCAGGTTGACCCTCACTTAGCATGGAGACAGCATAAAATGAGAGCGAGAGAGGCTGGGAGGGAGAGAGAGAAAGAAATCAGCAAACCTTTAGAGAAGGGGGAGAATCTGATTTTCATAGTTAGCATATCATTAAATGCCATGTCCAACTTGAAACAAAAAAAATCACAAGGAACAGAAAGAAATAGGAAAGTATCACCCATTCAAAGGGAAAAATAAATAAATCAACAGAATCCGTCCCAGAGAAACAGCAGATGGTAGACCTACTAGACAAAGATTTAAAGTAGCCATCCTAACGATACCTCAGAAAAACTAAAGAAAGGTGAGAAAGTGAAGAAAATGATGTATGAACAAAATGGAAATATCAGTAAAGATACATAAAATGTTAAAAAGAGGGATAGAAATTCTAGATAACATGTGGAAGCAAAACATGTGTTCAAATAAGCAAAAAGTGGTATATACATAGCATGAAGTGTTATTTAGCTCTAAAAAGAAAGGAAATTCTGACATATGCTACAAGGATGAACCTTGTTAAATCATGTTATGTCTGGAAGTTTTATGTTGCTTCTCTTGCTCGGTGATTTTAAAGAGATTGAGTAGTGTGATTTTTTCCTTCCTTTTCTAAGCTGAATTCCTATTTCCACCTAAGGCATGCATCTATGTATTGGCTACTATTGTATTTCAAAAAATGCTTGAGACATTGTGCAGCATTCCTTAATTCTTTCTCTTACTTGCCACAACTGCGTGAAAACATTGTGACTTTTTTTTCCCCTTAGCTTAAATAAACTCCAAGATCACTGGGGAAAAAAATATGCTAAATGAAATACACCAGAAATGAAAAGACAAATACTGTATGATTCCATTTATGTGAAGTACCTAGAGTCCTCAAAAATCATAGAGACAGGGGACTTACCTGGTGGTCCAGTGGCTAAGACTCTGCTTCCAATACAGGAGGTACAGATGTGATCTCTGATCAGGCAACTAGGATCCCACATGCTGTGGGGCTCAACCAAAAAATAAATAAATAAATAAAATAGCCTATTTAAAAAATCATAAAGGTGGAAAGGAGATTAGTCATTTCCAGGGACTGGCAGGAAAGAGGAATGGGTGTGTGTGTGTGTGTAACAGGTACACTATCAATACGCTTACAGAGCCATATGTTTTGGTAAAGTTTGAAAATTTTTTAAAAGATTTTATGATTTAAAAAAAATCATCATTCCCTTCCTACTTCCTTTTTGCTGAAATGGCCAAGGGTGTTTTTGCCATCCAGCCAAAGGGAAGCTGTGCTGAGGATACATCCAGTTGGGTTTATTGAGATGTACGTGTGGGGCTCCCAGATGCTGCACTGTGGAATGAACCAATTTCCACTGGCACTGGTGTAGGAGTGATTTCTAGAAACATGTCACCACCCCGTGTGCTGACTCACTGGGCGTTGGTACAGGTACCGAGCAGAGGCTTTATCATGACGGGAGCGTGCCGGGTGGCCCTCAGCACAGGAAGTGGGTGGGCACCAGAGAAGACACGAGATGTGAGGTGATCAGAGCCAGAAGCCAGTCAGTGGAAAATTGTTCTAATCAGACACATCAAACTGTAAACTGAAGATTTGGGTCAGAGCAGTGCCTGGTCAAAATAGAACTTTCTGAAGTCAGGAATACTCTCAGTAACACAGCATAAATAGTTATACAGTTAAACACATATCACACATTTTTTTTGTCATTGTTGATAATTGCACAAAATAATAGAATGTATAGGTGCAGCCTGGTGGCCAGACGAGAGGGTGGGAATGTCTATATGTGAAGCTGTATGTTTTAATCATTCCAGTTATCAACAATAATAAAATTGTGACCAACATTATAGAAGAAACACTGGATTATCTTTCCCTTTTCTCTATAAAAATATTACACTTAAATAACTCTGACAGGTAGTTACTTTGTGGAAATGTTACTTTTCTAGATTTTATTATGTCTGTTGTCTTCATTAACTTATTAAAACTTGATTTTTTATTTTGTTTTGATTATTCTAAGCAAATAATCATTTTCACATTTGACTTTTACTAATCACTGTGATTTAGTGATTTGTTAACTGTCTTCCCCAACTGTTTAAACTTTAGGTCCTACAGAACCTGGACCTACCCCAGGACAAATTAATGAGTGTGATAAGAGGAAAACTTAAGAGGGGCAGAGAGAGTTCTGGAAAGGAAGACATTACTAAAGACAGAGGTGGCTCAAGAAGGGTTTCAGCTGAGCTGTGATCAAGTGGAAGGATCTGAATTCAGAAATATGGCAAATGGTACTCTAAATGAAGAAGAAAATTCTTCATAGCTTTTGTTTTTACTTTAATTTTTTAATTGTAGTATAATTACTTTACAATGTTGTGTTAGTTTCTACTGTACAACAATGTGAATCAGCTCTAAGTATACATATATCCCCTCCCTCTTGAGCCTCCCCCCAACTCCCCCCATCCTACTCCCCATCTTGGTCATCACAGAGCACCAAACTGAGCTCCCTGAGCTATGCAGCAGGATCCCATTAGCTACCTGTTTGACACATGGTAGTGTATATATGTCAGTGCTGCCCTCTCAGCTCATCCCACTCTGTTATTCCTTCCCTGTGCCCTTAAGTCCAACTTCTACTTTTGCATCTCTGTTCCTGCCCTGCAAATAAGTTCATCAGTACCATTTTTCTAGATCCAATGTATATGTATTATCTTTGTAGCTTTTAAATAATTTCTATCCCTGAATCTGCCCACTCAAATATTCCTAGTCTGTTACTGACACATCTCATCTACCGTCACATCCTTTCTGATTCCACATCCAAAAAGATGTGTTGTGTCCATGGCTTCAAGTAACAAATTAGTGGGAACTTGGTGAGTGTCAAGGAAGAGACTTTCCCAGGATGGATTCTGGGTCGGTGTTCAAGAAGTTTGTGCCACCTAGGCCCTATGCATTGAATGATGCAGAAACAAAGCAAACTCTCTCCCCTTCTCTTCAGTCGTGGTACAATCCATGAACAGATCGTCAGAAACAGAAAAGTCCTATTTTTAAGCTCTAGGCTAGAGTCGCCTTCATCCATGAGAAGGAAACAATCATAATATTCAGAAGTCAGGGCAAGAAGTTTTCACATGGGGTAGTGTGGCCTAGGTGGGACTTCCCAGGTGGCTCAGTGGTAAAGAATCCACCTGCCAATGGAGGAGATGTGGGTCCATCCCTGGGTTGGGAAGATCCCCTGGAAAAGGAAATGGCATCCCACTCCAGTATTCTTAGCTGGGAAATCCCGTGGATGGAGGAGCCTGATGGGCTAAGGTCCATGGGGTCGCAAAGAGTCAGATACAACTGAGAGACAGAGCACACATGCACACACACACAGTGTGGCCTGCACACTGTGACACTACATCCTGAACTTAAGATCATGGACTTAAGAACATGCATGTGCATATGTGTATGATAAAGAAAGAGACACAGAAAGACAGAGACTGGAGCAGCCATGTCCTGCACAGGGACTCTGGAGGAAGGGCCACTCCCTTCCCCTCCGCAGCAGCTCAGCCTTCAAAAGTCCAGTGACTCACCAGCACTTCCAGGGGCCCTGGCCTTTGGGTGACTCGGCCCTGAGCAGGTTCAGCATGAACCTACCTGACATGAGTAGGGAGAGATAGCATCAGTGACAGAGAGGGTCAGCCCCTGGGATCTGGAAATGAGGCTGGAGGCAGGTGGAGACTGCTGAGTGGTTGCTGAGTCCTAGAAGGAAGAACCAAGAGCCTTAACTCCTGGAGATGGGACACTGGGAGCAGGGACTTGGGACCAGGAATTCCTTCTGCCACTGGCTGATGCCGTGGATCTTGCTGAATTGCAGCAGTGCTCTTGTCATCTGACCAGAAGGCTAGCCTCATGTCATGCTAATGATTAACGTTCTGCTTCCTCCTCACTGCTGCCCTGGTTTTCCGGGTCCCTGAAGGTTAGGGACTGAGCTCCGGCCAGCTCAGCGCTGTTACGTGTGTCATCAGGGCCATGTGCTCTGCCAGCCTCCTCCTATATGGCTTCCAATGAGAATGCAGAAGACACACCACTTGCTAGGGGTTTATTTATTTTATTTTTTTAAATTTTATTTTATTTTTAAACTTTACATAATTGTATTAGTTTTGCCAAACATCAAAATGAATCCGCCACAGGTATACATGGGGTTTAACCTTATAGTCAGAATATGATTTGCCATTTGATGCAATTTCCTCCTTACAACTTTCCTCCAAGATGAGTATAGTCATCCATTTTATAGGTAAGTGAGCAGAGACTCAGAGGTGGTACCTCGTGTGGGTCCCACGGATGATCATCTTCATTCTGGTTTTATTCTTCTGTATCCTAACTTTCATGAAATGTACTTTCTTGGTCATTCTTCAGAACTGGGGGAGAATAATAGCTACAGGATTGTTTTGAGGCCTAAATGAAATCCTCAGTATGAAAGTGCCTGAAGTGAAAGTGAAAGTTGCTCAGTCGTGTCCAGCTCTTTGCAACCCCATGGACTATACAGTCCATGGAATTCTCTAGGCCACAATACTGAAGTGGGTAGCCTTTCCCTTCTCCAGGGGATCTTCCCAACTCAGGGATCAAACCCCAATCTCCTGCATTGCAGGCAGATTCTTTACCAGCTGAGCCACAAGGGAAGCCCAAGAATACTGGAGTGGGTAGCCTATCCCTTCTCCAGCGGGTCTTCCTGACCCAGGAATCGAACCAGGGTCTCCTGCATTGCAGGTGGATTCTTTACCAACTGAGCTATCAGGGAAGCCTACCATGAAAGTGCCTACCACAAGGTAAATACTTAAATAACAATTTCCTTATTTCATCCTATTCTAACTTCTGCATAGAAAACCAGCTCTGCTGACAGAATCTGGACTGGACACACACCTGGCTCAGCACCAGGGCATGTAGTAGGTTGTAATAAATACAAGAACTTCCCTGGTGACTCATCTGTAAAGAACCTACCTGCAATGCAGGAGACCCAGGTTCGATCCCTGGGTGGAGAAGATCCCCTGGAGAAGGAAATGGCAACCCACTCCAGTATTCTTGCCTGGAAAATCCCATGGACAGAGGAGCCTGGCAGGCTACAGTCCGTGGAGTCACAGAAGAGTTGGACACGACTTGGAGACCAAGCAACAACAATAAGCACAACCTTGGATGGATGGATGAACTAATGGATAGTCAAAGGAAGTGTTACATTTCCATTTAGGGTCTGCAGAAATCTAAAGACCATCACTTCCCCCCTCTACTGGGCTTCTCTTGGGTCTATAATCTGAACTCAGATCTGCTCATCTACTGGATATCTCTTTCCTCATCCATCCTCACAAGTTCACAAGAACATGCTTCTCTATTCTACATGTGCCTCATTGCCAGGTTCCAAGTACTCCTAGCTTGCCTGCACCTTTTCTTTCCACGTTGCCATCTTGATATTCTGGACCAAGGAGGCTGAACAAGAGAGGATGTGTTTCGCTGATCAAGGAGGGGTCCCGAAAGGGCAGGTCTACTAAGATGTAGATTTGTGTGGACGTAGGGTGCACTCAACTGCAGCATGCTCAGACCACCTGCTGGCTCAGCACCTTTCCAAATAAGCCATATACTGAGAGCCTGGAGGTTGGAATCAGAGGAAAGAACTTTGGATAGTAGTACAAGCAAGAGTTCTACAGTTGCTTCGTCCACTAGCCAGAAGGTCCATTAAGGAAATTTATTTCAGTGTTTTGGAAGCATGAAGATTTTAGTTCAGTCATGGAGACTTCAGTCATCATTGTGCTCAGTCAGCATATTCAAAGACTGCTTAGAGGGGAAAACCCAGGGCCCTGGGCCATCTGTAAGACCAGGCACACCCACAACCATGATAGGGAGGTCCTCCATTGAGTGTCTGTTAGTGGGTTGCAAGAATGACATCTGGTCATCAAGGCAAAAACCACCTCTGGAACCTGATTAATCTGTAAAATTAAGAATTTAGAAAGGAATAAAAAAGTCCACAAAAAAAATTTACTAAAGAAGGATGCAGTGACCAAGGAATTCCTTGCTCTTAAAGCCTTCATGTCACACAGCTGGGACCTCTTAGTGATCACCTGGAGACTCCATTCTGCCTCAGGCTCTGTGATCAGGTCAGGGGGAATGGAGGAACCATTTAGGTATCAGTTTGGGGGCGTTCAGCATCAGGCCAGCCTTGGTCTCCTGCTCGCTCTGACCTTGCAGTCTCAAGTCTGGTACATGGAGTTTCTTTCACCTTTCGCTTTTTGATCAGTCTCACCTTATGCTTCTGTGAGTCAGAAGTTCCAGACCTGCATCTTTATCTAACCCTGCATACTTCAGCCTACCTGCCTTGGCATTTTCAGGACTGGAAGCTTGCCTTGTTATCACAAGAATTTGCAGGAATCTGACTCCCCTGTTGCCTGTCAAGCTTAAAGTAGTTTTAGCTCACTTGGAGCTGAAATCTTCTAGGAAAACCTGCATGAACCCATCGCATCAATCAAGTTTTGCACCACAAGCCCATCACACTCCATCTGACCAAACTTGATATGAGACTTCCCTCTGATTGTGAAAGAGTAGAGTTGGGTAGATTAAGCCATCCATGCCCAACCTTTCTGTCTGCACATATAATCTGGGGGTTTGGGTGGAAGCTACTGGAGCAACAGGACATCCAGGAGTCTCAAGGACATCACAGAGTGTGAAGAAAACAAAATGAACACTTCTACTTCTGAACTAAATCCTACCAAACATTCCAGGAAGCCTGGCTTTTAATTCTGCATGTGTTCATCCACATCACCCTTCCAAGATTTTGGCCCTGAATCATATGCCTTCATTTCAAAGAACCAGTCAATTAAGTATCTTAAACTGCTGTGAAGCAATAAAAATTTCCCTAAACAATAACTATACAGAGGATCACTTCCAAGACTGAGATTTTGTTATCTCATTGCAGGCATTCTAAATTAAGCCCTGGAGGAACATTTTACTGCTAATAAATAATCATTTGTTGTAATGTGTGTTATTGCTGAGATAATAGGCTATGTCAATATCTACTCATGTTATTGTAACTGGGAAATAGGATGGGGGAGTGCTGCTGTGTGTCTCAGTATGGAGGAGAACCAAATGTTAATTTTCATAGTGTCATGTTTGGTTTAAATTATCTATTCTAAAATAAAGGCATGTATTCACCTTCAATGTAATGAATTCATTTGCTATCCAGCCACAGATGATTTCTATCAAATTTCTCTCCAAACCAATTTTATTTGATAGGACACAGAAGAACAAAAACAGTCCACAACTTACCAGTTGATAAATACATTGAAATTCACTAAAAGAGAGTGTTGATGAAATCTTTATATTAAAAAAAAAAAAGAGCATCTCTGTGACAACCTAGAGGGGTGGGATGGGGTGGGAGGTGGGAGGGAGGTTCAAGAAAGAGGGGACATATGTATACCTATGGCTGATTCATATTGATATATGGCAGAAAAGAACACAATACTGTAAAGCAATTATCCTACAATCAAAAATAAATAATTTTTTAAAAAAGAAAAAAGCATCATAATAAACTTGGGAAAATTAATATCATGTGTTAGTTGCTCAGTCATGTTGACTGTTTGCAACCCCATGGACTATGACCCACCAGGCTCCTCTGTCCATAGGATTCTCCAGGCAAGAATACTGGAGTGGGTTGCCATTCCCTTCTCCATGGGATCTTCCTGACCCAGGAATCGAGCCCAGGTCTCCTGCATTGCAGGCAGATTCTTTATCTTCTGAGCCACCAGGGAAGACCTGAAAATTAGTGTCATAAAAGGTCTAAAAAAAATTTAGCTCAGATTCTTGTGTGTGTTTCCTCCCTACTGAGCAGCATTTCAAAAATGTGTTTATATTTTTGTAAAATCCTGAATATTGTAGGTATTCCGATTTTTAAATATTGTCAACTTTTCAGGTGGAAAATCACAGCCTCTGATTGATCTCCAAGGTTTGATTTGAGTTTTTAATTCACCAAAAGGGATTGCTGAAAAATTAACTATTTTTTCCCATGATTTTAAAAAAGTATTTTTTTTTTCCAAAACAAACTTGGATGGAATGTTACACATGAAATGTTCATCGCAGCACTGTTTATAATAGCCAGGACATGGAAGCAACCTAGATGTCCATCAGCAGATGAATGGATAAGAAAGCTGTGGTACATATACACAATGGAGTATTATTCAGCCATTAAAAAGAATACATTTGAATCAGTTCTAATGAGGTGGATGAAACTGGAGCCTATTATACAGAGTGAAGTAAGCCAGAAAGAAAAACACCAATACAGTATACTAACGCATATATATGGAATTTAGAAAGATGGTAACGATAACCCTGTGTACGAGACAGCAAAAGAGACACTGATGTATAGAACAGTCTTATGGACTCTGTGAGACAGGGAGAGGGTGGGAAGATTTGGGAGAATGGCATTGAAACATGTAAAATATCATGTATGAAACGAGTTGCCAGTCCAGGTTCGATGCATGATACTGGATGCTTGGGGCTGGTGCACTGGGACGACCCAGAGGGATGGAATGGGGAGGGAGGAGGGAGGAGGGTTCAGGATGGGGAACACATGTATACCTGTGGCGGATTCATTTCGATATTTGGCAAAACTAATACAGTTATGTAAAGTTTAAAAATAAAATAAAATTTAAAAAAAAAGAAGAAGAAGAATCTAAAGCCACTCCAAGTCTTTTGTTTCCAACTTTATGATCAAGCACCCCTAAGGCTGTATAACTTAGTGGGGATTAATAGGGAGTGAGTCAGCCATAAATAATCAATAAAAAGAAAGCAACTTAGTACAATGGTCTTAAATCCAAGTTCACAGTTTGCCTGACAATGGACAGTCCAGTGAGATTCATAGTGGCCAAAATATAAATCTCCACTAAATAAGCTTGCTAAAAGAAACACTAACCCAACTATATTCTAAAAATTGTGATGTTACATAAAAGGACTTTGAGTTTGCTGATCTTTGTAATAGTGGAAAAGCATTAATAAATGGAAAATCATCCTAAAGTTTTAGGTTTTTCTTTTCAAACCATGGAATAAATTTGGCTTCTGTCACTGACCAGCAAAGTGGCCAGGACTTGAAGGACCAATATCCCAGAGAAAAAGGACATTGAGGAAAGTTCAGCATTTGGCATCATGTTTCTCTGACCTTTTCGAAGCTCAAGCTGTGCAGGTCAAAGTCTAGGAAACTAGGCAGAAAACACTGAAACACAGTGTGGAATTTTCAACAGTCTCATGATCCTTGAGAAATAAAAATTGGATTTCAGAATCTGTCCAGAGGGGAGGGGGTGCACAGTAACCTTCACCTGGAATCCCTGGGGGTTAGTGTACTATTAATTTTAGCCTGTGGGTAAGCCAAGCCATATAAAGACCACCAGAGCACCTCACGTCAGCTCAATCTTGATTGGACTGAACTCATCTGATCCCATTCCAGCTCACAGAGTAGAGGAAAGCCTCTTTGAAGAAAAATAATAGCATCCAAGGCCATAAATTTTTTAAATCATAGTGTCTAACATTAAACAAAATACCAGGTGGACTCATTCGTGACTCAGATATCAATCAGACACATGCTTTAAAAATAACGGAGATTATCATGTTAAAAAAAAAGTTGAAATCAAGATAGAGAATTTTCCAGAGTACTAGATCATTAAGATTGGCTGGATAACACATATATAGGGGTCTTGTTTTTGTATCCATTCAGCCAGTCTTTGTCTTTTGGTTGGGGCATTCAACCCATTTACATTTAAGGTAATTATTGATAAGTATGATCCCGTTGCCATTTACTTTATTGTTTTGGCTTCGAGTTTATACACCCTTTCTGTGTTTCCTGTCTAGAGAAGATACTTGAGCATTTATTGCAGAGCTGGTTTAGTGTTGCTGAATTCTCTCAGCTTTTGCTTGTCTGTAAAGCTTTTGATTTCTCCTTCATATTTGAATGAGATCCTTGCTGGGTACAGTAATCTGGGCTGTAGGTTATTTTCTTTCATCACTTTAAGTATGTCCTGCCATTCCCTTCTGGTCTGAAGAGTTTCTATTGAAAGATCAGCTGTTATTCTTATGGGAATCCCCTTGTGTGTTATTTGTTGTTTTTCCTTGCTGCTTTTAATATTTTTTCTTTGTGTTTGATCTTTTTAAATTTGATTAATATGTGTCTTGGGGTTTTTTGCCTTGGGTTTATCCTGTTTGGGACTCTCTGGGTTTCTTGGACTTGGGTGATTATTTCCTTCCCCATTTTAGGGAAGTTTTCAACTATTATCTCCTCAAGTATTTTCTCATGGTCTTTCTTTTTGTCTTCTTCTGGGACTCCTATGATTATCTTCCAACAAACAAAAGCCCAGGACCAGACGCCTTCACAGCTGAATTCTACCAAAAATTTAGAGAAGAGCTAACACCTATCTACTCAAACTCTTCCAGAAAATTGCAGAGGAAGGTAAACTTCCAAACTCATTCTATGAGGCCACCATTACCCTAATATCAAAACCTGACAAAGATGCCACAAAAAAAGAAAACTACAGGCCAATATCACTAATGAACATAGATGCAAAAATCCTTAACAAAATCCTAGCAAACAGAATCCAACAACATATTTAAAAGATCATACTTCATGACCAAGTGGGCTTTATCCCAGGGATGCAAAGATTCTTTAATATCCGCAAATCAATCAGTGTAATACACCACATTAACAAATTGAAAAATAAAAACCATATGATTATCTCAATAGATGCAGAGAAAGCCTTTGACAAAATTCAACACCTATTTATGATAAAAACCCTCCAGAAAGCAGGAATAGAAGGAACATACCTCAACATAATCAAAGCTATATATGGCAAACCCACAGCAAACATTATCCTCAATGATGAAAAATTGAAAGCATTTCCCCTAAAGTCAGGAACAAGACAAGGGTGCCCACTCTCACCACTACTATTCAACATAGTTTGGGCCATTTTGGCCACAGCAATCAGAGCAGAAAAAGAGATAAAAGGAATCCAGATTGGAAAAGAAGACGTAAAACTCTCACTGTTTGCAAGTGGCATGATCCTCTACATAGAAAACCCTAAAGACTCCACCCGAAAATAACTAGAGCTAATCAATGAATATAGTAAAACTGCAGGATATAAAATCAACACACAGAAATCCCTTGCATTCCTATACACTAATAATGAGAAAGTAGAAAGAGAAATTAAGAAAACAATTCCATTCACCTACTTAGGAATATATCTACCTAAAGAAACAAAAGACCTATATATAGAAAACTATAAAACACTAGTAAAAGAAATCAAAGAGGACACAAATAGATGGAGAAATATACTGTGTTCATAAATCAGAAGAATCAATATAGTGAAAATGAGTATACTACCCAAAGCAATCTATAGATTCAATGCAATCCCTATCAAGCTACCAATGGTATTTTTCACAGAGCTAGAACAAATAGTTTCACAATTTATATGGAAATACAAAAAAACCTCGAATAGCCAAAGCAATCTTGAGAAAGAAGAATGGAACTGAAGAAATCAACCTGCCTGATTTCAGGCTCTACTACAAAGCCACAGTCATCAAGACAGTATGGTTCTGGCACAAAGACAGAAATATAGATCAATGGAACAAAATAGAAAGCCCAGAGCTAAATCCACGCACCTATGGACACCTTATCTTTGACAAAGGAGGCAAGAATATACAATGGAGAAAAGACAATCTCTTTAAACAAGTGGTACTGGGAAAACTGGTCAACCACTTGTAAAAGAATGAAACTAGATCACTTTCTAACACCATACACAAAAATAAACTCAAAATGGATTAAAGCTCTAAACGTAAGCCCAGAAACTATAAAACTCCTAGAGGAAAACAAAGGCAAAACACTCTCTGACATAAACCACAGCAGGATCCTCTATGACCCACCTCCCAGAATATTGGAAATAAAAGCAAAAATAAACAAATGGGACCTAATTAAAATTAAAAGCTTCTGCACAACAAAGGAAACTATAAACAAGGTGAAAAGACAGCCTTCAGAATGGGAGAAAATAATAGCAAATGAAGCAACTGACAAAGAATTAATCTCAAAAATATATAAGCAACTCCTGCAGCTCAATTCCAGAAAAATAAACGACCCAATCAAAAAGTGGGCCAAAGAACTAAACAGACATTTCTCCAAAGAAGACATACAGATGG
The DNA here is from genome assembly GCF_019923935.1 of Bubalus bubalis. Lineage (NCBI taxonomy): Eukaryota > Metazoa > Chordata > Mammalia > Artiodactyla > Bovidae > Bubalus > Bubalus bubalis. Next base: position 49,790,459 of record NC_059170.1, on the reverse strand, counting down.
CTAACAAACATATGAAAAGATGCTCAACATCACTCATCAGAAAAATGGAAATCAAAACCACAATGAGGTACCATTTCACACCAGTCAGAATGGCTGCTATCCAAAAGTCTACAAGCAATAAATGCTGGAGAGGGTGTGGAGAAAAGGGAACCCTCTTACACTGTTGGTGGGAATGCAAACTAGTATAGCCACTATGGAGAACAGTGTGGAGATTCCTTAAAAACTGGAAATAGAACTGCCATATGACCCAGCAACCCCACTGCTGAGCATACACACCAAGGAAATCAGAATTGAAAGACATGTGTACCCCAGTGTTCATCACAGCACTGTTTATAATAGCCAGGACATGGAAGCAACCTAGATGTCCATCAGCAGACGAATGGCTAAGAAAGCTGTGGTACATGTACACAATGGAATATTACTCAGCCATTAAAAAGAATACATTTGAATCAGTAATGAGGTGGATGAAACTGGAGCCTTATTATATAGAGTGAAGTAAGCCAGAAAGAAAAACACCAGTACAGTATACTAACGCATATATATGGAATTTAGAAAGATGGTAATGATAACCCTGTATACAAGACAGCAAAAGAGACACAGATGTATAGAACAGTCTTTTGGACTCTGTGGGAGAGGATGAGGGCAGGATGATATGGGAGAATGGCATTGAAACATGTAAATTATCACATGTGAAATGAATCGCCAGTGCAGGTTCAATGCATGATACAGGGTGCTCAGGACTGGTGCACTGGGATGACCCAGAAGGATTGGATGGGGAGGGAGGTGGGAGTGGGGTTCAGGATGGGGAACACCTATACACTCATGGTGGATTCATGTCAATGTATGGCAAAACAAATACAATATTGTAAAGTAAATAAATAAATAAAACTGAAAAAAAGGATCAGTTGGAAATAAAAAACCTGAAAAATATAATAATGCAAATTAAGCTATAAATATATGTATTTTATAATTAATTATATACAACTAAAGAGAGGATTAAGGAACATTAATGATGTGATAAATAAAACTAACCTAATTAACAATGCACCTATCTTGAGAATATACTTGTTCTCAACTCATCTATGCCAAATTTGATCAAAATTGATAATTTTCAAGGTCATAAGTCTCAACAAATTTTAAAAGATCCAAATCATGTTCTCTTACACAGAAGAATTAAACTAAAAATAAACAAACAGAAATAATCACTAGAAAATCCTCAGGTAAGCAGTTCATTTAAAAATAAACTTTGGGTCAGGAAAGAAATCCCAATGGAGTTAAATAACATTTTACACTGAATGAAAATGAAAATATGGCATATTAAAATATGTTGGATGCCACAAATGCTGTGCTTATAGAAAAATGTACTACCATCAAATCCATATGTTAAAGAAGAAAGTTTAAAAACCAACGATCCCACTGTCCAGCTAAAACAAAACAAATAGGAGGGGAAAAAAAAAACTCTGAGCAAATTAAGCCTAGAATGTAGGTGGAAGGAAATAATAAAGGTAAAAGCAGAAATTAGTAAAATAGAAACTCTAAGTACGATAGAGGAAAATCAACAAAGCTGAGATTTGGTTCTCTGAAAGACTAAGTATTTTGAAGATAGAAAAAGGAAAAAAAGAGGCCCTATAATCAATATCAAGAATTTTTTAAACAGGAAGTCATTACAGAACATAAAGATATTTTAAAGATAATAAGGGATATTAGAAATAAATTTAGGCACAAAATTTACCAGGAAATGGACAAATTCCTAAGAAAACACAGTTTACCATAACTGATAAAAAAAGAAAAGTGCAAAATCTAAATACCTATTTATAGCTTAAATATGTAATTAAAACTTAAATTTGTAATGATAGCTCAGTTGGTAAAGAATCTGCCTGCAATGCAGGAGACCTGGGTTCGATCCCTGGGTTGGGGAGATCCCTTGGAGAAGTGAAAGGCTATCCACTCCAGTTTTCTGGTCTGGAGAATGGCCTGTATAGTCCATGGGGTCACAAAGAGTTGGACACAACTGAGCAACTTTCACTTTCCCTTTTCACAGATCTTAAAGATATTTAAAGATAAAAAGAGATATTAGAAATAAATTTAGGCACAAAATGTACCATTTTTGAGGAAATGGACAAATTCCTAAGAAAATACAGCTTACCATAACTAGTACAAAAAGAAAAGTGCAAAATCTGAATACCTATTTAAAACTTAAATATGTAATTAAAACTTAAATTTGTAATTAAATACCTTTCCATTAAGAAATCTCCAGGTACAGATAACTTCATTTGTGAATATTTCCAACCTCAAAGAATATATAATACCACTCTTATAAAAACACTTCCCAAGAATAGAAAAAGAGAAAATACATCCCAGTTTATTTTTATGAGGCCACATCAGAATCTTGATATCAAAGCCTGGCAAGACTAGTAGAAGGAAAGAGAATTAAAGGCTGGTTCTTCTCATGAACATAGATGTGTGACCCAAACAAAATTTTAGCTGATTGAATCCAGCAATTTATAAAAACAAAACCAAAAGCACATCACAAAAAGTTGGATTTATTCCAGGAATGCAGAGTTGATTTAACACTATAAAAATCAATAAAATGCAATTTACCATACTAACTGAATAAAGGGGAAAAAATTGATTATCATGCCAGATGCAGAAAAAGCATTTGATAAAATTCAAACCCCAATGATTAAAAAGAGAAGAATTTACCAAAGTCTATACAGAAGGGAAATTCCTTAATTGGATGAGCAAGTATATACAAAAAACTTAGAGTAAGCTTCATACTTAATTTTGGTATATCAGAAGTTTTCTTCCTTAAGCCAGGAATAAGACAAAGATGCCTAATATCACTTTTAATTTAATGTAATAGAGGTCCTAGCCAGTAAGTAAGGCAATAAAAGAATAGAATGATTAGAAAGGGGGAAATCAAATAGTTATTATACACAGACCATTCGAATAATCTACAAACTATTATAATTTAGAAGTTAACTTAGTAAGGACACTAGATAAAAGATCAATGCAAAAATCTCCTTTATTTCTGTATGTTAGCAATAAACATTTAAAGATGAAAAATTTAAACATACCATCTGTAATAGCCTCAGAAATATCAAATATCTGGTGCACTGGGACGACCCAGATGGATGGTGTGGGGAGGGAGGAGGGAGGAGGGTTCAGGATGGGGAGCATATGTATACCCGTGGCAGATTCATTTTGATGTTTGGCAAAACTAATACAGTGTTTCAGGTTTAAAAATAAAATAAAATTTAAAAAATAAATAAATACAAAATAAAATATAAAATTGCTAATATCAAAAAAAAAAGAAATATCAAATATCTAGGGCTGTAACTAATAAGAAAATATGGAGGGCTTCTATTTGGAAAATTACAAACATCGTGGAAATAAATTAAAAATACCTAAATATGTGGAGATTTACACTGTGGTAATGGATTAGAAGACTAAAGTTATTAACAAATCTCCACAAGTTGATTTATAGAGTAAATGCAAACTCAGTGAAAATGTCAGCAGATATTTTTTGGTGTGGAAGTCAACAAGCTGATTCAAAATTTTGTGTGAAAAGATAAAAGTCTAGAAATAACCAAAATAATTTTAAAGAAAAACCTATTTGTAGAACTTATACTCTCATACATTAAAACTAATTATAGGTTATTGTAATAAAGTCAGTGTGCCATTCACACAGTGAGAGACAAACTGAGAAATGAAACATAACAGAAAGCATAGAAACAGTACCAAATATATAGTCATTTGAATAAATGACAAAGATGATTCTGATGTGCAGTGAGAAAAAGACGGTCTTTCAGTTCATGGTGCTAGACCAATAGAATATCCAAAGCGAAAAAAAGAAATCATACTCAAAATCAGTTCTAGGTGGATTATATATGTCCATAAGGAAGGCAAAAACCAATAAAATTCTAGAATAAATTACAGGAAAATATCTTCATGCCTTTTGAGGTAGGGAAAGACTTTTTTTTTTAGTGTAATGAATTTTTTTTTTAATTTTATTTTATTTTTAGACTTTTCAAGACTTTTTAAAAGCACTAAACATAGTGTTTAGAAATAAATAATAAACAAGTAAATAATACATAGTAATTGATAAATAGGGCTACACAAAGTTAATAAACTGTTGATCTAACAACAATACTAAGAGAGTGAAAAGGCAAGTTAAGAAGTTGGGAGATGATATTTTGCAATACACATAACCTGGAAAGGACACATATGTAAATGTGTAAAATATATGAAAAATGTTAAAAAAAATACTCTTAGATAATAGAGAAATGGGCAAAATATATAGAGAGGAACTTCATAAAAGAAGATATATAAATGACAAATAAGCATATAAAAAGGTGCTCAAAATCATTAGTTATCAGATAAATGTAAATTCAAATAAGATACCCACCTGCAGAGCTATAATAAAAAGGACAGACAATACTGGGTTTTGGCAAAGACGTGGACCAAGCAAAACTCTCATATCCTGCTGGTGGGTGTGTAATTTGGTAAAAACCACTTTGGAAAACTGTTTAGCATGTCAATAAAAGTAGAATAGATTTATACCCAAGGAGCCAGCAACTTCACTTCTTAAAAGATTAAATTGATAAATACCTACTAGGAAGACTGATTAAGAAAATACACTAGCCATTATTATAATGAAAAAGGAGACACCACTAAAGATATTCCAGAAATTGAAATTAGGATTCCAGAATATTTAAAAAAGAATTTATGCCAAAAAATGAAAATTGAGGGGAAAATGGACAATTTTCTATAACAAGACAACTTTTCAAAACTCGTATTAAGAAGAAATAAAAAATCAGAATAGTCCTGTAATTACTAAAGATATTAAATCTGTAGTTAAAAACTTCCCCTCAAACAAAAGTCTATGTCTGTATGGCACCACAATTGAATTCTACCAAGCATTTATCTTAAACAATGAATAAAAATGAGGAAACCACTTGACCTTACACGATGCTAGTAGATTCTTGTTTCAGGCAAATGACACTGTGAGCTTTGAACAAGGGAGAAGGAATTTGGTCCTAGAATAAAAAATAATTTTACAACCATGATAAATATTGTTTATTGATTTCCAATATTAGAGTCAATCTATAGGGATTCAGGGCAGGAGGAGAAGGGGACGACAGAGGATGAGATGGTTGGATGGCATCACCAACTTGATGCACATGAGTTTGTGTGAACTCCTGGAGTTGGTGATAGACAGGGAGGCCTGGCGTGCAGCGATTCATGGGGTCACAAAGAGTCAGACACGACTGAGCAACTGAACTGAACTGAACTGATAGGCAAACCTCGAAATAAATATTTAACTATCATGTAGCAGCAAAATGTACATAACATCAGCTTTGACAGTAAAATTGTTGTTGTTCAGTCACTAAGTTGTGTCTGACTCTTCGGGACACCATGGACCAGAGTTTGCTGAAATTCATGACCATTAAGTCAGTGGTGCTATCTAACCATTTCATCCTGTCACCCCCTTCTCCTTTTGCCATCAATCTTTCCCAGCATGAGGGTGTTTCCCAGTGATTCAGCTCTTCACATCAGGTGGCCAAAGTACTGAAGCTTTAGCATCAGTCCTTCCAATAAATTTTCAAAGTTGATTTCCTTTAGGATTAACTGGCAAGATCTTCTTGCAGTCCAAAGGACTCTCAAGCACCACAACTTGAAAGCATCAATTCTTCAGTGCTCAGCCTTCTTTATGGTCCAGCTCTCACATCCATACATGACTGCTGGGAAAACCATAGCTTTGACTATACAGACATTTATCAATTAACAGATGTCTCTGCTTTTTAATATGCTGTCTATGTTTGTCATAGCTTTCCTTCCAAGGAGCAAGCATCTTTTAATTTCATGGCTGCAGTCACTGTCCACAGTGATTGTGGAGCCCAAGAAAATAGGATCTATCAAAAGTGGAAGTTTAATATTGTAGGAAAGGAAAGAGGCAGTAATACCCTCATATTGCAAAGTAAGGAATCAATATAGACTGCTGCCAGTTGATGGATCAGGAAACAAAAGTCTAGATGTAGCATTTAATTTACAAAGGTAACCAAAAGAAAGGGGAAAATAACAGTAAAATTATCAAATATTGAGAGAGGAGGGAAAGGAAATAAAATAGTAAAAAATGTGCTTAAATTTTCTGCGCTCTGTCAACTAGTTACATAGTATTTACAAGTATTTACTATGGGGTCACACAGAGTCGGACGCGACTGAAGCAACTTAGCAGCAACAGCAGCAACATAGGATTTACATTGTATTAGACCTTATACGTAATCTAGAAATGATTTAAAGTATACTGGAAGGCTGTGCGTAGGTTATGCAAATGCTGCATCGTTTTATGTAAAGGACTTGAACATCCTTTAATTTTGGTACCCACAGGGATCCTAGAACCAACCCCCTGCAGATGCCAAGGGAGAACTGGATGACTTTAACAGTTAAGTAAAAGATAAAATAAATATATATGTATATATTCTTACAGGACGGTCATGAGGATTAAATGCAATGAAGTATAACAAGTACTTGAGAAAGAGTAGGCTTTCAATATCTGTCAGTTTTTCCTTTTTATTGCAATTGCAATCTGAACATTGATTTGGTCCTTTGCTCTTTTCCTTCCCTATTGGATAGTTTGGTCTGTTGCCATCACACTTTGCATTTCTTTATAGTAAGAATATTTTAACTTTTAATCAAAATTGCCCTTATTACTAAATGGCTTGCCTATTATTTTTAGAGAATTCCCATTACTTTAAATAGTCCAGAGAGATCTTTAGGAGAGGGATCTTCAGGAGAAGCGCTTAACAGAGCACCTCAAAGCATTCCACAGAAAGAGCTGCTTTCCTTCCCATGGAAATAAGATAAATGCTCTGTTTCTATGGTTACTATTCTTCTTTTATTAATGCTAAAAATCTCCAGTTTTAGCCTCCTAAATACAAGTAAGGAGATGCGCTGATCTTTAGTAGCATGAATGTATCATTGACATTTTCCAGGCTACTGTTATTTAACTGCACTGTTTTTTATTGTACTATGGTGCAGCCAATACTGTCAGACTTTATACACATAAACTCTGCTTTTCAAGAGTTTCTCAAACTGCTAAAAAGCTGCATGCCTGGCAGGAACTTCCCCCTAAAATGTACCATCCATCAGAGTCTTTTCAAATTATAGGTGATTATTTACATTCTGATCTTCAGATTACTAGTCTACACAATACATAAAGTAGAATCTTTCTCTTCTGAATGTTTACCAGTTTCTTGAGATTCTTCACTTAACAACATGGATTATGCTATAGCCTGGACATGTCTGACTCGTATCAACTTTCCTTTACTTCTTATTATGATCTTGATTGCCTGGTAACTTTAAGTGAAAAGTGACAGATATATTGGAAGGGTATCTGAGGGGTCAACCAGGAGATTTACACTTAGTTTTGGGAGTTGGTACGTGTGCAGAGAAGGACTGAAGGATGGTGAAATACCACCATCGTAAGCACATCAAGCACTGGCTTCATGCAGAAAGCCAAGAGAATGGCAAGCAGGAGAGATAAAGCATGATCCAGTTTATGAAGTTCAAGTTCAGGTGGAAGCTCTCTCTGCTGATAACAGTCAGGTAGGCTCCTCCTGGCTCTCAGCCATCTCTGTTTCGACATCAGCACAAGTCTAATTGTAGTTCTTTTGTAAGTGACCTGTCTTTTTTTTCTTTGGCTGCTTATAGGACTTCCTATTTTTCTTTGGTTTTCCTGTGATTTTTTTCAAACATTCATCTCGGTTGGAATTCACGGGACTTATGGCATCTAAAGGTGAACATCTTTCAACAGCTCTGAAACATTCTGTTTGAACAGTGCCTCTTCCACACCCTATTATCTCCCTGTGGCAACCAAATTATGCACAGGTTAGAGCTTCTAACTCTATCCTCCTGGTCCCTTAAAGTCTCTTTCACATTTCCCATCCCTCTTCTCTCCAGATGTTATTTATGTCTTTGGGTTTATCTGCCATCTGCTTTTTTCTCTGTATATCAGCTGTGTCTAAACTGCTACAAAAGCAGTTCATTGATTTTATTATATTCACTTTAAACATATTAAGTGAGTTATTCTGGGCCAGTTATTTTCAATTCCTGAAGCATTTGGGAATTCGTTTCTGTTTTGTGTTGTTTCTGGTAAATTTCACCTATGACATCTTTCCTTGAGAGTTTTGTGAATGCTGCCTGACAGTCTGGGAAAGTTATCTGTGCAGAAATTCTCCCAGGCTGGATTGGAAGCTGAGTTCCTCAGGAGAGGATTAGCCCTTGCTCCTCAGAGACACCAATCCTGAACCATTTTAAATTAAAATTTCAACCTGAGTGTTCTGTACTGCCCGGGTAGTGTGGATTTAGACTGCTGGCTTGTGGGTATGAATTCTCAGGGGCAGGAACTGTTGTTCAGTCGCTCAGTCATGTCTGACTCTTTGTGACCCCACGGACTGCAGCACTCCAGACTTCCCTGCCCTTCACCATCTCCCAGAGTTTGCTCAAATTCATGTCCGTTGAGTCGGTGATGCCATCCAACTCTCTCATCCTCTGTTGTTCCCTTCTCCTCCAGCCCTCTATCTTTCCCAGCATCAGGACCTTTTCCAATGAGTTGGCTCTTCACATCAGGTGGCCAAAGTATTGGAGCTTCAGCATCAGCCCTTCCAATGAATTTTCAGAGTTGATTTCCTTTAGGATTGGCTAGTTTGATTTCCTTGCTGCCAGTTCAGTTCAGTCGCTCAGTCGTGTCCGATTCTTTGTGACTCTATGGACTGCAGCACACCAGGCCTCCCTGTCCATCAGCATCTCCTGGAGTTTACTCAAACTTGTCCATTGAGTCCTTGCTGTCCAAGGGACTCTCAAGAGTCTTCCCCAGCACCACAGTTCAAAAGTTTCAATTCTTTGGTGTTCAGCCTTCTTTATGATCCAACTTTCACATCTCTACATGACTACTGTAAAAACCATAGCTTTGACTAGATAGACCTTTGTCAGCAAAGTGATGTCTCAGCTTTTTAATATGCTGTCTAGGTTTGTCATAGCTTTCCTTCCAAGGAGCAAGTATCTTTTAATTTCATGGCTGCAGTCATCATCTGCAGTGATTTTGGAGCCCAAGAAAATAAAGTCTGTCACTATTTCCATTATTTCCCATCTATTTGCTGTGAAGTGATGGGACTCGATGCTATGATCTTCATTCTTTGAATGTTGAGTTTTAAGCCAGCTTTTTCACTCTCCTCTTTCACTTTCATCAAGAGGTTCTTTAGTTCCTCTTCACTTTCTACCATTAGAGTGGTATCATCTGTATATCTGAGGTTGTTGATATTTCTCCTGGCAATCTTGATTCCAGCCTGTGCTTCATCCAGCCCAGCATTTTGCATGATGTACTCTGCATATAGGTTAAATAAACGGGGTGACAATATACAGCCTTGACATACTCCTTTCCCAATTTTGAATCAGTCCATTGTCCATATCTGGTTCTAACTATTGCTTCTTGACCTACATACAGGTTTCTTAGTAGACAGGTAAGGTGGCCTGGTATTCCCATCTCTTGAAGAATTTTCCATAGTTTGTTGTGATCCACACAGTCAAAGGTTTTAGCATAATCAATGAAGCAGAAGTAGATTTTTTTAAATTCCCTTGCTTTTTATATGATCCAATAGATGTCAATTTGATCTCTGGTTCCTCTGCCCTTTCTAAATTCAGCTTGTACATCTGGAAGTTCGTGGTTCACATACTGTTGAAGCCTATCTTAAAGGATTTTGAGCATTACCTCGCTAGCATGTGAAATAAGAACAATTGTGTGGTAGTTTGAACATTTTTTGGTATTGCCTTTCTTTGGGATTGGAATGAAAATTGACCATTTCCAGTCCTGTGGCCACTGCTGAGTTTTCCAAATTTGCTGGCATATTGAGTGCAGCACTTTCACAGCATCATCTTTTAGGATTTGAAATAGCTCAGCTGGAATTCCATCACCTCCACTAGCTTTGTTTGTAGTGATGCTTCCTAAGGTCCACTTGACTTCACACTCCAGGATGTCTGGCTCTAGGTGAGTGATCACACCATCTGGGTCATTAAGACCTTTTTTGTACAGTTTTTCTGTGTATTCTTGCCACCTCTTCTGAAATCTCTTCTTTTTATGCCAGGTTATTTGTTTACTTGCATTTAAAATGACACCAGCTTCCCCGGTGGATCAAACGGTAAACAATCTGCCTGCAATGTAGGAGACCTGGGTTCAATTCCTAGGTCAGGAAAATCCTCTGAAAAAGAAAATGACAACCCACTCCAGTATCCTTGCCTGGAGAAGCCCATGGACAGAGGAGCCTGGCGAGCTACACTTCACAGGGCCCCCAAAAGTCGGACATAACTAAGCAACTAACACTTTCACTTTTCACTCAGTTTTTAGCAAGGAGGGTCCTTCAGGATATCTTATCAATCACACCTTTGGAAACAGAAGCCCCAAAGCCTGTTCTGTCAAAGTTGATGATTTTCTGCTAGGTGCTAAGCCTGGAGTTTCCACAGGGCTCCAATTTCATGAATGCATCATGCTACAAGCTATTACATACTAGAAGAAATGATTCTGGGCTTCCCTGGTGGCTCAGTGGTAAAGAATCGCTTGTCAATGCAGAGACATGGGTTCAATCCCTGGTCCAGGAATATCCCACATGGCACAGAGCAACTAAGCCCATGTACCACAACTATTGAGCCTGAGCTCTAGAACCTGGGAGCCACAGCTACTGAAATCACATGCTACAACTACTGAGGCCTGTGCACGGTAGAGCCCGTACTCTGCAATAAGAGAAACCACCATAATGAGAAGCCCGAACACCAAACTCGAGGAAAAAGCCCAGCAGTGGAGACCCAGCACAGCCGAAAATAAATAAATAAAAATTTAAAAAAGGAATGATTATTTCTTACCTAACTTCAGAACTCAATTAGGCAGGTGACTGAGACTTATTTGGGGGGGGGAGTTTGAGTGGTGGGAAGCCTCAGTGATATGGGAGCTATATTTTCAAATTTTAAAATGGCTCAAACATTCTTCACTGTTGCCATTGTTGGAACAGTGGGAAGCTTGGAATGGGGTTTATAATGCAATCATTCTTCCAAATGCATAACATGGCACCAGTCCGAGCTCTTATAACCAGCTCCGAAATGAGCAGAATGGTTCCAGATTCTACTGCAGCCGGGGAAAGTGGGAAAGTGATTTGTTGATTTATAGGGAATGATAGAGCCCGTTAAAGTTATTGTTCGAGTTTGTTCTGTCCATCATCTTTCCTTTCTTCCCCTCCTGCTCTTCATGTCCTACTTCTTTCTATCATATTTTTACAAAAGTCACTGGTTTGAAAATTCCATTTAGAGATCAATACCAGCATTCATAAGTCAAGCAAGATGAAACTATACATCCCAGTTAGCCATTTTCCAGAATTAGAATCTTCTTTTTTATAAGGAATCTATTTCTTAACAGTTATTGTATGATTTTAAGTCTGGAAGGCAATCAAATAAAGAAAATGGAAAAAAATACTTAGTAATAATTCTCTATAAATTAGAAATTCGTAAGACATAGTTAATGTTAATAGAATTCAGTTAAGATATGTTCTCTTCTTAATTTTTTGGGACACCTGTGAATTCACTGCCAAACTGTTATTTATAACTTGCTTGTGTTCTATTCTCCCATCTTATCCCCTTACTTCCTCACCCACCCAAATCATCACTATCCTGAATTTTGTGTTAAGTCTTCTCTTGACATTTTAGTTTGTAGTTTTATCAAGTACCTTCATATGTTTAAAGAATGTATTGTTTGTCTCGTTTATTGTTTCCTTTGCTGATTTTTGTTTTTATTTTCGCTACCCTAGGAGGTGGGTCAAAAAGATCTTGCTGTGGTTTATGTCAAAGAATGTTTCTTTCCTGTGTTTTTCTGTAAGAGTTTGTGCCTTGTCTTACATTTAGGTCTTTAATCCATTTTGAGTTTATTTTTGTGTATACTGTTAGGTAGTGTTCTAATTTCATTCTTTTATATAATCCTCAGAATGGGAGAAAATATTTGCAAATTAAGCATCAGACAAAGGATTAATCTCCAAAACATACAAACAGCTCATGGAGCTCAATATATATTAAAAAACAAACAACCCAATCAAAAAATGGGCAGAAGACCTAAATAAACATCTCTCCAAGGAGGACATACAGGTGACCAAGAAGCACGTGAAAAGATGCTCAACATCACTAATTATTAGAAAAATGCAAATCAAAACTACCATGAAGTATCACCTCATACCAGTCAGAACGACCATCGTCAAAAAATTTACAAACAATAAATGCTGAAAAGAGTGTGGAGAAAAGGGAACCCTCTTATAGTGTTAGTGGGAATGTAAATTGATATAGCAACTGAGGAGAACAGTGTGGAGGTTACTTAAAAAACTAAACCTAGAACTACTATGTGTGGGGTGTGTGTGTGGGGGTGGGGGTGTCTGCTCAGTCCTGTCTGACTCTTTGTGACCCCATGGACTGTAGCCCACCAGGCTCCTCTGTCCATGGACTTTTCCAGGCAAGAGTACTGGAGCGGGTTGCCATCTTCTACTCCAGGGGATCTTCCCAATCCAGGGACTGAACCTACATCTCTTACATCTCCTGCACTGGCAGGCAGATTCTTTACCACTCTACCACCTGGGAGGCCCGGAACTACTACATGACCCAGTAATCCCACTCCTGGGCATATACCCTGAAAAAAACACAATTCAAAAGGACAAATGTATCCCTATATTCACTGCAGCACTATTTACAATAGCCAGAATATGGAAACAACCTAAACGTCCAGCAACAGATGAATGGAAAAAAAAAGATATGGTACATATATACTATGGAATATTACTCAGCCACTAAAATGAAATAGGTTCATTTGCAGAGATGTAAATGGACCTAGAGTCTGTCATACAGAGTGAAGTAAGTCAGAAAGAAAAAACAAATATTGTATGTTAAAAAACATATGTGAAATCTAGAAAAATGGTACAGATGAACCTCTTTCCAGGCAGGAATAGAGATGCAGTCGTGGAGAATGGACATGTGGACACAGCAGGGAAGGGGAGCGTGGGACAAACTGGGAGGTTAGGACTGACATACATACACTGCCCTGTGTTGGCAGAGAGCTAGTGGGACGCTGCTGTACAGCACAGGGAGCTCAGCCCAGTGCTCTGTGATGGCCTGGAGGGCTGGGATGGGGGATAGGTGGGAGGGAGGCCCGACAGGGAGCGGGGTTATATGTGTGAGCATGGCTGATTCACTTCTTTGTCCAGCAGAAACTAACGTAACACTGTAAAAGCAATTGTATTCCAATAGAAAATTTTAAAAATAAAGTACATTGTAAATTTTCAGAGCACTCTTATAGAAATGGTCAAAGGACAGTGAAAATCCATTAGAAGTTGAAGACATTTGAGCTGAGTTTTCAGAAACCAGCTACTTATAAAACATGGATTAGAAACATGCTCTCTAAATTAGAAAAACAATCTTATCTGAAAGTAAAAAAAAACAACAAATAAACCAAAAAAAAAAAAAAAAAGAATAAAAAACCACCACCACCAAAAATCAATGTATTGCTTAGTTTCACTCATTGTTGAACTTTATAAAAAGGATATGTAATGTTCTGAAACTTGCTTTCCAGTTGTTGCAAAGATAAATTACAGTCTGTTGACTCTCGGCCCTGCCTTGTGTGTGCGTGCTAAGTTGCTTCAGTCATGTCTGACTTTTTGAGACACTATGGACTGTAGGCCTCCAGACTCCTCTGTCCATGGGATTATCCAGGCAAGAATACTGGAGTGTGTTGCATGCCTTTCTCCTGGAGATCTTCCTGAACCAGGGATCGAACCTGTGTCTCTTTATCTCCTGCATAGGCAGGTGGGTTCTTTACCACTAGCACCGCCTGGGAAACCCCAGCCCTGCCTTCCTTATGGACAAACTGGAGGTTCTTTCTGACTTTAGTGGAGAGGGCAAGACAGGGCAGGACGAGCCGTCATTGTCTATGTGCATGTGTCTGTGTGTGTTTCTAATTTTTAATTTAATTTTATATTGGAATATAGTATTGGATGAACAATGTTATGTTAGTTTCAGGTGTAAAGCAAAGTGATTCAGTTATACATATACTTGTATCTATTCTTTTTCAAATTATTTTACCATTTAGGCTATTACAGAATATTGAGCAGAGTTCCCTGTGCTGTACAGTAGGTCCTTGTTGGTTATCTGTTTTAAATATAGCATTGTGTACGTATCGATCTCAAACTCCCATTCTATCCCTCTGGTAACTGCTCTCTAAGTCTGTGAGTCTGTTTCTATTTTGTAAATAAGTTCATTTGTATCTTGTTTTTTTTAGATTCTGCATGTAAACAATACCATATTAATCTTTGTCTGCCTTACCTCACTTAGTGTGATCATCTCCAGGTCCATCCATGTTGCACATGGCATTAGTTCATTCTGTTTTGTGGCTGAGTAGTATTCCATTGTACATATGTACCACATCTTTATCCATTTATCTGTCGATGGGCACTTACGTTACTTCCACATGGTGCTATCACTGGCCTTTCATCTGGGCAGTGTTCCCATTTCAAGGGACTTACTCTGCATTCTAGCTCCCCCAGGAAAATCATGAGATGTCTTAAAATGAGATCCAATTCTCTGCCATGTGCCAAGGGTAGCATTCAAAGAAAACTAATATTCTTGAATAAATTCAACTCAGTACTCTGAGTATTGTTTCAATGTTTGCTGAAAATCTCTTGTTAAAAGAGTCTCCTTTAATCTCCTAATGGTAACACATCCACAGGTGACATGCCTGATCTCTGCAGGCTCTGAGGTCTCCCCATTGTACATGGGCTCAGTGAGGTAGAATTTTGACAAAAACTCTGGGGTTGGCAGAGGAGGAACCATAGATTTTTCTCTTTGGAAAGATCACAATATTTTCCTGTAGGGAAAATATCTTCTTAGCCCTGTTGTTCATTAGCTAAGTTGTGTCCGACTCTTTGTGACCATGGACTGCAGCATGCCAGGCTTCCCTGTCCTTCTCCATCTCCCAGAGTTTGCTCAAACTCATGTCCATTGAGTTGGTGATGCTTTCCAACCATCTCGATGTCCTCTGTCATCCCCTTCTCCTCCCGCCTTCAATCTTTCCCAGCACCAGGGTCTTTTCCAATGAGTCAATTTCAGCTTCAGCATCAGTCCTTTTAATGAATATTCATGGTTGACTTCATTTAGGATTGGGTGTTTCGATCTCCTTGTAGTCCAAGGGACTCTTCTCCAGCTTCACAGTTCTTCAGCACTCAGCCTTCTTTATGGTACAACTCCATGACTGCTGGAAAAACCATAGCCCTTAGCCTTTACCCTTGAGAATAAAAGGCAATGCTCGTTAAGTAGCTTGAGTATCAGTGAATTCGCCATACAGTAGGTCCCCTATATACAAACCTTCAAGTAGTGAACTTTCAAAGATGGCAAACGTGTTCACATGTCCAGTCACGTTAAGTTAGCTCACGGTCTGGCATACATTGTCACCCATGTGCATCCTCTACAAGTGGCTGTGCTTTTGTGGGCTTTACTGTGCAGTACATGGTAAACATCTGCCTACAGTGCAGGAGACCCGGGTTCGATCCCTGGGTCAGGAAGTTTCCCTGGAGAAGGAAATGGCAGCCCACTCCAGTCTTCTTGCCTGGAAAATCCCATGGATGGAGGAGCCTGGTAGGCTACTGTCCATGGG
This sequence comes from Bubalus bubalis, assembly GCF_019923935.1. Classification (NCBI taxonomy): domain Eukaryota; kingdom Metazoa; phylum Chordata; class Mammalia; order Artiodactyla; family Bovidae; genus Bubalus; species Bubalus bubalis. Next base: position 49,774,735 of record NC_059170.1, on the reverse strand, counting down.
GTCGCAAAGAGTTGGACACGACTGAGCGACTTCACTTACTTACTTACTGTATAGAGCGGAGTATCTTTATTTCAAGCCCAGGATGTACCCAGACATCACTGGATCATTTTTTCAAAAGAGCAGCTAGAACTGAGTCCAGCACAGAATCAAAACCTGTGCCATCCACATCAGACATGAGTGAAATGGCAACTTTCCCTCCATCTCCCATTGCTGATGATCCTTCAGCTCTACCATCTCCCACCTCCTCTCCCTCTGCCAGTCAGTAACTCTTCTTGCCTGTTCACTTGATGCCTGTGTGCCAGCTGTTGTACTAGGGACTGTACTTTTCAAAGTACTGCACTGTAAGATTAAAAATGTTTTCTTTGTGTTTGTTTTTGTGTTTTTTATGTTATTATTTGTGTGTAAAGTGTCATAAACCTGTTACAATCCAGTACTATACAGCCAATTGTGTTAGTTGGGTGCCTGGGGCTAACTTTGTTGGACTTAAGAGCAAATTGGACTTACAAACATGCTCTTGGAATGGAACTCATTCATCTGTTGGGAACTTACTGTATTTGACTTAATTCCCCAGGAGTCAGAGGAACACTGCTGCTACTGCTGCTAAGTCGCTTCAGTCGAGTCCGACTCTGTGTGACCCCATAGATGGCAGCCCATCAGGCTCCCCCATCCCTGTGATTGTCCAGGCAAGAACACTGGAGTGGGTTGCCATTTCCTTCTCCAAGGCATGAAAGTGAAAAGTGAAAGTGAAGTCGGGACTGATTTCCGCCTGAGTGAGGCTCAACCCCTGCCACAGCCACTGCTAACAGTAAACATTTATTGAGTGTTTACCTGCATTCAGAGCTTCCCTGGTGGCTCAGATGGTAAAGCGTCTGCCTGCAATGCGGGAGACCTGGGTTTGATCCCTGGGTTGGGAAGATCTCCTGGAGAAGGAAATGGCAACCCACTCCAGTATTCTTGCCTGGAGAATCCCACGGACGGAGGAGCATGGTAGGCTATAGTCCATGGGGTCGCAAAAAGTCAGACACGACTGAGTTTACCTGCATTCATGAGTATTCAGGGTTTCTGTGTTCACGACAACCATATGAAGTAGTTGTATTCATCTTCGTCCCTCAGAGGGAGAGGTCGGGGTCAGGCAGTTTGTCCGGAAGGACTCCTACTCCCACCTTTAGGGAGACCGTCGGCACTCCCCACCTCCACCTGACAGTTTGTCACAGTTGGACTCAGCCTGTGAACAAACTGCAGAACCAGGGAGCTTTGGCAGCAACTCCTGGGTGGAGGGTGGTGGTTGGGGTCGGGGGGTGGGTAGGGAGAGGGATGGCAGGGTGGTTGGATGCTGCTGCCAGCAGGTTATCAGATGCCAGACTGACCCCTGAGTCCGTGGCCCCACCCCTCTTTGAAAGGTGAAAAGGGTGTCAGTGACCAACATTGTTTTAATGTAAAAAAAATTGAGGGGACTTTCCCATCAGTCCAAGGGGTTAAGACTCTGCTTCCAGTGCAGGGGCCACAGATTCTATCCCTGGTTGAGGAATTAACAACTCGCATGCTGCAACCAAAAAAATTTAAAAATTAAACATTAAAAAAAAATATTTGTAACCTTTTTTCAACCAAGCTCTGGGCCTCACAAGATTGTCCCTCGGGGAGGAGGTAATGACAGAGCAGGAGGAAAAGGTTCAGATAACAGTAGTCACTTGGCATTGGCCCTGAATGGCTCCAGCAGTTTCTGAAGTCTTCACTGGCCCTTCCCCCTCGAGGTCCCAGTCTAATCAGCCCGATGAAAGGTGACTGGCCATCCTGTGCCCCCTCCCTGGCTGAGCCTTCCCCTAAAGGCATAAGTGCAGCACCACCCCTCCTCCCACGCCCCACCTCCGGCCCAAGAGACTGAATAACAGCTGCGTAAGCACCTGTCCAGAGGCTACCCATCATCCTAATGTTTGATTCGCTGTCACTCACTTGCTCGCAAACCTGCTGTGTCATTTGAGGGCTTCCTTAGCACTAAGCAGATTTACCGCAAGGCAGTCATCACAAGAGAGAAAATGAACCTCTCCTGGCTGAAAAGCACAGAGGAAACCGTGTCCCCACCCCCCACCCCTTTCCCGGTTTCTTCCTTCTTTTTATTGTCTGTTAGGTATTGTTCACTGTGAATAAGATTTCCTGCAGCAACTGGCCTCCAGAGGCCAGGTCTCCACTTAGAACCTGTTTACCTTAAAGGGTGTAACATTTTGACTATCAATTTCACAGCTCTTAGCATCCAGCCCTAGTTCTCTCTGAAATGTGCATTTGACTTTGTGGCTGTAGGAAGGTACTTTTATGACCAAGCAAGACTCTGCAGCTGGTGAGTGCAGAGACCAGCAGTTCTATGGGTGGGGGGCTTTCCCTTTCTGTTTACCAGCATCATCATCCTGAGTTTATTAAGGTCTGTCTGTACATGACACCACCCCGGATGTTACCTTTACCTGCCACCTATGAAGAGGTGCCCAGGTCTCTCCTCTGGGATCCTCTCATTTGTAAACCATTTGCTGAAGATAATAACACAGAAATCTGCCAACAAGCGATGGTTAAGGAATGGTTGATAGACATTGTTGAACTAATTGAGTGTTCTGGAAAATAAATTTGGCATGACCATCAGAACAAATTTTCAAAGAATTGGAGTTCCAGACATAGCAAAAGTGTGCCAGAGATCATGTACCTATTCGTTGATGAAATCAGGAAACATTTGCAGAGCCTGTAAAAGCAGCTTTTTTTTTCCTCCCACAAGAGCGTAGTTGCAGAGTGAGCTGACAGCGAGGTCAGTGATTGCTCAGAGCTTAAGGATGACCATCAAGGAATAACTGATGAGGGAGACATTTGGGGAAGTTTGGAGAAATGCAATCAGTCACCTTAGATTTTATAATTGCCAAGAACAGGATGTGGTATGTAAGCCATTCCAGGAAATGGGACTGGAGTCAGAGCCTGTCTCTGGACCAGGGCAGGTATCCAGGGGTCCCAGGGGAAGAAAGGCTGCAGGAAGAAGCAGTCAGGGCTGCAAGAGAGCATCTCACAAGGAGAAAGAGACCTGAATTGTTAGGGAGCCCCTCCATGAGCCAGGCTCCATCCACATCCTGAGAACGGGAGTGGCGGGCAGTCAGGGCCACAGTCCCGGGTGAGCAGGGACCCTTGGACGGGTTACAGGACAGAAATACAGGTACAAGGGAAACTTGGGCTGGGGGTGGGTGTCACCAGGTAAAGCGACTGGTTGCAGGATGGCCAGGGAGTAAATGCAGTCTAGAAAGGGGCCTGAGGGGGCAGACACAGGAGCTACGATGAACACACTTCCTCTCCAGAACACCAATGGCTCAGCCTGACCCAGAGTAGAGGCTGTGCTGTGTCATGCTGCTGCCTGAACTTCTCCCAACCGGGCCTGCAGGGGCTTTTTGGGTGGGAACTTCGCTGCTGAAACCAGCAGCAGAAGGGCAGGAAGTCAGGCGAATCACAAGAGAAGAAAGAACACTTGTCACAGGAGAACTGCCCCCCATCCCCAGTCTCCAGCACCATAAACAATCCCCTGGGCTCATCTGAGAAAGAGTGGAGCCATAATAAAGTCCCCAGCACACAGACTCAGGCGAGGTCACCAGAGCCTAGAAGTAAGAAAGTGCTCAGAGAATGATGGAGAAATGTCAGAATGACACAGGGGCCAACCTTCAGTGGCTCCCACTGGCCAGATCTGGGATATTTTGATCATCAAGATACATAATGACATTAACAGATTATAACTCAGTGAGTGAAATAAGAAGGTGTGAGTCCACACTCACATAAGTAAACGATCTCAGGACGAGGAAAAGCCCGCCTTACCATAAAGTGCTGACTCATCAATGCAAAATGAATGATCAGATCAGATCAGATCAGTCGCTCAGTCGTGTCCGACTCTTTGCGACCCCATGCATTGCAGCACGCCAGGCCTCCCTGTCCCTTGATGGGTTTAGAAAAATCACAATTTGCCAACACTCACAGTAATGATTTATTCAGGCGAGGATCATCCATGAAAGCTTAAGGAAGTGGTGAAAGTTTGAGGCAGAGATTTACATAATCTAAAAATATCTCCCCACAAATACCTTATTAATTACTAAAGGGAAAAGTGACATCTTTCCAGCGGAAAACCTGACGGACTCCATGTTAACCAAGGCACGGGAGTGAACACACCCCGAATCCAATAAAACAGAAAATCCTTCAAACCATATCCAGGCAAACCACTGTCATCCCCACCGCGGGGTCACCAGTCCCCTCATCATTGTGCCCCTGCCTCCCCTTGTCCACACAGAGGTCACCGTCAGCACGGTAGCCTGAGGGGTCCTGTTAAAATGGGACTGTCCCGATGGCATCACTTGTCTGAGCAAACCTTCTCACACCCTCGTCTTGCTCACAACCAAAGCCCATGTCCCCACAGTGGACCGAGGGTCAGGTCTTGTGTCTCAGCTTCCCACTGCTGCTGTCCCTGCCTACTCCAGGCTCAGCGGCCGGCTGTCCCTTTAGCGCATCAGGCACATCCCCATCTCAGGGTCTGGCCCTTTCTGCTCCTTCCCCTGCGACAGTCTTCCTCCAGATTCCTGTTGAGGCTGCTCCTTCATTTCCTTCAAGGTGTGGCTCAGCCCAAACCTCTTTCAACACTGCTTTCCCTGGAAACTATTTAGAATGGCATCTTCCCTGCTTCCCACCTGGGCAGTCCTGCAGTCTCCCTTGCTTTCCCTCCTGTGTATCTGCAGACACTTTCTAATGTACCAAGTGATTAGTTATGTATTTCTGTTAACTCTCTCATACTAGTGTTTTAAAATAATCATATTTATTTATTATTTTTGCTCTTCTGGGTCTAACACTGCTGTGAGAGCTACTCTCTAGTTGAAATGCGTGGGCTTCTCACTGTGGTGGCTTTTCCTATTTCGGAGCACAGGCTGTAGGGGGCACGGGTGTCAGCAGTTGTGGCTCTCAAGCTCAATAGTTGTGGTTTAGTTGCTCCTTGGCATATGGGATCTTCCCAGACCAGGGATCGACCCTATGTCCCCTGCACTGCAAAGCAGATTCTTTACCAATGAGCCACCAGGGAAGCCCTCCCACATTAGCATTTGAGCTGGGAGAAATATATTCTGAGAAACTAGAATACAGTGGACATTTAATCCACACTTGCTGAAATGTTGAATGATTACGTACCTACTATAGGCCTCACCAGGACTGTGCGTGTCCATAGCATGGGATACAAGATAACAAAAACTGAACAAAACCAAATAAAAAACATTTGCCTTGGTCTCTAGCTCTTCAGAAGCTGAAGATTTCATTGGAGAAGTGGAGCAAATACAGACTAGCATCAGCGCGGCATCAGGTGTGAAGTTCTTGGTCCCTTGTGCCCGTGTGAGCTGGGTTCCAGGAAGGGAGTGTCCCAGGGGCTGGTATGCTAGAGGGGGCGGGGGGGCTGTTTGGGGGAGAGTCAGAAAGAGGGACACCCCAGACACATAGAGACATGCTGCGATGCTTCTTCCAGAGCCTATATGGGGGTTGGAGAGAGAAGGCCACGGGGGATGCAGGCACTGAGTGGCAGAGCGCAAATGAGGCCAGGCTGCAGAGGGACTGCAGCTTCCAGGGCTCTTCACTCCCAGCCCTGCCCGGCTCAGCCCATCCTGCCTGTCCTGGGCCAGGCTAGCTTGTTAGTTTGCGTCTCCTGGGAGCACACCTGAGACAAGACTGAGGCACGTGCTGCCTTCCTGGGAATAATCCCACGGGCAGTGAGGCAGGGAGGAGAAGGAAGCTGATGCTGGTACCCAAATGAGCAGGCACCACAGGGCACCACTGTAGCCACGGGGCCAAGCCTGCTGGGGAACAGGGCTCCGGGGATTCTCTCTCCGTTGTTCCTGTGCAGATGCTGCTGGGATGCAAGAGCATCACCTCCCCCAGAACTTCCAGCACTGCCCCCAGTAGAGCCCAAGACAGCCACCCCCAGAGAGCTGTAGGGTATGGGGGCCCAGGGATGGGGGAGCAGCAGCAGGGATCAAGGAGCTGGAGGAGGTGCCAGAGCATTGGCTCATGTAGTCCATGCATTTTACAGTAAGGAGATACATAGGTTGTAGGCACCGTGGCAGGGCTTTTTTAAAAAACAGAGGGTAATAATTCTCCATGCATCACCACAGTTGCCTAGCCCAATTCAGAATTTCTGTGAACCTGGTCCCTGATACTCTATAAAGATAAGGAAAGAGCTGGCCCATCTAGTAATGCAGATGGATGGGACTCGACCATCCTCCTGTCTGAAGACTGTAAATAAGAATCAATATCACAGAGCCTGGAAGAAGCATTCTCCCCCGTGATGACTGACTGGGGCGAATAAATGAAGCACTAGTCACCCCCCAATTCATTCACAAGGGCAGTGGCACTTGTAATTAGCATTCAAATTTCAATTCCGTAATTTTCAGGTAAAAATCTAGAGCCAAACCCACATGTCTCCTGGCTGACCGTCCTTGTTGTTCAGTACCTCAGTCGTGTCTGACTCTTTGTGACCCCGTGGACTGCAGCACGCCAGGCTTCCATGTCCCTCACTGTCTCTTGGAGTTAGCACAAACTCATGTCCACGGAGTCAGTGATGCCATCCAACTGTCTCATCTGTACTGGCTGACAGTACATTTTCTTTTTTTTGTAATTTAAAAAACTCATTTCTTGATTTAGTTTTGGCTGCACTGGGTCTTTGTTGCTGCATGCAGGCTTTCTCTAGTTCTCTGGTTGGCTACTCTCCAGCGGCAGTGTGCTGGCTTCTCTTGTTGTGGAGCAGGAGCTCTAGAGCTTGTGGGTTCAGTAGTTGCGGCCCACAGGCTTAGTTGCCCTGTAGCTTGTGGGGTCTTCCCAGATCAGGGATTGAACTTGAGTCTCCTGCATTGGCAGGCAGATTCTTACCTACTGGACCACCAGGGAAACCCCTGACATTTTCAGGAGGATAAAAGAAGATCACAAGGCTCCAGGAAGCTTGGTGCCTGAAGGGAAACTGGGAATCTCAGTGCGGAGGGGAGGACAGGGCTCTGAGGGCTCTCAGTGTCCTGGCTGGTAGACTCTGGGGGCAAGAGCTTTGACCTCACGAGAACCAGGTCTCCAAGGGAAGAACAGTCAGCATAGCAGCCTTGCCGGCTGAGAGGGAGACGTCCTTGAACTCAGGAGGTCTGTCCAAACCATTTCTATCAGGAGCGGCCCCACCTTCCACCTGCTGGTAACCGGAGAAGACTGAGGCCCTGCTGGTAAGTTCTGGAGGATTTTTCTGGATTCCTGGACTTGCCAGGAATGTGACTTTGAGGGGCAGCCAGCAAGGCCTGCAGCGTGGGAGGCTGAGGCATTTCAGCAGCTGCTTGGGGGCGGTGGCACATTTTCATTGTCTCAGGGCATTTACCTTGGAGTTGAGCTCCCCTCTAACCTTTATGGTCCTGTTTGGGAATTGGGCGAATGAGTCAATGGCTGGGAGGAGGGAGGAGCCACAGTTTGGTCTCTTTCTTCAGGGATGCTCGGCCAGGTCCTGCCCAGGGAGCACCCTCCTATCTTTGGAGCTCTGCACCCAGGGTGCCCGGAAGGAAACCCTCTACTCCTTCCCCACAGCTATGGGCACAAGATGAGTTCCCTGAAGGGAATGGCGCAGCGGTGCCTGGTGGTGTGCATCAGCTGGCCTCTGCACCCCATCCTGGGCTGTGACTTGAGGCCTCCAGAGGCGCCTCCCCTCCCGGCAGCAGCACCCCCACACACACCGACCCCCAATACCGCAGGACCTGGTCTGGACTCTCCCACACTCTGCTGGCCTCCTTGGTCTTGTTACTATCCGCCTCGGAACCTTGTCTTCCCTTCTTCAGCCTTTCCATTCGTATTCAGATAAACACCCCCTCACTGGTCCTCATGGAAGCTGGTTCTATGGGGAAGGACAGGGAGGCACAGAGAGGGTTGCAGGTTGGTGGTGAACACACAGCTGGTGAATGCAAGTGATAAGATTGAGAGTTAAGGCTTCTGACTCCAGTCCTACTGCTCTTCCTGTTTCAAGGGTCCTCCCCACAGCCTCCCACTTAAAACGGCTCTCACATATGTATTAGGGAAGGGATGGGCATTCCCCTCATGCATCTCTGTGTGGGCCCTGTTACCTGAGGACAGTTCTCAAGACGTGCGGGAGGGTGGGGGTGGGCGGTTGGAGGGGCATTCACAGGTGGGAAAGATAATGAAGACAGCGGTAAACAGCAGCATCACTGACCAAGCACCCATCAAAAAGTTCAGCGAATTATATGCACATTTTTCAGATTAATCCTTTGAACAACTTTTTTGAGTGTTTGAGTGTTTGAGTGTTTTGAGTGTGAGTGTGTGAACAACTTGTTTGAGTAATACAATTGTCCCCATTTACAGGTGAAGAAGCTGAGGCATACTTAAATACCATGCTCTGGGTCCCCACGTGGTCAACCAGGGCCTCACACTTCCAGGCCCTGCTACTCCCGAGTCAATGCTCTCCTGAGTACTGTGAGATGCTGGGCACTGACCTCATACGTTCACCCACTGACTCAGCCTCACAGTCATTCAGTGGACTCTGTGCTGTTTCTTCCCCATTTTACGGGCACAGAGTCTAAATAACTTGCCCAAGCATGCAAGCCACCAGAGCGAGCTGCACTCTCAGGGTCATGATCTAACTACTCACATTTGTTGCTCTGCTGCAGATGTAGTGAGTCATATGCCTCCTTTCATCCTCAAGGTCAAGGGTGAAGGTGGATCTGGCTCAATCGACACCCTGTTCAGAAACGAGGTCCTATTTGGATTATTGATGATAATGATTTAAGGCAGAGGGTTTGCTTGGCAGGGATTTGAAAGAGTCTTTGCTTGGTCCAGCCTTCGGATGCTCTGAGAAGCACTGTGCTTCTGGAACTGTGCGGGAGGGGGCTTCACAGGGGCCTGCTGTTACCACCTTTAAAGAAAAGGTGAAAATGGAAGAGAAAAATTTACCCGCCTCTATTTCTCTAAGGGGCTTCCTAGGTGGCTCAGTGGTAAAGTCTCCTGCCAAGCAGGAGACTAGGGTTCGATCCCTGGGTTGGGAAGATCCCCTGGAGAAGGAAATGGCAACCCACTCCAGTATTCTTGCCTTGGAAGTCCCATGGACAGAGAAGCCTTGTGGGCTATAGTCCTTGGGGTTGCAAAAGAGTCAGGCACAACTTACTGACTTAACAACAACAGAGTTTTCTAAGAGTGTTTATTTCCATGTGGTTATTTAGTCACTCAGTCATGTCCAACTCTTGTGACCGCATGGACTGTAGCCCAATAGGCTCCTCTGTCCATGGATTCTCCAGGCAAGAACACTGGAGTGGGTTGCCATTCCCTTCTCCAGGGGATCTTCCCAACCCAGGGATTGAACACAGGTCTCCTGCACTGCAGGCAGATTCTTTACCAACTGAGTCACCAGAGAAGCCCAATATTTCCATGTTCCAGTTAACAAACAGAGTTGGCATTGGGTCAGTCCAATCGTTATACACTGATTATTGGGTCAGGGCTGCTTTCAAAGGGTGGTTTTGGACCTGAGCTGTTCCTTCCACAGTGGGGAAGCAGTGCTGCTCTCCCTTGGTACAAAACTCTCCTGAAAAATAGGGAGTGGTTTTCACAGAAATCAGAACGTTTTCCAACAGCATCAATAATTAACTTCTATTCCTCACCCTCATCCCCCAAGGAGGATGTTTTTAAGGGAAGATTGTCCAAAGAAAACATAGATCCAGGTGGTGGTGACATCACAGGAGTCCAGGATCTCCCTGGAGAAGATGCCCCTTGAGGTTAAAAAGACATTAGTCAGGTAGACCCACTCTCAGGATCACACCTATCAATATTTGATAAGAGCTAACGCTGAGAAATGCAAATCGACGAAAAGCTCATCTTGCTTGCTCACTGCCAAAACAGTGCAGAGGGCTACGGCCACACTGGATACACCTAGTCAGGGGTTCATCCATCCAGTCTTATCCTCAGTCAAGAGACTTGTTTAGCTACACATAAGATGCTCTTCTATGTGCTGGAGCTGTATCCAGGAACAAAACAAAAACCCGTCATGATGGTATTTATAGTTTTGTGAGTGAGAAAAAATAATATATTTTATATATATCAGTTCAGTTCAGTTCAGTCACTCAGTCGTGTCCGACTCTTTGTGACCCCATGAACCGCAGCATGCCAGGCCTCCCTGTACATCACCAACTCTCGGAGTCCACCCAAACCCATGTCCATTGAGTCGGTGATGCCATCCAACCATCTCATCCTCTGTCGTCCCCTTCTCCTCCTGCCCTCAATCTTTGCCAGCATCAGGGTCTTTTCAAATGAGTCAGTTCTTCGTATCAGGTGGCCAAAGGATTGGAGTTTCAGCTTCAACATCAGTTCTTCCAATGAACACCCAGGAGTGATCTCCTTTAGGATGGACTGGTTGGATCTCCTCGCAGTCCAAGGGACTCTCAAGAGTCTTCTCCAACACCACAGTTCAAAAGCATCAATTATTCTGCACTCAACTTTCTTTATAGTCCAACTCTCACATCCATACATGACCACTGGAAAAACCAGTGGTTTCCTTGACTAGACAGACCTTTGTTGCCAAAGTAATGTCTCTGCTTTCTAATATGCTGTCTAGGTTGGTCATAACTTTCCTTCCAAGGAGTAAGTGTCTTTTTATTTCATGGCTGCAATCACCACCTGCTATTTATATGTATATGTCACATACATATGACATGGCTAAGATGGTAAAGAATCTGCCTGCAATGCAGGAGACCCCAGGTCGATCCCTGGGTTGGGAAGATCCCCTGGAGAAGGGAATGGCTACCCACTCCAGTCTTCTTGCCTGTAGAATTCCATGGGATCGCAAAGAGTCAGACACAACTGAGCAACTAACACTTTCAATCTATTATATAATAGTATATACTGTAATATTATACATAATTTAATGATAGTAGATATGTTGAATATGTTTATTAAATAATCAAATTATTAACTATCAAATCTAAGCTTAATGTAAATATTAATACATATATATGTGAAATCTCAGATAGTGATAAGTGTTATGAAAAAAATATAGCATGGAATAAAGCAGCTAGGGGTGAGCCAGGGGTATTATTGTTTATTTGTGGATGGTGTCAGGGAGGCCACTGTGATAAGGTGACATCTGAGCAGAGACCTCAAGGAAGAAGGGGAGGGTTGTGCTGCTCTAGGGGAAGAACTCTCCAGGCAGATACTCCAGGGGCAGAGTCTCTGTGTGTGTGTCTGAGGAACCTCAAGAAGGCCCCGAGGCTAGCACAGAGGGAGCAGGAAAGCAGTGTCAGCAGGTGAGGCCAGGGAGGTGACCAGCCCACGTATGGCATGCTGTGGACCACTGTCAGGACCTTGGCTTGTATCTGGAATGAGCTGAGATGCTTTGGCTGGTTATTACCCGAGGGGTGACAGGACCCTATCTACTGAAAACAAAACAACACAGGGGCACTCTGATTGCTGAGTAGAAAACAGACCCAGGGCAGCTAAACAGAGCTGAGAGACTGTTTCAGAACACTTGCTGATAATTCAGGCCAGAGGTGATGCCAGCTGCTGCTGACAAGCCAAGTCCCATGCAACCAAGAACTGACCACTGGATTCGGCCATGCGGAAGCTCTGGTGACATAATCAAGGGCGGTTTCAGGGGCGAGGATGCAGGGCTGACCCAAGTAGTTCAAGAGAAGATGGGAGAAGAGGAACATGGCAGTAACAGAAGAGGGAACATGGGGCCAAAAGAGGATAGTGGGGGGTAGTGGTGAATAGCAGGCTCTTCAGGTGCTGAGGACAGGATCCCATGAAGAGTGACTTCATGGGAACAAAAGGAAACAGAAGCTGGAGAGATGTAATGGGGCTGTTCCTCTGTTCCTCTGAAGGGGCAGAGCTTAGATAGACTCTCCCAGAGATAGTTTGCAGATATGGGAGAGAAGGCAGTGTAGACGAGTGGGTGGGTAGGTGAGATGGTAGGGTGTGAGGAAGCCCTCTTCTCACTGTCTACTTTTTCACTGGAATAGAAAGGTCACATTCACACAAAATCAGCAAAGGGTGAATTTGGAGATTTGCAGAAAGAGGATCTGATCATTTCCAGAGAAGAGCGGGTTTCCCTGATAGCTCAGTTGGTAAAGACTCCACCTACAATGTGGGAGACCTGGGTTCAATCCCTGGGTTGGGAAGACCCCCTGGAGAAAGGAATAGCTACCCACTCCAGTATTCTGGCCTGGAGAGTTCCGTGGACTGTATAGTTTATGGGGTCGCAAAGAGTCAACACAACTGAGCGACTTTCACTTTCCCTTTCAGAGAGAAAAGAGGTTGTGAAACTTTCTCCTAGGAGACCAAGAGGGTGAAGGAATCACGGAATCCTCCTGGGGATTTGCAGGCACACAGAGATACTTCCTGAGTCTCAAGGTTGGTTGTGTGTTTTTTCTCCACCCACACTCAGTCCTGAGGTTCAAGTACAAAATAGGTGGAGGGTTGGATTCAATGAGAGTTGGAATTTTTCTCAGGGGAGTAGGACATATGGAGTGAGATCACAGGTTATAGGATCAATGGACTGTAGGTCTTAGTGGGGTCAAAGCCTTGCTAGAATTGAGTACTAGAGGGTGTAAACTGTAAAGATAGGAGAGTGGGTTTCCTGGAGGCAAACCGGACTTCATTTGCCACTGGAAGGAAGATATGCTGGTTTCCTATTGCTGCTGTCATAGGTTATCACAATTTATTGGCTTAGTCGCTTCTTCAGTCATGTCCAACTCTGTGCAACCCCATAGACGGCAGCCCACCAGGCTCTCCTGTCCCTGGGATTCTCCAGGCAAGAACACTGGAGTGGGTTGCCATTTCCTTCTCCGATTTATTGGCTTAAAACAACACAAATGAGGGACTTCCCTGGTGTTTCAGTGATTAAGAATCCACCTGCCAATGCAGGAGACATAGGTTCGATCCCTGGTCAGGTAACTAACATCCCACATGCCACAGGACAACTAAGCCCTCACACCACAACTAGAGAGTCCCACATCACATAACAACGATCCCGCATACTGCAAATAAGAACCAATGCAGCCAAATAGATAAATGAATATTTGAAAAAATAAAACAATACAAATGTATTATTTTATCATTCTTAGAGGTCAGCATTCTGAAGTGGGTCTCAGTGGGCTGAAGACACTGTGTTGGCTGGGCTGTGCTCCTTTCTGGAGGCTCCAGGGGTGAGTCCACACCTCGGCCTTTTCCAGCTCACAGAGATCACCCACATTCCTCAGCTCTTGGTCCTCTTCTTCATCTTCAAAGCCAGCAATAGCGGGTCACGTTCCTATCACATAGCATCATTCTGACATCCTCTTCGTCTTCCCTTTTCCACATTAAAGAGTTCTTGTGGTTGTCTGAGGCCCATCTGGGTAATGCAGGATACTCTCTCTGTGAGGTCAGCTGGTTAATAACCTTAATCCCTCTTTGCCATCTAATGCGCCTTATTCACAGATTCTAGGAATCAGAGCATAGATATCTTTTGGTGTGTGTGTGGGGTGGGGGCGGTTGTCATTATTCTACCTGCACAGGAGCAGTGTAGACAAGATAAAGACAAAGTCTAGGTATGACCATGGGAGTGAGGGCATGAGTGGGGGAAAAGGTCACATCATTGGAGGAGAGAAGGTTCAGGAAATGAGAGGCTAGGCTGTTGCAAGGAGTGTCTGAGAGAATACTGAACACACCCAGAATTAGAATGGGAATAGTATTAGAGAGAATGAGAGTTAATAAGGAAATAAAAATCATTAATGAATGGAGAGTGAATTAATGAATGCTTCACCTGGTGAATTGCTTCATATCGAGTTTCCTCTCTGGCATGCCAGCCTCCTCTCTGTATCAAGGGAAAAACATTTTCCAAGCTCTGCTTCTTTGGAAGAAGTTTCATAAAAGGTAAATGAATGAGAGAGATTTTCATGAATGCAGAATTCCCATATTCCATGTCTCAAGGGAGCTCTCATAATTGTATTGTTTTGTATTTTTCAAAATGTTTAAACACCTATTATCTTCATATGTGCTCAACTGTGAGATGGAAACAGACAAACCATGTTGTTCCTCTTTCTTAGTTTGGAAAAGAAGAGATTGATTTATAGCAAATAAGTGGAAACATTAAATTGACCCTGTGCCCATTCAGTTACTGAGCTGAATTACTGAATATATTGCAAAAAATACAATAAAATGTATCATCTAGTTTCTGTCCTCCAAGAGGTGGAACTCTCAGGTCAAAAATCCCTTGGAGAATCTGATGAAAGATAATTTTTTGCCCCTAAAAAGGCACATACACACAAAATTTTAGAAAATTTCACGACATCCCCAGTTTCCCTGTAGTCTTAAGGGGTCTATGCATCCCAGGATAAAAACCTCTTGTCTAAATGCTGGAGTAAAACCATACTCAGTAGAAATGGAGTTAACAACAGTAAGTCACAAGGGAAGGTATGATAAGGCAGCAAATGAGTGGTACAGAAAGCAGGAGTTGTGAGTCCTGAAACCTGCATCACTGAACTGGGGAATAATTAAAGACTGCATGGGATCATAAAGAATTGACATGATTACATGAAAAGAGGAGAGACAGAATTTTAGGCAGAAAGAGGGAAAGGAGAGAAATTGGAAATAGTTTAGAATGCTTGGGGGACTGTCAATAGACCAGTCTGACTATCTGTGAAATGGGAGCAAAATGACTTCTATGGTGTATTTGTGAAAGAGAAATAAAATTCTTGGTGGAAGGAGCCCCCTAAACATTATTAATATGGTAGATGGATTTGTTTTGGGATAAATTAATGTTGTCATTGATTCTGTAGGTATTTCTAAATGTGTGCTAAACACTTTTAAAAGGTCTCTTATCTTTAAAAGAAAACAGAAAAAAGTAACCTTCTCCTAATCCAAGTGAGAAGGTTCTCCTAAGATCATATAAGAGCTCCTTGAATGTTACACTTTTTCCTATGACTTTCATGCATCTTTTAAATGTTCTTATCTTTATCTGAAAAACTGATTTATGAATCCTAACAAAGGCCTTTGTTTTTAACCAGGGTAAACAATGCTTTCGTTGCTTCAAGAGTTGGGGTAAGATCCGAAGCTCATCTTTTGTTCCTCTTTCCCCCAGCCTTCTTTTGCTTTCTACTAGATAGGAGCTGCCATGTAGTCAGGGAGGAAGTAAAGTGGTCAGTGCATTCTGACTACTTTAAAGAGAGAGTCAAATCTTTGACGAACACAATATCAAATGCAAAACAGATGGGCAATGGTTAATAATTCTATCTAGAGCTCTGAGTTGCTGCACTGGAATCCGGATTGGAGGCATCACAGGGAAGAATCCTCTACAGGATTCATCAAGGGACTGAATTACACTAAAATGAGATCCAGTTTCGGAATGTGGAAACTGGCGAAATCCCCTAAAAGCAGGTTTTTCTGAGCTAAATTCCCCTCTAGCAGTATAGCCATTGAGAGTAATTACAAGCATCAGAGAATCATAGAATGTTAGGACTGGAATGGATCTCAGTGTCCTCCAGTCTGACTCCATAACTGATGCTTGAGTTTCCTGTCTGACATGCCAGCCTCCTCTCTGAATAGACATCTGGAAAAGGGCTAAGTCAGTGGTGTGCTGGGAAATGCTTACCAACTGGATCCCCAAAGGGAAAAAAAAAAAAAAGACCGTGACTTGTAGCTTTGCCAGTTTCCATGGTGTAAATACTCCCTCTATGACCTATTCAAGCTTCCAACATGGCATCACCATTATATTTCCACCATACACATATGATAGAAATAACCTCAGGAACATAGGTAATAGTAAAACATAGTAAAATAATCAGGAGGAAGTGATAAACTTGGAATAATTTTACCTTTAAAAAGTATAATTATAATGTTATAAGATTTAACTTATAATAATGTAATAATTTGGCCCTTGGAGCCAGAACAAACTGGCTCCTTTGCACCACTGATAAGAGTCCTTAAAAAGGATGGACTTCACCCTCCCGAGGAAGGCTGTCAGCTGGTTCTGATCCATGGCAACTCCTCACTGTCACTGTCCTGCATTCTCTTTTCGGCCTGTCTTCTCTGCCTCACTTCCATTTCTCTATAGTTGCTTCTAACAACCAACACCACTCAGAAAAATAAACTCCAGCTGGATTAGTGATCTAAATGCAAAAATGTAACTCTTAAAGAATTAGGAGGTAGTTGGATGTTTTTATAAACTTGGGGCAGGACAGACATCTTAAACATGGTTATAGAATTGAGAAACTATGAAAAAAAAAAAAGGATGAACAGACTTGATTTAATAATTTAAGACCTTTGTATAAGAAAATATATCATTACTCAAAAGTTCAAGGAAAATCATAGAATGGGAAAAAATAAATGTAAGTACTGTATCTAGCAGGTTTGTAGCCATACCTGATATAAAAGCACTTAGAAACTAATTAGAAAAGATACATGCACCCCCATGTAAATTACAGCATTATTCACAATAGCCAAGATATGGAAACAACCTAAGTGCCTATCAAATAATGAATGGATACAGAAGATAGGATGTACATATACAATGGAATACTACTCAACCATGGTGCTTCCCAGGTGGTCAGCGGTAAAGAATCCACCTGCCAATGCAGGAGATACAAAAGACAAGGGTTCAGTTTCTGGCTCAGGAAGATCCTCTGGAGGAGGAAATGGCAACCCACTCCAGTATTCTTGCCTGGAAAATTTCATGGACAGAGGATCCTGGCAGGCTACAGTCCATGTGGTTGCAAAGAGTCGGACACTGAGTGAGCACACACACACATACACAGCTACTCAACCATAAAAAAGATAAAATCTGACATTTGCAAAAAAACATGGATGGACCTTGATGGTACTATGCTAAGTGAAATAAGTAGACAAAGTAAGACAAATACCGTATGATTTCACTCATAGGTCGAATTTAAAAAACAAACAAAATAAGTAAAGAAATCAAACCAAACAAAAACAAAAGGTTGATACAGAGAACAGAGTAGTGGTTACCAGAAGGGAAGGGGTGGTGTAAGGGGGTTAGGATGGCAAAATGGATAAATGGGGTCATTCATATGGTAATGGCTGGACACTAAAATTTTGGTCATGAGCTTGCTGTAAGGTACACAGAAGAGGAAATATAATGTTGTACACGTGAAACTTATGTAATGTTGTAAAGCAATGTTACCTCAATAGAAAATTAATTAAAAGCTCTTAGAAATCAAAAGGACGACAAAAATACAATTAAAAAATGAGTCAAGGAAATGAACAAGTAGAAATCACAATAAAATGATGAGATAACCTTTTCACCTCACAGATTAGTAAACATTAAAATATTTGATAACCTCAGTGTGGGGGAAGCCATGGTAAACAGACATTTACACACTGTTGATCAGAGTGTAAATCAATGCAATCAACTTGAAGAGGGGAAAACAGTAACATCTAAAACAGAAAAATAAGTATAAAAATATATATCCCTTGACACAACAGTTTTGTTATGAATTAATTTAAAATTTTAAGATTGAGCTAAGGTCTGTGTACAAAATCTTTTTTTCACAGCATGGTGGTACATTCATAATATTGGAAACAATAAATGTTCTTTAATAGGAGACTTGGGCTTCTCTGGTGGCTTAGACAGTAAAGAATCTACCTACAGTGAGGGAGACCTGCAGTTGATCCCTGGGTCAGGAAGATCCCCTAAAGAAGGAAATGGCAACCCACTCCAGTATTCTTGCCTGGAGAAATCCCATGGGCAGAGGAACCTGGCAGGCTACAAGTCCATGGGGTCACAAAGAGTCAGACATGACTGAGCAACTGGAAAGTGGTTAGAAAACTATGGGATTGCCATAGAATATAAGGCCATTAAACTGTTATTTAAAGATCTGCATGTGCAAATAAAACTGGTTTCCAAGACTATGTCATTAAGTGGAAAAAAGATGCCAGGCATAGTGTTTAGAATTACTCCACTTATGTAAATTTAAAAGGATATGTGTAGATATTTGTATAATCATGTGTTTTATCTGGAAAGAAATAAAGGGTACTGTCAACAGGCATTACTGTTGGGTAGAGAGACTAGAAGTTTGAAGAGGAAAGATGTTAACCTTTCATTTTCTATCTCTATATATTTAAAAAACACCAGGTTCATGCATCACCTTTACTTAGAGAATAAACTCTTTTTTTCCCCCCAGAAATAAATGAGTGTCTTAGTTCTGACTCTCCAGAAATAGACACCAGGACAAAGACTTGAGTGTGAGGGTTCATTTGGGAGTTGAACTTGAGAAACCTGAGTAGGGGATGGAGGAAGGGAGCCAGGAAAGGGAAGGCTGTCAATCAAGAGTGTGCTGTCAATCAAGTTACCACTGAGAGCAAAGGAATGGCTAAGATCCAGTGAAAAACTCAAAACACAGAGTTAACCCTTCAACGGGTGCATGTCCATTAACTCCTGTGGGTCACTGATTGAAATCTGCTTTGGGGTATTTGTTCCATCGCTTACAAAAAGACAGAGAAGCTCTGGTGGCCCTGGAAAGCCTCAGGCAGAGGTGGGGCAGCCTGCCTGGAGATGGTGAGTGGAGGGATATGAGTGAGGCACTGGCTACCTCTGCTGCAGAGACCACAGCCACAGGACCAGATCCTAATACATCAATTTGTTGTTACTTAGTCACTCAGTCATGTCCAACTTTTACCCATAGAATGTAACCCTCCAGGCTCCTCTGTCCATGGGATTTCCCAGGCAGGAATACTGGAACTGGTTGCCATTTCCTTCTCCAGGGGATCTTCCAAACCAGAGAGCAAACCCACATCTCCTGTATTGGCAGGCAGATTCTTTACCACTGAGCCACCGGAGAAGCCCAGTACATCATCAGTATATGCATATTTGCTGACTTAGGAATTTTGTCTAGAATTTCCCTCCTAATACGTAGTAATCTACCTCAGCCTGATTGAAAATATAGGGAGACAGATTTTTATTATAGAATTGTTTTTGATTTTTTTTAATTGAAGTATAGTTGATTTATAATGTTGTGTTAATTTCCGCTATACAGCCAAGTGATTCAGTTATTTCTTTCTAAAATATTCTCTTCCATTGTGGTTTATCACAGGATACTGAATATAGTTCCCTGTGCTATACAGTAGGACTTTGTTGTTTATCCATTCTATATATACTAACTTGCATCTTCTGACCCCAAACTCCAACTCCATCCCTCACCCAGCCCCTCCCCCTTGGCCACAAGAAGTCTATTCTCTATGTCTGAGTCAGTTTCTGTTTCATAGAGTTTCTCTGTGTAATATTTTAGATTCCACATAAAAGTGATATCATATAGTGTGTCTTTCTCTTTATGACTTACTTCACTAGTATGATAATCTGAGTACATCAGTGATGCCACAAATGGCATTGTTTTATTGTTTTTTGTGGCTGAGTAGTATTCCATTGTGTATATGCACCACATCTTCTTTATCTATTCCTCTGATGATGGACATTTAGGTTGTTTCCATGTCTTGGCTATTGTGAATAGTGCTTCTATGAACATTGGGGTGCATGTAACATTTTGAATTATAGTTTTCTCCAGTATATGTCCAAAAGTGGGATTGCTAAATCATATAGTAACTCTATTTTTAGTTTTCTGAGGAACCTCCATACTATTCTCCATAGTGGCTGCAGCAACTTATGTTCCCACCAACAGTGTAGAAGGATTTCCTTTTCTCCACACCCTCTCCAGCATTTATTATTTGTAAACAGAATTATTTTCAACATAGTAGAACCAAAACAAAACCCCAACATGAATGTGAAGCAAAAGGGGATGAATTGAATGCATTGTGGTGTATCCTCTGTAAGAAGCCAAGAGTAAAAGTGAGATATATCTTGTTAATTTTCATGACAAAAATCTCTGAGACACATCACAGTATCTGTATAATAATATCTGTAGCAGGATCTCATTTTTGTAAAGGAAAAAACAAGCAGGTAAAAACACAAAGTCCCAATCCTATGTGTATGCATTTATGTGTACACATAAAAAGGTCAGGAAAAGTAAACAAATTGCAAGAGTGAATGGGATTTAAAGTATACGTTGTTGTATATTTGAATGCACTGTTACATGTTTTAATTTTCTGTAAAACCCACATTACATTAAAAAGAGGGGCTAGAAATAGTATATATTTTATAGATCATTGCAGAGACTAACTGAGGTAATACATGTAAAATGCCTAGCACAAAGGCCCACGTATAGTCAATCTTTAATAAATGATTGGTGTCAAAGGAGATGACTTTTCCAGGCTGGAGAAACCTTGGGTGTGAAGTGAGTCAGACATTCTCCACCTCCTCCCAACTCTCTTTATTGGCCCATCATTCGGAACTGCCATCAAGAGCCTCCTGCCAGCCAGGCACTGAGGATGCTTCAGGGAAGAGGACCAAGCTCTACCTTCGCAGACTCACATTCTAATACTCAAATAAACGTGCATCAGCTATGTGGTAACTGATGCTCTGGAAGAAGATAAAGTAGGCAGAGGGGGTAGGGGTATCCGGGGTTGAGTTGCTATTGTTTACAGATGGTCTCTTATGAAGTGGTGTTTGAGACTTTGAAGATGTCAAAGGAGAAAGCTTTGACTATCTGAGGAAGATCCCCTGGAGGAGGAAATGGCAACCCACTCCAGTATTCTTGCTGGGAAAATCCCATAGACAGAGGAGACTGGTGAGCTGCAGTCCATGGTGTCACAAAGAATAAGACACAACTGAGTGACTGAGCATGAGCATGTGCGTGCGCTCACACACATATACACACACACACACCTGAGGAATAAGCTATCTGAGAATAGGGAAGAGCAAGTGCAAAGGCCCTGAGGCGGCTGTACTTGGCCAATCTGAGGACGAGCCAGGACACTGGTGTGGCTGGAGCAGAGTGGGCCCGGGGGAGAGGGGAGAGGTAGGCAGGGAGGTCTCACAGGTGGAAGGTTCTAGAGTGTGTGGATCTGGATGGACTTGTGGCAAGGCAGGGTATTTCCACAGAATGAGATGTAAAATGATCGGGGGGTGGGGTGGGGATTAAGCTTGCCTTAATGTTTTCACATCACTGGTCGTAGTGCACAAAATGGATTGGGAGAGGGGCAGGTGGGCAAGGAAGATGGGACAATAGTCCTGCTTTACCAGGTGGGAGAAGGAAGACCATGGCAGCAAGTATGGAGAAGGAGGGGAAGGGGATCTTGTGAAAAAGCACTAAAAGGTGAAACAAGCAGAACCTGGAAATTCATTAGATGTGAATTATAAAGAAGATCTTAAAAAAATGGAGCCAAGAATGAAGCTTAGTGACAGAAACTACTGCAAGAATGGCTCTCAGTCTTGGGGGATAGGACTGCCCAGGATGAAAGTCTCCAGCCTGTTGACTAACCACATCCCTTTCTACTAAGCACACACTTGAATTCTCCAGCTGCACCAATTACCGAGTTACTCAGAATGCCTTTACCCTACTTGGCTGCCTAGGGAACTCCTCTTCATTCTTCAAATCCCAGCTCAGGTATCACCACCACCATACAGCTCAAATGAATCATTTACTCTTCTGCATCACTTTCAGCCTCATGCACAACCTAGTGCACAGCTTCCCAACCAATGTAAAGTAGTACATTGTGTGAGCAAATAGATCCTAGGTATGCCCTTGAACTGTCCAATTGGGCCTAGAGTAGCTGGAGCCCCTTGCCAGTCCCCTTCAGCTACCAATAGCACATCCATGGACCCTAGTTCAGTTCAGTTCAGTCGCTCAGTCGTGTCCGACTCTCTGCAACCCCATGAATTGCAGCACAAGCCCATGGGGTCGCTACGAGTCGGACGCGACTGAGCGACTTCACTTTCACTTTTCACTTTCACACAATGGAGAAGGCAATGGCAACCCACTCCAGTGTTCTTGCCTGGAGAATCCCAGTGACGGCAGAGCCTGGTGGGCTGCTGTCTATAGGGTTGCACAGAGTCGGACACGACTGAAGCAACTTAGCAGCAGCAGCAAGCCTCCCTGTCCATCACCAACTCCCGGAGTTCACTCAAACTCACGTCCATCGAGTCGGTGATGCCATCCAGCCATCTCATCCTCTGTTGTCCCCTTCTCCTCCTGCCCCCAATCCCTCCCATCATCAGAATCTTTTCCAATGAGTCAACTCTTCACATGAGGTGGCCAAAGTACTGGAGTTTCAGCTTTAGCATCACTCCTTCCAAAGAACACCCAGGGCTGATCTCCTTTAGAATGGCTGGTTGGATCTCCTTGCAGTCCAAGGGACTCTCAAGAGTCTTCTCCAACACCACAGTTCAAAAGCATCAATTCTTCGGCACTCAGCTTTCTTCACAGTCCAACTCTCACATCCATACATGACTACTGGAAAAACCATAGCCTTGACTAGACAGACCTTTGTTGGCAAAGTAATGTCTCTGCTTTTTAATATGGACCCTAGAGTACCTCACAAATGCTACCATTTTCTGTACATGCCATGCTCCGGGGGAAGAAACGGATGCACTAAGGATGTTATGTTGGAACTTTTAGTCTCAGTTTCCAGTAAGGCCACAAGTAATAGATAAAATATTCCAAAATGTGCATGTGAGTTCTTCAGTTTCACACTCATCACCAGGGTCCTATGTAATAAACTGTGCAATATCAGAAATAAAACCATTTTCTTTGTTAAAAAAATTCCAAAATGAACTGCAAGATTTGCAAGGAATGCTTATGAAAATGAGTTTTCTACTGTCAGTCCACCACCCACCTCCAGACTATACAAGATAACTATAAGGCCAAGAAAAGAACTGCTGTGAACAGAATTTGGAGGAAGAGAGCTAACCTGTGGGTTCCACCTGGAAGAATGGCATGTCTCCCTCAAAACAACACGCAGGGGCTTTGAGGAAGCATGTGGAGGTTTAAACTATGTCCCTGAAGCTGGGGGACACAGTGGGCTGAAGTCTGATGGAGTCTGGAGGGAGAGAGAGCCTGGCGGGTCAGCCACTCTGACAGCCAACCCGGAGAGCCAGCCGCCTGGGGACTGGCTAGCCCTCAGCATTGAGGGGCAGAAGGCTCTCAGGGTTTCCAGAGGGCAGGATGAGGGCCACGCAGACACCCACCACTGGAAGATGGGGTCAGAACCACAGCTGGGGGTGCACTGGTGGGTAGGGGCTCTTTGCTCCTGCTGACCTCAGCCTGCAGTCCATGCAAGGGGGAGAAGCAGGCAGTTTTCCCAGTGAAATGAAGTGTGACGCTTCTGATTATCACAGGAGATTGGCCACATTAATTACTAAAATGAAGTGATGCTTTGAGATTTAAGTGACTGGACATTTCGCATATCTAAATGGTACCAGGAGAGTAATGGGCACCTGGTTTTCACCCACCAAATGCTCTATAGGGAGACTGCAGCAAGAATAAACTTCCCTTCTCGCTGCCCACTGGGATCCTGGCTCATCCATCCTCACAGGTGCAGCTCTGTCTGAATCCCCTCCCATGTCTGCATCAGCTCCTTGAGAGTAAGGCCCATCCTTACCTGTCAGGGCCTTGGACTTGTTGCAGTGCTGGGTGCACAGGGGCACCATGGCATTTGGTGGATGGACCCAACCGCCATCCCATCACGCGCTGCATTTCTGTTTCCTTCTTCCCAGTTTTCTCATTTGGAGCTCCTCACCTCTGAGCCTGGAAGGAGTTGTGGGTGAGGACAGAATGGTCGTCCTCCACCCCCAGCTCAGCCCTCGGGCCACCACGTGAGTCCTGTGGGGCTGACACCCAACACCAGTTCCCTTCAGCCACCAACACCTTTTCATCTCAGCGTGCCTTCCAAAAACCATTCCTTCCTGCTTTCCTGCTCTGAAGTTTATTTCCATCTCTCCCTGAAAGTCACCCGCTATACCACTGCTTCCCCATCACCCGGTGGAGTGTTACTTCTTCCTTACCCGTGCCAGTTATGTGTGACTTTCCTTCTTCATCTTGGTTCACTTAGAATTCTTCGCATGTGGTGACACAGGTGTCCTTATGTCTACGTCACTACCTTGCTACGTCTGTTACAGGTGTCCCCACACCTACGTCACATATCACTACGTCTGTGTTAGGGCGTCCCCACAGCTACATCATACGTCACTACATCTGTGATATGGGCATCCCCACAGCTACCTCATATGTCACTGCGTCTGTGATATGGGTGTCTGCACAGCTACCTCAGGCGTCACTGTGTCTGTGATACGGGCGTCCCCACAGTTACGTCATACGTCACTACGTCTGTGACATGGCATTCCTGCATCTACCTCATACCTCACTACATCTGTGACACAGGCATCCCTAGGTCTACATCATACGTCACTATGTCTATAACACAGGCATCCCCACAGCTACCTCATACGTCACTGCGTCTGTGATACGGGCGTCCGCACAGTTACGTCATACGTCACTACGTCTGTGACTCGGGCATCCCTGCATCTACCTCATACCTCACGGCATCTGTGATGCAGGTGTCCCTACATCTACGTCATACATCACTACGTCTGTGATACGAGTGACCCTACAGTTATGTCATACGTCACTGCGTCTGTGATACGGGTGTCCCCAGTTACATCATACGTCACTGCATCTGATATGGGCGTTCCTACTTCTATGTCATGGAGAAGGCGATGGCACCCCACTCCAGTACTTTTGCCTGGAAAATCCCATGGACAGAGGAGCCTGGTGGGCTGCAGTCCATGGGGTCGCTAAGAGTCGGACACGACTGAGCGACTTCACTTTGACTTTTCACTTTCATGCATCGGAGGAGGAAATGGCAACCCACTCCAGTGTTCTTGCCTGGAGAATCCCATGGATAGAGGAGCCTGGTGGGCTGCCATCTATGGGGGGTCGCACAGAGTCGGACACGACTGAAGCAACTTAGCAGTAGCAGCAGCACTTCTATGTCATACGTCTGTTATAAGCACTGGGGGGTAATGAGGATGCTCACAGCCATCACCAAGAACTGCCTCATGCCTACCTCTGAACCACTGCCACGTATGTCATCCACATGTTGCTTGGGCTATGGGGCTGGCTGAGCTCTGCGACCAGCCAGCCTCCAAGGTGGGACTCGATTTAGCTGCAAAGGGAGAGGTGTAGTGGCAACAAGCTTAGTCTCCAGCTCCACCCATTTGCAGGCACCCCAGGTTTTTCCCAGCCCTGCCTCTCATGCCCTTTGGTTTCTACTCAGCTGCATCTTCACTTTGCAACTTCCTGGCCTCAGGGTCTTGCTTCCCAGGCCTGATACCAAGGTTCCTGGGCTCTGCTTCTCCCACCTGGAGCCCTGGTCCCTACCTGTTCCCAGTGGCTCTGGATCCTAGGAACTGTAGGATCTGCTAACTGAACCTCTACTAATGGATCTTTCTGATCATCCCCATTCAGCTGCATCCCAAACCTGGTATGGTCTTGTTGGTCATGAAATCTGAAAGAAATTCAGGTTTTATTAGAAATGGTAGGGGCAAATGACATATTATAGCACTTATATGGGGAATCTAAAAAGACGATACAAATGAACTTATTTACAAAATAGAAAATAGACTCACAGACATAGAAAACAAACTTACAGTTACCAAAGGGGAAAGGGCAGAGTCGTGGGGTATCTAGAAGTTTGGGATTAAACAGGTATGCATTACCATACATAAAATAGAAAACCTACTGTGTAGCACAGGGAACTATATTCAATATATTTTAATAACCCATAATGGAAGAGAATCTAAAACTGAATCATTCTAGTATATACCTGGGACTAACACAACATTGTTAATCAACTACATTTCAATTTTTAAAAAAAGGTAAAATAAATGATAGGGACAAAGTTAGGAGGTGAGAAAAATTATCCGATGCCAAAGATCACAGAATGGCAACTCACTCCAGCATTCTTGCTTGGGAAATTCCATGGACAGAGGAGCCTGATGGGCTACAATCCATGGGGTCGTGAAAGAGTTGGACACAGCTTAGCTACTAAACAACAACAAAAGATCACCTGAGCCGAACTGGAAAGAAGGTGTTTCTGAAGACTTCAGAAAAACGTTGCAAGCCATCTTCTGGCTTAAGTTGTCTGTCTGCAGCTATGACACATGGTCATGACCACCCACACCATTATTTGGAGACTCAGTTAGTATTAAAAATGTCTAGTAAAGTATGCTTCACATTGGTAAAACTCTGGAAACAAGAATAGAATCTTATTGTTTAGTCTGGCAGAAATTACTAAAACAATTGTAAATGAAAACCATGTTCCTTGATTCTTTGAGCTACGAGCACGAAACGCTCTTAATTCCAAAGGTTTTGGTAAACAGGAGATTACTTGCAGTATGTGAATGAAATGACTTCCTCTTTGCCAAACTACACACGGGGAAGTCTCAGGTACCCACTAGGCATCTAAGCATAATGACCAGTAGGGAATTAGGTACACTTCTGAAATTCGGGAGAAGAAACTTGGCTGAATATATCCATTTGCAAGCTGTTAGCTCATGGATGGTGTATTAGTCATAAGTCAGGGTGAGATCCCAGAGAAACAAAATAAGAGTTCAGGATTGGAAAACCGGGAGTACAGAAAAAAAATGTTTTATTAAGTTAGAAAATCATACACTAGGAAAAGGAGATAACCTCCCTTATGAAGTATTTGCTGCGTTCTCCCTCTATGGATGGGCCCAGTGATATTCCTTCACTTTCTCCTTATCAAACAAAAACCCCATCACGCTCCTCGCCTGGGGCATCGTCCTCAGAGATCAGCAGAGGATGGCTGTAGGCATGACCACAGGAGAGGCAGAAACTCCCAACCCACTTTTTCCAGATCCCAGTTCTAGGATCCAGGCTCTGCCCATAGCCCTCTCCCCTCACAGGGGGAGGGAAGGTGCAGAGTTTAGGAGCTAAGGGTTCTGGGAGCAACCCTTCACATCTCGCCTGGCACAGGGCAGGCACTGGAGTGCCCCCTTCCACTTGAGGCACCTGCCAGAGATTCCCAGGCCCTCACAGAACCACCGTCTTCTTCTTCAGGCCTTGCACCACCTCTGCTTTCCCACTGCAGGGAGAGACATTGGCACCATGACCTCAGGGCCACCCCAAAGATACCTGCCCTTCCCTATCCTTCAATGAGGGACAAAGGCTTTCATCCTCAGAGATGGGCTGCACCGTGAACTAGAGCTTCCCAACCTCTGTGCCAGTTGTCAGTGTATCAATAAACTGATCCCCTAGGGCCTTGGGCACCTGGGTACCCGGAGCATCCCTCACCACCCCAGAGCATGGTCCCAGCAATGGTATAAATGTGCCCATTCCCTGTGGCAGCCATGACATGTAGATAGTCTACACGAGAGCAGATCATCCTAGTGAGTAGCTTTTGTGGAGGATGGGTCCAGGTTCTGCCAGAGGCATTTCCACCCACTCAACTTTTTAGCCAGACCATCACTACCTGCAGGAGTGGCAGCTGGCATAGAGGGCTGGAGACCCTAATCCGTCCCCGGTGCTGGGCCAGCCTGAGTCCTGTAGGGCCCTCTGAGCTTTTGAAGTAGAAGATTTCCCTGTCAATCTAACCTCCCAGACTCCTCCCTGGCTTCTTTTTTTTCTCTCTCCCATTTTTACCCAAGGTTAGAGTCTACCTCAGCCAGCATCATACACTTCCCCTACTCTGACCCTAGGCAGGGGACTCAGAAGCAGGGGTGGGAGCCCGGGGCTATGCCCTTAGCCCTGGTCACAGGTGACATAGCCTCCCATTAATGCTTAGCAGGAAGACTTCAGAATTGACAACCATGCTCAGTTTTAAGAGGTTAATGAAACACTTTCCCCGCCCCCCCCCCCCCAAAAATGCAGGGATATTTTTAAATTAAAATGTGCTGTATTTCTATTTCTAAGCAAAAGCTATATTGCTTTCCCAAAAGCAGTTTTCAAACATTTCAAAAATGTTAGCTAGTGAGTTAAAAATCTCCTTTTATTCTTTCTGTTTTCTCTCACTCTGAAAATACATACATATATATGAGCACACATTACCCTTAGAGGCATATTTTCTAGGATGTAAATAACAAAGGGAAGAAAGCGTATGGCAGCTGGAATCCTGGTTCTTGAAAGAGATGGATTTGTGCTGAACATTTCAGCACAGCATTTCGCACCCTGTTCCCTGCAGAGCATCTGTTCCCTTCATCTGCATCCTCCTCGTCCTCCTGTGCTCTCTGACCTGACCTGTGAGGCGGTTGGGCCAATACCCCATCCTTACACCACATGCTTGGAGAGGTCCCAGGGCTGGCAAGTCAAACATGGGGCCAGGTCATTGCCTATTCCCAGCAAAATGAGTTCATATCCATTTCAGGCTCATTTTACTGCTGTTTGTTATAACTTGTTGTCCAGAAGAAGTGAGCAGGTTTGGGTACCATGAAGCAAAATAAAAATAGAAATTTTAACATATATTTATTTCTTAAAATCATTAAGAAACGATGTAGTATGAGGACTTTTGTGTTGGTCTTCAGTCCTCTCCCACGAAGTCCAGGAGGACTGGATGCTCTGGCCTTGCCCTTGGGGTGCCTGATCTCTCCTCCCTGTGCACAGAGGCCGTGTCCTTTGCTCACAGCAGGGCTGTGTGGAGGATCCCGGCTCCTGTTGCCTGGGACATTCCATCACAGACGCTCTCCTAGCAACATGGTGACGCCAGCAAACCCAACAATGACCTTTTGTCTTTAGCTCTATAAAGCCTGTGGCCATGAGTCTCACCAGAAAATTCAAAGGATTTTCTTTGCAAGTGAAGAGTGATTTCTAGCTGAAGCTTTGAATCCATTGCTTTCCTCCAATCTGGAAATACAAAACTGGGCCCACACTGGATTGTCGCTTCAGATGCAGGGCGTAACCAAAGAGGTGCCCTGGATGGGGAGAAGATGAGTCTGGACGGTCCCAGTCCGGGCTCTGCTTAGGGACCCACCTACATAGCACCAGCAAGCCATTTAACTCTCAGATCTTACTGTCTTCATCTCCACAGGTGAGCAGTTACTTCTTAACAGTTCAGAGTACTAACCATCCATATTTCCTGGGCTGATGCTTGTTCTCCTTTGGAATCACCGTCTCTGGGACTGTACTCCTCACATGTGACTTTTAACCAAAGGCAAACAGATGACATTAACCAAACAACTGTAAAAACGCTTGGGTAATTAGCATTCTAATTTTGCTTACTTGGCACAAGAGGACCAAGGCACACCTAGAATTGATATGTTATGTATATGGTGGGGAACATTTTTTTCCCCTAATAAATTGTTTTAGGGAACTAAACCAACCCGTTTTCTTTGTTGTTTTTGATTAGCTATCCTCTACACAAGACTGTAAATCATGCACCCCTATTGGTAAAACCCTTTTGAGCATGTGCTTCCAGTATTTGCGCTTTAAAAATATTTAGTATTAATATTTATATTTATATATTATGTTATATGTTAGTATGAACACATTATGAATATACTTCTAATACTAAAACAAAATTTTAAAAGGAAAAAAGTTGAAATAAGATTTAAACATTTTGATTAGAAACAAGCCAGCAGCTCAGTTATGGACTCATGTTAGAAGTCTCTCCACCTTCATTCTTTCGGCAGTCAGCCCACTGTTTGTAATTTTCTTCCTAACACTTTGCTTGTATCTTCTAAAGGTATCTTCTTATCTTGTATCTTGTATCTTCTTATCTCTTCCAACTAAAGAGAATGTTTTCATTTTTCATCATTGCTTTATGTAAATTATTTCTCTATTGCAGTTTCTCCAATAGTGTATTTGCTATTAGGTAAGAAATCTCAAAAGTGGCTTCTAAATATGTATAAAAATTCAGGACATTATTTAAAAACCCTGGATGGAGAATCACACAATTCTACACTTCAAACAAAACCAGAAGCTTGGTTGTTTTTTGTTGTTGTTGTTTATAATATATTCTGACATTTTCATTTCAGATAGTTTGCTAAACATGATAATTTTGTTTTTATCATCTTCTACTATAGCAAGTGTTCGTCGCTCAGTCGTGTCCAACTCTGCGACCCCATGGACTGTAGCCCTCGAGGCTCCTCTGTCCATGGAATTCTCCAGGCAAGAATAATAGAATGAGTTGCCATTCCCTTCTCCAGGGGATCTTCCTGACCAAGGGATAGAACCCAGGTCTCCTGCATTAAGGAATGCTGTCCATTTAGGTGAATGTTTATTGTTAACAATAATAGATGTAAAAACTATACTTCAAATAGCTTTTGTGTAAGAACTTTTTAACAGAATTTTAGAGTTACAGAAGCATCACTAAGATAGAATGAAGAATTCCCATTACCCTTCATGCAGCTTCCCTTAGTGTGAACATCTAATATAAAGAGTAAATTCATCAAAACTAAAACATTAGCATTAATGAAGTATTATCAACCACAGACTTTATTTGAATTTCTCAGGTTCTTCTATCAGTGCCCTTTTTCTGCTCCAGGATCCCATCCAGGGTACCATGTCACCAAAACAGTCAGCAGCCAATGCCATATCATAATTTTGTGAAGATTTGTTTAGTTAAAACTAAATGATATTATTTAGTATTCCAGTTCATTGAGGAGTCCGCTGCAAGTGTTATAAGCTGCTGAAAGCAAGAACAGTGTTGTCCTTATCTTTCCTACTGTGGAGTTAGGGCTCTGTTTTCTAATGGGCTGGAAATGAGGCAGTCTAGCTTGTGAACTGAACAGGGGGCCAATCTCTGTTTATTAAATATTGGGGAAATCTTTTTTTCTTCCTTGCTTTTCCTTTTTTAAAGACAAAAGTATGTATCTGTAAAACTTCTCAAATTTCCTCTCCATAACAAATGTTCCTACTTAAAGAGAAGGCCAGGGTCTTTTGTACCCCCTGGAATACCTACATACCATTTTGGTGAACACTGCTCTATATTCATGCTCCTTTGGCTGTCCAGAGACTCTATGCCAAACTCATGCTGGTATTTATTTATTTTGGCCATGCTGTGCAGCATGCAGGATCTTAGTTCCCCAACCAGGGATCAAACCTGTGCCCCCTACATTGGGAGTGCAGCATCTTAACCACTGGACAGCCAGGGAGGTCCATCATGCTGATATTAACAAGGGCTAAGATAGAAAAACTGGACAATTTCAGTGTCTTATTCTCCCCTAGTTAATTCAAGTGTGTCTGAATTATTGGTCTATAATAAACAATTATTGAGTAACCTCTTAAGGCAGTGAGTACACACAAATTTCTCCCAGAAGCACCTCTTAGACCATCCTTCATTCAACTGTTAAAACTTCTGGTACTTTTGGCAGGGTGGTGCGGAGTATGAAGTACAATAGCCCTCGGGCACCCCATAGGTCACCACAAACTATTGTGACTGGAAATTAAATCCCTGTCCTCTATGTCATTCACTTATTGAAGGAACAGCTAGTGTTGTGGATACTGTTCTGTGCTGTCTGATCCCCCCTTCAAGAAGGAGAAACTTCTCCCCCGGCTGCTGACAATGTGCCAGAAGTCCCTTACCATCACTTTCCTCAGGGATTGCCTCTGCTGAAGAAAACTGCCTCACCGCAGGTCCACTTCCTTCAAGGACCAGCCAGCGTCTGGTACCTGATGGATGGCGGTATGATGGCCTGGCCCCTCCTCCCATCTTGGGGCAGCTCTGAGGGGCCATCCAGCTTCCGACTGCCCCTACCCTTCAGGATTGGCTTTGCTGGGACTCTGTCACAGACAGACTTCTGCCCCTTTCCAGTTCTGCTTCCCTTGCTCCCTTCCACAGGCATGCCTCCAAATAGATGTTCTGTACACAAGAGTCTCAGCTCAAAATCTGCTTCCCAGAAAAGTCGCCTAGGCTAGTCCAACAATCCAAAAACAGGGTGCAAAGGAAGATCAATATCCCCATGCCTGAAAATGCTTCCAGAGATGGTCCTGTGTGTGAATGTGCACATGAAATTAAAAGACGCTTACTCCTTGGAAGGAAAGTTATGACCAACCTAGATAACATATTAAAAAGCAGAGACATTACTTTGCCAACAAAGGTCCATTTAGTCAAGGCTATGGTTTTTCCAGTAGTCATGTATGGATATGAGAGTTGGACTATAAAAGGAGCTGAGCACCACAGAATTGATGCTTTTGAACTGTGGCATTGGAGAAGACTTTTGAGAGTCCCTTCGACTGCAAGGAGATCCAACCAGTCCATCCTAAAGGAAATCAGTTCTGAGTGTTCATTGGAGGGACTGATGTTGAAGCTGAAACTCCAATCCTTTGGCCACCGGATATGAAGAGCTGACTCATTGGAAAAGACCCTGATGCTGATCAAGATTGAAGGTAGGAGGAGAAGGGGACGACGGAGGATGAGATGGTTGGATGGCATCACCGACTCAATGGACATGAGTTTGGGTAAATTCCGGGAGTTGGTGATGGACAGGGAGGCCTGACGTGCTGCAGTCCACAGGGTTGCAAAGAGTCGGACATGACTGAGTGAACTGAACTGAACTGATGTGCAGGTTCTTTACCATCTGAGCCACCAGCAAAGCCCACATATACATGTTGGCCATTTTCTTAGAGAAAGTGTAGCATCCTATTTGTTGTTTAGTCTCTAAGTTGTGTCCAACTCTTTAGACTCCATGGACTGTAGCCCACCAGTCTCCTCTGTCCATGGGATTTCTCAGGCAAAAATACTGGAGTGAGTTGCCATTTCCTTCTCTAGGGGCTCTTCCCCATCTAGAGATCGAACCTGCATTTCCTGCATCAGCAGGCAGATTCTTTACCACTGAGCCTTATTTCTTTATTTATATCATATTTTAAATCTTAAAATTTATTTTTACATAGTGATACATAATGTTTTTAAATTACTGCTTACTATGCCATTGTATGGACATACCACCTAATAGCCACCAGTTGATTGCCCACTATTCACTGGGCACTCTTGCAACCTCTTTGTATTTATTCAATATGTATTTATTGACAACCTATGATGTACCGCACACTGTTGTAGATCCTACAGATACTAGCAACTATTATCTCAGGCTTCACTTCAACCTTAAGAATTAGCTACTGTTATTATCCCAGTTTTACAGAGGAGAAAACTAAGGTTTAAGTAACTTGTCCAAGGTCACAGGATTAGTAAATAGTGGCACCAGAATCCATAAGCAGGCAAAGCTGGTCTCCAGTGCTTCTGCTCTTAGCCCCTCCATTAGCATCCCTCCCCAAGTCAGGTATTGATAGGCAGTCAGACTACATGCAGAGAAGGCAATGGTACTCCACTGCAGTACTCTTGCCTGGAAAATCCCATGGACGGAGGAGCCTGGTAGGCTGCAGTCCATGGGGTTTGGAAGAGTCGGACACAACTGAGTGACTTCACTTTGACTTTTCACTTTCATGCATTGGAGAAGGAAATGGCAACCCACTCCAGTGTTCTTGCCTGGAGAATCTCAGGGTCGGGGGAGCCTGGTGGGCTGCCATCTATGGGGTCGCACAGAGTCGGACACGACTGAAGTGACTTAGCAGCAGCAGCAGACTACATGCAGCTGGCAGCTGTTATAAACAATGCTGCAGTGAACATCTTTTCTCAGGCATCTTTGGGTTCTGTCTCCTCACTTTTAAAAAGCACTGGGAAAAGGAAACAGGTGAGTTCATTATATTGTTAAGAATACCTGTTAACAGTCCCAGGCCATCACTCAGATCATTTTAAAAGGTGCCTTTCTTCAAAATTGGGGATTTAAGGAATCAAAAGATACTACATTCCATTCTTAATATGAAAATCTTGGGTTAAGCCTTTAAAATACTTCCATGCAGGCCCTGCGTGTTGGATGCATATTTGCAGATAGGGTAATACCTGGATTACCATTCTCAGCGTCTCTGGTGGGAAGTGGAATGTTTTTATTAAAATTTCTCTTGTTTGTGTTTCAGGGGAAAAAAAATGAAAGCAGATCTACAAGCCAGGTCTGGTTTTAATCAGAGCATAATCTTTATGAGACAACGCCAGGCTGAGAATTTTTCAATCTGATATTTTGAAAGAAAAATCCTTGTTTCACAATGATACAAGCCAATCAGCCTTAGAAGGATGGAAAAAAGAAATCTCTTGCATGAAAGAGAGGCAGGAAATTCCAGAGAAGTTTCACAGGGAGGAGGGAGAAACCCACAGTCTGTATCACTATTTGTGAGCTTATTTCTTCGTATAGGATAATACTTGGTTTTGTTGAACAACCAAAATTCAGTTCAGAGGAAGTAGTGGACTTCTCTCTCCCTGAAGTGGGAACATAACAATTTACTGAACATATTACAAACCCACAATGTGTCCCATGATCCACTGGCCCTTTAAACAAATATTTTGTCCTCTTCAGGGACTCTTCCCATCGTGGTCATAGATCCATCTCATATTAGATGATTTAATGCCTAAGTAATTTGGAGTGTCTCTGTAGATGTTGCTGAAATTTTTATATTTTCGTGTGATGGTACATTCCACTGATGGGGAGGGGGAAGTAATTTGGCAAACTTCAGGGTGAGTTGTTGAGATTTATAAGCATTTTCATATAATGCTCAGCTAGAGTGGGAATAGTAAAATCTCAGTCTTCCAATAAGCTGCAAAACTATTAATGGGTTTCTAGGTCATGTTGTTCAGGGTTAACACTCGGTGGAATATATTTTTCATTAAATATTAAAGTGCTCCAAGTATGTTTTATACAGGTGTGCTAACTTCACTGTTTCCTGGAGTGTCTATAATTTCAAAACTAATCGAGTCTTCTTTTATATGCTTTTGCATGAATTCTGGCTTTCTTTTGAACAGTCATAATGACTCAATGAAGGAGACTAAAAACTGGCAGGAAAAAACCAATAAAAGCATAAAGTCCAGAGTTTCTGAGAAAGGAGATTTACGAAATGATTTACAGTATAGTTCCCTCGACCAGAGCTTTCAACGTTACATTTATTCGAAAATACCTCATTTAGTGTTTATTTGTGCCAGTTCCATAACATGAATCAAATCTCGAAGGTTCAATGAGCAAATCAAGCACCATTTTAAAATTCATCCTCAGAGGACAGGAGTGTCTCTTCTCTTTATCCCATTGTCTTATCTCTTTCCAAAACAAGAAATTTAAATTTTTATCTGACTAAAATCATTACATGTCCAAATATCATAGGACTTAAAACTCCATCTGCTTTGACTTACACACTTCAGTTTCCTAAGTCCACTGCAAAAAGAAAAAGAACACTGGATAAATTAAAATATCTCATGTGTTCCTATTATTATTCTCCATTTAGTCCTCTTTGCCACATATTATATGTGGGTACTTAGATAAATACGATTGTCTTTTCTTCTGTTACTTAAATCTCTCTGTCTATGAGAAGTGGAAAGAGCTCATCCATTATTTGTTACTTTTTCTATAACTGTTAATACATACATGGACCCAAGCAAAGAGGTTGATAGAGTGAAGGTCTGCACAGATGTTCTGCCTGATTTCAAATCCCATTTGAACTCTGTATAGATGTGTAATAGTGAAAACACATTGCCAGAAACACCAGGTCTTTGATGGCTATGATGATGGTGTATCAGCCGTCCCCAACCTTATTTGCACCAGGGATTGGTTTCCTGGAAGACAATTTTTCCATGGAAGGGGGATGGTTTTGGGATGGTTCAAGAGTATTTCATTTATTGTGCACTTTATTTCTTTTATTATTACATCAGCTCCACCTCAGATCATCAGGCATTAGATCACAGAGTTTGGGGACCGCTGGTGTAAATGGTACTGTAAGAGGAAGAAATACTCAAATATTTTCAGCAAAAGGATATTCTCCTGGTTTAAAAGATGCCTCTTAGTCTCTGAATCCTCCAGGGCCCACAGTAGAAAGTCAGTTTCATCCCGCTTTGCTAAGTGTGCATCAAGCTGATGTTTATCGACTGCCCTGGATTTTTCAGTATAAAGATTGGGAGTTTGAGCTTTCCTTCAGGTTACGAGTCCAGCCTCACTCGGCCAATGCCTGGGTTCTTCTAACTTCAGTTTCCTGAGTCTGACTCTTGAGTTTGTCATGGCCCCAGTGGTTGTCTCTGTGAAGGGAGGAAGTGGAATGGAAGGGAATTTTAGGGGAGCCCTTCACAGGAATTCAGGGCAAAAATTTGGGAGGAAAACAATGTCAGGCTCTTGCCCAACAGGCCTCCACTGCTGAACCTGCATCCATGTATTTGTTTAATATCTGAATTGATGTACTTTCAGAGAAGATTTATTTCATTCTGAAATGTTGCCTTATTTTGTTGTTCAGTGTCTAAGTTATGTCCGATTCTTCACAACCCCGTGAACTGCAACACCCCAGGCTTCCCTGTCCTTCACGATCTCCCGGAGTTTGCTCAAACGCATGTCTGTTGAGTCAATGATACCATCCAACCATCTCGTCCTCTGTCGCCCCCTTCTCCTCTTGCCCTCAATCCTTCCCCACATCAGGGTCTTTTCCAGTGAGTCAGCTCTTCTCATCAGGTGACCAAAGTTTTGGAACTTCAGCTTCAGCACCAGTCCTTGCAATGAATATTCAGAGCTAATTTCCTTTAGGATTGACTGATTTGATCTCCTTGCTGTCCAAGGGACTCAAGAGTCTTCTTCAGCACCACAGTTAGAAAGCATCAGTTCTTTGGCACTCAGCTTTCTTTATGGACCAACTCTCACATCCATACATGACTACTTATATTGCCTTATGCATCGTAGCTTATGGCAGATAGCCCTCTGTGATGATAAAGTGAAATCACACACATAGCTGAGCTGTGGGCAATGTGTATTTTAAAAACAAATACATGCGGAAACTTTCCTGGTGGTCCAGTAGCTAAGACTCCGTGCTTCTAATGCAGGGGGTCCAGATTCAATCCCTGGTTGGAGAAGTAGATCACACATGCCACAACTAAGAGTTTGCATACCTCTACTAAAGATCCTGCTGCTGCTGCTGCTAAGTAGCTTCAGTCGTGTCCGACTCTGTGCGACCCCATAGATGGCAGCCCACCAGGCTCCCCTGTCCCTGGGATTCTCCAGGCAAGAACACTGGAGTGGGTTGCAATTTACTTTTCCAATGCATGAAAGTGAAAAGTGAAAGTGAAGTCGCTCAGTCGTATCTGACTCTTAGTGACCTCATGGGCTGCAGCCTACTAGGCTCCTCCGTCCATGGGATTTTCCAGGCAAGAGTACTGGAGTGGGGTGCCATTGCCTTCTCCGAAAGATCCTGCATGCCACAGCTAATATCCGGCACAGCCAAATAAATATAAATATACAAACAAAAACACAATTACATGATGGGGGAATATGGGAAAGATACAGAGAACAAAATAATTGATCAACAAGTGTCTTGCTTAGAGAGATTCATTGAAGGAATGGGTTCATGGTTGTGGAGATGAGTGAATACGACATTTACTGGGAAGCTGGTAGGTTAGGCTGGAAGCTCAAGCAACAGTTACTTTGCAATCTTGAGTCCAAAATCCACAGGGCAGGCTGGAAGAACAGAAATCCTGGAAAGATTTGTGGGTTAGGGTCTTGAGGCAAATTTCTTCTTCTTCCAGAAACCTCGACGTTTGCTTCAACTGATTGGATGAGGCCCACCCACATTATCAAGGGTAATCTCCCTTTCAAGTCAACTGATTGTAAGTGTTAATCATATTCCAAAATATCCTCACAGCAACATCTAGACTAATGTTTGACCGAACACCTGAGCACCGTAGCCAGGCTGACACATAAAAGTAACCCTCATGGTACTTTCCCTGACTATAAAGGAGGAGACTGGGGCTTGAAGAGAGTGAGTAACTTGCTCAAGGTCAAACCATTAAGAATGAAATAATATCAAACTTTAGGCTGTGCAACCTCAGTGTTTCTGCTCTTAATCACAGACCCTAGCTCCTTGCTTAGACTAATTGCTAAATTAGACAGGGAAGAGGCTCTAAAAAAGAGGCATCTGAACCTGGTGACTTTTGATTTAAGGCAAAAGTTTTAAAAACAGGGCAGACAAGATGGAGTAACAAGGGCCAGATTTGCCCTCTTGTCTAAAATAGCTGGTAACAAAGGTAGTGCATATGAAACAAGAGTTTGAAAGGCATTGGACATCAAGTAGGAAAGGACAGTGATCCTTGAGAGATGAGATATAAGCCAGGGGCCGTCTAACTCCCCCAGCCCTACAGCAGGGTTTCCAAGGGTGGGCCAGGGAGGGAAACCCAGGCAGATCCCAGTGGTCTCCCTGAGTTGACGAGACAGAGCTGAGAGTCTGGGGAGACCAAGATGGCTGGAGTTGGCTCCCTCCTCTGGGAGGGAGAGTCATATGACGAAAGTCTCCAAAAGTATCCTGAGGATATTCCCTGAGGCTTCCTCTGACAGCCTATCAGCAAATGTGTATGTGGAAACTCCTGAGGCTGGGGGAAGAAGCACCCAAGAGATGAAACTAACCATTTTCCAGAGATCACACAAGACCAGAGCAAAAGAGGCGTAATCAATGGAGCTGTAAGCGGAGGTTCCAAAAGTGTTTGCCTTGGTGATGAGGTGAAATTAGACCTGGGCTCCATTCTCTCTGGTTCTGCCTATGTGTGTGTGCGTTAAGTCTCTTCAGTCATGTCCAACTCTTTGCAACCCTATGGACTGTAGCCCACCAGGCCCCTCTGTCCATGAGATTCTCCAGGCAAGAATACTGGACTGGGTTGCCATGCCCTCCTCCAGGGGATCTTCCCAACCCAGGGAACAAACTCGTGTCTCCTGCGGCTCCTGCACTGCAGCCAGAATCTTTGCCACTGAGCCACCAGGGAAACCCCTGTTTCTGCCTAACAAACCTTAAAAGCAAACTTGAAAACTGAACCATTTTCAGGTAATTTAACTGTGCTCCAGAATAGGGTTCAAGAATAGTTCTAGGAATAAGAAAATAGATAGCACCCCACAGGGTAAAATTCACAGTGTCTGGTATCCAATCTAGATTATGAGGCATGCAGAGCAACAGAAAATTTTTACCCATAATCAAAGGAAGAAATAAGCTCATGGAAACTGAAACACAGATATCTATGGAAATGACATAGATGTTGGAATTACTAAAGATCTTTAATAGTTATTATATCTGATTTCAGAGAAGGCAATGGCACCCTACTCCAGTACTCTTGCTTGGAAAATCCCATGGACAGAGGAGCCTGTTAGGCTGCAATCCATGGGGTCGCTAAGAGTTGGACATGACTCAGCAACTTCACTTTCACTTTTCACTTTCATGCATTGGAGAAGGAAATGGCAACCCACTCCAGTGTTCTTGCCTGGAGAATCCCAGGGATGGGGGAGCCTGGTGGGCTGCCGTCTATGGGGTCGCACAGAGTCGGACACGACTGAAGTGACTTAACATTAGCATAGCATATCTGTTTTCAATACGTTCAAGAAATTGAAGGAAATATCATCCATAATTAGCAGAGACTTGGAAAATATAAGATACAGGGACTTCTCTGGTGGTCCAGTAGCTAAGACTCCATGCTCCCAATGCAGGGAGCCTGGGTTCAGTACCAGGTCAGGGAACTAGATCCCACAAACCACAACTAAGAGTTTGCATGACATAACTAAAGATCCCATGTGCCACAGCTAAGACCCAATGCAGCCAAATAAATATTTTTTTAAAGAAGATATACAAACTGAAATTCTATGAAGACTACAGTATTTGAGACTAGAAACGCAGTTCAGTTCAGTTTAGTCGCTCAGTCATGTCTGACTCTGAGACCCCATAATCCACAGCACACCAGGCCTCCCTGTCCATCACCAACTCCTGGAGTCCACCCAAACTCATGTCCATCGAGTCGGTGATGCCATCCAACCATCTCATCCTCTGTCGTCACCCTTCTCCTCCTGCCCTCAATCTCCCAGCAGCATCAGGGTCTTTTTAAATGAGTCAGCTCTTCGCATCAGGTGGCTAAAGTATTGGAGTTTCAGCTGCAACATCAGTCCTTCCAATGAACACCCAGGACTGATCTCCTTTAGAATGGACTGGCTGGATCTCCTCAAAGTCCAAGGGACTCCCAAGAGTCTTCTCCAACACCACAGATCAAAAGCATCAATTCTTCAGCGCTCAGCTTTCTTTATAGTCCAATTCTCACATCCATACATGACCACTGGAAAAACCATAGTCTTGACTAAACGGACCTTTGTTGGCAAAGTAATGTCTCTGCTTTTCAATATGCTGTCTAGGTTGGTCATAACTTTCCTTCCAAGGAGTAAGCGTCTTTTAATTTCATGGCTGCAGTCACCATCTGCAGTGATTTTGGAGCCCCCCAAAATAAAGTCAGCCGTTGTTTGCGCTGTTTCCCCATCTATTTGCCATGAAGTGATGAGACCAGATGCCATTATCTTCGTTTTCTGAATGCTGAGCTTTAAGCCAACTTTTTCACTCTCCTCTTTCACTTTCATCAAGAGGCTCTTTAGTTCTTTTTCATTTTCTGCCATAAGGGTGGTGTCATCTGCATATCTGAGGTTATTGATATTTCTCCCAGCAATCTTGATTCCAGTTTGTGCTTCCTCCAGCCCAGTATTTCACATGATGTACTCTGCATATAAGTTAAATAAGCAGGGTGACAATATACAGCCTTGACATACTCCTTTTCCTATTTGGGACCAGTCTGTTGTTCCATGTCCAGTTCTAACTCTTGCTTCCTGACCTGCATATAGGTTTCTCAAGAGGCAG
Organism: Bubalus bubalis; assembly: GCF_019923935.1. Classification (NCBI taxonomy): domain Eukaryota; kingdom Metazoa; phylum Chordata; class Mammalia; order Artiodactyla; family Bovidae; genus Bubalus; species Bubalus bubalis. The sequence goes on along the minus strand of NC_059170.1, from coordinate 49,734,182 downwards.
GTCAGGTGGTCTGGTATTCCCATCTCTTTCAGAATTTTCCACAGTTTATTGTGATCCACACAGTCAAAGGCTTTGGCATAGTCAATAAGGCATAAATAGATGTTTTCCTGGAATTCTCTTGCTTTTTCGATGATCTAGCAGATGTTGGCAATTTGATCTCTGGTTCCTCTGCCTTTTCTAAAACCAGCCTGAACGTCTGGAAGTTCACGGTTCACGTATTGCTGAAGCCTGGCTTGGAGAATTTTAAGCATCACTTTACTAGTGTGTGAGATGAGTGCAATTGTGCGGTAGTTTAAGCATTCTCTGGCATTGCCTTTCTTTGGGATTGGAATGAAAACTGACTTTTTCCAGTCCAGTGGCCACTGCTGAGTTTTCCAAATTTGCTGGCATATTGAGTGCAGCACTTTCACAGCGTCATCTTTCATGATTTGAAATAGCTCAACTGGAATTCCATCACCTCTACTAGCTTTGTTCATAGTGATGCTTCCTAAGGCCCACTTGACTTCACATTCCAGGATGTCTGGCTCTAGGTGGATGATCACACCATCGTGATTATCTGGGTCGTGAAGATCTTTTTTTGTACAGTTCTTCTGTGTATTCTTGCCGCCTCTTCTTAATATCTCCTGCTTCTGTTAGGGCCCTACAATTTCTGTCCTTTATTGAGCCCATCTTTGCATGAAATGTTCCCTTGGTATCTCTAATTTTCTTGAAGAGATGTCTAGTCTTTCCCATTCTGGGATTAAAATAGATTAGACATTGCAGAGGAAAAGATTAGTGAATTTGAAGATGTAACAATAGAAAGTAAATACAATGAAATTTGGAAAGAAGACAGACTGGAAACAATATACAGTATTTGTGCATGCTGGGACAACTTCAAGTGGTCTAATATATGTGTAATTGGCAATTCAGCAAACTAAGCATTGAAGGGAATTCCTCTACTTGATAAAGGTTATCCAAAATGCGTAGCTACCCTCATAGGTATGACAAAGGACTGAATACGTTCCCCTGAAGATTAGAAACAAGATAAAGATGTTCACTCACCACTTCTATTCAGTATCGTCCATGGAGGTTCTAACCAGATCAATCAGTAAGGCAAGAAAAAGAAAAAAATGGCATTACAATTGGAAAAGAAGTAAGCATTAATGACATTATCATCTATGTAGAAAATCTTACAAAAAGAAAAAAAAACAAAACCCTAAAGAACTAATAAGTTACTTTAGGAAGGTTGTAGGATGTAAGATCAATATACAAAAATCTGTTATTACTAAGTACTACTAATGAACGATTCATTATTGATATTTTTAAAAATTCCATTTACAATAGCATTAAAATGTTAAATTCCTAGGGATAAATCTGGAAAAGATGATTAAGAATTTCACACTTCAAACTAGAAAACATTGCTGAGAAAAATGAAAGACCTAAATAAATGGAGTAATTTACCAGTTTCATGAGTCAGATGACTCAACATACCAAATATATCAAATTTTCCCCAAATTAATCTGTGGGGAAAAAAAGCGGATTCCCAGTCAGAATCCTTTTTGTATAATTTGGCCAACTGATGCTAAAATTCACTTGGAAATACAAAGAACCTAGGGAAATAAAACAATTTTGAAAAATAGGAGGAAAGATTGCACACTACCTTATTTTGATATTTATTATAAAAGTGCAGTAATTAAGATACTGTGTTATTGGCATGAAGATAGATAAATAGATCAATGGAACAGAAAAGAATAATTACAATACTATGATATTGGTGTCAAGATAGACAATAAGATCAATAGAAAAGGAGTCCAGAAATAAACTCACATCGATAAGGTCAATTGATTTTTTTTACACAGGTGTAAAGTTAATTCAGGAAAGAAAATATAATGTTTTTAACTAGCAGAGATAAAACAATTGGATATTCTTATGCAAAAAAATAATTCCAGTCCAATCCTGCCACTTCCACAAAAAGTAAGTCAAAACGGATTGGAGATTTAGCCATAAAAACTAAAATTACAAAATTTCTAGAAGAAAGCACAGGAGAAAATCTTTGTTATCTCAGGTTAGGTAGAGTTTTTTTACATTCAACAGCAAAAGAATACCACATATATAAAATTGATATTGGACTGCATCAAAATTAAGAAACATTGTTCAAAGGACACTGTTAAAAAATAGATAAGTCACAGAGCAGAAGAAAATGCTTATAAATCACATATCTGATAAAGAACTGATATCCACAATATATTAATAACTCCCTAAGCTCAGCAATGGACTTCCCTCGTGGCTCAGAGGGTAAAGTGTGTGCCTGCAATGCGGGAGACCTGGGTTCAATCCCTGGGTCGGGAAGATCCCCTGGATAAGGAAATGGCAACCCACTCTGGTACTCTTGCCTGGAAGATCCCATGGACTGAGAAGCCTGGTAGGCTACAGTCCATGGCGTCACAAAGAGTCGGACACGACTGAGCCATTTCACTTTTCACTTTAAGCTCAGCAAAAAGGAAACAAACAACTGTATTGTTTGAATGAGCAGAAGATTTGAACATGCAGTTTATCAAAAAAAGCAAACGCATGACAAGATACTCAACATCATTATGCACTATGGAAATGCATGTTAAAACCACAGAGAGATAACTTTGTAGGCCTATTAGTATATCTATACTTAAAAAGACTGACTCTATGAATTGTTGGTTAAGATGTAAATGAACTAGACCTCTGACACACTGCTGGTGGGGACGTACAATGGCACAAATACCCAGAAAAAGTTTGACACCTTCTTAAATTGTTAAACAAGCACTTTATAAGACCCAGGCTTTCTACTTCTAGATATATTGTTGGTGTTGTTTAGTTGCAAGTCATGTCCAACTCTTCTGCAACCCCATGGACTGTAGCCTGCCAGGCTCCTCTGTCCATGGATATCCCAGATAAGAATACCGGAGTGGGTTGCTATTTCCTTCTCCAGGGGATCTTTCCAAGCCAAGGATCAAACCCGTGCCTCCTACATTCGCAGGCAGATTCTCATCTTTCTATGGCCATAGGCATTTATTTCATCTAGAGATATACCCAAGTGAAATAAATGCCTATGTCCATGCAAAGAGTTGTGTAGAAATATTTTTAGCAGCCTTGTTTGTAATGGCCAAAATTAATTAATTAAAATAAATTAATGAATTAAAATAGAACTAAAAACAAGCCAAATGTTCATCATCAGGTGAATGGATAAACAAATGGTGGCATATACATACAATGGAATACTACTTAGTAGTAAGAAAGTAATGAACTATTGATACATGGAAGTAAGTAAGTGTTAGTCACTCAGTCATGTCTGACTCTTTTCGACTGTATGGACTGTAGCCCACCAGACTCCTCTGTCCATGGAAGTCTCCAGGCAAGAATATTGGAGTGGGTTGCCATTTCTTTCCCCAGGGGATCTTCCCAACCCAGGGACTGAACTTGGGTCACCTGCATTGCAGGCAGATTCTTTGCTGTTTGAGCCACCAGGGAAGCCCCCACTGATACATGGAAGGACCTGGATAAAGCCTGAAATAATCATGCTGGTGAAGAAGCCAAACAACAATTAGTACAGACTATGTGACTCCATGGATACCATACTAGAAAATGTAAACTGACCTGTGGGGACAGAAAGGTGATGGGTGGTTTCCTGGATGAGGAGGAAGGAATGGGAGTGCTTACAAAGGGCAGGTGGAAGGTTTTGGAGGGGTGGACATGTCAGTCACTTTGTGGGGTGGTTTCATGGGTGCACACGCATGTCAACATTTCACATTGTATACTTTAAAAACATATAGTATATTGTTAGGTCATTGTACCTCAGTCTCTAAGCTGTAAGGCTATAAAGCTGTTAAAGCACAGGTCTTGCTGAAGTGACATGCAGTGCCTCTGAGACTGAGGGAGGCAAGACTGAAACGGAATAACCACTCAGGAAGATGCTGAGAAATCCAATTCTCCTTATGCCTAGAACCTGCCTTAGAGGCACCAATTTTACAAAATATAAATATAAGAATTCTGGTCTATTAAGGGTTACTAGAAAGGGGAAAAATTGGAAACTGTGACAGATTTTATTTTCTTGGGCTCCAAAATCTCTGCAGACAGTGACTACAACCATGAAATTAAAAGATGCTTGCTCCTTGGAAGGAAAGCTATAACAAACCTAGGCAGAGTATTAAAAAGCATAGACATCACTTTGCCGACAAAGGTCTATATGGTCAAAGCTATAGTTTTTCTAGTAGTCATGTATGGATGTGAGAGTTGAACCATGGAGAAGGCTGCGCACTGAAAAATTGATGCTTTTAAACTGTGGTTCTGGAAAAGACTCTTGAGAGTCCCTTGGACTGCAAGGAGATCAAATCAGTCAATCCTAAAGGAAATTAACCCTGAATATTCATTGGAAAGACTGATGCTGAAGCTGAAGTTCCAATACTTTGGCCACCTGATGCGAGGAGCCGACTTGTTGGAAAAGACCATGATGTTGGGAAAGGTAGAAGGCAGGAGGAAAAGGGAACAGCATAGGATGAGATGGTTAGATAGCATCACCGACTCAATGGATGTGAGTTTGAACAAACTTCACGAGATAGTGAAGGACAGGAAGCCTGGCGTGCTGCAATCCATGGGGTCACAAAGAGTCAGACATGATTTAGTGACTGAACAACAGCAACAATAAAGCTAGTACATTTGAGACTTTTTTGTTACTTACAAAAGGACTCCTGGTTCCTGCTGCTCTGTCACCCGTCAGCTGGGTGCCTTTGTGCGTGCACAGGCTGCACAACCACCCAGAGCAGCCCTGATCCTATAGACCACATGGTGTGATAGAAGCAGCACTGACCACCAAAGCTTGGTATTAACCATATGGCCTTTGGTGAATCAACTAAAAATTCCTCTTAACTTAGTTTCTTCATTTTGGATTCCAGTCCTGTGGGGCTTGGTTGAGATAAGGACTAAGATGAGGCTTTAAAAACAGACATGGGCCCCATCAATGTGTTCTGGCCAGAAAGTGAGGGGAAAAAAGGCTGGCCTGGAGTTCAGGAATTAACATTCCTCTAATAAGAACATCCCAGGACTCTTTATTAAGATGTACATTTTGTGACTAAACAGGGCTATCTTGGCTCAAACTGTGAAAGACATGTGTTCCTACTTCTACCCCCACTGCTCCCTTCTGGGACCTTTTCCCTTACAAGCATCACACCCAGTTCCCCCATCACACCCTGGCTGCCCAGGGCCCACTGGGAATCCCTTCCCAGAGAAGTTTGCTTGCCTGAATTCCCAAGTCAGTCCATTCCTTGCCTCCATCCTTCATCCCTCAGCATAGAGATCACAGTGGGGAGGAATGAGGATTACTAAATGGACTCTCACTCAGGTTTGTATATATGTCCAGAGTTAGCTCTCTTAACCTTAACCTTTCAAGAGACACTTATTTTAAATGAGATGCTTGTTTACTCCAAAGAGTGACTTTCTAATGGAATTTGGTATCAGCTAGCTAGATCTTTAGGCATGGGATTGAGAGGGTGTCTCTAGAAAGAAATCTCCACATTTAGTGCCCAAATCTCCAAAGTGGGTCTCAAAAATGTCATTTACATGGAATTTTGGGCAGGAGAAGTTTCTTTCTGTATAATTATGTTTATATCTGTTTCTATATAACTGCTACAAACTCTGCACAGGAAATAATGGAATCAAACATGCACATTTTTTTCTGTTGGATACACTGGGTCTTTCATTGCTATGGGTGGGATTTTTCTAGATGCAGCAAGCAAAGGCTACTCTTTGCTGCGGTGGGTGGGCTTCTCGTTGTGGTAGCTTCTCTTGTTGCAGAGCATGGGCTCTAGGCATGCAAGCTCAGTAGTTGTGGCTCATGGGCTTAGTTGCCTCTCACCATGTGGGATCCTCCCAGACCAGGGATTGAACCCATATCCCCTGCATTGTCAGGCCGTTTCTTAACCTCTGGACCACCAGGAAGTCCAGACTTCTTTTTTAAACACACAAATCATCAGATTCAGATGATTTGTGTTTTCTTTTTGAAAAACATTGATTTAATTTATTTATGCACTGGGTCTTTTTTGCTACAGTCAGGCATTCTCTAGTTTTGGAGAGTGGAGGCTAGTCTAGTTGGGGCGTACAGACTTCTCATTGCGGTGGCTTCTCTTGTGGTGGAGCACAGGCTCTAGGCGCGAGGGCTTTAGTAGTTGTTGCATGTGGGCTCAGTAGTGTGGCACGTGGACTCAGTTGCCCTGAGGCATGTGGGATCTTCCTGGACCAGGGATTGAACTGGTGTCCCTTGCAGTGTGAAGTGGATTCTTAACCTCTGGACCACCAGGAAAGCCTATCCGGACTTTTTTTAGTATATGAAACTGATACACGGATTGAAGGCTGCTGCCACACCTGGTACATTGTTCAGATGCTGCTAGTGCCTGAAGTTCAAGAAATCTCCACATTTAGTGCCCAAATCTCCAAAGTGGTCTCAAAAATGTCATTTACATGGAATTTTGGGCAGGAGAAGTTTCTTTCTATATAATTATGTTTATATCTGTTTATATCTGTTTCTATATAACTGCTACAAACTTTTAGGTAGTTCCAGTAATTTAGCTCAATATACTTGTCAATGACCTACAGGATGAAGTGAACGATAGTGTGAAAGAATCTGCTGATGACTCAAAAGTGTTTAGCTTGGTAAGAGCCAAGGAAGATCTTAAGATGGTTCTAACAAACTGGATGACTGAACAAATGCAACGACTGATGACACTTTACAGAGAAAGTCAAAAGGTAATAGATATTGAAACAAATAATTTAAGCTCCACATAATTTAAGCTGTACACACTGATGGACTTAGAATTTATGTTAGTTTCAAAGGAAAAAAGACTTGCTGTAGGAATCAAATTAATAAAGACAATTTCCATAAAGCTATCTAATCTGCAATGGTCCAGCAAAGGTCAAAAGAGTCTAGAAGTATACCCAGAAAATGAAGGGGAAAATACAAGAAAACATGCAGTGGACGGGACAGGATGCCGGCCTAACAAGTTCTCTTTGGCTAATTTGGTCCTGATGTTTTCCTCCAGTTGTCCCTAGCCCTAGAAAATGAATCAAGATCTGTCTAAACCAACAAAAGTATGATTCCCTGGACCAGCAGCAGTGGGATGACCTGGAAACTTATTAGAAATGCAAATTTATTAGACTCCATTCTGAATATAGTAAATCAGAAACTTTGGCCCAGGAACACAGCAATTTATTTTTTAATAAAGCCCCCAGGAGATTCCAATTCATGCTGAAGTTTGAGCACCACTGGTCTAAACCAATTATGATAATCCCATTCCACTTTGCCAATGATTATATTAAGGATAAGCATGAACTCCCTTTAGGCCAATGAGATACAAGTAAAAGTCTGCTGGGGGATTCTAAGCAATATATTTCCTGAAAAGAGGAACGACCTTTCACCCTTTGGCCTTAGTTCTGTGAGAATGTGATGTCTGGAGCTGCAGCATCCATCTTGTGGCTATGAGGAGGCACAGTTGAGGACTTCAGAGCAAAATATATTGTTTACGCTAATCTTCCCACGACTCTACATCCAGGATGTCTTGCTGTGTGAGAAAGTAAACCTCACTTTTGGTCAGAAATGCTTTTCCTTGCATCTGAAACCATCCCTCAAAAGTACATCCCTTTCTTCTCTACTGTGGTACAGAAGAAGAAAACCTGACTCAGTAAATTCTCACAAATAGTGAGAAACAAAACAAAACACAGATCTCGGACCTCTCACCTGAACAGGTGATAGCTATATTCCCTAATCTTTGGTTAATATGTTGTATATCCATTTTTATTCAGCTCAAGAGAAAAAAATATATTTGGCCCCTTGGCATGCAGAGATCTTAGTTCCCTGAACAGAGACTGAAATAGTGTCCCTGCAGTGGAAGTACAGAGTCTTAACCACTGGACCACCATGTGTATTCCCTTATCTTAAAGCAAGTGTATTATTGAGCCTCTCTGCTCTTATATATTGTATTAATGTAACAAATATTTACTTTCCTCACAGTTTTTGTAAAGTATCTTTTGTAGTGAGCTATGTGCAAACATAAAAAACCCCTCTGGCAGTCAGCACACCATCCATTCAGTTCAGGGCTGTATGGCAAAAACTACATTGGGAGAAAAGTTTGAAGGTGTGATCGTATTGATCTCAACTTTAAAAAGTTAAAGCCACACACAATGCACTTTCATTTCCCCAAATCCCATTATGAGTGACCATTTATGACTCGACTTACCTCTCCACATTGTTATTCATATTATGAATTAAGAGATCATGCAGTAGAGGTAAACCTCAACCTTAGAATCACTTTCATGAGAAATAAAATGCCAAGATAGATGCATGGATGGAAACCTACACAGAGAGGAGGCAAAAGGTATTTTTTGTGGATTGTGTCTTCATATCTTGGCAACACACATTGTGTGGGTCTGTCAACAAAGCCACAAGAAAGAGGGCAGAGAGTGGAAGAATCAGCCTGATGAATGCATCTTTTTCTGCGCACCATCCAGCTTAACTTTCGACAAACTTTTTACAATGAAGCCCCCCCGATAACTAACTGCAAACACAGATGGGGTTGTCAGCATGCCCTATAGGTCAGGAAGCTTGGGCTTTGCAGGACTGACAGCAGGAATTGGTCCAAAATCAACTGTTCTCCACTGAGAATTCCCTGTCAGCTGTTGAAGAAGGCTGGCTCTGCTGAATTCAGCCCTCAAAGAGTGCAGAGAGGAGGGAAGACCTCTCAGAGACAAAAAGCAGACTCCGCAGGATTTTAGGGCTTAAGACCAATACCTTCCCCTGCACTCAGAGGCATGAAAGAAGCCAGCGCATCTGGAGCCCAGATGTTCCAAGCGAGTCTCCCTCTGAGCAGAGGCTGTCCCAGTCCACCCTGGAGCTCAGAGCAAGTCACCGAAGAAGGTGGCCTTGCCCCACACTGGAAAGTGGAAGAGCACTTCTGGTTGCAGTCTTTATCCAGGCTGGAGCCTTGAGTTCAAAGTTTCTGTGCCTCTATTTCCTCTCCTTGGAAGGCAAGGCTATTCTGGTCTCCTGGTGGAGTGAGGATAAAGCAGGACAAAGGATGGGAAGAACAATGATTGGCTGGAGAGATATATATATAAATCCCCCTGGGGGAAACCCTGTTAAGGACTCAGACAAACATATTTCCCAGACTCCTTTGCAGCTAGGTGGGGGTCATGTGACTCAGTCCTGGCCAGTGGGTTGGAGGCAGAAAAGACATGCATCATTTCCATGCTAAGCCCAGAAAACTCACCTCAACCACCTCCACCATCCTGCTACCCTGTCTCCTGGTCACATGCAGAGGATCCAATAGATAATCCCAAAGCCAGAGAGAATGGGGGAACCCCAGTGGATGGACCTCAGATTCCTGATCAAGTTCATAGAAGCCTCCTTCCTAAGTGTCTCAGATTGTGATAGAATGAAAAACAAAACTCTGTGCTAAACCGGCTCAGATTTTTTGCTGCACCAAGCATTATTTATCCGACATAATGCAGGCTCTGAACGTGTCCTAGAGAAAGCAACTGAGAGGGTGATGGAACCCGGGATGGGGGAGGGGAGGCAGAGGCAGCAAATACATTTAAAGGGATGCTCGTGATGTCTAGGTGGCATGTGGTCTCCCGCTCACCTAATGACCCCTCCCTTATCAAGGCTTTTATGCTCCGGATGAACCTCTGCAAGGCTGCCCAGTTACCCCTCGCCTCCAGCCAGCTGTCAGGGTCTATACAGATAGCCAAGGAGTTATATTAAACAGATTTCAGGGAGTTCAGGGTCTGAAAGAAATTAGCCTAGGCACATCACCACCAAGTAAGTTTGTCTTTTTTTGAAGACAACATTGGCAAACAAACACAAGCCACACTGTTTCTCAAAACCTGTGTCTTCACTGCCATTGAATTCATCCACGGTTGATTGTTGACAAGTGGAGGGAGGACTGGAGAATGGACATCAGCTTAATATCAATTTTATTTGGCTTAGCAAGAATTTTTTGTATATGAGCTCTACAGAGTTCTTATTCCAGAGATTGCAATCATTTTAGATAAATACTTTGATGCAAAAGATTCTGCCAGATATTTTTTAACACATGAATAACCTGATCTGAACAAATTCATTTCTGATGATCAGATATTACCTCACTTTTGTATTTTTATTGGGACAAAATATACATAGCACAAATTTACCATTTTAATAATTTTTAAGAGTACAATTTCATGGCATTAATTACATTCACAGCGTTGTAAAGCATTATCACAATATATTTCCCAAACTTTTTCATCATCCCAAACAGAACTTCTCAAAACAATGAAACCATAATTTCCTCTTCCCTCTTCTTTCAATCCTTCATAAACGCTAATCTATTTGCTGTCTCTAAGAATTTTCCTGTTCTAGATATTTCATGTAAGTGGAATTACAAAATATGTGTCCTCTTGTGTCTTATTTTACATAGCATAATATTTTCAAGGTCTATCCATGTTGTATCATGCATCAAAGCATTCTTTTTTATGGCTGCATAATATTCCACCATAGGCATACATATTGTTTATTCATTCATTTGCTGAAGGTCATTAGGTTGCTTCTGCCTTTTGGCTACATTTGTGAGTAATGCTTCTATGAACATGGCTGTATAAGTATCTCTTCCAGTTCCTACTTTTCAATTATTTTGGGGTATATACTGAAGAGTGGAATTGCTAGGTCATACAGTAATTCTACACTTTGCTTTTTGAGAAACTACCAAACTGTTTCCCATGGTGAATCTTCAAAATTAAAAAACCCAGATTAAAGAAAAAATGTAGAATAAGGCTCTCATTATCCATGGGGATGCCTGAGTGAAGAGAGTGCCAGCTGGCCCTGGAGCCCTCATTAGCACGGAGCATGTATCTCTCGGGTCAGCTCTCTGTGCACAATCACATTAAAGACTTCATACCTGAGTGATGCCTAGATACAGAGGTAAATTGCCAAGAAGCTGATGAAGCTGAGAGCCCCTCACTTGCAGTGTCTCCTTCCACAGTGCTGGGAAGGGCCCTTACAATGTGCTCATTTTTAAAAATTTTGCTAACAGTTAGATATTTGAACTCAAGTCAGTTAAGACCACTGACTCCTTTCACTCCAACTTCCCCTTGTATTGGGTGGTGTTGGGATGCCCGTGGGAATTTGGAGGAGGTTGGTGATTTACTCTGGAAGCCATTGAAAGAAAAAGAGTCCCAGTTTTTCAGTCAAGTAAGTCTCCAAATAACCATTGAATGACACTGCAGTAAGCTAGGCTGAGAGGCTAATGTGGTTGAGACCTGGTTCCTGCCCTCTAGGAGCTTCAAACCTTGCCTGGGGTGGGAGGGGAAGCAACACTAAACACATTAATATTTACAATAAAAGTCAGAACATGCAAAATGCCATCACAAGGCATGATGGGTCCAAAGGAGCTAGGGATGACATGGAAACAGGAATCAGGAAAGCATTTGTGAGTAGGGTCCATTTGGAATGGGCCTGAAGGGGAACATTTCCCCCAGCAGAGAGTGGACTAGTGGGAATCAAAGTGGGAAAGGCAGGAGAGCCCAGGCTCTAAAGACATGAAACTGGAAAGGAAATTTGGGACCACATTTTAGAGCAGGGGTCAGCCAGGATTTTCTATAAAGAGACAAATGATATTTTAGGTTTTCCAAGCCGTGCAGGGCCTGTCACAATGACTCAGCTCTGCCATCATAGCATCAACACAGCTATAAACAGTATGTAAATGAATGGGAGTGACTATGTGCCAATAAAACTTTATTTACACAAATAGGCATCAGACCAGAGCACCCAACTAAGGAAACTCGAGACCATGAGAAGCCACTGGAAGTCTGTGAGCAGGAGAATGACATTGTAACATGACCAAAGGTATGTATTTGGGAAAGAAATCTGGCTATAGAATAATACTTGAATTGGAGGATATAGAATTAAGCATGGAAATAACTGTTGAGGCTGTTAGAGTGTTTAGGGGCAGAGACTGGAAATTTTAGGTCATTGAGAGCAGAAAAAGAAGGCTGGCTTGATGGGGCATGGGGTCTTATTGGGGAAGAGAGAAATAGAGAGAGAGCTGGGTTAAAAGGAGGCCCGGGGGACTGGGATTTTGAGGCTGCAGGGAAAGTTTGTGAGTGATGGGATGAAGGGATTGGGGTTTGGATGTGTTTCTCATTGACTGCCATGATGGCTCAGTGGTAAAGAATCCGCCTGCAATGCAAGAGAAACAGGTTCAATCCCTGGGTAAGGAAGATCCCCTGGAGGAGGAAATGGCAACCCACTCCAGTATTCTTGCCTGGAAAATCCCATAGACAGAGGAGCTTGGGGGCCTGTGGTCCATGGGGTCACAAAGAATCAGAGCGACTGAGCATGCCTGCCTGCACATGCCCTGGGATGGTCTCTGCACTCTGGGTGGAGTGGTGGGCAGCTCATGTCAGACGGCTGAGGCTCCTTTGTGCCACCCATGGCCACGTGGAACATGGTTGCTGTGGGCTCCATCCAGCCTAACCCCCAGGGCTCCCAGCAGACAACACCCGACTCTCTGTGAGTCTGGCCAAGCCTGGGCTCTGGGCAAGTGCTGCCCGGGATCCCTGAGCCCTGAGATGTCTCGGAGGACAGCCAAGGACAGCCAGGGCAACCCCATCAGAGGCAGGTGGAGGCCATGCCAAGTTACCCTGGCAGCTGCGTGGGTGGGCCAGATAGCTTTCTAATTACATTGTGCTTCAGACAAGACAAAATCGTGTCTCTTAAAAAGCATGTATGTGGAGTCGGGGTGCATCCAGAGAAGGTCAGGCCTCCTGGAAATCGGGAGCAGCCAGTCAGGTTACAGAATTCATTTGCATCCTGGGGACTCCATGTGCAACCCCGTGGCCTGTTGGGGACGCATTCTGGAGGAGCGAATGCATTTAAATGGAGCGGGTGATTCTGAAAGAAAATGTGCCGTTTCACTGCGAATATCTCATCATTTCTCCCTGGAACTTAATATAATACCCTCCTGGAAAAATCATCTAAAGATTGGGCTTTTGCCCGTGTCCTATAGCAAACCCTCTCCCCACTGCTCTGCATGCTGAGACAATTTAGTTGAAAAGGAGCCACCTTAGAATTTGCCACATTTCTGTTTGACAAAGAGGCAGTTTACTCACTGGTTACATGCTTTCTTGCTGAGACATGAACATTAGGTTGGCAGATATTGAAAATACTATTTTGATACTTAACGCACTTTCTTGGGAATTTATTTTAGAAGCAGAGTAATAAGAGAAATCTTCCTGACTTAGAAATATAAATATGGTGCTACCACTTGGGGTTATTTATTTCCAAGGCAATCAATGAGGAAGCGTTAGAAAATATATTCAGAGTGATTTCAAACCTGATTCCAGTCAAGTGAGTAATCTTTCCATTTTCTTTCCATATGTTACATGATTTAAAAAAAAAAAAAAAAAGATGAAATGGTAAAGAATTAAAAGGCACTCTGGAACTAAGACCATAAATATGAATATAAGACTGTCTATTTTTTTAAGGAATGAAATGGCTTTAATTATGCTGAAACAAATGTTGATAGTGAAGCTAAATACTGTTCAGCAAAATGATTTTGTACATATATATGCATTCTTTTTATATTCTTTTCCATTATGGCTTATCATAGGATATTGAATATAATTTCCTGTGCTATACAGAAGGACCTTGTTGTTTATCCATCCTATATATATTAGCTTACGTCTGCTAACCCCCACCTCCCACTCTATCCCTCCTCCACCCCCACCGCCTTGGCAACCACAACGTCTGTGATTCTGTTTCTGATTCATAGATGAGTTCATTTGCATCATATTTTAGACCCCACATATAAGTGACATCACATGGTATTTGTCTTTCTGATTGATGTCCCTTAGTATGATCATCTCTAGGTCCATCCATGTTGCTGCAAATGGCATTATTTTATTCGTTCTATTCCATTTATACATTTATACAATTCCATTGTATATATACCACATCCTCTTTACCCATTCATCTACTGATGAACATTTAGGTTGCTTCCGTGTAAATAAATTATAAATAAAATACTTACTAAAATAGGCTATTGTAAATAGAACAGGCACAATATTTTGAATACAGATGGTGGCTCCAGGACTTTAGGAAACTCTTGCAGTTGTTTTCCAAGCTGAAGGGTCAACCAGCTGGGATCCGTCTCTTCAGCCTGGCTGCAGGTCTAGATCAAGTCCAGCCCCAGTTATTATAGGGCTCAATACTTGAGTTTCCATTGTACTTACACACCATGGGCTTTGCCTGTATTTGTTGGCAAAAGGGTTCAGAAGTGATTATGAGAAGGGGTTACATGTGGGTCCTTTATGCTTCCTTCACACTAGGGCCATCAAGAAGAGCAGACTTGTGGAGGTGCTCGCCCGGTTCAGTCAGGCACAGAGAGTGAGAAATCACAGGGCAGAGAAACCCTCTTTCTGGTAAGATCCTCTTCCTGGACTATGTTAAAGGTTATTTCGGCTGGGGTGGGGGGGAACTTGGTGGAATGGGTCAGGTGGGTGGATCAAGAGCAGATGCTACCTAGAGACCCAGGTTGGCCATGGGCCTGTGGATACCTGCCCTTGAAGGTATTCATCAGGAGCAAAGGTTTGGAAACCAATGGCCAATAGTCCTTGTGTCTATAACCAGGTACGTGGGACTGGATCTCCTGATCGAGTCAGCTCCTTTGGGCTCTGCTGGGGGTGGGATGGCTTGCAAAGTTCAGGGTGAACTGGACACAAACTCAGTTTTGTGTGCTATTGACCTTGGTGTGGAGACAGGCACCTTCCCATCCATGGAACGTCCTTGCCTGCAGGCCTGCTTTGCTGATGATAGACTCATTCACTGATAAGCCAGGCAAAGCGTAGCCTAGGTGACGCTGCCCTCATTTCCCTCCCTGGCCCTTTGGTGCCCTCCTAGATGGCAGTGGTAGTGGTTTAGTCGCTAAGTCGTGTCTGACTCTTGCAACCCCGTGGACAGTAGCCCACCAGGTTCCTCTGTCCATGGGATTTCCTCTTTTTTCTGGGACCCAAGGACCCTCCTACTCTCGACCCCTCCTTGCCCCTCCCCACCACCAATTGCCTACAAAGCTTAACCTCAGGCAAGAATCTGCATATCATTATAATCTTCGTGGGATATTTTCCATCTTCTCCTCTTGGCAGAGTCCTTGGTTCAGATGGTAGAATAGAAAATTTTGTTTCCCATTTGAGGGTTTCAGGCAGCAAACTGGCAGAGGAGGACATGTAAGGAACATGTCTGCATGCAGATGGCAGCTCAGCTTTGGCCCCACTGTATCCACACCCTGGGCATACACACTTGGCAATATTTGGAGACATGAGACCACAAGATAGAAATGTACTTATTCTTAGAAAAGACATTTGGATGTGAAAAGCCAGTTCATCTGTGCAGATCTGGGTGAATTACATGGCTTGAGCCACAGCACATGACGTTCAGTAGCTGAAGACAAACGGAGATAATTCTGAAGTCACTCTCAGCAGAGACAAGGTATCTGTCGCACTGTGGATAACAGACACCTTCAAATGCACTCAGCCTGGTTCTCTTCCAGTTCTGTTTCAACCTACTTTCCCAGCCCCAGTCGACACCACTCTCGCGGCTGTAGCCTGAGAAAGGAAGTGACCCTCTGAGATGAGAGGGTTTCCCTAGTGACATCCATCCAGCTGGCCACAGTGGGGGCTCGTCTGGGGCCCACACAGTCAGGCCATCAGAATGTGCCAAGATCAGCAATAATAAGGTCTTTGCACAGAATTCCTTCATCATGAGGGGAAAGCAGGTTGGACTGAGACAGACCTGAACCCAGCCCTCGCTTCTAACATACTCAGCCAATGGAACCGAACTACACTTAGAGAATACTCTGACTGAAGAGACAGAAGGAGAGAGAAAGAGAAGAGATAAACCAAGGTCATGGCTGAAAAACTTCAGATACTTTTGCAAATCAGACCGAAGCACTATATCAGCTAAAAGGTCAAAGCATCTTATAGATAAAGTCCCAGTGGCTTTGGTCCTGGAAAGTGGCTCCTGCCAGAAAGCTCCATTCAGATCTACAGAGTGATGGCTTTTATCTATTTAGTCCTACACGCTCCCAAACTTTATCATCATTGTCTTCTAATTGGTCTTGATACCAAGCTCAGGGGCCTAATGAAATCAGCAAGCACAACTCTGAACGGAAAGAAGAAAATCAACTTGTGTTAAAGCAACTCTGAATGGAAAGAAGAAAACCAACTTGTGTTTGGCATTTGATAAAATACCTGTCCTAGAGAAGATTCTTGAGAGCCCCTTGGACTGCAAGGAGATCAAACCAGTCAATCCTAAAGGAAATTAAACCTGAATATTCATTGGAAGGACAGATGCTGAAGCTGAAGCTCCAATACTTCAGCCACCTGATGCAAAGAGCCGATTCATTGGAAAAGACCCTGATGCTGGGGAAGATTGAAGGCAGGAGGAAATAGGGAAGACAGAGGATGGGATGGTTGGATGGCATCACTGACTCAATGGACATGAATATGAGCAATCTCAAGGAGATAGTGAAAGACAGGGAAGTCTGGCGTGCTACAGTCTATGGGGTCACAAAAAGTTGGACACAACTTGGCGATTGAACAACAGCGATTGGATATGGAGCTCTAGACCTGCTGTTGCTGGATTTTTCCCACAATGGATGACTCTGCAGCTGGGAGGGAGAAATTACCATCTGATACCCATGGGGGCTCCCTGGATTCCTCCAAAACAGACAGAGAAGGTCTGAATATACTGACCTTGGAGAAGTGACTCTCCACCTCCATTTCAAACTATCCTCTACTTGATTAGCTTCAAGAAGCACATGCTTACCAAAGATTAGGCCAGGCATCAGGGCTGTAGCTAGACAGAATCCCTACACTGTCTAGAGCAAGGTCCCCTACTTTTTTGGCACCAGGGACCAGTTTCGTGGAAGTCAATTTTTCCACGGATCAGAAGAGGAGTGGTGGTTTCAGGATGCTTTAAGCACATTACATTTATTGCACACTATATCTCTATGATTATTATATTGTGATATATAATGAACTAATTATACAACCCACCATAATGCAGAGTCAGGAGGAAGCCCTGAGCTTGTTTTCCTGGAACCAGATGGTCCCCTTGGGGGGTGATGGGAGACAGTGACAGTAGGGTTTGCACCTCTATGATAGTCTAATGCCACCACCAGTCTGATAGGAGTCGGAGCTCAGGAGGTAATGTGAGTGTTGGGAAGCAGCTGTAAACACAGATGAGGCTTCTGTCGCTTGCCCACCACTTGCTTCCTGCTGTGTAGCCTGGTTCCTAACAGGCCATGGGTCAGTACCAGTCCATGACCTGGGAGTTGGGGACCCCTAGTCTAGATAGTAAATATTGTATTATGATAAATGCTTCATTATAGTGTGATAAATGGTCTTGTGGATGGATGCACAGAACAGGGATACCCAAGGGCACACAGCAGAGAGAACTAATGCTTGTCAAGGGTTGAAGATAGCAGGGGCTTATAAACTAAGAGAAGGCAAGTTCCCTCAAAAAGTGGGACAGTCATCTTGAAAACTATGAACGGATCCATTTTCGAGAGGCATTGCAGGATCAGTATTACGAATATGGGTTTTGAAATCT
Source organism: Bubalus bubalis (assembly GCF_019923935.1). Lineage (NCBI taxonomy): Eukaryota > Metazoa > Chordata > Mammalia > Artiodactyla > Bovidae > Bubalus > Bubalus bubalis. The sequence goes on along the minus strand of NC_059170.1, from coordinate 49,716,544 downwards.
GGATGAGTCTGACTCTGTCACTTATTGACTGATGAATTTCAAAGCCCCTAAAGTCCTTCTACTCCCCTTTACAATGTGACTTTGCAACTCCTCCAGTCGAGAGGTAAGAGTCTGTTTTTTTACTCCTTGCATCTGATTTTGCCATGTCATTTTCTTTGTGACACAAGCAGAAGCTTGAGCACTGGGGCTGTCCTCTCTTTAGGTTCCTGGGACCACCACAGGCCTGTCCCAGCAGCCTGTTGTTGGATCAGAGACTATTAGATGCGGCAGAGCGCTCAGATTTTTTTGTGAGCCCAGCAAGACTCATGGTAGAACCTCCCAGCTCAGTCCACCCAGTTGCTTGCCCACAGACTTCTGAGCTGAATAAATGATTGCTGCTGGTTGTAGAATAAAAAGGAATTGGTACAACAACAACAAAAGAGACTTATGCTTGTCCTACCTTTGGAAGGGGAAATATTTGATGGGGCTGGAGAAGTGGGAAAAGATGTCTGCTCATTTAGGGAGATGGGCTGTGCTTTTTGTTATTATTACCGAGGGCAGGGTAATGGCTCCTCTGGCTGGGGGACTACCCTGGCTGCCCAGAGATGCTTGCCGATACTCCTCGACCATTTCTGTTGTCACATGGACCCTCCACCAACTTGTGCTACAAGCTGATTGTCCTGACTTTATATTCTCAGTCTCCCTACTGGTGCCCTGGACCACTTGTGTATAGGACACACTCTGTGTGTTCATTAAACAAAACAACAACAACAAAAATACAGCTTGCCTCTCTTAAAACTCTGCTATACCAAATAGGAAGGAGTTGAAGCTTACTTTAGCTTTCACAGCAGATGTTTTTGCATTCATTTTCCCCCCGGGGAGGAGAGGAAATGCAAATTGTTCATTTGAGCAATTTCTATCCCTTTTGGATGGCCCCATCCTCTCTTTCTGTGAAATGTGCATCGTTCCTCAACCAAATTGTATGGGACCATCTTTCCGAAGGGAGAAAACCTAGTTTGCATGCTTCAAATTAGAGAACTGCATTAAAGCGTGTGGAAATCAGAGATGCACACCACCCTGGTCCCAGCCAACTCGGGCCCTCAGGGAGGATGCTGCCTGATGCTTAGCGGTTCCGACATCCCAAAGAGGTGGCAGGAGATCTAATGACATGTCTAAAGAATGTATAGCTCATTATGCACTGTTTTGAAATTGTTGGTGGAGCATCTTTTTTAGGCAGGTGTATTAGGGATGAAACTTTCAAAGCCTCTCTACACAGGCTATGTTCGGGCCAACTCCCTGGTATCAAGAAAGCGGAAGGACAATTGCCCTGGAACTCTGAGGCCAGCAGAAAACTCCGGAAACTGAAACCAAGAAACCTCCAGAGTTCCCAGAGGAAATCAGACCACCCGAACCTTTCTAAAAATGGGTGATCACTGACCAAATTACAAGTCAGGATGAGGGTCTCTGGGGCATGCACTTTTCTGAGGTTTCAGAATATTTTCACTGGACTGAGAATGTTTGGACTCAGGTTTTTGGTTTTCTGGATCAGGAAAAATATCTGGGCCATTTTCCCCTCAAGAAAACAGAGCAAAGGGACCACGACTGTCCCGAGGGCTCCAGGGCAGGCAGAACCCTGCTCCCCATCCAGTAGCAGCTGCTCCTGACACTCCATCCTGGGATGCTTACTCTGCAGCTACTCCCTGGACAGCCACGTCGCTGTCATTTACTGCTGGGCTGGCCTTCCAGAAGCCCAATCCCATGGACTTTTGATGACAGGGATTTTCAGTGTTTGGCTAGTAAAGTTGCACTGTTTTTCTCCAGTGGATAAAAAAATCCTGACTTCCTTTGTCTCTAATTAAAGACAGATGGGCAGAGGATGACTTGCCTCTTCATTTTTTCCCTCCGTGTGAGCGTGTGGCTGAGGGCAATCCACTTTGCCTGTCACCAATTTGTTGGGCAGTTTTAAACAGGTCACCGATCTCTCTGCAACGTGAGAGACACACACACACACTTCTCTGTTGGGTGTCCTGTGCTCCTTCCCTGTTGGGTGGTATTTAGCACCTGTAAAAGTGCTCTGGAAGCAAAGCCCTAGGTTGTCAAAATGCCCATCCATCATTATAAACAAATTTATTCCCTAACACTTGTGGTCTTTAGAACTAACTGGAGTAAGTGCAAAAAAACAAAAATCTCTTTGAAATAAAAGGGAGAAAGATGGAGTAAAAGTCTGGTCCACACGGTAAGTTAACAACACCCTGGGACTGCAGGTTTTTTCCTACTTGAGAAGCTTTAATTCTGCAGGTGCAGAAGCATGAGGAGAGCAAAGACCTTCCCAGATCACCAAAAGGCAAACTATTTGCTGCCACTTTGTGCCTTTTCCCCCCCGAAATAGGCATCAGCACAAGTCATCGTTCTTGTGCAGCAGGTGTAGCTCGTGCCCGGGTGATCCTTCCAAATGAATCAGTGTTTAATTAACATACCCAGGCAAGAATACTGGAGTGGGTTGCCATGCCCATCTCCAGGGTATGTTCCCGACCTGGGGATTGAACCTGCATCTCTTACATCTCCTGCATAGGCAGATGGATTCTTCACCACTAGCTCCCCCTGGGAAGTCTTATATCTCCATAAATCTGGGGTGGGGGGGCGGCGGGGGGAATTAAGTGCATTAGGCCTTCCCTGGCAGTCCAGTGGAAACTTCACCTTCCATTGTAGGAGATGAGGATTTGATCCCTAGTTAGGGAGCTAAGATCCCACATGCCTCGTGGCAAAAAAAAACCAAAAACAAAAACATAAAACAGAAGCAATATTATAACAAATTCAATAAAGATTTAAAAAAATGATCCACATTAAAAAAAAACTTTAATAAATAAGAAAGTGCATTACTTAAGGTATTACAAATAAAAAAATAGAAAATGAGAAGTAAAAGGGGAGAGTCTTTCAATGTTTTTAAAATGTATGTGTCCCAAAATATTGACGATAGCTGCCTTAGGTATTTTGGTAACGATCCTTGTCAGAGTCTAAAAAATGAGCCATCCTCGTCCGTATTACTCACCAGAAACATGCTCAAAGCTTCTCATGTTTAATACATTTGGAAGAGAGTTCACCCACCTGCTAACAGAAGCCCCCAGAAGAGGGTCCCTGGGGAGGACGGAGGAGTGACCATGATGCTCTATCTTCCTCGAGTGGCTTTTTGCTTTTCTCTTCCGGAAGGAGTTCAGAAGCAAAGAGGAAGTGTCTTTTCTGTCCTCGAACACAAGGAATCAGGACTGAAACCTATCATGATTCCAGTCCCTTGGACCCATGCCCCCGCCCCCGAATGAAACCATGCCAGCCATCGCAGACCTGCTCCACTGCTGCAAGGGAAGAGAGAAGAGAAGCTGGAAGAGAGGGATCAGAAAAGGGCCTCCTGCTTCATCACACACTGAGCCTGATCAGGTTCTTTGCAAATCACCACCGAGAAGTCGCTGCTCTGGGAAGTGCTGCTCTGCCATCACTCATGTCCGTAAACCTGGGACAAGTATGGCTTTATCAGGGTTCATCTGGTGCTTATCACAGTCTTGCTGATGGCCGTACATACTCAGAAGACCCTGAAAACCAAGAGCTGGCCACCCCCATGAGAACCGCCCCAAATCCCAGTTTCCACCAAAGGAGATTAAAGCAAAGAGCTGTTTTTAGGGACTGTGTGTGTGTTTGTGCACGCTTTTGTTTTTTTAAACTGTTCAAAGAATCCGTAGGAGGATTTTTGCTCAGAGCTCTGGCCCTCCAGACAGCCCAGGGCCCTCCACCACATCCTGCCTCTCCACTTCCTCCCCCTTTTTCCCAGCTCCAAGCCAAGCTGGGAAGTCTCTCACGCCCCTGAGGCTTGGCGGGAGGAAGCCTGAACTTGATACAGCTGCCTTTCCTGGGGCCTGCGAAGCACATTGATCCCTGGGTCTGGGCTGCTTTGCCTGCCTATTTTTAGCCTCTTGCTGTAGACCTTTCTGAGGGCTCAGGACATGTCTCCATTTGGGCTGGGCCACGCCAGGGAGGGGTCCCCGTGTGCTGCAGGGGCTGTTGGACACCTGAACAGGGATCCATGCAGCAGTTAAATGTGGTTTGTTTTAACGTCAAAAGGAAGAGGAATACACACCCTTCACCAGCTCCCTCCCTGTCTCCCAAGAACAAAGGTCTGAGTTGCCTCTTCAGCCCAGCAGCAGGCCCTAGAGGGTAGTTGTGGATGCTTGACTCAGGTCACACTGCAGAGGCAGAGGGGCAGGAATGTCCCACGCAGGACAGCCAGTCACAGATCAGGTCAGGCTTGGGCAAGGACCTGCCTCCCCAGCCTGTCCTCCATCCTTGTCCCCTGTGTCAGGCAAGCCACCCTCCCCACCACATGTCCTGGTTTCCAGCCTTGGCACCCACTGCTTCTGCAGAGCTGAGCTTGCTTGTCTGCTCTGCGTCTTCAAGACCCAGGGCAGACCCCACCACAGCCTCCATCGTCTAGGAATGGTTGATGTGTGGCTGTCACACCCACCCAACAGGGTGCCTTGAGGGTGACCACGTCTGCTCACGTTATCTGCATTGTGTGCCTGGTGGTCCATGCCTGAAGGGAGAGTGTGTGGTCGTGAGGAAGGAGGCGTGGTTTGGGGCCGGCATATGACCCCATGTAACAGGTTCAGTGAAAGCCGAGCAAAAGAACCAGCAGATGACATGCATGTGGTGACCGAAGGTCAAGAACCAGCAAATTGCCACAGTTAGAAAATATGCACCAGCTAACTCTGGTTTTCTTTGTACTTATCCAGGTGATTAGTTTAAGTAAGACTTTCTGAATTGACTCCATTCATCCATTTAGGAAAACCAAGAACCCCTGGTGGCTCAGACAGTAAAGAGTCCGCCTGCAGTGCAGGAACCCAGGTTCGATCCCTGTGTCAGGAAGATCTTCTGGAGAAGGAAATTGCAACCCACTCCAGTATTCTTGCCTGGAGAATCCCATGGATGGAGGAGCCTGGCAGGCTACAGTCCATGGGGTCACAAAGAGTCGGACACGACTGAAAGACTTCATTTTCACTTTCATCCACTTAGGAAACTTATGGCACCTAGACCCAGGTTGGTTGGGCCAATTGTTATGTGGGTGAACTTAAAACATCATTGTAGGGACTTCCCTGGTGGTCCAATGGTTAAGAATCTGCCTGCCAATGCAGGGGATGCCAGTTCAATCCCTGGTCCAGGAACTAAGATACCACAGGCCTTGGAGCAACTGAGCCTGCACACCACAAAAAAGATCCTATATAATACAACTAAGACTTCAAACAGCCAAATAAATAAATAATAATTGTGAAATATTGAATATACCGTCTCTGACTTGTCTCCATGCATGCTAAGTCACTTCAGTTGTGTCCAACCCATTGGAACCCTACGGACAGTAGCCTGCCAGGCTCCTCTGTCCATGAGATTCTCCCAGAAAGAAATACTGGAGTGGGTTGCCATGCCCTCCTCCAGGGGATCTTCCCACCCGGGATTGAACCCACATCTCTTAGGTCTCCTGCATTACCAGGCGGGTTCTTTACCACTACGTCACCATCATTATCACCCAATATTCAGGCAGAATGTCATATCCAAAATAATCAGACGTGACACTTAGAAATGAAAAACGAGCTAGAATTCACAAGCTGACATGAGACAAATAATCGCCGTTCAACCCAAAAATGACATCCCAGCAGTGACCCTGCAGTATTTACACCGGAGCTTGTCATACTAACTCTTGGATGGGGTGCGGGCGGGCCAGGGGTGGGTAGCTGACAGTCACCAGGTGTAACTGCAGAGCCAGCGCTAGGAGGTGGGATTTCTGACCAAAGGAAGAGGTCCAAGGATTAGGTAAGTTCAGTACGAGGGCCCCTGAGCCTGGGACAAACTGCAGCAGAGAGGCCCCGGCCAGAGTCGGCATGAGAACAGGTGTCCAGCACAGGCCTGACCCAACGCTTGGGGACGGGCCCTCAGGAGCCCGTGTCACCGCTGACCCAAGGCAGCTCCTGCCGCATGGGTCAAGAGGGACTCACGGCTCCACTGCCCCACAAGGAGGCACTGAGTTCTACAGACTTCTGTTAAGATCACTAGACCCATGGTTCACCACCCAAGGGTGTAATCAGAACTATCATAGGAGTTTTCTTTGTTTGTTTCAAAATCCATGTCAGGGCCTCCCACTGAACCTGGAAAGCTAGAATCTTGGATGAGACTGGGGTGAGGTGGGCAGGCATGTGTGACTTTAGAAGGCTGCCCAGGTGACTTAGATACAGCACCAGCCCCAAGGTGGGCACCTTCTCAGCCCAGCAGTTTGAGGTCAGAGACCCTGGCTTTGTGAGGTTTTATTGAAGTAGAGTTGATTTACAATGTTGTGTTAATTTCTGCTGTACAGCAGTGATTCAGTTATATATATATATATGTTCTTTTTCGTATTCTTTTCCATGATGGTTTATCATAGGATGTTGAATATAGCTCCCTGTCCTACACAGGAGGACTTTGTTGTTTATCTGTTCTATGTATAATAGTTTGTACCTGCTAATTCCAAACTCCCAGTCCGTCCCTCCCCTGCTCCTGCTCCCCGTTAGTGACCACAAGTCTTTTCTCTGTGTCTGTGCGTCTGTTTCTATTGCATAGGTAAGTTCATTGTGTCATATTTTAGAGCCCACGTATAAGTGATGTCATGATATTTGTCTTTCTCTGTCTAACTTTCTTCACTCAGTATGATAATCTCTAGGCCCATGTATGTTCTGCAAATGGTGCTATTTCATTCTTTTTATGGCTGAGTAATATTCCATTGTATATATGTATCACATGTTATTTATCCATTCATCTGCCAATGAAGCTTGTTGCCACGTCTTACCTATTGTGAACAGTGCTGCTGTGAACCTAGGGGTACATGTATCTTTGAATTATAGTTTTGTCTGGATATATATGCCCTGGAATGGGATTTCTGGATCACATGGCAGCTCTGGATTTCCCAGGTAGCTCAGTGGTAAAGAATCTGCCCAACAATATATCTGCCTGACAATACAGGAGCTGCAGGAGGACTCGGGTTTGCTCCCTGGGTGAGGAAGATCCCCTGGAGAAGGAGGCCTGATCCCGCTCCAATATTCTTGCCTGAAGAATTCCATGGACAGAGGAGCCTGGCGGGCTACAGGCCATGGGGTTGCAAAGAGTCAGACACGACTAAGTGACTGAGCATGCACGGTAGCTCTAGTTTTGGTTAGAGACCACACATCTTCATATGTAGTACAGTTCCTCTCACATCAAGACCTAAAATGATATTTGTTGACTGAATGAACTAATGTGTGAAAAAAATGAACAAACACTCCCAGTGACCATAAGAATTATTATTGATGCCAACAAACACAGGGAAAGACTGGAGTTTCCCACAATAGATTTCAGCCCCAGTTGTACGTTAAGTCTTCCAGTTACCCACTCAGAACAACAGCTAAATGTGATAGCATTAACGTGTACTTTATAGACTAGTGCAGTTCAGCAGTATATGGTATTACTGGGCAAAATGAGGATTTGTATGAACATCGCAGAAGACAGCATACAACGAAAGAAAGTTCTCCACCTAACTCACAATTAATTATATCATCTGAGGCTTCATTCTGGCTTTGGAAACAATGGGAACCATAATTACATGTCTAAAGCCCAAAATGGAAGCCCACAAGTGTTTGACAAGGGGAACGTAAGGATGATGGAGTGCTTTACCCATCAGCTTGACCACAGAGCAGCCCTGGTGAGTCACGCTTTCAGGCCGCAGTAGGATTTCTCATTACCCTCCATTCTTCTCAGTAAGTATATTGAGCTCGTGGCTACTTGATGGATGTGACTCTGTTTGTGAATTCAGGCTGGCCTGCTGTCTTCCTGGACCTGACTCGTATATAGAATAGCCATGCAAATTAGCATGGGCCTCGGGCCAGGAAAAATTAATCCAGGCTTCAGTGCAATCAAGTAAAAGGTGTCAAAGGGCAACAAAGAGGGGGGTGTGCCTGGAGCCAGGGATGCTCACTTTTACAGGTTTCTCTGCTCACCACCTGGTGATTGTGTTTTTTAGTTTTTTTAAATTTTGTGACTAGCAAACTGGCAAAAATGTAAGAGAAGCTGGTGGAAGTCTTTCTAAATCTGTATGGGATGTGATGGAAGTTCATGTTGAAAGTGCAATTAAGGCAGTCAGAGAGGGCATCCCCAGCATCAGGTCTAAGTGGGCCTCCAGGCTGGCTGCCTGGCCTCCATCTCAGCACCCGGCCATGCCTGGACAGCGCTCTCCGCACTGGGCTGTTTCATTCACTTGGTTTGTGATGGTTGTCTGTCCCCCACTTTGGATTGAGGTCCTGGAGGCTGAGGATCACATCTGTCTTGCCTTCCTCTGATTCCCAGCAAGTGGCACAGGCACTGCAGGAACACAGGAGATGCTGGCGATGCCCCCCAGCCTTCCTCTAAGGACAGCAGGCTCCAAGGTCAGCCAGGTCCACAGTTCACCTCGTACCTGACCTTCATTGAACCCCCTGCTGGCCAGCAGCTCTTGTGTTCTGCTTGGGTCCAGGGTGTCTTGAACACTCACTAAGTTTTCTTTTAGCCATGCCGGCAAGATGCTAGGTGAAACACCACCCAGAGAAAACAAGACAGAATGCGAGCAGCACAGGCAAACTGGAGAAGGAAAAGCAGGGGCTAGGGTGAAGGGGGGTGTGGATCCAGGGAGTAGATGGTCAACAGAGAGCCAGGTGGCAGGCCAGGGTCCCAGAGGGGCTGGAGGTGGAGGGCAGGAATCAGCCTAGACCAAGCATGTGGTGATGGAGACCCAGGCATAGTGGTACCCACTTCACAGGATTCCACTTCGAGGCCTGCTGCAGGGGCAGAGCCCATAGTAAGAGCAGTAACTGGTATCTAATGAACCCTCAGTCCATGTGCAGAGTTTCCTCCTGGTGGGAGTAACTGAACCAGGTCCAGGACAGGTAATCGTCAGAGCTTAGAGGTCAGAGCTTGGAGGATTTGATGGCTGGGATGGTATTGTCTCGAGAGAACCAGCAATGTCCCAAGTCTCTGTCAGTCAGTCCCCCGCCCATGAGGTTTGATCGTGTATGTGGTATCACCAAGGAACAATGGCAGAGTGACAACCAAAACACACTGTTATCTCCTGGTGCCCCCAACAGAGCGTTTGCTCACTAGTTGAGCTGGGTCAGAACCAGTGGTCTCAACCAGTGGTCCCCAACCTTCTTGGCACCCAGGACCAGTTTCGTGGAAGACAGTTTTTCCATGGATCAAGGGAAGGGGTGGTGGTGGTTTTGAGATGACTCGAGCTCATTACATTCATTGTGCATGCGCATGCCCAGTAGCTTAATCGTGTCCAATACTTTGCGACCCTATGGACTGTAGTCCACCAGGCTCCTCTGTCGATGGAGTTTTTCAGACAAGAACACTGGAGTGGGTTGCCATTTCCTCTTCCTGGGGATCTTCCCGACCCAGGGATCAAACTTTTGTCTCCTTGCATTAGCAGGCTAATTTTTTACCACTGAGCCACTGGAAAGCCCACATTTGTATTATTATGTGCACTTTATTTCTATCATTATTACATCAGCTCCATCTCAGATCATCAAGCATTAGATCTCAGAGGTTGGGGACCCCTGGTCTAGATCAAAAGCTACACAACACAAAGACCTCCTCCCCCACAAAAATATGTAAATGATAGAATTAGCAAATTAAGAATGTCTGTAGGAAGAGTGTGGGCACGCACGTGAAGGCAGCTGAGTCCTGGATGAGGTGATCAGAGGGGCTGTTGCCTGAGGCTATGCCCTCGGATGATGGCAGCCTTTGAGTGTCGCCATCCTTCAAGCATCTCTTCCTTGGAGAAGGATGTCCCACAAGGAAGTGGCCCGGCCAGGATGCAGGTGAACAGGCAGAAGCATGAAGACATGGGAGGGGAACCATCTGCCCCTATAGCAGTTGTAGTAATAACAATAATGATGATGGTAAATATTTAGATCTTATTTGCAGAGTGCAATGAAATGTACTGTTGGTACATGTTGGTAGCTGTTCTTTGCCTTGAGATAAGCAGATTGCTTTAGTGACTTATCCAAGACCGTAAACCTAGGAAGTAGCAGAGACAGAACTCAATACCAAGACGGCAAAGCCCACCAGCTTTCTGTCCACCACGGAAAGCTGAATTAATCCCTCTGGGGAATATGATTTAGATATAAGGCAGGCCTGACACTGCACCAGTCATCCCAGCCAAGCCCTCTCCTTCCATCACTGGTCCTTCTAGGCATCTTCTGCTGACTCCCAGGAGAGGAAATTTTCTCTCTGGCTATACCTTTCCAATTATACATAATGTAAACTCTTTCTGGGAATTCCCTGGTGGTCCGGTGGTTAAGACTCCACTGCAACTATTGAGCTCAGGCACTCCAGAGCACACGAGCGACAGCTAGAGAGCCTGAGTCCTGCAACTACTGAAGCCCACACGCCACAACTAGGGAGTCTGTGCACTTTAACAAAAGGTCCTGCATGACTGAAATAAAGATTCTACATGCCACAACTAAGACCCGACACCACCAAATAAATAAATAAATATTTTTTAAAAATAAAATCTTTCCAACAATCGGTTAATTCTTAAATGCTCATCACTAGTACAGGATTTATGGCAATAGGAACCATCTAAATATACTGGTAACTTGTTTTAAATAAAACAGTATATCTAGGTGCCAGGATACATAGAGCAATGAAATGGACCTTGGAATATGGTTACTTATTGCAACCAAAAGATGTCATTTCAAATTACTCAAGTGAAAACATGGATTATATAAATGATGATAGAATAAATGATAAGATAAAGGAAAACTCAACTGAATCTTTACCTTAGTCTTTACCATCAACATACAGATGCATCAAAAATTTAAGTATAAAAGTACAAAGCCATGAATGTACTGGATAAAAGCTATGACTATTTTTATAATCTTGGAATGAGGAAGGGACTTTTCCATCCCAAGATTATATTGATATAGCACATAATTTTAAATCTCATGTAGCAGATACAAGTAACAGAGAGAAATAATGAACTGGGAAAAATATTTGCAAACTGTATAACAGATTGAGAGTTAATATATTTACTATACACAGAGCTCCTACAAATCAATAAAAGGAAACAAATAGCCCAATAAAAATGGGACAGGAAACACACAAGCTTTTTTAAGGTACAAAAGGGTATATTTTATTTACTTATTTACTTTAAATTGGAATATAATTGCTTTATAACATTGTTAGTTTCTGCTGTACAACAAAGTGAATCAGCTATACTTATACATATATCCCCTCCCATCCAGCCCAGTCCCACGCCTCTAGGCCGTCACAGAGCACCAAGCTGAGCTCCCTGTGCTATACAGCAGCTTCCCACTAGCTAGCTATTTTACACATGGTAACCCAGGTTCTTTCCTGGAGAATCTCAGGGACCGGGAGCCTGGTGGGCTGCTGTCTATGGGGTTGCACAGAGTCGGACACGACTGAAGCGACTTAGCAGTAGCAGTAGCAGCAGCAGCAGTGTATATAAATAAGCCAATGCTAGTCTCAATTCGTCCCACCCTCTCCTTCCCCCTTTGTGTCCATGAACCTATTTGCAGGGCAGACACAGAGAACACACATAAGCTTTTAAACAAAGAAGAAATATCTAACATGAAAATATACTCAATCCTTAATAATAATAAATAATAATAAAATAATAATAAATAATAATAAAAAGCATAGTCACACAAGTAACTATAGTGTATTTGTGTGTGTAGGTTTACCTATCAAATACAAAGAATAATGAGACTGAATGTTGCTAGCATGCTACAGAATGGGTTTTTGCATGCACTGGTAGTTGGCATACAAAATGGCATAACTTCTGGAGGAAAGTTTAGTAATATACACCCAAATTTAAAATATACATACTTACTCTTAGCCCAAGAATTGCAAGTCAAAGTATTCATTTATTTTTACTGTGGTAAAAGACATATATTATAAAATTTACCATTGTAACCACTTTAAAATGTACAGTTCAGAAGCATCAACTACATTCACATTGTTGGGCCACCATCACCACCATCCACCTGCAGAACTTTTTTCTCTTCCCCTATTGACACCCTTCACCTATTAAACAATTGTGTTCTTTCTGTCTCTAGCAATTTGACCAAAGAATTAATCTGAATGAGAAATTGCATTAAGAGCTACATATATATGCACAAAAGATGTACAAGATGTCATTCAAAAAGCATTTCTTGAGGACCTACTCAAGGTATGCTGGGTAATAAACCAGATAGACCAGGTTACCTGACTTACGCACAAGTCATGATCAAGAGAAGGTAGAGCATGAACAAGTGCATAAAGAATAGAGCATTAAGTTGCCATTAAGTTTGAAGAAAATGAACAGGGACTTCCCTGGTGTTGCAGTGGTTAAGGATCTGCCTTGTAACACAGGGGACGCCGGTTTGATTCCTGGTCCAGGAATTAAGACCCCACATGCTGCAGAACAACTAAGCCCACTCGAGGCAACTATTGAGCCCTCTGGAGCCTATATGCTACAACAAGAGAGTCTGTGTGCCACAATGAAAGATCCAGAATGCCGCGACTAAGACCTGATGCAGCCAGGTAAATAAATAAATACTTAAAAAAAGTTCTCTCAAGCACTATTTATAAGAACCAACAAATTAGAAAAACGAAACATCCAAGCAACATCTCTGTGAAGGAGGAGAATCCATCTGGCCAGATGTCATTATGTGCCAGTTTATTACAGACCGCAAGAGACTTTCTCAGAACTAACTCCCTTAATTCAGGGTTTTCTTCTGTATTTTCCTGGAGGGCAAGAGTTTCCAACATTTGGGGGTAGAAAATAATGTAGCAGGGGTCCACGCCAATGCTGCTTTATTCCAAGAAGGAATGCATGGATGACAGTTTCAAGGGTTTGATGTCCAACCCCTCCTAAAACTGTAACATAACAGCCGGCAGATGAAGAGGCTGATCTAAATCTCCTTTCTGTGGTTTTACTTTTGTTCTGGCAGACTGAGCAACACGAAAAAAAAAAAAAATAATTACAGCGCGTGCATGGGAAACATTCTTCCCTTTTTTCTTGAGTAACGGACACGTTGGAGAGCCAGCGTGAGTAAGGGGCGACGGCTTTGCTGTGATAAATGCAAAAAAGCATCCAGGGCCTGGCCTACCCTGAGCCCAGGCAGGAAATTCAAGGGTAATATAACACTTTACCGTTAAGTAATGCCATTGGAATAAAACCATGTTTGGGATGACTTTTGGCTCTCACTTGGAATTTCTGTTTCATTTGCTTCCAAAAAGAACTCTTCTCCCATAAAGTTCTTAACTTGCATTTCAAAAGTTTTTGTAGCTGTATAAATAGGATGTATGCGAACTGGCCTTGAATTGAAGCTGTATGTCATAGAACACGCAGAAAAACACATGCAATCCAGGACCTCTGTTTTCAGGATGGATTCCAGGGCAGCAGCTTCCAGCAATGGAAGTGTAATTCACAGGTTAGAGACCTCACTCTGCCCCCTGCTAGCAGTGTGACCTTGCGTGGATTCTTTGACCTTGGAGCCAGTAAAAGAGGAATAACAACAGTACCCACTCAGAGGGTTTTTTGACGATAAAATGCAAGAATATGAAAGGCTCAGTGCTAGCCTGCCATACAGCTTTTTCCTTCTTTCCTGGGCTTCATAACTGAGCTGGGCATGACTAGCCTCAGCGTAGAAAAAGACTAGAATGGAAAACCAGAATTTATTTTTGTCTGAATAACTTGGCCATGGTTGGACTGTTTTTCCCTGTTGGTTTTAAGCCATATTTCTCCAGTGCTGCCTCCTAGGCTGAATTTCTGCATGATTGAAACACCATCTTCAGTTTCAGAGGAACTCAGGTGAACTGAAGCATCTCTGCATAACTTGGATGGTGCAGGAATCAGACCCACGGGACAGACTGGTCAATCTGCAGGTGTTTAGCTGGGAGAACACTGGGGGTGAGGGTGTGAGGAGTGTCTCCAAACATCTGAAGGGTAATACCATGTGAAATAGAAATTTGATTAATTCTCCATGGTTCCATAAGTGGAGGCAGATTCCAGTTTTATGGATAGAAAACCTTTTTTTTTTTTTTTTTTTTAAATCAGATTGTCAAGCAAAGATGCTGTCTTCTGATGTAAGGAATTCCAAAGGGATCCTATCAGGGAGTAGTTCTTCACATCCCAGGAGTCCTACAGGGAATTCTGCATCAGAAAAAAGCTAAGTAAGCGCCCTTTCAGGTTCTTTTCAGGTCGAGGAGGCTGCAGTTCAGGTAGCTACAGACATGCAACATTTTGCTGCAGGCACTTAAGGAAGCGGCCCTAGGAGCTGCAAGGCACATACAGGCGCTCAACAGACTGAGCTTATATGAGAATTTTAACCTTTCATAACACAAGTGTCATGCCACATGGGGTGGGGGGAGCCTTTAACCCGCTAGAAAGGAAAACGTTCCTAGTTTAGGTATCATATTTTACAGGTTCCATCATATTTTACAAGTTCCTGTAGACACAGGGACCAAATGAAACTGAACCACGATCTTGGGCATCAAATTACACTTCACTTTTACCTTTTCCCCCTGTGATTCTGACATAAGTGATTAAAAATGAACCCGAACCTTTGACCTACCCGTTTGGTTTTGTTCTTTTTTTTCCTCCTCTCTCTGTTCACCTGCAAACCTCCGCTAGTCGTTTCATAGAGCTTTGGTCAACTGCTTTCAACAGCTAGACATTAAAGCCACTGAGGGCATAAACAGGAAGCTGGTGTTTAGGTGGGAGTTCCTAGGAATTTTATACCACTGACCACAGAGGCCAAGAGAGAAAGGAAATAGGAAAAACAGTGTAAATACCTGGGTGACTAATGACGCGCAGCTCAGCTGGCTTTTCTGAACACTTAACAGGAAGTCTTTCCAGGGGAAACACCCTGCACATTTTTCGGGACCCCGCGTGGCACTGAAGGGCCGTATCGGGGCGTTTGCTGGTAACCCAACAGACTCTGCCCACGTCTCCAAGACGCCAACTCGATTTGCATGCGTGGTGCAAACCGCTCGCCGAGCGCCAGGCTCCAGGTCTGGGATTGCAAAGGCTTGGAGGGCCACCCCCTTCCCGGTTCACACCGCGAGCGCCTAAGAGGATTTAGAATCAAGTGGGCACGTTTGCAGGCCTCGTTGTGAAGAGGCAGCTGGAGCGCGGCGCAGCCCCCCGCGCCCCAGGGCTGCATTGTCCTCCGAGGGGCCGCCGCCAGGGCTCCTTTGTGCGCGGGGCTGGCCCTGCCCTCCCGCCCGGGGCCCCGCGGGCCCCCTCCCCGACCTATCCCCCCAGCCCCCCACAACCACGCAGACGGCTCCCTCCGGCCCCCGACCCGCCGGCTGTCGCGGGCCCCGCGCCGAGGAGCAGGCAGGGCGGGCAGGCCATCTGCACCGAGACGGACTGCGGCCCCGGAAGGTCAGCGCCCCGACGATCGCCGTCTGAACAGCAGGCCACCCGGGCCTCCCAGCAACACAGGGACATCTGCTCCCCTTCATTCAGAGCCCGGGTTCCGATTTCACCAACTCCCCCCACCCCCTACTCCCCGCAGACCCGGGCTCCCAGGAGTGCAACGGGAACGGGAGGGGCCTAGCAGACGCGCCGCCCGCCCCCTGCTTCCCCCCATCGGAGCCGGGCAGCTGAGTCCGGCGTGGCGAGGAGGGGCTCACCCACGTGACCGGGGTGACGTCGTGCGGGGGAGGGGCGGCCAGGCCACGGGGTGGTGGGGGGTGGGTCACAGAGACTGCGACGCGCAGGTGCGTCCTGCGTTTGCGGAGGGGTTGGACCGGGATCCCACCCTGCTAGGGGAGATCGGGCAGCTCCGCCGCCTACCCACCTCAGGACAGATGGGTTTAACCGTCCGCCTCATCCCTGGCTGGGAAGAACCAGTGAATGCGCGGGAAAGTTTGTAGCGAGCAGAGGCAGGCATTCCTCGTGCGGGGCTCCGGACCCACAGTTGTAGAGCCAGCGGTCTGCGGGTAAGGCCAGACTCAAGCCTAGATGGTTGACACCCAAACTCGTCCTGCCTTTTCTGCTTTATGTTTGGGCGAAAAGATGGAAGGATGAAAGAATTGCATTTCTGTTGTGTTTCCACCGCTTGATCATAAACCCCCTGAACACAGAAACGCCGAATCTTGTTCATCTTCGTCTCCTCCGCCTCCTGCAAATATTTCGACTTTAACGTGCAGAGGGGTGCGGGTGTGGTCCTTATGACCTCTAAGTGTAACTGCTGTCCTTTGTTATTTGACAAAAACCAGGGAGAAGGAAATGGCACCCCACTCCAGTACTCTTGCCTAGAAAATCCCATGGGTAGAGGAGCGTGGTAGGCTGCAGTCCATGGGGTCGCTAAGAGTCGGACACGACTGAGCGACTTCACTTTCACTTTTCACCTTAATGCATTGGAGAAGGAAATGGCAACCCACTCCAGTGTTCTTGCCTGGAGAATCCCAGGGACAGGAGCCTGGTGGGCAGCCGTCTATGGGGTCGCACAGAGTCGGACATGACTGAAGCGACTTAGCAGCAGCAGCAGCAGCAGGGCATTGTGGGACTTCCCAAGTGGTGCTAATGGTAGAGAACCCGCCTGCCAATGCAGAAGACATAAGAGACACGGGTTCAATCCCTACGTCAGGAAGATCCCCTGGAGGAAGGCATGGCAACCCACTCCAGTATTCTTGTCTGGAGAATTCTATGGACAGAGAAACCTGGTGGGCTACTGTCCATAGTGTTGCAAAGAGTACAACACAACTTAAGCGACTTAGCACGCTTCAGGCGCAGGACATTGTGGAGAATAAAGTGTGGACGAAGGGAGGTGTTAGTTCGTTGTGGCTCCCTCCTGCTGTCGTCCCTGCTTTTCTTCCTTCCACAAACATTTGATGGAGTGTCCCTGTGAACCGGGCACCAGGCAGTTGACTAGATCTGGGAAGAAACATGATTCCCAGGCTTCAAGGTGCAGCCATTCTGCCGGGGGACTGTGCACAGGAAAACAGCCAACCAGGATTCTGGGTGACGAGTGCTATTGACAGGAATAGGGGATCCCTAAAGCTTAGCTTCTGCAGAGGGAAGGGGTCTAAGCAGATGTGGGAGGGCAGGTAGTTTACTGGGAGAAGCTCTGTGGCTGACACAGGTCCCTCTGCAGATTCCTTCCAGGTGTGTTTACCTCCTGGTCAGTTTTTAGGCCTCGGGTGAAATGTCACTTCGGTGGCACCTAAGATAAGGTTTTCTTGTTAAGTGATCTGCCGTACCTGGCACTTTTTTTGTTTTGTTTTCATATTCATGGCAGGTCCAGTTGGGCAAAGTTCATCATCCTTATTCAACTGTAAGCTTCTTGAGGCAGAAACTGGGCTTTTATTCATAGGCAGAGTCTCCATACCCAGCCCAGTGTTCCCTAAATATTTGGTGGGCTAATGAATAATCAGACTTTCTTTAAGTTAATGAGAAACTTGTTCCTGGAGTTTCTGTTTTTTTAAAAAAAAAAAAAAACTTTAGTATTTTTATTTATTTATTTTTGGCTGCCTGGGTCTTCGTTGTTGGTCTCCAACTTTCTCTAGTTGCTGCAAGCGGGGGCTACTCGCTAGTTTCAGTGTGCATGCATGCTCATTGTGGTGGCTTCTCTTGTTGCAGAGCACAGACAGTAGGGTGCAAGTGCTCAGCAGTTGCATATGGCGGGCTCCAGAGCGAGGACTCATTGGTTCTGACGCACAGGCTTAGTCGCCTGGAGGCATGTGGCATCTTCCTGGACTAGGGATCAAACCCATGTCCCCTGGATTGGCAGGTGGACTCTTAACCACAGACTACTAGGGAAGTCCCAGAGTTTCTGTTTTGGATGTGGGGACAGGCTGCAGCCGCTCCACTCCGGGTACCCCCAGGGGAACCACCAAGAAGAGAGTGACTGGGGTATAGAATTTATTATTTTGTGGTCTTCTTCAGCTTGCTAATTTCAAAACTGTTTCTGCAACATCATCGTGAGGCTATCATGAAATAAGTCTGAAGAGAGTTGTTGAGCCCTGGCCAACAGGTTTCTGAACTGCAAGGATTTTAGAGCCTCAACTGGTCTCGTACATTGTGTTCAAACCAGAAATATCTAGTAACACTTCAGAGCTGGGAGTGTGGATGGAGTGAAATGGTAACTTTGCTGCTGTTTCCCCAGTCTCCTCCTGTGTCCTGGGAGGACGGGCCCTGGGGAGAGATGAACAGGATTAACTTGTCCTCATCAAGGTCAGCTCCCTTATCTTGGCCTCTTTGTTATATCCTGTGACAAATCCTTTCCTTGTTTTTTCATGATAAGGAGAGAATCAAGGATATAGATTAAAGAGTCAGGCTCTGGTGACTGGTGCTGCCTGGCTTAGACTCTACCATTAAAAACTCTGTTACTTCTTAGGTGTGTGACTATGGAGGCCTTCCTTAGCCTCTCTGTGCGTCAGGCACTTTGTAATGAAAGATAATAGTATGTACTGTTATACTTTTTAAAATTCTTGTGTGTACAGTTGGCCTTTGAACAACATGAGTTTGAACTGCGAGGGTCCACTTATATGCAGATTTTTTTCAATAAGTTCAGTATTGCATGGTCAGTGCATCGGTTGACCCTCAGATGCTCAGCCGTGGGTACAGAGGAACTAAAGATAGGCAGGGTAGACTATAAATTATATGTGGATTTTCATGGAAGGTCAACTGTTGACCTTCAACATGGAAGGGTGGGGCCCCTAAACCCCTGGTTGTCCAAGAGTCAACTATATTAAGAATTCTCATGATAGGCATAAGTTTGACTTAAATGCTAATAGTTGATTAATTAAATGTTGAATATCCAACCTCTAATAGGTTAACATAACTCCGTAAGTCATGTATCAGTAGAGGGGACTTAGTCACAGGGGACTAAGTCCTGAGAGAGGAGATTTTCTTTGCCGCTGCCTTTGGAACTCAAGGGACACCTTCTGGACCTTCATCATTGATTGCTCTTCCCTCCAGAAGGATTCCAATTCTTTTACTTTTCATTTTTTTGAGATTTAAAATTTTTGTACTGAAGTATAGTTGATTGGCAAGCCACTCCAGTACTCTTGCCTAGAAAAATCCCATGGATGGAGGAGCCTGGTGGGCTGCATTCCATGGGGTCACTGTGAGTTGGTCGCGACTGAGCAACTTCACTTTCGCTTTCGTGTAATGGAGAAGGAAATGGCAACCCACTCCAGTGTTCTTGCCTGGAGGATCCCAGGGACGGCGGAGCCTGGTGGGCAGCCGTCTGTGGGGTCACACAGGGTCGGGCACGACTGAAGCGATTTAGCAGCATAGTTGATTTACAATGTTATGTTAGTTTCAAGTGAAAGTGAAAATTGCTCAGTTATGTCCGACTGTTTGTGACGCCATGGACTATACAGTCCATGGAATTCTCCAGGCCAGAATACTGGAGTGGGTAGCCTTTCCCTTCTCCAGGGGATCTTCCCAACCCAGGGATCGAATGCCGTTCTCCCACATTGTAGGCAGATTCTTTACCAGTTGAGCCACAAGGGAAGTTTCAGGTTACATATATATACACACATATACATTGTTTTTTGGATTCTTTTCCTTTAGAAGTTATTACAAACTATTGAGTATAGTTCCCTGTGGTCTACAGCAGGATTCCAGTTCTTTACCAGCATTTACAGAGCTCTCCCACTTAGTAAATTTAGTTGTGATTCCATCTCCCTTTATTCTCAAAGAGAGAAGCAGAGTAGCTGTCTATCGAGATTCAGACATTTTGCCCACAGTCCATTTTCTGATTTAGTAGCCAAGTGTTAAGTTCCTCTGCATCAGAGTTGTGATCCAGAAGACCACACTATTTTAAACAATAGCGACCTACTTACAACAAAAAGTAAATGGGATCTTGCATTGTTTGTTGCAGCTTAATTTGACCATGAAAAAAAAAATCAGTACTGGATTCCCAGAGAAGAAACATTTTCAGGGGCTGTAGGTAAGAAGACAGTGAAAAAAATTCACATTGTTTAGAAATTGCACTTACACCAGCCAGCCTCAAAGAAGGCTGCTTCTGGAAATTCAGAGGTACTCCGAAAATGAGTGTAGAAAATGCTTTCTTATCCATATATGTAATATGAACAGTTTCAGTCCTTCAATTATTTATTTTCTGCAAAGGACATTGACTTGGGTCGAGCTTGTTAGACTAGATGTTTGGAGTAAGTCTGTTTTCAGATATAATCTCCGATGCATTCATGAAAGCATCGTACTTTGAAACAGGAAACAAACGACATACTTTTTCAAATGTTGTCTCTGTGCATAGATAGAATCTCAGTGCTTAGAACCTTGTGTGGCTTATGTATCATCACATCATCATCACACTGATAAAGATTAAAAGATTTTAAGAAGATGCTCTTTTTAAAAAAAACTCATTGAAGTATAGTTGATTTAACTTTTGCAGTACAGCAGTGACATATATATATATATATATGTACACTTTTTCATATTCTTTTCCATTATGGCTCATCATAGGAGATTGAATCTAATTCCTTGTGAAAGACAGAAGGACCTTATATGTATATATGTATCATTTCAGTTCAGTTCAGTTGCTCAGTCGTGTCCGACTTTTTGCAACCCCATGGACTGCAGCACGCCAGGCCTCCCTGTCCATCACCAACTCCCGGAGCTTGCTCAAACTCATGTCCATCGAGTCGGTGATGCCATCCAACCATCTCATCCTCTGTCGTCCCCTTCTACTCCCTTATATATGTATAAAGGTATATATATAGAAAGGCAATGCCAAAGATGCTCAAACTACTGCACAATTGCAGTCATCTCACACGCTAGTAAAGTAATGCTCAAAATTCTCCAAGCCAGGCTTCAGCAATATGTGAATCGTGAACTTCCTGATGTTCAAGCTGGTTTTAGAAAAGGCAGAGGAACCAGAGATCAAATTGCCAACATCCGCTGGATCATGGAAAAAGCAAGAAAGTTCCAGAAAAACATCTATTTCTGCTTTATTCACTATGCCAAAGCCTTTGACTGTGTGGATCACAATAAACTGTGGGAAATTCTGAAAGAGATGGGAATACCAGACCACCTGATCTGCCTCTTGAGAAATTTGTATGCAGGTCAGGAAGCAACAGTTAGAACTGGCCATGGAACAACAGACTGGTTCCAAATAGGAAAAGGAGTACGTCAAGGCTGTATATTGTCACCCTGTTTATTTAACTTCTATGCAGAGTACATCATGAGAAAAGCTGGACTGGAAGAAACACAAGCTGGAATCAAGATTGCCAGGAGAAATATCAATAATCTCAGATGTGCAGATGACACCACCCTTATGGCAGAAAGTGAAGAGGAACTAAAAAGCCTCTTGATGAAAGTGAAAGAAGAGAGTGAAAAAGTTGGCTTAAAGCTCAACATTCAGAAAACGAAGATCATGGCATTCGGTCCCATCACTTCATGGGAAATAGATGGGGAAACAGTGGAAACAGTGTCAGACTTTATTTTTCTGGGCTCCAAAATCACTGCAGATGGTGACTGCAGCCATGAAATTAAAAGACGCTTACTTCTTGGAAGGAAAGTTATGACCAACCTTGATAGCATATTCAAAAGCAGAGACATTACTTTGCCAGCAAAGGTCCGTCTAGTCAAGGCTATGGTTTTTCCTATGGTCATGTCTGGATGTGCGAGTTGGACTGGGAAGAAGGCTGAGCGCCGAAGAATTGATGCTTTTGAGCTGTGGTGTTGGAGGAGACTCTTCAGAGTCCCTTGGACTGCAAGGAGATCCAACCAGTCCATTCTGAAGGAGATCAGCCCTGGGATTTCTTTGGAAGGAATGGTGCTAAAGCTGAAACTCCAGTACTTTGGCCACCTCATGCAAAGAGTTGACTCATTGGAAAAGACTCTGATGCTGGGAGGGATTGGGGGCAGGAGGAGAAGGGGACGACAGAGGATGAGATGGCTGGATGGCATCACCGACTCGATGGACGTGAGTCTGAGTGAACTCCTGGCGTTGGTGATGGACAGGGAGGCCTGGCGTGCTGCGATTCATGGGGTCGCAAGGAGTCGGACACGACTGAGCAACTGATCTGATCTGATCTGATGCTTTTCATCTTCTTTCCTGTTATCATTTATCACAGCAGATTGAATATAGTTCCCTGTGCTATACAGGGCCTTGTTGTTTATCCATTCTCTCTAAATTGATACAATACTTGGCATCTGCTAATCCCAACCCCCAATCTTTCCCTCCCCTACACCCACTCCCCTCTGGCAACTACAAGTCTCTTCTCTATGCCTATGATTCTGTTTCTGTTTTGTAGATAGGTTCATTTGTACTGTATTTTAGATTCACATATAAGTGATATCATATGGTATTTGTCTTTCTACTAAGAAGATGCTCTTAAAGCAGCATTCAGTTTTAGTGGTGGAGTACCTCTTGGGTACCATCTTAGTGCCTTTGGGCATCTCTTGTCCTTTATTACGGCTACTGATGCAGGCTGTGAGCAGCTTCCTGTGGGGGCAACCTAATAGGCCCTTGCCTCTTACCCATACCTCACTTTTCTGCTAAAGCTTCTAGAGTCTGTCCTGAAGCTTCTCTGAGCCACATGGGGGCCCATGAATTGATTAAGCCAGAAATTCAGGGGACTAAATTTGCGGTGGAGGGGTGGGGGCGCAAATCTTTGAACATTGGAGCATAAGCACTTACGGATAAATGCATTCCTTTTTTCCCCAGCTGCTGAGAGGGCTGTTGGATGGTGGCCCTCAGCTGTTAGCCTCTGGGGTTTGCCTCAGCTAAAGAAATCTGCATGGGGATCTGAATATCACACCTTCTTCTAGGGACAACCTGCCTTGAGTGGGCCTCTTACCCTAACTTGGGACAACTCTAAAAGGCTGCCCCATGTCAGAGCTCCACATGGGTTGGCTGCTGACTGGATTGCATCTCCACTTCTCTCTCTAATCTTGCTTCCCCCTCTCCCATCTAAAGTATTGATCCCAAGAGTAGTCCTTAATCAACTACTTCCCTGGGAACATGACCTACAACAGCCCATAAAACTGGGGTCATGACCAGATGAGATCATTTGTATTTGTAGACTGGTGAGGTCAATGAATGAAAAACTTGGGCTATAAAAAGTACTTCATCTTATTAATACCAAAGTATTATAAACCTCTTTTTAGTTGTCAATTGACTTTTTTTTTAGCCGTCAATGGATTTTGATTAAAATATACATATAAAGAGCAAAGGGAACTCTTTTTGAGAATTCCTAAATACTTTCAGTCTGGGCACATCGGAATTCAAATGCCAGATTTCCAACCCTGGTTTCAATTCTCAGTTTGGATTTTAGCCATTTCATAAAAAAGAGAATGCATTTTCACAGAGCTAAGTTAATGCAAACGTTCCCTAGAGTTCTGATACATGGTCAGAAACTTTAGGACATTTGTGGATTCATATATTCACATCTGAAATCCCAAGGTTTTGTGCCTGCTTTGCATGCATGGCTTGTATGTCAGCTCGATCAGTTCTTGAAACTGAACCATGCCAATAAAGCAGATGTACAATAACGCAGATACATGCCAAGACTTGTATACGGTGGACAGTTGCAGAAACTTAAAAACATTCAGTTTTTATCAAACTCTATAAATATTTTCTTGATTTCTGACTCCATATTCACCCAATAGCAGCTCCATGAACTCTGTCAAGGTTTGAAGGGACTCAGGGCTGATCAGAAAAGGTAGAATTGGTGTCCCCACCTGCTGTCTGTTTGCACATGTATCTACTTAGGTCTGAATGCCTGGACAAATCAGAGGGCATGTTTCTCTTTTTCATCCCTTCAAGTTCAGCTCTCATCTCATCAGAAGGAAACATCTCATCCCATCTTGGATCCCTTGGGAAAAGAACAAAGTAGCTCCTCCAAATTCATTAAAATTTTTTAAAATTTATTTATTTATGGCTGGGCTGGGTCCTCCTTGCTGCACGGGCTTTTCTCTAGTTGCAGCAAATGGGGACTACTGTCTAGGTGCCGTGCTCCGGCTTCTCATTGCAGTGGCTTCTCTTGTTCTGGAGCACAGACTCTAGGGTGATCGGGCTTCTGTAATTGTAGCACGCAGGCTCTAGCGCACTGGCCCAGTAGTTCTGGCACGCAGGCTTAGTTACTCTGTGGCATGTGGGATCTTTCTGGACCAGGGATCCAACCCATGCCTCCTGCATTGGCAGGTGGATTCTTTTTACCACTGAATACCCGGGAAGCCCCTCCAAGTTCTTTCATGACCAAGTTATTGATCTAAGTGGTTCAGAAAACTTCTCCAACAAGTTTGTAAACTCAGCAGTGATTATGTGTGTGCTCAGTTGTGTACAACTCTTTGTGACTCAATGGACTGTAGCCCGCCAAGCTCCTCTGTCCATGGGACTGGATTCCCCAGTTAAGATACTGGAGTGGGTTGCCATTTCCTTCTCCAGGAATCAAACCTGAGTCTCATCAGTGCATGCAAGAGGACTGCTGACAGGTGTCATGAGCCTGAATGGCCTCACCCCCCGGCCAGTTTGGAGGACGATGCCTTGGACATTGGGCATGTCTCTTCTTTGGACTTGAGTAAAGAACT
This sequence comes from Bubalus bubalis, assembly GCF_019923935.1. Lineage (NCBI taxonomy): Eukaryota > Metazoa > Chordata > Mammalia > Artiodactyla > Bovidae > Bubalus > Bubalus bubalis. The sequence goes on along the minus strand of NC_059170.1, from coordinate 49,691,967 downwards.
GAGAACTTTCCCTCTTTTCAGATGCTCCCTCTGCGGTAAGTGATCCAGCTTTTCCACTTGATGTCAAGCTTCTCAGATCTTTTACTGGAAGGACAACGAGGGCTGAGTCATCTGTGGATACTGACATTGCCCATGGGCCTAGTGGCCCCCACCTTCCTGCCATTCCCAGCTCTGCTCTTCCTGGCTTGTATGATTCTATCAGTTCTAAACATCTCTGGTTAGGAGGACTGTAAGAGCGAACCCCATCATGCTCCCCAGCTTTGAAGGCTCTGACATGTGCGCCATTCTTCTGCCATTGTGGGGGCTGCAGAGGTGGGTGGACCAGGCAGAAGAGACCAGAACAGAGTAGTCCAGGGGAGTGATTTAGCCCAGGTCCTGTCAGAGCCTGAGTCAGAGCTCACTGCTGCTGGGCCCTGTGCTTCCTCAATTAGATTAGCCTGTCTCCCTCACAATTGATTTAGCCTGTGCCTGGGGAGGTGATCTCTGGGAATATTGAACCCAGCCCTCATCTGTGTGTGTTTGGATGCCAACATCCTTGCATTAGTACTTTTCCTCTTTCTTTCAAGCACATTTGCACTTTCCCTTTGACTATTCCATTGAAAAGGCTGCTGTTGAAAATAATAGTAAACTTTTGCAGTACAGTAAGTCCACTACATACGAATGAGTTCCATTCTGAGAGTGCGATCATAAGTTCAATTTGTTCGTAAGTCTAACAGTGTTTGCCATGTCTCTTCTTCAAGCTTTCATAAAAGCTTTCAGCTCTCTTGAATCATCACTAAGCTGAACAGGACTCAACACTGATGCTGATCCTGCATCTACACACTGAGACGTTTTTCCGTCTCCTCCATCCACTTTTCCCTGCTTCTGTGATATTATAGTCGACATCACTGGCACAGCAGACGTCGCGTGTTCCATAGTTTTATCCTTATTCTTTAGAATCCTGCCGATGGCTGAAGGATTCATGTTACAAGAACGAGCTACGTCTACCAGCGTTTCGCCCCTCGGCACTCTCTCAATTATGTTCACTTTTGTTTCCATCCTTGTCACTTGGCACTTCTTAGCAGTACCAGCTACATCACTGCTGCTTTTAGGCTTGCTTCCAGACATCCTGGGCTTGAAATAAAGACCCTGCACTGCCGTACTCTGTACAGTAAAGTACATAAAAGCACAACCACTCATAGAGGATGCACACACGTGACAATGTACGCCAGACGTGAATGAACTTATATGTTTGGACATACTAACACATGGTAATCCCTCTGTCCATGGGATTTCCCAACAAGAATACTGGAGTGGGCTGCCATTTCTTGCTCCAAACAATGACAATGGATACGAATATTTGGAGGGATTTCTGAAGGGGAAGTGTATTAAAATAGGCTTTATAACCACTATCAGACTTTTATATTTGATTTCCGACTGAGTTTTAGTCTGTTTGAGAATTTATCTATCAGGGACTTCCTTGGAAGTCCAATGGTTAAGACTCCACACTTCTAATGCAGGGAGCATGGGTTTGATCCCCGGTTGGGAAACTAAGATCCACTATGGCACGTAGCACAGCCAAAAAGGAAAATAAAAAAGAGAAGAATTTACCCATCTGTATATGCCTATAGTTAATGGAACTAATAATAGCAACTTTGTAATTATGTATAGTGCTTTACAGTTCACATCTAAAGTAAATGTCAGTCCTCTGGAAAACTGTCCCAAATCTCCAGTACTCTAGTGTGTATTGAAAAAAACATGCAGATAAGTGAACCTGCACAGTTCAAACCTGTGTTGCTTTAACGTCAACTGTAACTTATATGCCTGACTCCTTAGCAGACAGACTTCTCCAAGGCGGAACTTGGTTTTTTCATTTGCAGGCTTTTGTGATTTGACTCACGATTAATAAATGAGATAAATGAATGGATGGAAGAATGAATGATATTCCTATATTAAGTATTTGATAAATACTTGATTATGATAGAATGCTGCTGCTAAGTCGATTCAGTAATGTCTGACCCTGTGTGACCCCATAGACAGCAGCCCACCAGGCTCCTCTGTCCCTGGGATTCTCCAGGCAAGAATACTGGAGTGGGTTGCCATTTCCTTCTCCTATGATAGGATAAAGAAGAATAAAAGCAGATAAATCTTGCTAATAGCTGTGGAAAAAATATTTGTGGGAGAAAGTTTGGAGTTGTAGATAAAACTAAATCTCTAAATTTTCCTGAGTACCTTTATCCCTAGGATAGATAATGAGGTGTCAGAGGCATTAATCTGGGCCAGCCCTTCTGCAGTGTTGTGAAATTGATTTAATTCTGTCCCATCTTTCCTTAAGACTTAGAAAGTATTCCAAGATTTGAAAAAATATAGAACAAATAGCTGCCATGTAATTTGTAGAGTATCAGCTTCTTCTCTGCGTATTTTCTCCTTCATGCTTAAATGTTACTCTCTGAGTTATGCACTATAATAATAGATCCAACCAAAAAAGTGTTTCTGGGACTAATGCATAAAATATGTGCATGCAATTTGAAGACTGAAAAATGGTTCATTCTTGGGGGGAAAAGGATTCATAAGAAAGTTACTGCCATTCTGGGGAAACAGAATGTGATTCTCTACAAGGTTAGCTGATTTTAAATACTGGTTTCCAAACTGTTCAATAAAATATGAATACTTATTATGGCAATCCGTATCACACACTACACATCCTATTTTGGGGGTGATATGGGCCTTCTTGAAGAAATTTACACTAACTAGGTAATGTCAAACATTATAAAGTGTGTGGAAATTGGGTCTGAAGTTCTTCTTCCTTATTGGTCTCCCAACTAGACTTCAACCTCTAGGAAAAGACTAAAACTATAAACAGTACTTAGTATCCATGGTAACATGCCTAAGAAGGTAATTATTTTTTTCTTTACATTTTTAAATTTCAGAGTTTAATAGCATATTATATGCATTGCCTCAGGCCCACAATTCCTCCAGTTGGTCATTAAGTATCAGGGAATACCGTCTCTACCAGTCATTATTGCTAAAATAAAATACCACTTACAAGCCCTGGCGAACAAAAGATCTACAGTGGCAGTGGCAGGCACACCTTAACTATCGAGTGAGTTGGCATAGAAAGCAAGAACCCTCAGAGTACCCAGCCCAGAAGCCTAGCCGTGTCCTGAGAGCAATGTTCACTGGGAAATCTTTTCAGTTGCAGTTAATTAGACTCAAGAAACACCTCTGTCCTTCAGGTGCATCCACCAGAAGAAAGGTCCTGAGTTCACATTCTCATCTGGTCACTAACAACAGGAGCAAAGCATTCTGGGTATATCCAACCAATGTACATTAATTCCATCTGACTATGGAGAACTACTTTCTGATGAATCAATTAGGTAGTGAGGATTTTGTACTATTTGTTTTTTTTTTTTAAAGGAAAACTCATATTTACAACAAACCAGATGATTGAGAAGGTATAAAGGCAGAATTTACATAACAGAATCTGTCTGATGTGAGTTCTACACAGGCTGAGTGGTGACAGTATTTTCAAGTAATCCAGAAAATCCAGTCCAAGTTGAAACCAAAACTCTTTTCTGAATTATGGAGACTCCCTTTTTCCTTGGCCCCTGAACACCTGGGTGACTGACTCCAGACAGGTGCCCCTCTTACAGCTTGGGTTTGCCTGCAGAGGCAGTCTCTGTAAACCCGTCCCCAGATGCCTTATGCAAACAAAAGGGAAAATATGTGCTGAAAACTAGAGCTAATCTAGGAAGTTCCAAATTTAGATCAGATTATTTTCTTCCAAGAGTTTGTAAATCAGTTTTTGGAACCCGGGGCAAACATTTTCCCATACATGTGGCTGCGTAAATGTCACCCTCATGGAAATGAACAAGTACACAGGAGCAAGAGCATCTTTTATCAGCTGTGTTTCTTTCACTCTTTTTCAGCTACATTATGGATTAAGTGGGCCGTTTTTCTAGGCTGGTCTGGGAGCTGGACCACCATGTGCGATAGTTTGTATGGGAAATTAGTTGAACTCAAAAATCTAGCTGGGAGGAACTTTCCTCCTGCTGCCAAAACTTCACGGGGAACAGGAATTCTCTCTGGTGGTTCTGATAACACTACCCACAAGCAAGAAGGGGCAGCTCTTTCGGTGTAAGGGATATTCATAAATTTGGTGTTTGTACTTTGGGGACTGCCAGTACTTAATTTAGAAAGCATTACAAGTGTAATTGGCTGAAGTTGAACTTCACAGAGTTTAGACCAGGAAGTTGAATTAAAAAACATAAACAATAAAGCAAAATATAGAACCAAGATTTGAACAGAGATAGACCCTGGAAGGAAGAACTTCATAGCAAGGCTGTGAGCAAGACCAGTGTTCCAGGGCCAAACAAGGCAATGCACTCATTTCTTTAGTAGAGAAAGAGAAATTCAAGAGGCCCCAAACCATGGATTGTGATACAGTCCACACAAACTCCCTGCTTTTCTTTGGTCCCTGTCTATGCTGCCTCTAAAAGTTAAAAAGTTCTGAGTAGTCTAAGCTGTCTTGAAATCATGTGACCATCCCACTCCCCATCTGTGATCCACACCCCAGCAACTTGCCCTACCCCCAAAAGCTGTGCGCAGCAAAAGCTCTCCTTCTAGACATTCCCCAGTTGGTTTTGCTTCCAAATGGCAAGAGTGATAGAAAAATTTTTTTTCAGCCAGAACATGTGTAAATGAATATATATATATATATATATTATATATATATATATATATTCATTCTTTTCTTTATGTTCTCCATTATGGTTTATCATGGCCTAGTCACTTCAGTTGTGTCTGACTCTTTGCAACCCTATGGACCATAGCCTGCCAGGCTCCTCTGTCCTGGATTCTCCAGGCCAGAATACTGGAGTGGGTTGCCAGGCTCTTCAGGGGATCTTCCTGGCTCAAGGATCAAACCCACGTCTCATGTCTCTTGCCTTGGCAGGCAGGTTCTTTACCACTAGTGCCACCTGGGAAGCTCCATGGTTTATCATAGGATATTGAATATAGTTCCCCGTGCTATACAGAAGACTTTATTGTTTATCCATCCTATGTATGTAAAAGCTTACATCTCCTAACCCCCACCTCCCACTCCATCCATCCCCCAACCCCCTACTCCTTGCCCACACTAGTCTGTTCTCTATGTCTGTAATTCTGTTTCATAGATACACTGATTTGTGTCATAGTTCAGAGTCCACATACAAATGATATGATATTTGTCTTTCCCTTTCTGACTTACTTTACTTAGTAAGAGAATATTTAGTTGCATCCATGTTGCTGAAATGGCATTATTTCATTCTTTTTTATGATTGGGTAGTATTCCACTGTATATGTGTACCACATTTTCTTTATCCATTCATCTGTCTGTGGACATTAGCTTGTTTCAGCTATTGTGAATGGTGCTGTTATCAACACAGGGGTGCACGGATCTTTTTGAATTATAGTTTTGTCTGAATATATGCCCAGGAATGGGATTGCTGGATCACATGGTAACTCTAGGTTTAGTTTTCTGAGGAACCTCCATACTGTTCTCCATAGTGGCTGCAGCAATTTATATTCCCACCAACAGTGTAGGAGAGTTCCCTTTCCTCTACACCCTCTCCAGCATTTGTTATTTGTGGACTTTTTAATGATGGTCATTCTGACTGATATGAGGTGGTATCTCATTATAGCTTTTTTTTTTTTTTTTTTTTTAAGGCAAGGAAAATGACTATTCAGAGAGTTGGCTGATCAAGAAAATGTCTCAAAATGACCAATTTATCAGGGTCTGGAAGCCAGGTTTTTTTATAGATCACAGATGGGGGGGAGGTGAGGAAACAAAATAAAAAGGCCATTAATGTTTCAAATCTCTCCTAAATGGCAAGCTTCAGGCTGGGTGAAGAGTTAATTTCTTCCTTCCTGCCATCTGCATTTCTCTAGTAATTAGCAATGCCTAGAGTATCCCAAGGACAGAGGAACCTCGTGGGCTACACTCCATGGGATCACAAAGAGACATGACTGAGTGACTAACACACACACTAGCAATGTTGAGCTCAAAGCTATTTGGAAATCACTTCTCAGGGTTAGTTAATAAAAGGCCCACATAATATGCTGTTTCCACTGCACCAACATACAAAAGTGTGTGTGAGCCTGCTAGGCTCCTCTGTCCATGGAATTTTACAAGCAAGAATACTGGAACAGGTTGCCATTTCCTACTCCAGGGAAGCTTCCCAATACAGGGATCGAATGCATTTCTATTGCATCTCTTGCATTGGCAGACGGATTCCTTACCACTGAGCCAGCTGGGAAGCCCAACATACAAAAGTGGCTTGTATGCACAGCTGCTGTTGGAAGAGAAAGGGAAATAGCAATCTAATGGTTTGGGTAGATTGAAAGCATAAGGTAAATTTACATCAATGATAGGAGATTTTTCCACTCCTTTGGACCTGAAATTTTAAGCATCTGTGGAGCTGGTTCCTGTCTCATTTTTCAGCTTAGTGCTTTTCAAATATGTTAATTTCAGACAAATGCTTCTTGCTACTTAGTTCAAATAATACCTTCTTGGATGAACCAAGGGCAGAGGAACAGGAGAGTCAATTTAAAAAATAAGATACATTTCAAACTAATGAGATTATTGCAAGTCTGACTTGGTGGGAAACCCTAGCCTCTGGGCCGTCTGCCGCTGCAGCGGTGCACTGTGGCACAGTGGCTTCCCAGCTTCATGATGTTTGGAAAGTGTGGTTTGTACAAAACAGATCATCAAAATATATCAGTCTCGTCAGCGTTCCACCTAGAGAATTAATGGACAGAGGAAAACCGACCACCTTTGTCATCCGCATCAGAAGGGTTTCCTTTCTCAGTTGGTGGTTTTATGCTCTTGGTCATTTCAAAATGAAATTTGAATCAGGATTGACATATATACACATAGTATGATACTATCCCAGAGAAGGCAATGGCACCCCACTCCAGTACTCTTGCCTGGAAAATCCCATGGACGGAGGAGCCCGGTAGGCTGCAGTCCATGGGGTCGCTAAGAGTTGGGACACGACTGAGCAACTTCGCTTTCACTTTTCACTTTCATGCATTAGAGAAAGAAATGGCAACCCACTCCAGTATTCTTGCCTGGAGAATCCGTCTATAGGGTTGCACAGAATTGAACATGACTGAAGCGACTTAACGCAGCAGCAGCATGATTCTATCCATAGTATCATAGTATATACATATTGATCAGTTCAGTTCAGTCGCTCAATCATGTCCGACTCTTTGCAACCCCATGGATTGCTGCACGCCAGGCCTCCCTGTCTATCACCAACTCCTGGAGTTTACTCAAACTCATGTCCGTTGAGTCTGATGCCATCCAACCATCTCATCCTCTGTCATCCCCTTCTCCTCCTGCCTTCAATTTTTCCCAGCATCAGGGTCTTTTTAAATGAGTCAGTTCTTCGCATCAGGTGGCCAAGGTATTGGAGTTTCAGATTCAACATCAGTCTTTCCAATGAATATTCAGGACTGGTTTCCTTTAGGATGGACTTGTTGGATCTTCTCCAACACCACAGTTTATATTGATCCTGTGATACAGTACATATTGATACTATGTATAAAATATATAACTAATGAGAACCTACTGTATAGCACAGGGAACTCTACTCAATCCTCTGTGATGACCTAAATGGGAAGGAAATCCAAAAACGAGTGGATCTATGTATACATATGGCTAACTCACCTTGCTATATAGCAGAAACTAACACAACATTGTAAAACAACTATACTCCAATAAAAACTTTTAAAAAAAAATCTGAGGTAGGCAAAAGGGATTGTATATGTTATCCTGTCCATTCTTCCTAAACTTTGTGTTTGTTAATGTATGTTATGAGGTAAATTTTTAAAATCCTCACTGATCATCACAGATAGGCTGGAAGAAGGTCTTCCTGAATCACCAGTGCCTGGATGATGAAACCAATTGGATACACATGATGTCTGATTGTTTTTAGTAGTTCCACTTGACTATTTGTTAGACTTCCATAAGCAACAGTGATTGAGGAAGTTGCGTCAACAAAATAATGTGGTTGGTCTTGACTCATCCATCCTTTGCTCTACTCCACTTGTGCTCTTGAATGTGCCTGGGTTGCATTCTCTGCCTCTAAGAATCACAGGTCATCCAGTGGTGGAAATGAGGTAGGGTCCTTCTCTGGTGGTTAAGACTCTACTTTCCAATGCAGGGGCCACAGGCTTGAACCCTGATTGAGGAACAGCCGACGTGTAGGAAAAAAAAAAACAAGAGTTGGAAAGGGAGGAAGGACCGTCTAGGTCAAGGATTGGCAAACTCTTCTGTAAAGGGCCAAAGGATAACTATTTCCAGTTTCGCAGGCCATATGGTCTGTGTCACAGCTACTCAGCAAGAGCCATGTGGCCTGAAAGCAGCCACAGATAATACAGAAACAGAGGAGAATGGCTGTGTTCCAACAAAACTTTATTTACAAAAACAGGCAACAAGCAGAATTTGGCTGGTGGATATTAGTTTGTTAACCTCCAATCTAGTCCAGCTTCCTCACTCTACAGATAAGGAAAAAGAAACCTGGGAAGACTGGGAATTTCCCAGAGTCACTAGATAGTTCAAAGTGAAGCCAGATCCCAAATCTAGAAATAGAGTCTAGAATACAGCTCTATTTTCACCATGCTGTGTCAGTCTGTCTTATTTCATGAAGCTTCTCCTGCCCTGTAGATGACATGTTTGAATCAGAAAGTGGTATTTGAGGAAATTATGCTCTGGTAACATCAATTAATTAATAAAAATTACTTTGAAGGAGAGATTTTATAGGAGAGTGTCACTAATTATTGACACCACTCTCAATGCCTTTGTTATGTTTCAGGGTGGCATTAAAGGAGTGAAAAACTGAAAGATTGTCATTATGTCACAGGGTCTCGTTTTAACGAGGTTTTTTTCACTAGAGTTGATTTGAATAAGGCTAGAGAACTCGAGGTTCCCATTTACCAATGAGCAATCAGCCTCCAAAGCAGAAGCTCTTAGTGTGGAATTCAGGGGGTTGATGAATCTCTGAAATTCAGGCACAAGTTTCTGTGCATGTACATTTCTTCTCAGGACAGGGTGCACTGTTTTATTCAGATCCCCAAAGGCAGGGGTCCCCAACCTCCAGGATCTAATGCCTGATGATGTGAGGTGGAGCTGATGTAATAATAATCAAAATAAAGTGCACAATAAATGTAAAGCATTTGAATCATCCCACAACCACCCTGCCTCCTCTGGTCTATGGAAATACTGTCTTCCATGAAACTGCTCCCTGGTGCCAAAAAGGTTGGGGACCACTGCCCACAGGGATTTGTGACCTCCACTTCAAGTTACAGGATTTTAGATGGTGAAAGATCCTTGTCCAACCATCCTGCCTAAAGAAAAAGAAGTTCCAACCAACCAAGTTCCTTTCTTCACGTGTGGCCTCAGTGGCTGGCTCTCTGGAGGGACGTTATCTGGCCACCAAAAGAGTTCCAGACGAGGAAAGAAAAGCAGTCAGTTGACACAGGTGGATACACAATATAATCAGAGAGATGAATTAAGCTTCACAGGTTCCAGGAGCAGTGATGCTCAAAGTTAGCAGACAGTAGCACTGTCTGCTATCAGAATAAGACCGCCACCTGTGACTGACACTCGGAAGGCAAAATTGAGCCCTCAGCAGCTGGTGTGCAGGCTCCAACTTCTGGCAACATGGTGGAGTGAATGGACTCAGCCATTCCTCCTGGTGCAAACACAATGAAATCCTGGATGGAATGGAATTAAAAAAAAAAATGCTGTTTAATGCAAGTTGAATTTAAACAACAACAACAGAAGTGGAAACTCTCACATGTCAGGAGCATAGTGAATTCAAATGAGAATGGTCTGTCTGAGCTGAAGCCACATGGCCCAACAGGCTAAAGGATAGACTTAAAAAAAAAAAAATTGAATTGCTTTATTTTGTTTTTGGCTACCCTGCATCTTCACAGCTATGCCAGCTTTCTCTAGGTGCCGTGAGCAAGGGCTACTCTTCGCTGCAGTGTGCGGGCTTCTCATTGTGATGACTTGTCTTGTTGTAGAGCACAGGCTCTAGGCATGCAGGCTTCAGCAAACAGGCTTAGTCACCCTGGCATGTAGGCTCTTCCCCGATCAGGGATCGAACCTGTGTCCCCTGCACTGGCAGGCAGATTCTTAACCACTAGGCTCCAGGGAAGCCCTTTAAAGCTAGACTTATAATTGCCATGCATGGATAAAAAATGTAGCCTTGAGTCAATGCCAGAGGAGGAGGTAGAAGTGAGGTTTCAGCTGAAAGCCAGGACTCTTGAAGGGCTGCTGGTTTATAAGAAAGGGTCCAGGAAACTTACAAAGGCCCAGATAGGTATTAAGAAAGCTTTCTGCCCAGCCCTGAGCCCCAAGTAGGAAAAAAAAAAGTCTATGGTGAATAAGAGTCAATCCTGAACTTCATGTTCGAGGGTGGAACATGAGTTTACATGACACGCACAGATTGCAAATCTCTGGCAGAGGAGAAAATGGTACAATGGCTACCCAGTGGCTGCCTGCATAGAACCAGGGCATAAACCATGGCCCATGAGCCATAGCCTCCCAGAGGATGATACTGTTCACTGATGATGAGGCTGTAGGAGAAGATACACACAAACTGAACCACCATGGAAGAAACAAAACTCAAAGGTGATTGGACAATCTGGAAGAGATTATAATATTTTTTTAAACCTCACAGGTGTTTATTTTATTTCATCTTATTTTTTTAATCTATTGGCTGCACTGCACAGCATGTGGGATCTTAATACCCTGACCAGGATCAAACCCATACCTCCTGCATTGGCAGCATGGAGTCTTAACCACTGGACCAACAGGGAAATCCCTGGAAGAGATTATAAAATAAACATTTTAAAGATATAAAATAAGGGTTTGAAACCATTAGGGAAGAAATGAGCAACAGCAACAAAGGTCTGAAAGAAAACCAATTACAGATGACAGAAATGAGAATCATAACGTGAAAAACCTGTGACCAACTGTTTTTATTTAGCTGAGGCAGAAGGCAGATCTGAGGGAAGAGCTCTGAACACCGCACAGAAAGTTAGAGGCGTTGAAGGCTGTTTTGAGCGAGTCCATGGAAGCCCAGGGCAGCCAGGCTATGACAGCAGGAGCAACCATAAAACCAGCTAGTAGCTCCCTCCCTCTGTACAACCAGCCCGCCCCCCACCCCTGCCGCCAGGGCTGGGGGTCCTGCAGAACCTGCTCAAAATTGCTTCAGGAGGGAAGGCAGCCTGAGCCTGAGTGTCTGGGGAGCTCTTGGTAAGCAAAGCTTGAGGAAAGGTGGGTGGGGGCATCTTCCTGACAGGCCTGAGGTACCTGCCATCACCTGTTCCCTCAAGGTCTTTTTGTCTGGAGATTAGCTCCTCCCTGGAAAGGACAAGGGAACTGTCCAACTTTCTTCCGGTTCCTTACCGGACTTGTGATCCTTCTCCAGCTGAGGAGAGCCTCCCTGGGGCCTTTCCAGGTTTGTGGGTAGTTTTCTAAAAGCCATACTGCTCAGTTCAAGGGCCTGACTCTGGGGTGGGTGCAGCGGGGAATATTCACCAGGCCTGGGTAGATCTCATTAGAGCCCTGGGGACTGGCAGCTGTCTCCCCTGAGTGGGCCACCCAAGAGGATAAACTCAAGCTCCTGAGAGCCTCCCTCTGTGGGATCCCTGGGCCAACAGTCAGCCCCTGACCTAGCGCTGGCCTGGCCCCTCCACCCAGAGCTCCAACCCCTCCTGCTTCGGCCCTCAGGTGACCGCACTGTCCTGCCCGCCTCTCCCAGGCCTGGTCACACGCTGAGGATGACCTTTTCACAGCCAAGCAGGGTCTTTCCAGAAATTGACATCTCCCTTTGCTTCTATTTGCAGGGAGCCATTCTTTTTCTGAGAACCTGCCATCAAGAACAGCACTAAGGGAAACACACTTATCCCAGGGGTCCTGGAACAACTTCATTAGGAAGCTGGAGGTGAATTTTCACAGGCGCATCACGTGGGAGACCCCCAGAGAGCTGGACCAATGAGCATGTGGCAGTGATTTGGGTCACACACGCTAATGGCCCAAGAAAATAACACCATTAGTGCCATAATGGAGCTGCAGCATCTCTGTCCCCAGGACACCCACTGACTGGAGAGGGCCACCAGGTGATGTTAAGATGCCCTCTGCTCCTTTCCTGTTCAACATGTACTGGTTCCATAGTGAATCAGCAATTTGAACCCATGAGGACCTTTGTTATCTGAAACTACACGTGCCATCTAACTGCTTAGACAAAGAAAATGACTCTTAATCAAATCACTCTGATCTCCATAAGCAGGGTATCCCCAACCCCCAGGATCAAATGCCTGATGATCTGAAGTGGAGCTGATATAATAATAATAATGGAAATAAAGTGCGCAACAAATGTAATGCACCTGTATCATCCCCAAACCATATCCCCGGTCCCTGTCTGTGGAAAAATTGTCTTCCATGAAACCAGTCCCTGGTGCCAAAAGGTTGGGGACTGCTGTCCATAAATATGTAGCACATCATCACAGACAAGATTTTATTTGGCCCCTGGAAGGTACCCTCAGAGACTGTCAATAGGGTGACACAGAGGGTGTCAATTTAATACAGGAGAACTAAGGATCCAGAACCTAAAATCTTGACTTTGGATATCTGAACAGACATATCTCAAGGCCAAGTTTGTTATCCAGATCATCCTTATGATAATCCAAAACAAAATCCCCAAGAAACCTTCCCTAAATAGGCTGCTTCCAGCCAAGGAGGATGAGATAAATTTTCAATTCAGTTTTTTGCTCCTGTGTTAAAAGTCACAGGCAAACTGTTTCTGTAGTCAATGAGAATATTTTGCACACTTCCAAACTTGTTAAGAGGGTAGGGGTGGTGGTGGCATAGTTGCTAAGTCGTGTCCAGCTCTTTGTGACACCATGGATTGTAACCCGCCAGGCTCCTTTGTCCATGGGATTGCCCAGGCAAGAATAGTAGGTTGCCATTTCCTTATCCCTGGTAAGAAGGTAGTGTTTGAGCTTATAATACTTGTAAAGCTTTGCGACCCCATGGACTGTAGTCCACCAGGTTCCTCTAGTCCATGGAATTCTCCAGGCAAGAATACTGGAGTGTGTTGTCATGCCCTTCTCCAGGGGAATCTTCCCGACCCAGGGATCGAACCCAGGTCTCCTGCACTGCAGGCAGATTCTTTACCGTCTGAGCCACCAGGGAAGCCCCCAAAGAGGGTAGATCTCGTATTAAATATTCTTAGCACAATACAAACAAACAAAAAAGTCACAAGCAAGAAGATGACCCATTTCAGCTTCCTCTTCACTCTTACCCATCAAGCAAAGCTCCCATCAAACATTTGGGGCCTGGCCTGCAGTATTCATGTGTGAACATAGCAAGCTTTTTGAGACCGTTTGGTAGCAGCGAAGCCAGAGGCCTGGGCCATTCGGAGGGCGGGAGGGATGCAGGGCGTTCCACTGCCCTCTCTGGCAAGTGCCTTTGAGGGAAGCAGTGAGGACCAGCCGCCTGGGTCAGAGACCTGGTTCTGCCCTGAATCAGCTGTGTGACATTGAGCCATCACTTAACCTTTCTGTGCCCTGGACTCTTCATCTGGAAAATGAAGATAATGGTCTATCTCACTGAGTTGTTTTAAGGGTCAATGTATAATACTTGTAAAGCACTGACCTTGTAACAAGCTATGAAATGAAACCTCCCTGCGTTGCCAGAGCAAGTACGTAATACCCATCTAAGAGAGGGATCCCCGCCTTAAACTGCATATGCAGAAGAAGATACAGACATTTCCAAGAATATTTGGGCATTCTGAACAAAAAGGACATATACTATTTTTTATTGGAGTATAATTGCTTTACAATGTTGTGTTAGTTTCTGCTGTACAACAGCATGAATCAGCTATATGTATCCCCTCCCTCATTGACCTTCCTCCCCTCCCCACCCTCCAGGTCATCACGGAGCACTGAGCTGAGCTCCTCTGCTATACAGCAGCTTCCCACCAGCTCTCTGTTTTACATATGGTAGTGTATACACGTCAATGCTACTCACCCACTTTGTCCCACCCTCCCCTTCCCTGCTCTGTGTCTACACATCCATTCTCTACATCTCCATCTCTACTCTTGCTCTGCAAATAGATCTGTAGAGATGCAGATGGGCCTAGAGGACATATATTATTAATCAAGTAGCAGGATTCTGGTGGATTAGGGCTGTAGAAGGTAAGTAGGGACCATTTGCTGTTGTTGTTTTAGTCATTAAGTCGTGTCTGACTCTTTTGCAACTTTGGACAGTAGCCTGCCAGGCTCCTCTGTCCATTGGATTTCCCAGGCAAGAATACTGGAGTGGGTTGCCATTCCCTTCTCCAGGGGATCTTCCCTACCCAGGGATTGAACCCCCATCTCCTGCTTCTCCTGCATTGGCAGGTGGATTCTTTACCACTGAGCCACCTGGGAAGCCCCAGAGACCATTTATACTGTCCTAAATACAGATTCATTTTAAACAAAATATTATTTCTTTTATTGAAGTATAGTATAGTTGATTTACAATGTTGTGTTAATTTCTGCTGTATAGCAGAGTAACTCAAGTTATACACATATATACATTCTTTTCCATTATAGCTCTCAATGCAGGTTCTAAATAAGCAGCTTGCTCATAGAGTTATTGGAAAATCAAACAAAATAACCCATGTAAAGGTGATTAGTGCAGGGCTTGGCACAAGGAAAGCTCTCTATACATGTTGGCTGTGCGTGGGCTGAGTCTTTCACATATGGTGTCCTAACCCAAACTCACCTGGTCCATGGAAGAGTGCATTTTCACAGGTGAGGAATCAGGGGCCCCCTGCAATTATTAAGAATCAGCGCTGACCCAGAGCTATGGGCTTCATGACCAGTGGGTCCTACAGTATGTCTCTTTTTCTCTCCTGGGTATTCTGAGAACATGAGGGCCTTCTGACCCATTCACAAGATTTTATCACCTTATAGAGCAGGAGTTTACTGTGTGGTCCCCTCAGCCAGCAAGGTGGCCAATACCTACCTGAGTAAATCCTTCTTCCAGTGACACAATGATGCCACATTGGAGGCCTTGTCCATAAATGGATCACTGACAAGTGATCACTGTCCCAAGATCCTCCACACCCCTAGTCCTAAAAGCATCTCATAACTGGTGATTATGTAACAATCAACTACTCTCCACAATGTTTTTCAACACATGAATCAGTGGTCCAGACATTATTACACAGCAGAACTCCCATTCTATCTCACAGAGTAGTCATTTTGTAGCACTATTTAGGTTTTAACAATGGAGTTTTATTCTTTCTCTCACCTGCTGCTCATCGATGGACTTTGTTAACTCCTGTTCATTATTGCAAATCACTGTAGTGACTGGTGATGCCATGTTTCTCACTTAAGAAACTCAAAGGCCTCCATGGGCAACAGGATTCAGCCACCTGGCTTTCTTATTTTTCTAAATAAACAAATCAAAAGGAACAGAAGGCAGGGAGGTCCCTGAAACCTATATTTAACCTGCACTTGGATCTCAGAATTATTAGAAAAATGCTGATAAGCATAACATTATGGTTCCATTTGTTGATGACTCTGCCTTTGACGTGGCAACTGGCATTGCACTGTCCAATTTAGAGAGGATTTTCCTGAGCACTGTCGCTTGTGATTCTACCCAAACCCTGTGAAGTAGGTGGGACATTTTACAGATAAGGAAGTGGAACCTCTGAGAGGTTAGGTGACTTCCCAGGTCACCCACAGAGCGGGTGCTCTGACTTCAGGTCCATTACCCAGCATCCTGGCACAGCAGAAGATGTAGCCAGCCCTGCCTCCCAGCAGCCCCCCAGGGAGAGATGCAGGGAGAGTCTGGGCAGATTATTTGAACATGACCATTTGAACAGCTTGATGGGATTTAATTGTTTGGAAGGTGTTCAACATGGTATTTCCAAACACGAAAGGAGAATGCTGGAGACTGCTTTCCCAGATAATGATCCTGTCTTCATTTTGGAGAGTGCTTTCATGTTTACAAAGCACTTTTGCAAATTTTCTTATTTGATTCTGGACACAATCTGGGATTGGTGTGAAAGGTTTCATTTTCATCAACAGATCCAGCAATGTACTGGAAAGAAAAAAAAAAAAAGATGCTGGACATGAACAAAAGGGAGAGAGCCAGGCCTTTCTACATCACCTCCCTCCCTGCTTACCTGTACCTGCAGGCCAGGTGTGCCAATGGGCGGGGCAGAGAGCCCAGAGCCCGGTTCTTTCTGCTTACAGGCACTGCCCACTTGACTTTCTTGCTGAGGGAGCTCTCTGACCTTAGAGAGAACTGTGTTTTACTGCCTGCGAAGGTGTTTTACTGACTTGAGTTATTGTCCACAGGGACTCATTTGAAACCAGCTTATGGGTGAGTCAAATGGTACAGATGCAGCTGCTAAGAAAGGGGAAGGGGGGGCTGGGGGCATTCCAGGCCTAAGCGGGGGTCTTCAGGAGGCATGAAGTCTGAACCCTCCCCCAACTGTGTATTTATAAAATGCCTAGGTGAAAAGCTAGCCTTTTTTTTTTTTTTTTTTTTAAAAAAAAGAATCTTTAGCTAAGGGGACTGCCCTCTCAGGCCTTAGTTGGATGGATTTAACTGCAAACACTGCTGAAGCCATCATACCAGGAGGCTCTGAGAAAGAAGTGGGAAGAGATGAGGCAGCAGCTGGGGCCTGAGACTGGGCGGAAGGGCTCTGAGGGTCTGAGGAGGGGGACGTGATAGCATCTCTCAAACAAAGTCAGCTTGCAGGTGGTGGTCCCACCATTTATCTGGGCGGGGCTCTTGCTGTGTCACCCAGATAAAGTGGAGGCTCTCCTCCAGGAGCGCTCTTCATCCTCCCCTCCTGGCTGGTTCAGACCACACCCACGATCACTGACAACTCTTGTCTTTCTATTCATACTGGGGACACAAACAAGCATGACTTTGTGCTTCAGAGCACACATCAGAATAGGATTAGACTTCAGCATACCAACAGTAAAGAAATGCACCCTGTCTTGTTCAAACTAAAAAAGGAATTCTCAGAGGAGTGCACATTTTCCTTCTGTATTATCGGAAGATTTCTAGCTGGTCTTTCCCCTCCTGGTGCTTGCTCTTCTGTCCTCACACAGAGGCAAGCAGCTTTGAATCAAGTCCTGGCATCCCACTGCTCCAGGCTAGGGTGACAACCCCTCTCCTCCAGTGTCTCTGCCCCTCTCTGGTCTCATCTCCTACCCCTCCTCTCATCTGCTCCAGCCACATGGTCTTCCCCCACAGCCCTGCTCATCCCTTTTTAGGGCTTTTGCTCTAGCTGCAAGCTTTGCTGGAAAGGCTCCTCCCCCCCAAATTCACAGGTCTGGCATCCCCAACTCCTTCAAACCTTGCATCTGATTTCCCTTTCCTTATACAGCCCTCCCTCCTCATCCCTTACCTGTGGTCTGTTTCTCCGCAGCCTCATTCATTTCCAACCCACGGGTTCAGCCATTTACGATGTCCATTGTTGTCCATTTTCGGCCCCTGCAACATGAACTCCCCATGGGGCAGAAACAGCTCTGCTGGCCTATGGATGCATCCCAGGGCCTAGAACTGGGCCTGGCACACGGTTACCATTTAGCTAGCCTTGTTGGGTAAATAAAGGGCATCCAGCTGAGGGATGGTCCTCAACTCCCCACGCAGCTGCCACGTGCATTGCCGCCCTCATGTTGAAACAGGACTCTGCTGAACATTACAAGTGGCCGCATCCGCCTCCAGGCTTCTGGAAGAGGAGCTGGAAATGCTACACAGAGGGTCTGGCTGTTGTTTCACAAGGACCCAAGGCTGCCGGTGTCGGGGGAGGGGGGAGGCTCCAGGACGCGAGGCAAACACCCGCCCAGGGTGGGCACAGCCAGCTTGGCTCTAAAACCCCTCTGCTGCTGGGGAGTGGTGACCCCAGACCTTGCAGCCCTGGTCATGGTCGTCTGGAGCGCTCAGCAGGATTGTTCCCGGTTGTCAGGGCCAGCTAGGAAGAGAGCTGGACGGGAACCTGTTACATAATTTGTAGGGTTCAGCCCAAAATGAAAATATGGAGCCGGCTCCTTATTAAGAATGTATAAGGAATTTCAAGATGCCGACGGCCGAGCTTTACATCAGGCCCAGTGCCCTTCTGAGGACTGACCACCCTCATGGCATTTCACAGATCTTCCTTGGGTGGGGTGGAGGAGAACGTTCCCTGCCCCAAATGTAGATCACTTATACCAAAGGTGTGTAGCCAGCTTCTCCTTGAGGAAAGGAGCCCGAGGGTGCAGTGGAGGGCAGTGGGGGACAGTCCCAGAAAAAAGGTGCAAGTACCAAAAACGGTATGCCTGCAGCAAGCAGAAGGCCCCGAGGTCATGTTGCAGGCGTGGGGGGTGGCAGAAGAAGGTAACATCAAAATGGCATGTGGACCAGGAGGGGGGTGATGTCCACGGAGAAGAACAGCCAAAGCCCTGGAACATTCTCCTTTCACAATGGTGGTCAGTGATTCATAACGAGTGGGAGAAAAAGAAGAAGAAAATGCAGTTTGAAGAAATAACGCCAGTTTGGAGTGTCCGGGGGTGGCGTGCAGTGCTAGGAAGCCCAGTCCACGCATGCGCCAACTGGGGCGGGCGGGTCCTTACACTCCTCACAACGCCAGCGGACATCTTGGATACTGATGCTGAGGCAGGCACTTCCTGCTTCCGTTTGGAGAACGCTTCAGAAAGTAAACCGTCTGCCTACAATGCGGAGACTCGGGTTCGATCCCTGAGTCAGGAAGATCCCCTGGAGAAGGAAATGGCAACCTACTCCAGTATTCTGGCCTGGAAAATCCCATGGACTGAGGAGCCTGGTAGGCTACAGTCCATGGGGTCGCAAAGAGTGGGACACGACGTGACTGAGCGACTTCACTTTCACCTTACAGTTTTACAAGTGCTTTACATGATTTCAGTGGACTCTTTCCATAAGCCTCTCACTTGAGTGTTGGGGAAGGCCAGAGCGGATGCTAGAACTTGGTTCTCTGGTGTTGAGTCCAGCACTTTCTTCCTTTCCTCCGTAATACGCCTGCCGCTGGTGGCTGCCATCTTCCCAGAGTCCATAGCCGGAGACAGACAAATAGATGCAGGCCAGGGCATCACAGGCGCAGGGCAGCACGATGACAGACTGCCTCCAACATACCAGTGACCTGCAAGCACAGCCAAAGGGAGCCGGGAGCTGCTGGCCACGCAGAGGACGAGCCCCGACGGCAGGAAAAGGCAGACGTTCGGAGGAATCAGATGCTTACCTTTCTACGAACATTATGGGAGCTGCTTTTTGGGGTCATCCGATAAATGGGACCTGCAGATTAAGTAAAGATGAGTAAAATGATGCTACTCTGAGTGAGTATGCATTTTGAAACGGCCCATTAACCTCTTGTCAGGAAGGATTCTTTCCTTCGAAGCGTTGGTGGTTTCCTGCACTAAAAGGTGTGAGGGTGAGTTGCCAAATCACGTTATTATGTGCAGCTAACGGCTTTGCCAAAACTGGTACCCGCAGATGTGGGCTCAGAGGGTTAGAGTTCAACACCTCAGTCATTAACATCTTCTCTAAAAATTAACAAGTGCGATTAGCCCATATTAATGAAATAATCTCTTGAGGTTTTTTTTTTTCTTTTAATCTGCAGTTCCATCTGAATCACACAAAGAGAAAATGCACCTTCCCATCAGTTCAAGTTTAGAACTGGCACATGTTAAAAAAAAAAAAAATAGCTGAACTTATTCTCCCCCTCTTCAAATTCTGCAAAATTTGCTCCCAGGTTTCCTTTCTAAGCCAAGTTTCATCGCTGAGCACATTTTTATGGTCTAGTTATAAACCCTAGAAAAACAAGGTTTATAGGAAATGTTGACACAACCTTCACTAAAGTGGTGCTAGCTGACACCTCTCTATTTTCAATTTGGGGATTTCTACTGGGAAAATATAAACGCTAATTCAGCAAAGGAAGCCAACGATAATAAAAATGTTGTAGTCTTCCTGTTCACCCCATGAAGTTCTACTTCAAAAGATGCCAGGGCAGCGTGGAGTGAGTTAGAACGAGGACGCGCAGTTTGGAAGGCACCTGCAAACACCTCAGCCTCCCGGTTACTATAAACCTTGCCTGGGAATGTATGACCTCACGGTGAGTCATGGCTGCCCACGGCCATTCAGTCGGAGAGGTGGCAGAAGATTCCAG
The DNA here is from genome assembly GCF_019923935.1 of Bubalus bubalis. Taxonomy (NCBI): domain Eukaryota; kingdom Metazoa; phylum Chordata; class Mammalia; order Artiodactyla; family Bovidae; genus Bubalus; species Bubalus bubalis. Next base: position 49,671,745 of record NC_059170.1, on the reverse strand, counting down.
ATCTTAATGTCAAAGATGCCTACCAGCCTCCAAATCTACCCTAAATTAAGGCAAATTGGATTTTTCACAGGCTGGTAAAGTCAACCTGCAGACACACAGAGAAGCCTCAAAAGATACAAGTTGGAGAAAAGGCAGACCCTGGAAGGTGGATGTTGAATGGTTAGCAGGCTCAAGTTGGGGCCAGCAGCAGTGTCAGGGGGACCCAGGTGTGAGGGCAGGTCGGCACATGGGGACAGAGGGCCAGTGACAATTCCCATTTTCCCAGCCCGGCTCTACAGCCCATCCAAAAGGCACATGTGTTCCATATTTAGGCTTTGATTTTTTTTTTTTTCTTTCTGAAACAGGAGGAGGTGGGAGAAAGGGGTGAAGGTTGACTCAGGTCCAGAGATAAAGACTGACATACACAAATGGCCCATAATAGGGGGCAAAGCGAGTTAAGCTGGAGTCAATATTTTCAAATCCTCAGCTAAATAGACTAAACAGGACTGGCTGAGGAGCCAGGAGGGCCAGCTGCTGGCCAGGAGCTCCCACTGAGGAGCAGGGTAGCCGGTGAAGCCTCCCGTATCCCCCTTTTTGTCACCTGTACAAAGGGGGCCAGCATCCATCTAGCCATTGAGGTTGTGTGGGGAGGAAGACAGGTTCCTGGTGGGGCTCTCTGAAAAACTGCAAGGTGAGGGGGAGTGTTATTTTACATTGATTTATTCCTACTTTGGAAAACTACAGAAAATGGAAATGTTTTCAGTCGAGGGAGGAATCCATCAGGATAAAGGAGAGAAAACCTCTCTGGCATTCATATAATTGCTTTTCGTTCATCCCGAGACTGATCTTGGGGCAGGGGTAGGGGCGGTGGGCGGGGCGGTGCGCGGTCTGCTGCTGACAACTTCGCTTTCCTCTTCAGTCTAAGAATCTGCTAACGAGGCTGTTCAGGTTAACGCCCCAATTACCATCACATATTTTAAACTTCCCCAACTCACAAGGGACCACTCACTTACATAGCCTCCTGGACACAAAGTATTTCTTTGGATGATTATTTTTTCCTCCTGGGTTTCTAAGCCTGTTGGCAGTATTTTTCCAGAGTGTTTTCAAAAGCTTTCAGAAGATATCCTCATAACGCTGGGGAAAAAAAATTAGGAAGCGTACTTTAAGACTAATGCTTAACTTCTGCAGGCCCTGATTTTTTGTTCAGGTTGAAAAGGAAGACAGTTTCTGGATGTACCTGTCAAGACTAAATGATTGTTCATTTCCTGTGAATTGGGAATCAGGTAATAACATGCAGCTGAGGAGCAAGGCTGGGTTTCTTGCTTTTTCCTCTTCCAGAAGTGGGGTCCATTACCAGCTGGGAAGTATTACTGTGTGAATGTGCTGAAAAACTTTGGGGAAATGAGAAGAACAAGAACATTCTAAATGTCAGCAGTCAGTTTAATGGTCTTACCTGTACCCACCAGAGAAGATTTTAACTGCAAAGGTACAGAAGGATTAATTTAACTAAAAATGCTCAAGAAAAAAAGGAGGGATTTTAAAAACCTTTAAAAAATCTTTTTCTAGGATGGAGCTGATGAGAATGAACTCTGCTAAAATTATGCATGCCAGTGACTGGGTGAGTTGGAGAGAAACCATTTAAAATAATAAAATTTTTTCACCCAAGAGGAAAGAATTAATCAATGAAGTCGCATCTTGCTAATGAAGTCGTTGTTACTGTTTAGTGGCTCTGTCGAGTCCGACTTTGCAACCCCATGGACTGTAGCCCACCAGGCTCCTCTGTCCATGGAATTTTCCAGGCAAGAATACTGGAGTGGGTTGGCCTTTCCTCCTCCAGAGGATCTGCCTTATCCAGGGATCAAACCCACATCTACTGCACTGGCAGGAGGATTCTTTATTGTTGAGCCACCAGGGAAGCCCCAATGAAGTCATTACCTGGAACCAAAAAAAAAAAAAAAAAACACCAAAACCCACATAAATTCAATGCTGAGTTTAAAATTGGAATTCAGCAAAATGTCATCCCAGGCACTTACTTAAATGCACGCTTATATCTTTTTGTACAATAAATTTCTTTCCGAGTTTCATTAGCCATTATACTACTCATGGTGATTGTTAGATGTTAGATGCTAAGAGATGGGTGCCAACATTTCATTTCAGGTGGCTCCTCTTCCAAGCCATCATCACAGTTAATTAGAGACAGAGGAGGGGTGGGAGCAGAATCGACACTGGGAAGGTGGCTTCTCCTGGGAAGGTAAGAAAAGGAAGAAGGGGCCAGGAGGAGGGCAGTGCCAGTGGAATTTTACAGCATCGCTGCCCATTGCCCAGACCTATGTCTTGGAAGAAAGAGCTCTGGGGTCTGAGTGGAGTGTAGGGTTAGTACATCTGGCTTGCATCACCTTGTGGGTGGTTCTCAGCCCTGGCTGAGCATCAGGATGACTGGTGGAACTTTTAAAAATAGAAGCTGGGCGCTCAGCTCCACGCTCTGCCATGACCTAGAGAGATGGGATGGGGGTGGGGTGGGAGGGAGGCTCAAGAGAGATGGGATACATGTATACATACAGCTGATTCACAGTTGTTGTATAGCAGAAAGTAACACAATATTGTAAACTTGTAAAGCAATTATATTCTAATTAAAAGAAAATAAATAGTAAAAAAAATATAAGCCACTGGGTCCTGTCCAGTCCTGGGCTTAAGCTTGTGCATGATTTCTCTGTGTTTCAAAAATGTATGGGTTTTTCTGGGGAACTTCCGTGAAAGTGGTCCAGTGGTTAAGAATCTTCCAGTGCAAGGGATATGGGTTCCTCCCCTGATGGAGAAACTAAGATCCCACATGCCATAGGGCAGCTCTAGCTGGAGCTCCACAGCTAGAGAGAAGCCTGTGGGCCACAACAGCCAAATAAATAAATAGTTTTTTAAATGTATGGGTTTTTGTTGTTGTTATTTCAGTATATAATGAAAATTTTATTTTTTCAAGTTTTTTTTTTAATGAAGTATAATTCATTAAATAGTGTTAGTTTCAAGTGTTAGTTTCAGTGATTTGGTTTTTTGTGTATATGTGTGTGTGTGGGGGGGGGGGAGAAGGAAATTGCAGTCCACTCTAGTATTCTTGCCTGGAGAATTCCATGGACAGAGGAGCCTGGCAGGCTGCAGCTCATGGGGTCACAGAGAATCAGACACGACTAAGTGACTAACACAAACACAAACATATATATATATGTATAATAAAGAACATATATTCTTTTTCTAGAATGTATATATATGTATAACTAAGTCATTTTGCTGTACAGCAAAAAATAATACATCGTAAATCAGCTACACTTCAATAAAAAATAAATTTAAAAAAGAATATATATTCTTTTCCAGATTCTTTTCCCTTATAGGTTATTACAAAATATTGAGTAGAGTTTGCTGTGCTATACAGTAGGTCCTTGTTGGTTATCTGTTTTGTATGTAGTAGTGTATGTATGTTAATCTCAATCTCCTAATTTATCCCTCCCCTGTTCCTCTTTGGTAACCATAAGTTTGTTTTCCATATGTCTGTGCATCTATTTAAACTGAAACCTACAATTGATTCTGAGATTCTGAGTGTTGAATCAGGGTTGAGAACCACTGGCAACATGGAGGTTGGAAGTAAACCCGGGTGAGCTTGACAGTGTTGTACTTTTTCTAAATCTCTCTTTCATCTGGTTTGAATATGAAGAAGGAGTTGAATGTCCTGAAGTTTATCAGGACATCATAGACATAAGAAGATGAGGATGACCATAAAACAATACCTAGCACTGCCATGGCTCTTTGGGGACTCTTACCCCAAGTGGCAGGGCACTTTCACATGCATGACATCACTTCTCTCCCCTCCTCCCCTCCCTGGATGCTGTGAGGCAGGCAGTGCAAGAGCATCACCCCATCTTACAGATAAGAAAACAGGCCACATCCAGCTGGATCCCCCAGCACTGCTAATGGGTGGGCTGAACCCCATTTCACATTCCTGCCTCAGATACAGTCCCTTAGGTCTGACAGCTGTTTTCCCAATGTGTCTGGGGCAGGAGACAAGTTCCTCTGCTCTCGGGTGGTTTTATGCTCATGTAGCAGAAAAGAGAATTCAGCAAACACTCAGCTCCCATGTTCAGTGCAAATGGAGAGGTGCTTTGTGTTTTGCTTTTACCTTAAAGAGTTGGCTTCCACCCAGCATATGTGATAGAGTTTTGACTTTCCATTTTAAATAGATCCTTTCCTTATGTGGTGGCTCAAGAATCCTCCTGAAATTCGGGAGATCTGGGTTTGATCCCAGGGTTGGGACTATCCCCTGGAGAAGAGAATGGCTACCCACTCCAGTATTCTGGTCTGGAGAATTCCATGGACATAGATCCTGGCAGGCTACAGTCCATGGGATCACAAAGAGTTGGGCACAACTGAGCGACTTTCACTGATTTCCTTAAATGAACACGTCATGCCTCCCATGTCTGTTCCATTGCTTCCTAGGGTTCAGCGAAAAAGAGAAGAGATAGGAGAGAAGAAGAAGAGATAGGAGACAATGACACGGGAGGGACAGTAGGCAGCCTCCTCCCCCTCTTTCTCCCTAGGAGGCCTCTTGGTGGCCACCTTGCCTACAAGCTTTTCCCACATCCTGAGAAGTAGATGGTCCCCAGGTTAAGGATGGGAAAAGAAGCTAAGAAGTCTTCCAGTCCTGTTTGGGTAATTTCCGTGCTACCAGTATAAGCATTTAGTAGCCTTGGGCTTAAGATTCAACTATTCTGATGAAAACAAATAATGATCACAGTATTTGAGGCTGATGATGTTTAAAGCCGGAAGTTACCCTTTCCTAGGAACAATTTTGTTGAGAATGGACTTGAGAATAAAAGTATATATGACAAATCATGACACTAGAAGCTAAGCTTTTGCTAATAAAATTTACTGATTAATCAAGTTACTTTGCATTTTATTGTAATATAGAAAAGCTTACTAAATAAGACTATTTTTAAAGATGATTATTTTTTGTGATGTCATAATAGCTACCACTGTGGCAAAAAGTTCAATGTTAAAGTGTAATAGATAAGTGACAGGGATATATTGTACAGCACAGTATCTTATAGAAACTTTTAATGGCATATAATCTGTAAAAATACTGAATTGCTGTGCTCTACACCTGAAAATAATACAATATTGTAAGTCAGCTTTGCTCGAATTTTAAAAAGTATGATGAATTAATCTCCTCCAGATACTAATATTTCACAGGTCAATAAAACTTAACCATGCTTATGGGTTTACTCCATTATACAAAAATATATTTATAAAAAGTATCACTAAGGTTTTTATAAATGAGTTGGCTGACCCTTCATTTTATCATGTTTTGTCTTCTACCTGTATCAGGTTAAAAGATTGGTGATGTTTTAATTATGTGAAATCACATCTGGTTTCCAAGTAGCCTATTGAGAAACACTTTGGACAGTCACAAAAAGGAATTTTATAGAAAGCTGAATATATGGAATGTAGCTGACCTTTTAAACCAGGTCTGTAGAGCTATTTTGGGGGGCAGGAATGGCAAATAGGTTTCACCCAAGCACTGACTGACTGGCCAGTCAATAAAGTGTCCTCTCTGGAAGGCTGGTCTGGGCTTAGTAAGCAAGTGTGCCGAGATTGACTAGTGATGCCTGCTGGGGAAAAAGGAGGAGGTCTTGGTGCCATGTTTGCTGTCTCTGCTGTGGGGTAAAAGGGGAAAACACCAAAATACTAGTGAATGCCTATTTCACTAAGTGCAAAGACTACTGAGATGCATAAAGAATTCTCCTGATGGCACAGATTTCGCCAGAGCCGAGACTCAATCCATAGTTTCAAATAGTTTCAGATTTAAGAGCATTATTGAAAATGTTTAATGCATATCGGAGTATCAGAAAGAGTAAGGATTAAAAAAAAAAAGAGGAAGGATTATTCGCTTTTCTCAACACGCTACACTGTTATGTGAAATTCTGGAATTAACTCTGTCATCGTTACTATAGTGAATGTCAGTCAGGATCTTCCAATTATCTAAGCTGCTCACAAGTACGGCTTTTTCCTCGAATTCCATCAGTATTCCATAACAGTTCAACCTGCTCATTTTCATTAATGTAGTTTTCATTGCACCCAAAGCAGATGCCATCTTTTCCACTGGTGAAAATGGTGCCTGTGGGTGATTATGGTGCCCAGGGGTAGTCATTACATAGATCTTATTTCTAAATTCCATTCTACAGTGTTAGTGAGGATGCTCGTCTAGTTAAGTTGTTTCTTTCCTCTAGCAAAGTAGGGCTTAACCCTCTGGAGAAACCTGAGCTTAAGATGATTAATGTTGCAAGGGAATAACTTTCTTAGTGAATAAATGGTCTTTTCAGCAGACTGAATTGTCTTAAACTGAAAAATTTAATTTCAGATGGAAGAAAGCATTCCTCAATTTTATGGTAAATACTGACATATTTAGAAAACATTTTTAAGCATGTTTCCTACCAGAGATTTATCATTTCAGGTCATTTTTATGTGTGTGTTCTTCTTAGTTGCAGATTATCCCTCTTACTTTTTGAGTGGTTGGGTACTTTGTTATTATCTGTTGATTGGTCCTTGAAGACATGGCTTGACTAGGAAGAGGTTGGTTCTGGATACAGTAAGTCCCCTACATACTAATGAATTCTGTCCCATGAGCATGTTCATTAAGTCCAATTTGTTCATAAGTCCGACAAAGCTAGCCTGGGAACCCAACTAACACAGTCAGCCATATAGTTGTTCAGTCACTAGGTCGTGTCCGACTCATTGCGAATGCATGAGCTGCAGCACACCAGGCTTCCCTGTCCTTCACTCTCTCCCGGAGTTTATTCAAACTCATGTCCATTGAGTTGGTGATGCCTATATTACTGTGCTGTAATAGGTTTTATAATACTTTTCACACAAATAATACATATAAGACAAATACAAACAATATAGCATTTTTAATCATACAGTACAGTACCTTGAATAGTACAGAACAACAGCAGGCATACAGGGGCTGGCATCAAGTGAACAGGCAAGAAGAGTTACTGATTGGAGAAGAGAGAGGATGTGGGAGATGGCCAGCAACAGGAGATGGAGGGAAAGCTACAATTTCACTCATGCCTGATGTGGATGGAACACACGTTCACATCTTTGGAAGTTCACAACTTGAAGGTTTGTATGTAGAGGACTTAATGTAGTATACACAGCTAGACAAGTGAATAATCATGTACAGGACCCTCTAGGAGTTTGTCATTTCTTTCTATACCACTATTCTTCCTCCTCCTCTCTCTTAGCTATTATAACAAATCCACTTTCTGGGACACTCAGTCCCCAAATTGTAGCCCTTATTTTCAACTACACTTTAAATGTGACCGTCAATTGTCTTGCTGCTTTCTCCAAACCAGCATGAGCCCAACCTGAGGTCTCTTGACTTTTCTCCAAAGACATTCTTCATACAGGGGATTTTGAGGGATTTTTAATTTAAATTATTAAAGTAACTTGCTTGAGTTAGAGGAGGAAACAGGACATGATTTTTCTGAATTCTTACATTATCTTTTCTGTTTCCATAATTTGTTGTTGTGGGGGAGGGTGTCTGGGAACTGATGCTGGGGTTGGCACTGGGTCCTGCTTGGAGCTGGGTGTCAGACCCCCTGCAAATGGGGAGGGCAGGGGGTTCTGAGATGGATACCGGTGTTGTGGGTGGAACTTCTCTCTGACTGGTCCTTGACTCCCTCCTTTCATCCTCTGTCAGCAGATTGCTTAGCCCTTGAAACTGGTCTTAGCTCACGTCCTTTGATAAAAGGGGCAGTTTGATGAAAGTTGTCAGGAAATAGAGGGGGTGGGAAATCTGGTCATGTTAATGCTGCTGTGGATAAAACAGAAATGCAAATATGCCACTGAGGATCTTACTAATTTAATCCAATCACAAACACATTGCCTAGGAAAACTTTTGGTGTAATAATCCAAGGGGGGGAGATTCCATTTCACCGTTAGATGCATTAACTTGGATAGATTTGTTAGCTGAATAGTTACCATCACTAGTGCTAGGAGACATGATCCGGAACTTTCTGGAGTAGTCTGTCTAATGGGAGAAGATACACAAAAAGTAAGCAGTCAGGGTAGAGCCGTACAGCTGCACAGGGTGTGCACTGACCAACTTCAGGGGGCGTTATGTGCATAGACTATGGTATAACGATGCCCTACTGGAAGGCATGACTGGTCCTGACACAGATGGTGACCCTTCAAGCAAGCTTTCTACAGTGAGCTAAGTGATCCCACTTCTGGTCATATATCCAGACAGAAGTGTAATTCAGAAAGATCCATGCACTCCTGTGTTCATAGCAGGACTATTCACAATAACAAAGGCATGAAAACAACCTAAATGTCCAACAACAGATGAATGGATAATGAAGATGTGGTGTATATATACTGTGGAATGCTACTCAGCCATAAAAAATGAAGTAATGCCATTTGCAGCAACCCAGATGGACCTAGAGATTATTATACTAAGTAAGTCAGAAAGAGACAAATACCATATGATTATCACTTACATGTGGAATCTAAAATATGACACCAATGAACTTATCTATGAAACAGACTCATAGACATAGATAATAGAATTGTGGTTGCCAATGAGAAAGGGAGTGGGGGAGGGATGGACTGGGAATTTGGAATTAGCAGATGCAATCTAGTCTATATAGGATGAAGTTTCACTTTCATTTTCAAACAACGAAGTCCTACTGTATAGCACAGGGAACTATATTCAATATCCTGTAATAAACCATAATGGAAAAGAAAAATAAATAAAAAATAAAGTATAAACAGTGATAGGATATGTATTGTGCCCTGGGAGCACAGAGCAGCAGCACTTGACCCAGCTTAGGAGGTGGTTTCTTGGAGTAAAGGGCGTTACCACTGGGACTTAAAAGATCAGCTTCAGTTAGACTGGACGAAACACAGACTGTCCAGGCAAGGGAACAGCATGTCCAGCAACTGAGAACAAGGAGTTGTTGTGAGACTGAGTTGATGAAGGAGTGAAAATGAAGGACGTTGTGGCCTCTCTGTCCTGCTGGCTGACTGGAAGCCTGCTTACTCTAGCTTTTCAAACACAGATCAGCTGCACCCAAACTCGATGGAGTTAAATAAAAAACATTCCTCACTTCCCACCTGTTTTTTGACTGATTCTGTCTCAGCAACATTTACCCCCTCCAGTGCAATTGATTCAAAAGCTTAGGCTAAATGTAACACTCAGAGAAGAGTCCCTGCTTTCAGACAGATGGGGCTCCAAGGCGGCCACCTGTCCAACTTTATCAAATGTCAAACATTTTGACCCAGACAAACTCCGTCAACCTGATGGTGACACTCTTCTGCTCTTATTTTAAGGCTTTTGCCATTAGAAAACAAAATGAAACATGAAAAACCTTTGGGGAGATAAAGTTCCAAATGCTTAGCATGGCTTCCACAGTATAGTCATCTCCCACAGGGCAGGGACTATTTGTATCTGGTCCTCTTGCCTGGGCTCCATCACTGATTGGAATCAGGAACAGCTCAGGGGGCTATAGCCTTGGTGTGAACATGATGGTGAGTCTGGAAGAGAAGCAGCTTTGTTCCCCACGCCAGACCATCCAAGCAGCACGTTCCCACAGCTGCCATCGCTTGGAATAGGATGGAGACTCTACACATACTTGTTTTAAAAAATAAATGAATGGAACATTTTCCAAAGTTGACCACAACTCAGAAGAGGTTAAGAACTACAGCTCTAAAATTTTTCCTGGATAAATTATACACAGAGACCACATAATTTTTATTCCCATAGCATTTCTTTTAACTGAATTGGATGATGGTATTTTAACTTCATCTCCCTGACAGTTGATACAAGAAACATCTTCACAAAACTCATTGCTTTTTGTACTTTTAAAGGCTGCTGGGACATGTCACTGCTTCACTCAGTGGCACCTTTATGAAGATCCATGGGAAAAAAATTGTCAGTACTAGGAAAAGTGGTGCTTTATGTGGGCAATTTGTTGATCTATTTAAGTAATTAAGTATCCTCAGTCTTGAGCCTCAGACCTCCCCAAACGTTCCTCTTCAACTCTGCCCTGATGCTCACTGTTTTCTTCTTTACCTTACATGAGAGTCTTTTTTTTGAAGTATAGTTGATTTACAATGTTGTGTTAATTTTTACTGTATAACTCAGTGACTCAGTTATATTTGCATTCTTTTTCATATTCTTTCCATTATGATTTATCACAGGACATTGAATATAGTTTCCTTTGCTATACAGTAGGACCTTGTTTATCCATCCTATATGTAACAGTTTGCATCCGCTAACTCAAACTTCCAGTCCTTCCTTCTCAGCCTCCCTTGACAATCACAAGTCTGTTCTCAATGTCTGTGAGTCTGTTTTTGTTTTATAGAAAAGTTCCTTTGTGTTGTGTTTTAGATTCCACATATAAGTGATATTATATGGTAATTCTTTTTCTCTGACTTACTTCACTCAGTATGCTAATGTCTAGTTAATCCATGTTGTTGCATGATTTCATTCTTTCTTTATGACTAGCATTCCCTTGTATATATGTACCACATCTTCTTTATCTATTCATCTGTAGGTGGATATTTAGGTTCCTTCCATGTCTTGGCTATTGTCCCACTAGAGTCTTTGAACATTTTATTACAAAGATTTCCTTTGGGGTCTTTCCTTCCCTGAAGCAGAGCATTTTGACTCATCCATATTAATGTAGCTAGGTCAAAAAGTAAAATCACTGTTCACTACCAAGGATCATGGTCAACCAAACTCTCGTCCTTATTCCATCTTCAATACTCCCCACTGGTAATTGTGGGAAACTTTCACTTTCTACTTTATTCATTCCCACTGGCTTGTAATTTTTATGGGTGCAGTCTCTTTATCCAGAGGGAAAAAAGAATAAAGATAACTGAACATATAAATCTGGGTTAACCTCAAAAATGTTTTAGTCTTTATCTTTGCAACCCTCACCATAATGGAGTTTTAGAATTTAAACAAAGATCAATATACACAATAGGGAGTACCAAAAGAACAAAGAATTATTTAAGTTCAGACTTGAGAATTAAAGATCATACTATGGACAAATTATTCCTTCTGATGTCCTGTATATATTTAATAAGGACAATCAAATCAGAAAGAATACCCCAAAAAGCATAGTGTCCACATCAAACATGGAATGGGTTTCATTGCTAGTCAGCTCAATCTGTTCATTACTGGCAAGTATTGACACGCATGGTGGCTTTGGTTGTAGGGTAGCGCAATGGCTCTGACCCTGAGGTGGTCAATATCATCCACTTGTAGAGAAGGCAGCGTTTCAGTGGTTGGTTCAGGCTTCATGGAACTAGGAAGGGGCTGAGCTGGGATTTGAACTGGGAGCATCCTTCAGAGCCCTTGTTCCTCGCCAGTCTTGGCACTGTAGTATTCCTGTAAGCATCTTCTCAAAAGGCAGAGAAGCAGACTGATTAAACCAGCATGACCAAGCTTGCCTGGGTTATAGGAAATCGGTCTTCATAGGAAACACAAGCCAGCCATTAATGATCTGAAACTATTAGCAGTAGATTGTGGATATCACAATTCAGCCCATTGCTTTTAAAGCAAAATAAACAGATTCCATTTGGAAAAAAAAAGAAAGTAAATGCATCTGACTACTGTAGCTTTAAGGGAGAATCAGAGAATCTGATACGAGGACCGTTCAAGTTTCATGTGACATCAAGACAGTGAGCAGACATCTTATTGAGAATGATTGATGGCCCCTGCTGTGATGAGCAAGTGCGACAAACATATGCTGCCTGTTTTTATGTGTTTGGGCTGCCAGATGGTACCTACCCTCCCCACCCCTGAACCTTCCTTCACCCCACCCATGCCTTACCCCAAACCCTCCCCCTCATCCTGCCCAGTCCCCGTAATTCATCCTCCACCTGAAGTGAGAGCTGGGGGGGACACTGATGTGTGAGGCTCAGGTATAAAATATGGATGTCTGTTTTGCATATTATTGGGTAAAATAAAAAGCTTAAATTAGAATGATTTATTTTCTAGGACATATGTTGACAGCATCTGAATGTCATGTACCTTTCTCTCCTACGAGAAGCTTATATTCCTGTCTTCATCGCCAAGACAGTTCCTGGAACATAGTTCCTGGAACATTTATGTAATTAATGTCTGTTGGATGGATGAACGAATGAATAAATAAGTGAATACATGATCAACCCATATAATAACCCAACAAAAAAGGAAATGAGGTGAATCTGGCAGAATTTGGTGTCTGTAAACCCAAGCTTTTTCCCAGGGTTCTCAAGTCCTCTGCATAATTGGCTGTTGTAGAATTTGCTGGAGACTCATATCAATCTTCTTATTGTGTTATTTCTGAACTGTACCATTACCCACTGTCTTGGAGAGCTGTGACATCACTTCTCTTTTTCCGAAGATTTCCCCAGTGGAATTGTGATCATATTTTTGATGACTTTTCATTACCCAGATTATAATTCATCTGGTTTTATCAGCCAAACTTTATTCAGGTTACATAGTCTCGTACTGGACATTGAATTCTCTATTTAAAAAATATGTAAAGATGTATATTTTCAATTGATTCCCTTTGCTGTAAAGCAGAAACTAATACAACATTGTAAAGCAACTATTACCCAAACTTTTAAAAAGATATACATTTTTACTGTGAAAGTAATGTAATCACATTATCAAAAAAATCTCCAAAGTAGAAATGAAGCGAGAAAAAAAAATTGTCATAAGCCTAACTCTCTAATACCACCGCTTATTAGGATTTGGGTAAATTTCCTCCTAATACTTTTTTCTGTTCCCCATCTGTTTTTACATAGCTTCATATGATTGTATTCCATATGCATATAATTTGATTCCCTAATTTTTTAAACTAGTCAGGAAACTAGAAACAACACTAATTATTTAGCAGAGAGAATTTAATATAGGAAATTGGTTAAGCAGGTATCAGAGAACTCACAACTCATAAGGCAGACCCTGAAATGAAAGAGGAATAGTAAGTGCAGAAAGCAGCTTCTATGCCAGGGCTGGAGGAACAAAGGGAAGAGGGCAGTGTCTCCAGACCAAGAAGCTTTGGGAGGGGCTGCAGAACTCAGACCCAGACCTCAGGGAGGGGACACCACCAGGGTCACGGCTGATGGCTCTGAGGGCAGGGCTGCTGAGGCTCCTTCTAGGTGTAGGGAGAGGGTTGAAGACAGGGCCTACCTGCTGATGGACTCAGCTGCCAGGGTCTAGGTCCAGAGGGAGGGGCCTTGGTGGGTAACTGACAAGATAGGAAGCACCCCAGAAGGGGCTTGCTCCTTCCTCCATCCTCCACCTCCTGTCTCCCTCTAGGGTCCCCTGCTGGTGGATCCTAATTGGGAGGCAGCCTGCAAAAGCAGAAACTGAGTTTGCAGAGTCCAGGCCCCAACAGCACAGAGTAATGTTGGTTCCATGGTGGGGGCCAAGCTTAACAACCAAGCCATGCCTACAGCTTTGTTTGGAGTGTTTCCACACAACCTGTGTTTTGTTTTCTGTTTTTTTTTTTAATTGAAGTACAGTTGATTTACATTATTGTGTTAATTTCTGCAGTACAGCAAAGTGATTGTTATACATATATATACATTCTTTTTCATATACTTTTCCTTTATGAATATAGTTCCCTGTGCTATTCAGTAGGACCTTGTTTATCCATTCTGTATATAAGAGTTTGCATCTACTAATCCCAGACTCCCACTTCATCCTTCCCCCACCCCTCCCCTTGGCAGCCACAAGTCTGTTCTCCATGTCTGTTGAGTTTGTTTCGTTTCATAGATAAGTTCGTTTGTATCATATGTTAGACTCCACATATCAGTGATATCATCTGGTGTCTGTCTTTCTGTGTGATTTCACTTAGTATAATTAGCAGGTCCATCCATGTTGCTGCAAATGGCATTGTTTCACTGTTTTTATGACTAATATTCCATTGTATATATGTACCACGTCTTCTTTATCCATTCGTCTGTCTATGGATATTTAGGTTGTTTCCGTGTCTTGGCTGTTATTGTAAATAGTGCTGCAGTGAACGTAGGAGTGCATGCATCTTTTTGAATTATAGTTTTGTCTGGATATACACCCAGGAATGGGATCATATGGCAACTCTAATTTTTTTGAGGAATCTCTCATACTGTTCTCCACAGTGGCAATACCAATTTACGTTCCCACCAACAGTGCAGTAGGGTTCCCTTTCCTCCACATTCTCTCCAGCATTTACCATCTGTAGTTTTTTGATGATGGCCATTCTGACTGGCATGAGGGATACCTCATTGTAATTTTGATTTGCATTTCTCTAATAATTAGTGGTGTTGAGCATCTTTTCACATGCCTGTTGGCCATTTATCTTCTTTGAAGCAGTGTCTTCTGGACTAGATGTTGTTTGTCAGTGCAGACACACTGTATATCCACACATATAATCCCTACTTGTGTGTACAAATTGTGTACATACATTTCTACATTTATATTCACAAACTATTCCTTGGAGGGCTAGATTCTGCTAACAGATGACCATTTCTACTTCCTTTAATTAACTTTAAGAAGACAGATTTCATGCAGCAGTTTGTTCTATTAAATCCAAGCCATCTTTTCTCAGTGCCCAAATTTATGATCTTTAATTTCAGCACACCTCATATTTATCAAAACCACAAGAATGATTTCACAGTGACATGTGTCATAAAGAGATTTTCTTTGCTTTGTCCTCTGGCCGGGTGAGGTCGATGGAAGTCTGCTGAGTGTTTCTTTTTTCTTGAAGGAGATGGAAGGAAGCAGAGGAGACCAGCCACAGACCCTCTTCAGTGTGAAGGGAGTGATATAGCCTGTGGGGTGCAGCTGTTGCCATTTGTGGTCCTTTCCAATTTACATGCGAATTCATTGCCTGAGCCAGGGAAGAGGGAGATGAGGCCATTTGTGGCCAGCTTCAGGTTTCAGGACTGATAACCTTACGCCTTAAAGATAAAAAAAAATAGGAGAAGCAACGTTTAGAGCCAATTTTGAAGGACAGTCACAATTCTGCAAATATGTGATTGAGAGGAAAGAAAGATCATAGAAGGAAAGAGAGGTAAATTCACAGGCAAGCTCCTAGGGCTTGGAAAGAACAAGAACGTCAGATGCCTCAGAACAGGGCTCTTGGAGGTGGGTGGGAGGGTGGGATGGGGGAATGGTTAAAGCAGGGGTGACCCTGAATCCAGGAGGGAGCCCAACACTGCATGTCTGTCGACAGAAAGGACACCTTCTAGTGACACGCCGTGTGGTCGAAAACATCAGAAGAAAATATATAAGGAACTTAAGAATGAGAGCAAAGAGAGGATTATTTAGGAAAAAACTCTAGAATGCTCAGGAAATAGAATCGAATGAGTTAAGATGTGTAGTGTGTGTGGATAGCAGATATAATGTGTTTGCCATTTTTATTCTCAGCAGCATCACATGGGCCAGATGATGGAGGGGTGGAGGATGGGGAAGGTTCCAAGGCAGGATAGAAGGTGGCGAGCAGGAGGAAGAGTGTGGCGCATGCATCTGTCTGAAGTTTGGGGCAGTGGGGTACAGGGGGTGCTCCAGGCCACAGGGTTAGTTGATAAGAACGTTGGTCAAGTATGTGCTGGCTCTGGAAATAGGCCTGGCAGGGGACCCAGGCAGCCTGAGCAGGTCCTCCTCACTGGCTCTGGAAAAAGTGGGTCCTAGCTTCCTGACCTTTTTAGATCAGTTACTCTGGTCATCCTAAAAATATAACCAACCCGTGCAGCACACCTGGTCTTAGACACCTCACCCACATTCAGTCACCCAGCCCTCTTCCTCCTTCTGCTTCCTGTCCTTTTAATTTGGGACCCAAAACAAAAACTGACTCAGACATAGAGAACAGACTCATGCTTGCCAAGGAGGAGGGGCTTGGGGGAGGGAAGGATTGAGAGTTTGGAATTAGTAGATGCAGATTATTATATATAGGATGGATAAACAACAAAGTCCTATTGTATAGCACAGAGAACTGTATTCAATATCCTGTGATAAACCATAATGGAAAAGAATATACAAGAATATATATATATGTATAACTGAGTCACTTTGCTATGCAGCAGAAATTAACACAACATTGTAAATCAACTATACTTAAAACAATAAAAAATAATTTACAACTCAAGCTTTTGTTCCACAGTTGAAAATAAAAAACATAAATAAGGGACTTCCTTGGTTGTTCAGTGGCTAAGACTCCATGCTTCCAGTTGCAGGGGCCTGAAGTCTGATCCCTGGTCAGGGAACTAGATCCCAAATGCTGTAACCAAAGATCCTGCCTGCCACAACTAAGACCTGGGGCAGCTAAAAAACAAACAAAACCTTCATAACCAAAATATAAAATATATGAAATATAGTTTACATTTATGTTTTATAAATCAAAAATACAAATTACATTTGTATTGAAATATAAATCTTGAGACCAGTGCCTAAAACTTACATTCACTGGATATAATTAATCCATCAGCAGGTGTAATCCACTCTTGTTAGAACCTCAGCAGAGTGGTCAAAAGCCTGGGCTTTTGTGTCAGACAGACTTAGATTTGGTTCCAGGTCTGCCGATTGCCAGAAGGGAAGTGAACTTGTGCAAGATGCTTCATTTTTATGAACCTCAGTTTCCTCATCCACAAAGTGGGGAGAGGGACATCACTTACCCTTGGGATTGTTACAAGGACCCCATCATCTTTTACAGGTAAAGTAGTTAGCACGTGCTACAGCTCAGTACCACCCTAGACCTGTTCCCTGCTGCTCTCACCTGTCGTCTGGTGCTGTTGCCGCCAGCCTGACCTCTGGCTGCCTTCCACAGCTTCCCCTTTGTCACAGAGCTTCATGGCTGCTCTGATCTGGGCTCCTGCCTCTGCATGCTCCCAGTTCTCAGGCTGAAGTACCTGCTGTCTAGGTCCACTCTGCCTCTGGGATGGACCCACATCACCTTTGTATGAAAGCAGTTTGTCTCTTTCAATTCTGGTTTCCTCAGTGTGTATGCCCAGCAGTGGGATTGCTGGATCATAAGGCAGTTCTATTAGAACTGATTCAAATGTATTCTTTTTAATGGCTGAGTAATACTCCATTGTGTATACGTACCATAGCTTTCTTATCCATTCATCTGCTGATGGACATCTAGGTTGCTTCCATGTCCTGTTTATAATAGCCAGGACATGGAAGCAACCTAGATGTCCATCAGCAGATGAATGGATAAGAAAGCTATGGTACATATACACAATGGAGTATTACTCAGCCATTAAAAAGAATACATTTGAATCAGTTCTAATGAGGTGGATGAAACTGGAGCCTATTATACAGAGTGAAGTAAGCCAGAAAGAAAAACACCAATACAGTATACTAACGCATATATATGGAATTTAGAAAGATGGTAACAATAACCCTGTATACGAGACAGCAAAAGAGACACTGATGTATAGAACAGTCTTTTGGACTCTGTGGGAGAGGGAGAGGGTGGGATGATTTGGGAGAATGGCATTGTAATACGTATAATATCATATATGAAATGAGTCGCCAGTCCAGGTTCGATGCACGATACTGGATGCTTGGGGCTGGTGCACTGGGACGACCCAGAGGGATGGTATGGGGAGGGAAGAGGGATGAGGGTTCAGGATGGGGAACATATGTATACCTGTGGCGGATTCATTTCGATATTTGGCAAAACCAATACAATATTGTAAAGTTTAAAAATAAAATAAAATTAAAAAAAAGAAAAAAGCAGTTTGGAGTAACTTTTTAAGGAACTGGCTGACTTTAAACTTTAGAATTTGGTTATCAGTGAAAACATAACTATGGATCATGTAGCTGGAAAGCCACATGCATATGAGTATTGACTCTGCAGGTATGGATGTGGTGAGAACCAGACCTCACTCATCTATAATTTTTAAAATTTTATTGAAGTACAATTTATTTATAATGTGTCAATTTCTGCTGTACAGCAAAGTGATTCAGTTACACACACACACACATATGTATGTATATATATATTCTTTTTCATATTTTCCATTATGGTTTATCATCACAGGATATTAAATATAACTCCATATGCTATACAGTAGGACCTTGTTGTTTATCCATCCTATATATGTTTGTCTCTGCTGATGCCAAATTCCCAATCTATCCCTCACTGACTCTTCCCCACTTAGCAACCACAAGTTTGTTCTCTACGTCTGTGAGTCTGTTTCTGTTTCATAGATAAGTTCATTTGTGTCATATTTTAGGTTCCACATATAAGTGATATCATAAGATATTTGTATTTGTCTGACTTCAATCAGTATGAACATCTGTAGGTCCATCCATGTTGCTGCATATGGCATTACTTCATTCTTTTTATGAATGTGTACTATTCCATTGTGTGTGTGTGTATACATATATATATATATATATATATATATAAGCACAGCACAGCACCTTTTCTATATCCATTCATCTGTCAATGGACATTTAGATTGCTTCCGTGTCTTGACTATTGTGACTAGGGCTGCTATGAACATAGAGGTGCATGTACCTTGTTGAATTATAGTTTTGTCCAGATATATGCCCAGAAGTGGAATTGTTGGATTATATGGTAGCTCTGTTTTTAGGGGTTTTTTTTCAGGAACCTCCATAGTGTTCTCCATAGTGGCTGCACTAATTTACATTCTAACCAACAGTTTTAGAAGTGTTCCCTTTTCTCCATATCCTCTCCAGCATTTGTTATTTGTAGATGTTCTCATGATGGCCATTCTGCCTCATCTGAGGTAGTACCTTATTGTAGTTTTGATTTGCATTTCTCTAATAATTAGCGATGATGTCATTCATCTATAATTAAAGAACAGTGACACATGGTAGAGCTTTGCATGTACAGCATTCAATCCAGTATTCAGGGAGAACTTTTAATTGGTTGATTAGAAAAAGACAACTTAAATTATTTTAATGATTTCACATCAAGTAGCATGGTGCTCCAGCCATGCCTTGTAATGACTTTCCAGGCATCCTATCCACACACCAGAAGGTGCAATATTTTCTGAGATTGTCCTTTTTTACAGGTGAGGAAAGGGAATCACAGAGGCTGAAGACTTGTCCAAGGACACAGCTTGTAAATGTTGGAGTTGAATTTGAATTCAGGTAATTGAGCTCCAAATTCCATGCTCTCAGTAGGTCACCTCTCAAAAGAAGAATTTCCTTCAAACATCTTGCAGTAGTAATTATTTTTATTTATTTGTTTGCTTTATATAATTCTACAAGCTGAGGGTCAGTTTACAGAACAAGTGGAACTGCCTTATTCAAGGTAATTACTAGGTGTTTGCAAATGCTTTAAGAATGAAGCTTTGCTGCTGCTGCTGCTGAGTCGCTTCAGTCGTGTCTGACTCTGTGCGACCCCATAGACAGCAGCCACCAGGCTCCCCTGTCCCTGGGATTCTCCAGGCAAGAATACTGAAGTGGGTTTCCATTTCCTTCTCCAGTGCATGAAAGTGAAAAGTGAAAGTAAAGTCGCTCAGTCGTGTCCGACTCTTAGCGACCTCATGGACTGCAGCCCACCAGGCTCCTCCGTCCATGGGATTTTCCAGGCAAGAGTACTGGAGTGGGGTGCCATTGCCTTCTCCCAAGAATGAAGCTTCAGGGAACCATAAATACCAGAAAGTGAGGTTTTTAAGTCAGTTAATCCAGGCTTGGTATCAGATGTTCTATAGTTCAGAGTTCTAACTTCTTACTCAGGTTTGGGTTGCTAGATATGGAAAAACCTAGAATTATTTGTCCCTGCCTTAACAAAATGATCAATTATTGAATTATTTTTTTTTACCTGGTCTTTTCATAAAGAGGTCAGTATCAACAAAATTCTCTGAGAGCCCAGGATGGCTGGTGTTTGTTTATCTATTTAAGAGAAATTTTTGGTGGCCTCTTGAGTTCGTACAGTTTTAACCCAGTTTGTCCCATCCAGATAATCTTGAGCATGAGGACTATGAGATGGTCACACAGCTTCCATTTTGTCATGTGGACTGTGTTTACCAAGTCAGGAAAGTGGCCATGTGTGCTTGATGGGTTCCTAAAAGCACTGGCTCTGAAAAAAAAATCAATAACATTATATCCCCTCAAGTTTCTGGCTGAATACAGCTTTACTACTGATCAAAATGTATTCTCTTCTATTAGGGCAATTACTGAGAAAAAATATTTTGTGTACCTCCTCTGTATTGAGTGTTATATGCATACAAGTTGCCATGGGCATCACTTTTGTATAATTGTTCCATAATTTTAAGAGAGAACCCAGATTAGATGCACTCAGCTAAATGGTGTATGAAGTCTGTTGAATTCTGGCAATGCCTATTAAGCCTCTTTAGTGCAGGACGTGGCTGGGGCTCAGTGAGAAGAGTGAATCAAAACTGTGTAAGATACAGTCCCCTAGATGACTACAACAGAGGTGACTAGAACACAAAGCAAATTAAAGAGCTGCAACACCACAGAACTTGTAGAAATGATCCAACTCAAGACGGCAAACATCTGGTGATGCAATGCCACACCCCTTTCCGAGGCAGACATTATCAATCAGTCTCAGCACTGATTCCACCGGGCCTAGAATTAACCTGAAGGAAAACAACACCTACAATACTTGCTCTCTCATTATCTTGTATTTCCTTCTTGAGGGGGACAAAAAGGAATGGAATGATAGCTACCAAGCTGGGAACACCCATTGGGTTAGGTGTGCCCCAAAAATAAAAAAATAAATAAACTGTCATATGTCACAGCAATGAAGAAAATGGAGATTTTTTTTTCCCTTGGAGGGGGTGCTATTTTTAAGTATCCAAGTTTTTACCATATTTACTTGAAAAATTATGGTAGCCTCATTTGCCCCACTTTTGGTGATTTTAGTGAGAAGTTACCGCACCCTTTCCAGCTCGTTCCAACACACCAATTTCCTGGGGACACCTCCATTGAGAACAGCTGCTCTGGCGGATTAAACTTGCAAAACTGTTCCAGACCAAGGTGAAAGAACACGCTAATTAAGTAAAATCACCTCAACGCGTTGAGAAGTCACCGAGCCCGTCCAAAGCAAACTTTCCCCTCCCTCTACATTCCTGACAGATGTGCTTGGTCTTCCTACGCGCAGATGCATTCAGTGCTTGGTTACCAAGTCAGTTATGACAGGTCAGAGCCACCACATTGGGTTTATCCTTTGCAGACACCCCTCTGAAGTGTGAGGAGGGCAGGCATTGCCATGCTTGCCAGCACCTCCTGTGCCCCTACTCTGTGCCTCAATCCTGTGCCAGCCCTGGCTGCGTCTCAGAGTCCTTCCCTGTCTTCCCCCAGAGCCAATGCCCTTTATGAGGCCCTGGTGAATAGTGAGAGCCTTCACTGAGTGTTCTTGAGGCTGGTGTCTGCCTTTGTCCACTGCATAATACAGAGCCTGGTGCACTGCAGTACTTAGGAAAGATGTTTGAATGAATGAATGAAAACTCAATAACATTTGCCTTACACTGAGATGCTCCTATGTTGGGTGTATATATATATATATATATATATACACATATACGTATATATATACACACACACACACACACACACTTGTTATAGCTTCTTCTTGGATTGATCTCTTGATCATTATGTAGTGTCCTGTTTTGTCACCTGTAACAGTCTTTAAAATCTATTTTGGCTGATATAAGTATTGCTACTCCAGCTTCCTTCTAATTTCCATTTGCATGGAATGCCCTTTTCTATCCCCTCACTTTCAGTTTATATATGTCTCAGCCATGGAAAAAAAAAATGAAATAATGCCATTGCAGCAACATAGATGGAGATTATCATACTACGTGAAGTAAGCCAGGCAGAGACAAATATGTGATATCACTTACAGGTGCAATCTAAAAAGAAAAAAAGTGATACAAGTTAACTTACTTGGAAAACAGAAATACACCCAGAGACATAGAAAACAAGCTTATGGTTATCAAAGGGAAAAGGTGGAGGGAGGGATAAATTAGGAGATTGGGATTAACATATACACAACTATGTATAAAATATCAATAGATAATCAATAAGGACCTATTGTATAGCACAGAGAACTATACTCAATATTTTGTAATAATCTATAACGGAAAAGAATCTGAAAAAGAATGGAGATTATATATATATATGTGTGTATATATATATAAAACTATATAATGTGCATATCCTAAAGGAAATCAGTCCTTGGTGTTCATTGGAAGGACTGATGCTGAAGCTGAAACTCCAATACTTTGGCCACCTCATGCAAAGAGTTGACTCATTGGAAAAGACCCTGATGCTGGGAGGGATTGGGGGCAGGAGGAGAAGGGGACGACAGATGATGAGATGGCTGGATGGCATCACCGACTCGATGGACATGAGTTTGAGTGAACTCCAGTAGATGGTGATGGACAGGGAGGCCTGGCGTGCTGTGATTCCTGAGGTCGCAAAGAGTTGGACACGACTGAGTGACTGAACTGAACTGAATGTGCATATTATATATTATATAATGATATATTAAATAATATGTTATATGTAATAATGGGCTTCCCTGGTAGCTCAGCTGGTAAAGAATCTGCCTGCAATGCAGAAGACCCCAGTTTGATTCCTGGGTCAGGAAGATCCACTGGAGAAGGGATAAGCTACCCACTTCAGTATTATTGGGCTTCCTTGATGTCTCAGCTGGCATAGAATCCACCCGCAATGTGGGAGACCTGGGTTAAATCATTGGGTTGGGAAGATTCCCTGGAGAAGGGAATGGCTACCCTCTCCAGTATTCTGGCCTGGAGAATTCCATGGACTGTATAGTCCATGGTGTTGCAGAGTTGGACACGACTGAGCAACTTTCACTTTCATATGTAATAATATATCATATATAATAATATATATAATATCATACATATATATAACTGAAACTTTTTCTGTACACCAGAAGCTAACACTGCATTGTAAATCAACTGTATTTCAACTTAAAAAATTAAAAGAAGTCCCTTTGGTACATCTCTGGTCCCCTTGCAGAACTTCTCTTCAGTCCCGGGCAACCTCACCTCTGTCTCCTTCCCTGCTCTTCACAGCTCTGGGCTGGCCTTTCTACTTCTGGCAACTCCCCAGCATCCTCCCCTCTGATACCTCCCTTCCTCATGCAGAGCTGCAGGTTCTCTCACAGCTGGCATCCCCACACCCAGCACCTGCCCCTAAGCAGACCCTTAACAACCTTCCTTCCTTCTAAAGCAGCTGGTGAAAAAACAAGGAACTTATCTGTCTCACAAATAAAATGGTCCCATCACTCACGCATGCACCATACTCCTGCGCCTGGAAAGGAGTACTCTATGAAGGCAGGCCCCTTGCCTTTCACTTAGAATTCAGTGTGCTCCATGTGAGTTTGTGTGTGTATAGGGAGGACTATCGATGTCACACCTTTGGATATTTTGTGAGTCCCAGCACAACACCCAAACCTCAGACATATTAATACTGAGTTTAAAAATGGATGTGTTGGCAACAGGGGGAATTAAGTTCTTACTTTGTTTCCCGATAGAGAGAAGGCCTCTTAAGGGAAGTGGGATTTCCTAGACTTTGAGTAAGGAAACATAAGTTTTCTTTTCTTAAGACCATAATCTAATGAGTATAAACATTCATTTAGGCAGACTATGTGACAGTTCTGTAATTCTTTCCAGTAACATGCAAAGAGAAAAAGAAAATTTCTATTTTGCTGGCTCTTTTCTCTTACCTCTTCCTAATATTCTCCATCCATCTTCCCCTCCCTACACACACACACACACACACACACACACACGGAAACAGAGGGGAGATGTGTTCAAGTGAGCAGATAAAGAATTCCAAGCCAAAGCTGTGTGATTTATGGTTGATAAATCTATTTTTCTGTACCATTTTCTGCTTAAAAGCCAGTTCCAATAACTCAGCTCCTTTTCAAATGGACTTTGTGCAGTAATGTTGTGTATCTCCATTCCATCCCCTGGAACTTAATTTTTATTTGATTTTATTGACGCTGCTCGATTGGAATGTGTATCACTTGAGCCCCCATGGAGAACCGAGCAGGTGTGAGTAAACCAAAACATCTTTTGTTAATAGAAGTACACCCTGGGAGTCCATGGAGACGCTATAACTTCAATTGCCTTTATGAAAATTCTGTAAATTCCCGTGTTGTGAATTTCAAATGGAGCTTGGGAGACCAACAGCCTTTAATACCAGCCAAAGATATGGTTATTTCTATTACTGAAATAAATGTTCTGCTTTCTTTCTTCTAAAAAAATAAAGCCAGGTATTTAATTAGAATGTTGAAGCCAGTAGAAAATCATATTAGCTTTAAAGTTTGGCTCTCGTAGCGAAAATGGAACTCTTTCTGTGGTCAGCCTACAGAAAGATGACTTGGGGTTTCCCAGGTAACTTCTCTAGATAAAGGAGTGCCCACCCCACTTTCTTTGGGGTCCAGAATGACTTCTAGCATTGCCCATTTTCAGTCCAAATCTTCACACACGTTTATATTTGGAAACCAAGGAAACGGGAACAGATTCCCCAAAAATTTCAACTTAAGGGGGTGGTGTCTAAATTCTCCGTCTGCCTCTTAGATCAGCTGCTGCAGAGAATCCAGGGGTGAAGCCAGGCCCAACTTTCCTTCTGATTTGGGGCCAGACTCGGCTGATGCTGCCTTCTCCCAAGCTGGAAGGAAAGACGTAAGCTCGGTCTATTACAAAATTGCATGTGTCATTAGACAAAGATGTCAGAGTGCTTTATTTAAAACTTTGTTTTCTCAGGTTGTGTTGCCCAAGTGTATCTTGGCACAGACAACCTCAGCTTCAAAAATTCCAAGATCTATAAAGAGGTTCACATAGCTGAAGCTATTATCGTTGGTTATTTGCCATCACACCTTTCTCCCCTTCATTCTTGCAGAGGAGTGAAGTGATGACTGCATTTCTACTTAAAAAAAAAGTCATTCTCTCCTTCTTGCAACATGAGATCTATTCTTGACAGAATCATTTGTCTGCTCCAAAAAGGAAAATGGGGAGTTCACGGTGATGCAGGACCCTTGGGGATTTTTTGGACAAAACCTTCGAAGTCAAAGCTCTCACCATTCCAGGACAACTTGCAGAAGTATTATCCATTATGCCCTGGTAAACTTGCCAAATTGCTTGTCCTTGGCTAGAAACCACGGGTGCTTGTTAGTCTTTTTTTTTTCCCTCTATAGAGCAATAGAGCATCACTTGATGGAAGGTAAGCACCCTTGTGTGATGGCTCTGGGAGCTTTTTCAGGCTGGATAAACTCTTGTAAAGGACTTGTTTCACCTGCCAGCTAGACATCCTCACATCCACTTATGGAGAAGAACAGATGTGTCTTTTTTAAACACAAGTTTTGCTTGGTTTCCAATGCTACTTGGTAACTGAGTGGAGAAACAAAAAGGGCGTTGATTATTTTTTCCCCAAACTTTAGACTGTTATGGGGCATGGCTATTCTTAAGTGGAAAGGTTCTGATAGACTTGAGGATCCTCCTGTGCAACCACTTCCCTGGGGATGGTCCTCCTGGGCAGGGACTGAGTCTCATTTCCCAGGAAGTCCCCAACTCTGTCCATCAGCTCAGCACAAGGACTGGGACCAGGCTGAGTGTTGCCACGTCTGTCCCTGGGACCTCTCTATATTTCCAAGCTGCATGACCTCAGCTCCTCAAAATTAGCACAAGCAATGTTGGAATTTATTTTTGATGCCCTTGGCCACACTGAATAAGAACATTTGCTAGAAAATAATAAATCGGAATCCAAACAATGATGTTCAGTAATCAGTCAACAGGGAGTAAGAGATCCAACATGTTGCTTTCCTGAGGGTTTAAGATCCTGTCACCAACACTGATTCTAAGTGACTCGTAATTCTAATATGCCAACAAAATGGTGTGATGCCTAATAGGAGCCATCTGTTGACTGGGGGAATAAGGAAAAGAACAGGAGGCTATTCACAGGCCCAGCTTTGCCTGGTATACAAGTCTCACGAGTCAAATGCTCTCCTTCGACCAACTGGAGCCAAACCAGCTCAGGTACAGGTGGAAGAGAAGAGGCAACGAGTTAGGAAACCCAAGATCAAGGTGCAGAGCTCCCCTAAATGAGTCCTATGCCCTTGGGTAAGTAACTGTAATCACCAAAGTGTCCTTTCTCTCTACCAAGAGGTCTAGACAGGACCTGAGTGGCTCTTCTGTCCTGGGATGTGAATCTTCCCACATCTGTCTTCATGCTGTACTGCTCATGATGGCTGACCCCACTATCCTTCCCAGCTCAGGTCGCCCCAGGAAGGGAGTAGGCAGCCCTGGGAAGTCCAGCAGTCAGTGTGCTGGGCTTCTGGTAAGGAACCAGGGATCTCGGGCTTCAGAGAACACACACATGGGATCAGGAAAGCCGATATTTGAGGCTGGCTCCACCTCCCACCCAGGAAAGAAAGATGCCAGTGAGATGCCTCCTCTCACTGGCATCTCAGCTACCGGAACCAACACACCCAACCTGGATCCTACGGCAGTAAGAGTTGACATTATCCAGCTGTGTCCTTATAGCACTCTCCCAGCTCCTGCCTCTCTCTCCCCTGCTGACGGCAGAAACGCTGGCTTTAAAACAATGTGAATTGCAATCCTTTAGGTAAACATATTCACATCTATGCCTAATTACCAAGCAACACAATAGCAATTATATGTGTTATAGACATTGTAATCCTAATGAGATCTATTCAGTGATAACACTGTGCGTGGCCAGTTCGTGGATGTTCAGTCTTCAGAGATTAGGGGAAGGATTGGATTGCTCTTCTCATTTATCCTTCAGGCACCCACATTTCTAGATAACAAAACCTAAACCAATGCTTCTCTGTTATTAATATGTAGAAGAATGTGAGAGATTTGGAGTTGTTGTTAAAAATGCAGATTCCTGCTCTGAAAAGAGATGATACAAATGAATTTACAAAACAGAGAATTCCAGACTTAGAGAATGAACTTATGACTGCTGGGGCGGGGTGGGGGGGTGGTGGCTGTGGTGGAGTTGAGGGTCGGGGGGAGAATGGCGGGAAGAGATGGTTAGGGAGTTTAGGATGGCCATGTACACACTGCTATATTTAAAACAGATAACCAACAAGGACCTGCTGTATAGCACAGGGAACTCTGCTCAATGTTATGTGGCAGCCTACATCGAAGGGGAGTTTGGGGGTGAATGGATACATGTATATGTATGGCTGAGTCCCTTGCTGTTCACCTGAAATTATCACAACATTGTTAATCGCCTATACCTCAATACAAAATGTTTTTTTAAAAAACATGCAGATTCCTGGGTGTCGCCACCAGCAGTCCTGGGTTAGTAGGTCTGGGGAGGAACCCAGGAAGCTGCCCTCTTAACTAGGATGCCAGATAAGTCCAGTGCTCTGTGGTCGGAGGAGATGACTCTGGGGAGATACAGACTGAAACCCTGCCCTTCTGCTGGCTCCCCTGACCTGAATGCCTGTCACCCGTTTCAGACCTTGGCTGGCTCTTGCCTCCCATCCCCAAGCTTAGAGAACACGAGTTTCCTGAGTTTCCAGAGCACCATCCTGGCTGTGTTGCCAAACATCTTCCCTGGTGGCTCAAGAATCACCTCCGATAAACTTGAGTTCCAGTCTTTGCTGTTACATCCTTCATCTTTCCTGTCAGCCTCATCACTTATTGTACTGAGCTAAAAAGTGGTACCCAGCATGTTTCTACTGGTACATCATTTGTGTTTATATGGCTCAGTGGATAAATAATCTGCCTGCAATGCAGGAGACACAGGAGACACAGCTTCAGTCTCTGGGTTGGTTAGGAAGGTCCTCTGGAGTAGGAAATAGCAACCCACTCTAGTATTCTTGCCTAGATAATCCCATAGACAGAAGAGCCTGGTCAGCTGCAGTTCATGGGGTCGCAGAAGAATCAGACTTGACTGAGTGACTAAGCACAAGCATACACCCTAAAATTTCCTTTGGAAAAATGCCTACCAGTTCTAACGTGGGATTCCCGAGTCTCTTTTCACAGAGCAAAGACTCTAGGGGTTCCTGGGTTACCCCCACACTTCCTGGATGATGGAAACAGGGTCCTCTCTCTTCCAGGACTCAGTGGGAAGTTTGTAGGGAGGGAGCTGCCTGGGGGAGGGGAGTGGGGTCACTCCAGCCTCCAGACAGCAGTCCCCTGGGCTGTTTCTTTGCCTGAGGTCAACTAATTCTTTTCTTTTTTCCAAGAATTCTTGGGTTTGTCCCATGGCTTTGATTTCTACTGTGCCCACCTGTTTCTTGGGATCAAGGTTTCCTTCCTTCTCTGGCTCCTAAACCTTGGGATCAGCCAAAAGTACCCTCCTACTCTCCGGCTCCTAAAGTCAACCACAATCCTTTAATCCTTTTGAAGTTGGAAACAGCTGGAAACAGGCCGAGGGTAAAAAGGAGCAGAAACTCGGGATGTTAAGTCCAAAGTCTCCCAAGCTGCCTTGGTCCTCAGGCCCCTGGGGTTGTAACTGGAGTTGAGTCTGGGATGATGACCTGGCTCCTCTGAGGCCCCTCCCTTGATGCCTGAATCCCAGGGAGGAAGGGGCAGGGAGCTAATCTTCCTCCATTTCTTTCTTCAACAGTCCTTCCTGTTTCAATTTGTTACTTACTCATTTCTTGTCCCCCCCCTATCCCCAGGCCCTCCAGGAAAGAAGAAAATTGGGAAAATGCAAATGATGGAATTTAGGGCTCCCAAAGATGCCCAGGAAGACCCCTTTGTACACTCATCCCTAATCATCCCTGGAGGATTGGTTTCGGAACACCCATGGATACCAATATCCATGGATGTGCAAGTCCCTTACGTACAATGACACAGTATTTGCCTGTAACCCACACACATCCTTCTGTACATTTTAAATTATCTCTAGATGTAAATGCTGGCAATACTTAATGCAGCAAATTCAAGTTTTGCTTTTTGGAATGTTCTGGAGCATTTTTGTCTTTTTTTTCATATTCTTTTAAGTTGATATGTTATATTTTCATTTTTTAAAATTTAACTCAAGAAATTCCCCCATCTCCCTCCTTGAAGCATGTGGGATCTTAGTTCCCTGACCAGAAGTCAAACCCACGTTCCCAGAAGTGGAAGCTCAGAGTCTTAACCACTGGACTGCCAGGGAAGTCCCTGGAATTTCTTTTTCTGGATATTTTTGATCCATAGTTGGTTGATTCTGTGTAAGAGGAATCCACAGATATGGAGGACCAAGTATACTAGATGTTGTCTAAGCATTAACCTTACTATTATAATTTTGCTTCCAACTACCTCGCTCACTGCTTATTTCTCAGTTTTCCTCCAAGATGCCCAGCACTTTAGTTCATACCATAGTTCTCTTTCCAACAGTCAAAAGCAACCTGTTTCTTAGCAAGTCGCTTTGCAATTTTCCTAAAAAAGTATCCAGTTTTTTGATGCCACCTTGATCACATCAGATGACCTACAATGCAAGTTAACTCCTGTGCAGCTTATCGGCAGTAAGGTTAGCAGGACCCAGGATTGCATGGGTTCATGATCTCTTCCTGGGCAAGTGGTAATGTTACCACAGCAGTAGAATGAAAACCTTCAGCAGAAAAGATTAAATAGCCTAAGTACCACACTAATTGCACTGCTGCTAAGTCGCTTCAGTCGTGTCCGACTCTGTGCGACCCCATAGACGGCAGCCAACCAGGCTCCCCCATCCCTGGGATTCTCCAGGCAAGAACACTGGAGCGGGTTGCCATTTCCTTCTCCAGTGCATGAAAGTGAAAAGTGAAAGTCAAGTCGCTCAGTCGTGTCCAACTCTTTGCGACCCCATGGACTGCAGCTTACCAGGCTCCTCAGCCTATGGGATTTTCCAGGCAAGAATACTGGAGTGGGGTGCCATTGCCTTCTCCAACTAATTGCACTAGGAACCTACAAACTGTATCTTTAAGAAAATAGCCATTGTGGGCCTCCAAAAGACCCTCCCCTAGAAGTAAGACCAAGCCTGTGTGGTTCTCACCTTGAGACAGTAGCAGGGCCTGGGGTGCCCACCTTCACAGCAGCCGACAGCCTCCCCTGCCTGCCCTGCCAGCTCTGTTTGGTTATAAATGTTGCCAGTGATGTCACTCTGTTGTCTGTGGCATTTTCAGTACTCCCTGAGAGTTGCCTAACGGCTCTTGAGATCATTGTTCCAGGAAACATCTTTTGTCTTTATGCTGCTTTGGCTACAAAGTATAGTTTTGAGGGGCCTGCTCCAACTCCGGAGAAGGCAATGGCACCCCACTCCAGTACTCTTGCCTGGAAAATCCCATGGATGGAGGAGCCTGGTGGGCTGCAGTCCATGGGGTCGCGAAGAGACGGACACGACTGAGCGACTTCACTTTCACTTTTCACTTTCATGCACTGGAGAAGGAAATGGCAACCCACTCCAGTGTTCTTGCCTGGAGAATCCCAGGGATGGGGGAGCCTGGTGGGCTGCTGTCTATGGGGTCGCACAGAGTCAGACACGACTGAAGCAACTTAGCAGCAGCAGCTCCAACTCCCCTCAACCCCCGCCACCCCCAGCCCCCCATGCATGCTCAGTCCTGTCAGTACGCTTTGCAACCCCTTGGACTGTATTCCGCCAGGCTTCTCTGTCCATTGAATTTCCCAGGCAATAATACTGGAGTGGGTTGCCATGCCCTCCTCCAGGGGTCTTCCCAACCCAGGAATTGAACTTGCGTCTCTGATATCTCCTACTTTGTCAGGCAGGTGGATTCTTTACCACTCACACCACCTGGGAAGCTCCAACCTTATTTCTTCTAAATTCAGTTCCTTTAGTAAACCATTTTCTAGAGCAGTGACACCTGTCTTATATTTACCTTGAACACACATTTCAATAAATAATTTTGATGTGTCTTCATGATCACTGTAAATGGATTGCAAGGCCTTTAAATCTTGAAGTTACCAAAAAGAAAATGTAGATGTTCATTTGCCTGGAAATAAGATGCCCTTCTAATACCCTTTCACCTAAGGTAGCCTGAATTCAGTGTTTACTAGTTTCTACAATCAGGTGTAGATACCATGTAGACTTCAGTTTCTGAGCTTCATGTTGATATCTTTATGAAACCATTTTATTTTCATATCTTGTTCATTCACTCTCATGGTTTCTCTGTCTCCCTGTCTCTCTCCTTCTTTTCTTGTCACTCTTGGAGAGGATGACTAATTAAGCCTCTTTCTCAGTGACTGGTTAGTTTTCAGTTTTGTCAGTGTGATCCATCATGCTAAGATAAGAAGATATTTTATATTCTTGGAAAAAGAAATGAAAGAAGATACACCATATTAATAATATGAGCTTATCTACCTGTCAATATTTAGCACAGGCCTCAGTTACCTTGTCATGTGATGTGTGAGTCATCTGTTCTTAGTGATTATGACATCAAATCAGGAACACTTAGCTAGTGTGCATACAGAGTATATCCCTTGCTACTATGAATCACATACAGATCAAATCCTTGTTATAATGTTGATTGAACACTTATTTTCTTTATATACATTAGGTAATTTAAAAATCATAATAACAGCTAACAAATTTTAGCCAGTTTTTTATTAACTTATTTTATTTAAATATAGTTGATTTCCAATGTGTTAATTTCTGTTGTACAGCAAGTGATTCATATATTTATATGTATACATATATTTGTAGATATCAAGATATATATATGTGTGTGTATATATCTATATCATCCTTCTCTCTCTCTCTCTTTAATATCCTGTTAAACCAGCCATTGTTATTTTAAGGCTTGCTATGTGCCAAGTATTCTTAAGCATGTGAATGCTTTTAACTCATTTAATCCTCCAATCATGCCCTAGAAGATAAATACCCTGATTATGCTCATTTTTTCAGGAAAGGAAACTGAGAAAGGTTACTGGGCCTAAGGTCATACAGCTGGGGCGTGGTGAAGCCAAAACTGAAGCCAGGCATTCTGATTCCAGAGCCTGCAGGGTAAACATCCCCTGCCCTCAACATGCTGGCCCAGAGAGGAAAGAAATGCCATTCCCATTATACAGTTGAAGAAACTGAGGCTTGGAAAGATAACCTTGTCCAAAGCTGCAGATGAGCAGAAATAGAACAGAGATTTGAACTAAAAGCTTAAGCCCTTGACCGCTTCAGTTCTTCTTGAATTTTTCTCCTTCTCTGTCGTCTCTGGCTCCTATTCCTCCATTAGATCCCCTTGTCTCTTGAATATTTTTAAGACTTCAGGTGGAAAAGCCTCAGTACTTTTCATTTATTCTCTTTAAACTTGCATATTTATCACTTACTTCTCAAGCATATGTAAAAATAAGAATATCTGGTTTAAACAGGAAGTTTTTCGCAAAAAAGATATCAATATGAAGGCGTTCTCAAAAAAGTTCTCAAATGTGCAAACACTTTTTTTTTCCATTTAAAAACTCTTCTGAATTAACGTGGCAGAAAACTGGCCAATCCTCCTAGCTTTGAGAATCCTCCCAATTTCTCTTTAAAATTCTGGGGAAGATAAACAAAAAGATTGGCAGTGGAAACTAAAAGCTGAGGAGACCGTATACAAAAGACCAGCCCAACTGTCCACACCCAGAGGGTTCTATGGAAGAACAGGCTTTTGGATTAAAAGGCACACACTCCAAAGTCTGAACCAGAACAAGACAGATACTCCCCAAGGAGACCGGACAAGCTTCTGACTCATGCGTTCTGTTATGGTGATATACCGGGTTGGCATTAAGACGAAAAATAGGCAGTGTCCCCAACTTTTGAATCTGTGAGAGCCACACTTCTGTTTCCTGCCTACCAAGGTCTCCTTCCTACCAAGGTCTCCTTCCTACGAAAGTCTCCTTCCTTATTTTTACCAATTTCTTCAGCTCTTCACCTATGGCTGCAATAGTGGTAGAAGTTGGGGTCGGGAGAAGGGAATCAGGGTTTTGGAGAAACTAAAAGTTCAGCAGCTCCCAGTGGAACAATCCTTTGCAGATAAAGGGGTATGTTGTTCCCAGAAGAAAACAAAATGGGATTAGGCTGATAAAACCTGAGAGGGTTCCAGAAGATCTGCCCTCAATGAATACTAGACTTGATGAACTGAGCTGGATTCTCCAAATCAATCATACTCTCCACCCTGGAGAGGAGGGAGGTGCTTAGCACTGTCCAGACCCCCATTCCCATGCCAGGCCATCCGACCTCCAGGTGCCACAAGCTGAACCCTCCTCCAGACTTGATAGGAGCTGCCTCAGCTGGAAAGGCAGAGAAGACTGCATCCTCCCCTAGTCATTACACATGGCTAACAACCCATACTGTGCTAAGGGGTCAGCCCCTTGTACAAGGTCAGACAACCTGTGGGACTGTTCACACTCCAGGGCTTCCCGTGGGCTCACACTGAGGTTGGACTTCAAGTCAAATCGGCATGTTCACCTGGCTTCTCCCTCAGCCTCATCCTGGGCCCCTCACTGTCACACAGGTTTTACCTGCAAACTCTCACTAAGTCCCCTGCACAACAGCCCCCATCTCAGGCTCTGCTTCTAGGGACACTGGCCTCAGAAAATCTCCTCAACTAACTAATAGCCATCCTAAGCTCACTGAATATCGTGTAAATAAAAATGCCACAAAAACATGTATACCTGTAGTTTTTGTCTGTTTATATAGATTTCAAATTCAGTTCCCCAAACTACACAGTCAGAATACTTTGTGACTCTAGAAATGCATTGCCAGATTATTTTTTTTGAAACTGTCCCAATAGTGCTGAGCTCCGGCCATGTTTCAGAGCCGAGAGAACAACGAAGCGGCCAGCCCTCGGAACCAGCATCGTTCCAAACTCCGAAGGTTATCGCTGCTGCTTTCATCTGTGTGTCTTGGATTGCTAACGTGGCTGAACATTCCTCATATTTGTTTGCTCACCGAAGCCCTTTCATAGGTGCATTTCCAATCTGAGAAGAGAATCACATGCCAGGTTTCCAAAGGTTTCAACGCCATGAGATTAATCTCATCGTGTGTGAGGGCTTTTCGGTCCCATGTAAGACAATTCCAAGTTTAAAAACTGGTCCAAGTCGTCAGGACTGTTTTTCCTGTGGAGAAAGGTTAAGGCAAAGCAGATGTGAAGTGGCCTCACGTCTCTTTTCTCACATTGCGTTATTTGTCAGGGAGTGTTAACTCCTGAACCTGCATGCAAAAAGAGGCTGAAGAAATCATTTAATAGTCATTAAAATGACTTTTAATGTCATTTTAAAAAAGAAAAACAAGTGTACTCAGTATAACCTGGGCTTCCCTGTGATAAACGACCTCATTGGCCTTCCTCCCAAGGCTCCCCTGGCAAACCCTCCTTGTTTTCCTCACTAACTTGTTCCCTTTCTTCTCCTCAAGTGCCCTGAAGGTAGGCGTTCCCTCAGATTTCTGTTGAGGGGCCTTTGATGCTTCCTCCTCTACCTTCTCTTACGGTGATTAATGTACAGCGTGAAATAAAACCATCCAAAGTGGTTTTCCCAACTCTCTTCTCCCCTCAGAAGTGTGGAATTCTTCAGTTACCCACAAACACAGCAGGGCTCTCCCGGTGACGGGACCTTCACTGGGAGAAGACACACAGTTCATTAGGAAATGCCACGGAGATAATGTAGGAGTTTTTATGTAATTCTTATACCACCTCCTGGCCACTGACCGGAGTGAAAGACAATTGCTTGCCACAGTCTATGGGCTTCTTGTTATGGGCACAAAACAAGTTGTTGATATACTAAGCCCCAAGATACGTGTTTCTAGCCTGTGTTAAGACTCTAATTTACTTACCAATAACTAAAAACTGTAAGATTTCTTATCTGATTTCTAGTTTCTCTTTGAAAACGATTTAACATTATACTTCAGATTCCTGCATGAGTAGAATCTACAAAAACTTGGTAATGGCTTCCCTCTTTAATGAAGCATGTACCCTCCAGGTTACCATCGTCCCCACCTCTCCCCATTGCCTTAAACCTCCTCATACTTCTTTGCCTCTTTGCTTAATATCCTTTTCCCCTCATTCTATCTTTCCATTTTTCCTTCCTTCCATCCATCCATCCATCCTTCCTTCTACCCATCTATCCATCCATCCTTCCATTCATCCATCCATCCATCTAACCATCCTTCCTTCCATCTTTCCTTTTTTCTTTCCTTTCTTTCTCCCTCCCTTCCTACTAAGTCTTCCTAGGAGTCTCTGCCTTCATGCTTCCTTTATCTTACCCCCTTTCATGGCACAGCCAATTCAGTTGTATAATCCTGTTTGCTATCATCTCTTCTGTAAAGGTTTTCCTGCCTGCCCACTATCCCTACTACCTAGTTAATCACTGACTGTTCTCTAGTTACTCTCTCTAACATATATATCTGCATGTATTCCTCTATAAATATTGGGCAACCAATGTCTGTTGAGGGACTAGCATGCAATTGGCACTCAGCCAGGGGCTGCACATGTAAAATCAAATACAATATAGTCTGTGGAAGCATGGACTGCGCAATGTGTAGAAGGTCCACAGAGTGTTGTGGAGAAAGGAGGAAAGGCCCCTTCATCTGGGCCAGGCTCTCCATCTGGACCAGGCTCTCCAAAGCAAGGGACTGGCTAGATCTGAGATTGGAAGGGCAAGGAACTATTTACTTAGCTAATAAATCTAGGGAAAGTGAATTTTAGGGGAGGACACCATAATCTGAGAAGGCACATAACCTAAAGGGAACTGCAATCAGCTCTTTCTTATTACAGATAAGCATGCATTTCATGAGGTAGCAAAAAAATGAGACGAGAATCCTTTTAGCCCACTCTCTTTATTCAGAATCATGGTCTCCTTTGACTCCATTTTAACTGGTAGAATTGATTAAGGGTCACAATTAAATAAAAATGATTATATTTTAGAAGAAAGACAGTTTTTAACTTAGTCCTACATTTTTCATCTTATTTTTGTGATTTTATGTGCCTGTGGAGCCTGCTCTTCAGCTTTCTTTGGAAGAGTTTAGATGGGATTTTGGGTTTTGGAAGCAAGAACACAATACAGGCCATTTTTAACATCAAGCCAATCATGCTGCTTTGTTTTCAGACACAAATAGAAAAATTAAAGAGAAAAGTTTTGTAAATGCAGTCAGTGAAAATCGGATGACTGACTTATTTGGGGTAAAATAAGTTCTTTGGACTTTTCCAAATTATGCTCTGAAAGTTACAACAAAAGCAAATTTGATTCCCCAAATCTTCTCCTGGGAATTGTTTGGCAAATATGAAATGTGAGTGAGGAAAAAATTCTTCCCAAACTTCCAAATAGAGTTTTCTGCCATAGTATCAGGAAAATATTACCTGAATTTATCTTGCAGGCAGACTAGATGTTATTTTACCCCTTCTCCCTCCCCGCGCCCTCCCCCCCCCCCCCCCCCCCCACGAAATCACTTTCATGGATTAAGTCAGAAAAAGAAGAGATTATTTTGTACCAATGATAAATTCTCCCTGGGGCTGGATTTTGGTTATCACTGCCCGAAGTATACATAATACACATTAACACTGGTGCTTAGTGCTTAAAATTTCAGGTTCCACCTCCAAACTTCCAAATATATCTGCCAAATATGACAAACCCCAGTGAAAGTTACTCGTTTTGAAAGTTTGAATGGCTCATTTCCTTGATGTTCTAAAAATAAGGACCCCTGAATTCTTTAGCCAAATGTCTTTCCTTTTGATAACTAGTAAACTTAAGGAAAGAACTTAAGAACTTTATCGTGAACATTCAAATATTCACAAAGGGAGGCGTGTACTCTAGCACTTTTTACGAGGTTGGCTACCTTGGCAATGACATGAGCAGTTCTCATAGACTGCTGGGCAGGGTTTTAGATGCTCACCAGTGAAAAACTCATTTTTTATTTTTCCTGCTGAATTCTTCACTATCAATCCAGTATTCCCAAAGCATCATCCATGCACATTCCAATCAAATTTTTTTAAGCTCATTTGTTCAGAAGAATTTTGACAGGGCTTCAAAGATATTATGGGTTTGATTATAGCCCTGAAGTCTTGAGAAACAGTTCTGTCCTTCCATGCCATCTTTAACCACAAGTCAGTCATAAAGAAATGGTGTAGCACAGTGCTCTCTAGGGCAGTCGTAAGACACAAACTAAGGGGAAGGATTATGGTTTTCTTCGAGTACATGTCCAGGAGTGGGGTTGCTGGGTCATACGGTAGCTCAATTTTTATTTTTTCAAGGAACATCCAGACTGCAGAGACGTGGATGGACCTAGAGTCTGTCATACAGAGGGAAGTAAGTCAGAAAGAAAAAAACATGTATTAACACATATATGTGGAATCTAGCAGGTACAGATGAACCTGCTTGCAAAGCGGAAATAGAGACACAGATGTAGAGAAAAAAATGTCTGGATACAAAGCAGGGAAGCAGGGGTGGGATGAATTGTGAGATTGGGATTGACATGTATACATTACTCCGTAGAAAATAACTAATGAGAACCTACTGCATAGCCAGGGAACTCTCTACTTAATGCTCTGTAATGACCTAAATGGGAAGGAAATCCAAAAAAAGAGAGGGGATATATGTTTACATATAGCTGGTTCACTTCTGTGTACAATAGAAACTAATGCAACATTGTAAAACAACTATGGTCCAATAAAAATTAAAAAACAAAACTAGAGGGAGGAAAAGGCCAGGATTTGATGTGAAAAGTGTGGTATCAGCAGGTAAGACTGTCTAATTCTTGACTATAGAATTCAAGAAAAAAATTCTGAAATAGTTGAGAAATAGCCTCTCAGATAAACTTTTGGCAGACCTCAGAATGCATCATTCCCTGAAACTTTCTCCAGATTGAGAAGTTTGGTCAGTCAGTGATTAAAAGAGATACTTTATATAAAATCATTTGCAGTTTCTGTTAATATGTTCTAATATTATTTAGTATAATAAGCCACAGAGAATTGCACTCTAATAATAAGATCTACCCATATAAAAATAGGGGCTTCTTAGGTGGTGCTAGTGGTAAAGAACCTGCTTACCAATGCAGGAGACAGACATGGGTTTGATCCCTGGGCTGGGAATATGCCCTGGAAGAGGAAATGGCAACCCACTCCAGTATTCTTGTCTAGAGAATCCCATGGATAGAGGAGCCTGGCAGGCTACAGTTCATAGGGTCGCAAAGAGTCGGACATGCTTGAAGCAACTTAGGCGTGTGTAGCATACATATAAAAATAAGGGTTTGTGTGAATCTGATTTAAATGCCATGATAAATTAGGAGTTTGGGATTAATATACACACTACTGTATGTAAAATAAATAATTACCAAGGACCTTCTGTATACACAGGGAACTCTACTCAGTATTCAATAATAACCTATGTGGGAAAAGAATCCAAAAATGAATGAATATATATATGTGTGTGTGACTGAATCACTTTGCTGTACACCTGAAACCAACACAACATTATAAATCCACTATGTGTGTGCTCAGTTGCTCAATCACGTCCGACTCTGTGTCTGCATGGACTGTGGCCCACAAGGCTCCTCTGCCCATGGAATCCTCTAGAAAAGAATACTGGAATAGGTTACAATTTTCTTCTCCAGGGGATCTTCCCGAGTCAGGGATTGAACCCACATCTTGCGTCTCCTGCACTGGCAGGAGGATTTTTTTACCAAGCATCACCTATACTCCAATATAAAATAAAATTAAATTAAAAAATAAATGCTATGATAGCTGAGGTAGGGGCTACATGTCTGATCAGTGTTCTTAGGCATAAAAAAGTTGAACGCTTGTTCTCTGTAATAAACCTGGCTCCAACCTTGATATATAAGTAGGCCTCATCAGATTTGTGTTTTGGCTGCCATCTTCAGTTGCCTTATAGAAAAGAAATATTTTTTTTTAATGAGTATTTTCAAGAGTGACAAGCTGGTTTTGAAGAGTCAGGTGATGCTGATGGCAGAAGATGATCCCCTAGTTCCGCTCACACCTGAGCCCAGGAAGCAAAATGCTTTGTGTATATACCTGTGTCAGCCTGAAGCATGCCACTGTTTATGCTAAAGCTGAAACTCCAGTACTTTGGCCACCTCATGCGAAGAGTTGACTCATTGGAAAAGACTCTGATGCTGGGAGGGATTGGGGGCAGGAGGAGAAGGGGACGACAGAGGATGAGATGGCTGGATGGCATCACTGATGCGATGGACGTGAGTCTCAGTGAACTCTGGGAGTTGGTGAT
The DNA here is from genome assembly GCF_019923935.1 of Bubalus bubalis. Lineage (NCBI taxonomy): Eukaryota > Metazoa > Chordata > Mammalia > Artiodactyla > Bovidae > Bubalus > Bubalus bubalis. Next base: position 49,632,607 of record NC_059170.1, on the reverse strand, counting down.
GGACAGGGAGGCCTGGCGTGCTGTGATTCATGGGGTCGCAAAGAGTCGGACACGACTGAGCAACTGATCTGATCTGATCTGATAGATAAGATTTAAAATAGTTCTACGATTCTCTGATTTCTTTATTTTTGACTGGACTGGGTCTTCTTTGCTGCGAGTGCTTTGCTCTAGTTGAGGCAAGCAGGGGACTACTCTCTGGTTGTGGTGTGGGGACTTCTTATCGCAGTGGCTTCTCTTGTTGTGGACCACAGGCTCTAGGCATGCGCACTTCAGTAGCTGTGGCATGTGGGCTCAGTATTCGAAGTTCTGCGGCTCTAGAGTGCAGGCTAAATAGTTGTGGCCCACAGGCTTAGTTGTTTCATGGCATGTGGGATCTTCCTGGACCAGGGATGGAACTGCATTGGCAGGCAGATTCTTTACCACTGAGCCACCAGGGAAGCTCAATTCTCTGATTTCTTATTTGTCATTGGACTAAACTTCATTGTCAAACAATACAGAGATGTGAAGATAAAAAAATAATAATTCCCCTTCTCTTACAAACATCCATCTGAGGTAATCAAAGTATGTATTCAACCTCTTCATGCTCCTACAAATAACACATTTATGCTGCTGCTGCTAAGTCTTCTCAGTCGTGTCCAAGTCTTTGCAACCCCATGGACTGTAGCCCATCAGGCTCCTCTGTCCATGGGATTCTCCAGGCAAGAATACTGGAGTGGGTTGCCCTGCCCTCCTCCAGGGGATCGTCCCAACCCAAGGTTCGAACCCACATCTCTTACATTGGCAGCTGGGTTCTTTACCACTAGCGCCACCTGGGAAGCCCATACACATTAATATCAACACACAAATACATAGTGTTTTTATTTTATAAAAGTAGTGCTATATATTGCCGGAGAAGGCAATGGCACCCCACTCCAGTACTCTTGCCTGGAAAATCTCATGGACGGAGGAGCCTGGTAGGCTGCAGTCCATGGGGTCGCGAAGAGTCGGACGCTACTGAGCGACTTCACTTTCACTTTTCACTTTCATGCATTGGAGAAGGAAATGGCAACCCACTCCAGTGTTCTTGCCTGGAGAATCCCAGGGACAGGGGACCTGGTGGGCTGCCGTCTATGGGGTCGCACAGGGCCGGACACGACTGAAGCAACTTAGCAGCAACAGCAGCATATATTGCACATTTTCCTGCAACTTGCTTTATCATTTACGAGCTTCTCATGGATGATCCCCGCTGATCCATAAAAACAAATAATTTTTTTCAATTTAAAGAACACCAGAAACTTAAGATTCTGATTTAGTTTGCATTAGGTAAGGGGTGGCGGCCGAGACGAGCTATACCACACGGCCAGGGAGTGGCAGCTGTGCAGGCGCAGAAGGGCCAAGAGGAGCTATTCCACGTTCAAGGTCAGGAGGGGCAGCAGTGAGGAGATACCCCTCGTCCAAGGTAAGGAGCAGCGGCTGCGCTTTGCTGGCGCAGCTGTGAAGAGCTACCCCACGTTCAATGTAAGAGAAACCCAAGTGAGACGGTAGGTTTTGCAAGAGGGCATCAGAGGGCAGACACATTGAAACCATAATCGCAGGAAACTAGCCAATCTGTTCACATGGACCACAGCCTTGTCTAACTCAATGAAACTAAGTCATGCCATGTGGGGCCACCCAAGACGGGCGGCTCATGGTGGAGAGGTCTGACAGAATGTGGTCCACTGGAGAAGGGACTGGCAAACCACTTCAGTACTTTTGCCTTGAGAACCCCATGAACAGTATGAAAAGGCAAAATGATAGGATACTGAAAGAGGAACTGCCCAGGTCAGTAGGTGCCAAATATGCTACTGGAGATCAGTGGAGAAATAACTTCAGAAAGAATGAAGGGATGTGGGGGGTGCAAAGCAAAAACAATACCCAGTTGTGGATGTGACTGGTGATAGAAGCAAGGTCTGATGCTTTAAAGAGCAATATTGCATAGGAACCTGGAATGTTAGGTCCATGAATCAAGGCAAATTGGAAGTGGTCAAACAGGAGATGGCAAGAGTGAATGTCGACATTCTAGAAATCAGTGAACTAAAATGGACTGGAATGGGTGAATTTAACTCAGGTGACCATTATATCTACTACTGTGGGCAGGACCCTTAGAAGAAATGGAGTAGCCATCATGGTCAACAAAAGAGTCTGAAATTCAGTACTTGGATGCAATCTCAAAAACGACAGAATGATCTCTGTTCATTTCCAAGGCAAACCATTCAATATCATGGTAAACCAAGCCTATGCCCCAACCAGTAACACTGAAGAAGCTGAAGTTGAACGGTTCTATGAAGACCTACAAGACCTTTTAGAACTAACACCCAAAAAAGATGTCCTTTTCATTATAGGGGACTGGAATGCAAAAGTAGGAAGTCAAGAAACACCTGGGGGTAACAGGCAAATTTGGCCTTGGAGTACAGAATGAAGCAGGGCACAGGCTAATAGAGTTTTGCCAAGAGAATGCACAGGTCATAGCAAACACCCTCTTCCAAGAACACGAGAGAAGACTCTACACATGGACATCACCAGATGGTCAACACCGAAATCAGATTGATTATATTCTTTGCAGTCAAGGATGGACAAGCTCTATACAGTCAGCAGAAACAAGACCGGGAGTGGACTGTGGCTCAGATCATGAACTCCTTCTTGGCAAATTCAGACTTAAATTGAAGAAAGTAGGGAAAATCACTAGACCATTCAGGTATGACCTAAATCAAATCCCTTATGATTCTATAGTGGAATGAGTAATAGAATTAAGGGACTAGATCTGATAGATAGAGTGCCTGATGAACTATGGATGGAGGTTCATGACATTGTACAGGAGACAGGGATTAAGACCATCCCCATGGAAAAGAAATGCAAAAAAGAAAAATGGCTGTCTGGGGAGGCCTTACAAATAGCTGTGAAAAGAAGAGAAGTGAAAAGCAAAGGAGAAAAGGAAAGATATAAGCATCTGAATGCAGAGTTCCAAAGAATAGCAAGGAGAGATAAGAAAGCCTTCCTCAGCGATCAATGCAAAGAAATAGAGGAAAACAACAGAATGGGAAAGACTAGAGATCTCTTCAAGAAAATTAGAGATACCAAGGGAACATTTCATGCAAAGAGGGGCTCGATAAAGGACAGAAATGATATGGACCTAACAGAAGCAGAAGATATTAAGAAGAGGTGGCAAGAATACACAGAACTGTACAAAAAAGATCTTCACGACCAAGATAATCATGATGGTGTGATCACTCACCTAGAGCCAGACATCCTGGAACGTGAAGTCAAGTGGGCCTTAGAAAGCATCACTACGAACAAAGCTAGTGGAGGTGATGGAATTCCAGTTGAGCTATTTCAAATCCTGAAAGATGATGCTGTGAAAGTGCTGCACTCAATATGCCAGCAAATTTGGAAAACTCAGCAGTGGCCAGAGGACTAGGAAAGGTCAGTTTTCATTCCAATCCCAAAGAAAGGCAATGCCAAAGAATGCTCAAACTACCACACAATTGCACTCATCTCACACACTAGTAAAGTAATGCTCAAAATTCTCCAAGCCAGGCTTCAGCAATATGTGAACCGTGAACTTCCAGATGTTCAAGCTGGTTTTAGAAAAGGCAGAGGAACCAGAGATCAAATTGCCAACATCCACTGGATCATGGAAAAAGCAAGAGAGTTCCAGAAAACCATCTATTTCTGCTTTATTGACTATGCCAAAGCCTTTGACTGTGTGGATCACAATAAACTGTGGAAAATTGTGAAAGAGATGGGAATACCAGACCACCTGACCTGTCTCTTGAGAAACCTGTATGCAGGTCACGAAGCAACAGTTAGAACTGGACATGGAACAACAGACTGATTCCAAAAAGGAAAAGGAGTACATCAAGGCTGTATATTGTCACCCTGCTTATTTAACTTATATGCAGAGTACATCATGAGAAACGCTGGGCTGGCACAAGCTGGAATCAAGATTGCTGAGAGAAATATCAAAAACCTCAGATATGCAGATGACACCACCCTTATGGCAGGAAGTGAAGAGGAACTCAAAACCTCTTGATGAAAGTGAAAGTGGAGAGTGAAAAAGTTGGCTTAAAGCTCAACATTCAGAAAACGAAGATCATGGCATCTGGTCCCATCACTTCATGGGAAATAGATGGGGAAACAGTGGAAACAGTGTCAGACTTTATTTTTTTGGGCTCCAAATCACTTGGAGCCATGGATTGTGATTGAAGCCATGAAATTAAAAGACGCTTACTCCTTGGAAGGAAAGTTATGACCAACCTAGATAGCATATTCAAAAGCAGAGACATTACTTTGCCAACAAAGGTCCATCTAGTCAAGGCTATGATTTTCCCAGTGGTCATGTATGATTTTCCCAGTGGTCATGTATGAAGAAAGCTGAGCACAAAAGAATTGATACTTTTGAACTGTGGTGTTGGAGAAGATTCTTGAGAGTTCCTTGGACTGCAAGAAGATCCAACCAGTCCATCCTAAAGGAGATCAGTCCTGGGTGTTCATTGGAAGGACTGATGCTGAAGCTGAAACTCCAATACTTTGGCCACCTCATGCGAAGAGTTGACTCATTGGAAAAGATTCTGATGCTGGGAGAGATTGGGGGCAGGAGGGGAAGGGAATGACAGAGGATGAGATGGCTGGATGGCATCACCAACTCGATGCCATCGTGAGTTTGGGTGAACTCCGGGTGTTGGTGATGGACAGGGAGGCCTGGTGTGCTTCAGTTCATGGGGTTGGAAAGAGTCAGACACAACTGAGCGACTGAACTGAACTGAACATGTATTAAATTGGGGAAGAAATTTTTAAATCACACCATATTTCTATCTAGTAGCTTTAGTTTTTACTTATCAGTTGTTGGTTGTTTTTGTTTGTTTGTTTTGGGGCCATGAGGCTTTTGGGATCTTAGTTTCCTGACCAGGAATTGAACCCAGGCCACAGCAATGAAAGCCCGAGATCCCAAACACTAGGTCATCAGGGAACTTGCTTATTAAGGTTTTATTTTACATCTTTCAAGGGAGAGGAAAAAAAAAAAGATTTTCATTTAGCTCTTGTAATTCTTTGTTAATTTATTTTTAGATTTTTTTTAAAAAACTGCTGTGAAAAGGTTTGTATTTTCCATTTATCTTTAACTGGTTATCAGTAGTATGGTAGATTATATTATTGGTCATTATCTACCCCCTCCATGGTAAGAGAGGGTGTGCCTGTTGTTGTGTCTTCTTAGAGATGAAACATGCTTACATACTATCCCCACTTGGGTTGGCCATGTGACTTGTTTTGGCCATTGAATATATGATTAAAACACATCAAACAGAAGCTTGAGATTCAATTGTGTGTTTATACTTGTCCTCTTGAGATTCTGCTCTCTGGCATGAACATGTCCAACTCTGGGCTATTTCTTCCGCCTAGATCCTGGAATGAGATTGTCTGTGAAGCAGACCTTCAGCCAACTCATAGCTTGGAGCAAAGTAGCTGCCAACTGTCAAGAACTGTGAAGGGTGTCATAGTTTGCTTTCAAGCTAAAGTGTTCATTTGCCACTTGCATGGATGCTACCAGAAGACATTTAACTCCTAGGTCAGAGACAGAAGATAGCAGCCAGAGGGAGTGTCAGCAGGTTCACCATATCTTCACATGGGGGCCCAGATGGATGCCTGAACACAAAGTCAGTTGCATTACAGGAGAGGGACACTGAACTTGAAATCCCACCATGTCTTTGCAAGCACTGAGCAAGCCTGCCCTGTGCCCCAGAGATAGATATTACCTCCTCCCTCAGTTACTCTGAAAAGTCAATCCTGAGGAATGGCTGAGTTAAAAAAAAAAAAAAAAAAAAGATCAGGGTTTAAAAGGCTTAGTGTACTCAGCAGGATATGTAGGGACATAAGAGATTCAAGGAATAATGTCTCCCATTACCAATCCTCGGTCCTTATGGAGTGTCAGTGAGAAATAAATGTTTCCTATTGTATCAGGGTTAATTGATGCAACAAGAACAAAGAACCATCCATTGATATCTGTATATGTACCTCATATCTTGCCACCTTATCTTAATCTTTTATTTTAAAAAGTAATCTAGTACAGTTTCTTGAGTTCTCTAACTATAACAGCATCTTGTGCAAATAAAGTGTATTCTCTCTGCCCTCCCCCAGTATTTCTGTTGATTGTTATTGACCATTTTGTTTTCTTACCTTCAGCATTAACCCACATGTCTAATTTTTGAGTAATAATGATGATAGCAAATATGGGACTTATTAAGCTTTATCTCTTCATCCCAAACTTACCCTTTGATGCTTTGCTTATGATACAGGGGATGGAATTTGGCAAACCATGTTTTGACTTTTAACAAATTGACTCCATGTTAAACTCTGCAGAGCCCACAAGCAGGAAAAGGAAGAGGGGATTGTTCCTTCCTGTTTGTTTTCTGGTGTCTTTTTATTTGCTTCCTATTCTGTGAGCATTATCCCATGAACAGTTTTCTAATGTGTGTAGAAACCACCTCATTTCACCCTGGACTCAGATATACAAGAGACATCTGCATTTCATTTCCATAAGGCCTTTCCCCAAGCTTCTAAGTTTTAATAAATCCAACCTCTCTTCTTGACAGCTGCTTTCTGCAGTTGCTACTCTGTGATCCCAAGTTCTCTTTTTGTTTTTTAAATTACCTTGTTAATTTGACACCTAGTTAATAATTCTTTATGTTAAATTCTCTCTGCTAAAATAACTGCAGTGGTTTCTGCCTCTTGACTGACCTCAGATTGATAAAGGAATCTGTTTTCTGATTTTAATGATGATGCTTTACCCATTTGCCTTTTAGCTCTATGACTGCTGGGTTTTGGTTTTCAGTTGATTGTTGCTGAAGTTTATCAAGTGTGCTTCCTGCATATATTGAAAAAATGCATTTTTCTTTCTTGTTATTGTAGTAAACTAGATATTTTTCATAATGTAGAATCATCCTTATATTTCTGGAATAAATAGCTAATAATTAAAAGATTTGTAGCACTTACTATATATGTTCCAGGAATTTCATATGTATGAATTCATTTAATAAACCTATGTGGTCATGGATCATAATTACATTGCCAAATTTGAATTGCCAAATGTTTATTTAGAACTTATGTTTAAACTGTAATTGAACACTATTTAGTTCTATATCTTGTATTATTATTACTTGTTCCCACTATCTTATCACCACAGAACTAAAATCAATGCCTTACTATATAGTCAGTATCAGTATCTTGCAAGAATATATGATTGATGCTTGTTGAATGATTAAACACACTTAATAGAGCTAAAGTATGTCTACTTTTTGAAAATTAACATTTATTCTGTAATATAAATTCTGATTTCACACATTTAAAAATATTTGTAAGAAATTAAAATACATAAAAATGGATATTGTTAATATTACTTAAACTAGATTTTTCTGGACATATGTATGCATTTCAGACCTCTAACATTTTAAAAATTGGTGCTATCCTGTCTCCTTAAATGTCTTTTCATAGAGTTAAAATTCTCCGACATTTAGTTAATAGCAATAATTACTTTTGTATACTTTTGGGTTCCTGCATTTATGTTTGGGGATATAGATTATATCAAAATTATTTCTTTTTCCAGAAGATTAAAGACAAATAAGTAGAAGATATGCATCAAGGGTTCTTAATGTATGAAACCATTTTCAACAAAATGCTTTTTATTTAAGTCAAAATTGGATTTCCATGGTTTAGCGCTTCAGGGTTTCTAAGCCATTGCTCCCACAGATTTAACATTTGAACTAGACATCAAAGGTTATCATGTGGCCCCTTCAAGGCACCAGCTAAAGGATTTGGCAACTGCTTTCTATGGTTTAGGTTTGCTTGAATCCTTCCCCAAAGCAGCTGTTGCTACATCATTGAGATTAAATTTAAGAACAAGATGTGTTATTATTTATGTGTGTTTTTTCAGTTGTATTTTAAAGAACTTCTGTGCACACAGGAGAATACTGGCAGACAGGTAAGTTAAAACATATCTTCTACCACCAAGGATTGTGCAATATAAGGGGGAAACAACATACAGACCCCCTTATCATACAGAAAAAAACAATGTAGGACAGACTTTCTTTTGAAATCCCAAAGCAATATGAAAAACAACCTCTCACAATGAGGGGAGCACAGAGCTAAACTGGCACCCTGAGGATTTGTTCCTTCTTTGTTTTTGCTATTGTTTTACTTCTAGCTTCTGATTTTATGTGATTTGGGGGGTAATGATTGTGCAGTTATGATCATGATCACAAAGGATCTTTTTCTCACCTCCTCTTGTCATGTTTGGAAGCAATATTGTAAACCATGGTAATAGAAATTACTTTACTATTATTTATTTTTTCACCATCTCTGATACCCTAAAATTTATAATTCTAACTTTCATGAGAAGGAATAACATATATATGTCATATATATATTATATATAAACATATATGTATATGTATATATAAGGGATATATATATATCCTTTTTACTGAAACAGTTATAAAGTTTGGGCTGGATTTATCTGAAAAAATACTCTAATTTATTATATAGTCTTTTTAATAAAGCCTAACTTTATATGCAGAGTATATCATGAGAAACGCTGGGCTGGGAAGAAGCACAAGCTGGAATCAAGATTGCCAGGAGAAATATCAATAACCTCAGATATGCAGATGACACCACCCTTATGGCAGAAAGTGAAAGTGAAGTCACTCAGTCGTGTCCGACTCTTTGCGACCCCATGGACACCAGGCTCCTCCATCCATGGGATTTTCTAGGCAAGAGTACTGGAGTGGGTTGCCATTTCCTTCTCCAATGGCAGAAAGTGAAGAGGAACTAAAAAGCCTCTTGATGAAAGTGAAAGAGGAGAGTCAAAAAGTTGACTTAAAGCTCAACATTCAGAAAACTAAGATCATGGCATTTGGTCCCATCACTTCATGGGAAATAGATGGGGAAACAGTGGAAACAGTGTCAGACTTTATTTTTTGGGGCTCCAAATCACTGCAGATGGTGATTGCAGCCATGAAATTAAAAGACGCTTACTCCTTGGAAGGAAAGTTATGACCAACCTAGATAGCATATTCAAAAGCAGAGACATTACTTTGCCAGCAAAGGTCTGTCTAGTCAAGGCTATGGTTTTTCCAGTAGTCATGTATGGATGTGAGAGTTGGACTGTGAAGAAAGCTGAGTGCCGAAGAATTGATGCTTTTGAACTGTGGTGTTGGAGAAGACTCTTGAGAGTCCCTTGGACTGCAAGGAGATCCAACCTGTCCATCCTAAAGGAGATCAGTCCTGGGTGTTCATTGGAAGGACTGATGCTGAAGCTGAAACTCCAATACTTTGGCCACCTCATGCGAAGAGTTGACTCATTGGAAAAGACTCTGATGCTTTTCATCAGGGGACGACAGAGGATGAGATGGCTGGATGGCATCACCGACTCGATGGACATGAGTTTGGGTGAACTCTGAGAGTTGGTGATGGACAGGGAGGCCTGGCGTGCTGCAATTCATGGGGTCGCAAAGAGTCAGACATGACTGAGCGACTGAATTGAACTGAACTGAACTTTATGAAAATGACCTAAAATTCATTTTGAGTTTGATTTATCTTGGCATGTGTGGTTTCTCTGTGTGTGTATCATTGTCCTAATGGTGGCAAAATCCTATAGTTTTGAAAACTACAAATATAAAGAGCTATTTTGATGACTGTGTAATTTTAGAAGCAAATTATGGCATTGAACTACAGTCTGACTGACTATGTTGTGTATATTTTCCATTACTATCCTATATTTTTATCTCAATTTTCACTTTACCTCTGGATATAGAGTCTTCTTTTCATAGGTTTTCCTGCATTATGATTTAGAGACAAGGAAATTAGGAATGCATATAGTTTATAGGGTGTTAAGTGACAGACATGAGGATCTATTTCAGGAAATTAAAATGGCAACCTGGGCAGGAATTTGTTTTTCTATAAATTAGATTTATTAAGAAATACAAATTTTCTCATTCATACCAATTACATGATATTTGGAAACGCTAGAAAGTTGGTAGTTTAAAATTTCACACAATTGACTTAAAGATGTGGTTTGTTCACAGTGAAACTCTCCGGAATGCTAATCACAGGATTAAACATAAGACATACTATCTATTTTTAATCTGATGTTAGTAGCCCCTTCATTGTGTGGTTTAAGAACTGTTCAGTTTTCTGTACAGTTTTTGATTGTCTTTTAATGTCTTTTTATTTTTGTTATTTCATTCTTTTTAAAATGTTGATGCTATTTTCACAGGAAAAAAAAAGAGCATAAACCAAAAATCATGCTGGGCAAATGTTAATGAAAATTGACTTAGGGTGTAAAATCGAAGTGGACACTTTTCAGCTGAGAAGTCTTGAGTTTTGTTTTATTATCATCAAAACTTCTCAGATTTTATGAGCGCGATTGAAATCAGGAGACGATCCCGAAGGAAGAATTAGGGGAAAAAAGTGACAATGGAATATTTCAGTTGCACAGCAACATCTTTTCTGTTTTGAAAATAAATCTTTGCAGGTGTGGTTCCAATCTTGCTTTCTTGCTCAAGGAAGAATGTTTATCATTTTCTGAATTTACCAGCAACTGGTTGTGCTGAGGGCTCATTTATTTCTTACAAAATGTCGCTAACTCACTCCTGTCCTCTTAAATTTAAAACAGCTGCTACCCACTGGCAGGATCTAAATCTTAACAGAGACAGAATTCCAGACTCTCTGGATGCCTGTATTACACTCTTGTTAATAACAATCTCTGTCCATCAAGGTGATGAGAGGACAGTGTGGGTTTATACACATATTTTTTCTGTTCATATGTAAAAAACTAAAGCTTTTATTCTGTTAACAAAAAACCCAGGATCTAGTTGAAAAAACCCCTCTCATTATTGGTGTCATTTGAAGCACTACAATTTAGTTTTGCTTGAAGCCTCCTAACTTCCAAAGTTATTTCCTTTCTGTGCAGTTATATTTTTAATATTATCTGGGAGTTAGAGTAGCTTAGTTACTGAAAGTAGCAGGGGATCCAAACTCAGTGTTAAGAGGTGAGGCAAATTTGGGGAAAGAAACATATTCTTTAGTTTTCAGTTGTTTAGAACCTTATTTTCAGATTCCATTTTCACATTGTAGAATTTACAATCTCAACATTTACTTGTAAAGAAGACAACAATTCCAACTTTTTCAATGACTGCCTTACTATTTAACATAAGGATTTTGACATAAGCTTTAAATACTGAATTTTTGAGTCAGAGATACAATACTTTTTTTTTTTTCACCCTGTTTTTACCTTACCAGAAAGAAATAATTTTGTTTTTCTTAGGTTTTTGTGCAGAACAACTGTTCAATTTCTATAAAGATAGATTCATGTGTTTTGAAAAAGGCTAAAGATTTATTTTCATGCATAAGATAAATCCTTGAAAGAGACAGTAAAGAATTCAAAATGTACTTCATGTTCTACCAGAGCAAAATCCAAATCCTTCTTCCCTACAGTGAATTCATGGTTTCCTGCAAGATAAGATCTCATCCTGTTAAGGACTTCATCTTTGAAGAAAAGAGAACATCGTCTCTCAAGGGAACTCCAGGATCATAATTCACAAAATCAAATATATTGATAAACATGGCTCTTACTTTAAAACAGTCATCCAAGTCTCTGGAACCTAGAGTCTAAACTATTGATGTTAAATTATAATATTATAATAATAACATAAAGCTGTTAAAGAGAACAAACAATTGTTTAATTATGTAAAAGTTTTCATTTTCATGAATAAAATTTAAATGCTCAGCAATCCTTAATTAATACATTTCCAATCCCTTTCTTAGTGACAAGAATTAACTTTGCAGTTTAATTCACCACTTTACCATGTGAAAAAGAAAGATAAAAAATAAGCCTCTTGGGAATGGGAAGAAAATTTCTAGTCTCTTACCAGCCAATCCAACTTTTAATGGGCACTTTCTGCCATCACCCCTTCTCCTGAAATTGCTGGCATTTCCACACTATTCCACCCCATTGCTGTTTTACAAACATAAAACTAACTGTACAGATCTGAGGTTTGGATTTCATTTCACCTTTAAGTGTTTGCCTAGATTTGTTTTACTGGTTCATGTGGTTGTCCAGAGCACACACACACACACAAAGATTTTTAAAAAATTATAGACTCTGCTAAAGAAATATTCTAAATAGAAGGTGCCAAGAACCAAGTATAGCAAAATTTTTTTAATGTTTAATACTTTGCTTTTTACAGTGCCTGGGTTATCTTTGTATTTATTATTCATCCATTCACCAAAAATGTACTGAAAATCTAAAATCCACTGAAGACGGCATACAGACCCAGAATTTAGTCTTTGCCTAGAGGAACTCACAACTTAGTAGGAGGGTCAAAGTAAACAAGTAAGTTTCAAGATTAGATGGTAAATTTTCATGTCAAGGGGTGCATGGTGGTGTTGGGGAAACAATAAGACTTCTCAGAGGAGCTGACATCTGATCCAAGGCAGAACAGAAGGATAAGTGGAAGGTGGGATATTTATCCTTGGAAGAGAGATGACCACACCCAGAGAAGGAGTCTGGAGAGCTTGAGGACACAGATGCATGTTGTCCGAAGGTCCGAGTCAATGGTGACAGAGCAAACTGAGGACAGAGATGGATTGGAGCCAGCCTAGGAAAGCCTTTGTAGGCCAAATTAGAGTTAATTTTTTTTTTTTAATTATTTTTTGGCTGCATCACGTGGCATGTGGCTCTTCATTCCCCAACCACTGTGCCCCCTGCAGTGGAAGTGTGGCGTCTTAAACACTGCAGGGACTAAATAGTCTGGAGGCAAAGGATTTTAAGCAGAGGAATGACATAATCAGCTTTAAGATGATCAGAGATAGACTCCCTTAAGAAATAGTCACCCAAACCCTGATATTTGCATGCAGCATTCAAATGGGGAGTAATTTGGGGAACTGAACCTGTAAGAGAGTGAAGCGGGGGAGGGATGGGAAGAGGCGGGTGTTGCGGAGCCAGGCAGATTCATCTGGGCTGCAACTGACCCCATGTGGAGTTCGGGAGCTGAAATGGCCATTCAAGGTTATCACATCTTTTTGTTTTTAAATTTTTTTTGCCATGCCCCATGATACGTGGGGTCTCATTTCCCTGACCAGAGGTCAAACCTGCACCTTCTGCATTGGAAGCAGGAATCTTAGTCCCAACAGGTGGTTAGACCTCCTTACTCACAATAAGAAGTCATGGGATGTGAGCTGTCCTCAAGGAGAAGTCTAGGCTTGAGCAAGGCTGATTCCTGCAGGTGAGGGCAATTCCTGGTGAGGGACACAGCTGGGAGCCATCCCCAACCCGCATATCTGGCAGCTGGATGAGTGTCTCCATCCTGAAGAGGGAGCTAAATGATGTGTCACAGAATCCACTACAGGGTTTTCTGGTTCAGTTCAGTTCAGTTGCTCAGTCTTGTCCGACTCTTTATGACCCCATGGACTGCAGCACGCCAGGCTTCCCTGTCCATCACCAACTCCCGGAGTTTACCCAAACTCATGTCCATTGAGTCGGTGATGCCATCCAACCATCTCATCCTCTGTTGTCCCCTCCTCCTGCCTTCAATCTTTCCCAGCATCAGGGTCTTTTTAGATGAGTCAGCTCTTCTCATCAGGTGGCCAAAGGACTGGAGTTTCAGCTTCAATATCAGTCCTTCCAATGAACACTCAGGATTGATCTCCTTTAGGATGGACTGGTTGGATCTCCTTGCAGTCCACGGGACTCTCAAGAGTCTTCTCCAACACCACAGTTCAAAAGCATCAATTCGTCGGTGCTTAGCTTTCTTTATAGTCCAACTCTCACATCCATACTTTACTACTGGAAAAACCATAGCCTTGACTAGACGGACCTTCATTGGCAAAGTAATGTCTCTGCTTTTTAATATGCTGTCTATGGGCTTTTAAAAGTTGAAATATAGTTGAATTATAATGTTGTTTTAATTTCAGTCGTTACAGCAAAGTAATTCAGTTACATAAGTTAAGATTCTTTTCCCTTATAGGTTATTTCTACTTTTGCTTCATTGACTACACTAAAGCTTTTTTTTTTTTAATTTAATATAATTTTATTTTTTAACTTTACAATATTGTATTGGTTTTGCCATATATCAATATGAATCCGCCATAGGTATACATGTGTTCCCCATCCTGAACCCTCCTCCCTCCTCTAAAGCTTTTGACTGTGTGGATCACAACAAACTGGGGAAAATTCTTCAAGAGATGGGGATACCAGACCACTTTACCTGTCTCTTGAGAAACATGTATGCAGGTCAAAAAGCAACAATTAGAACTAGACATGGAACTAGACTGGTTCAAAATTGGGAAAGGAGTACATCAAGGCTGTATATTGTCACCCAACTTATTTAAGTTATATGCAGAGTACATCATGCAAAATGCTGATGAAGTACAAGCTGGAATCAAGATTGTGGGGAGAAATATCAGTAATCTCAGATACGCAGATGACACCACCCTTATGGCAGAAGGGGATTCCTTGGTAGCTCAGCTGGTAAAGAATCCTCCTGCAGTGCAGGAGTGCAGGAGACCCTGGGTTGGGAAGATCCACTGGAGAAAGGAACCACTGTCCACTCCAGTATTCTGGCCTGGAGAATTCGTCCGTGGGGTCCCAAAGAGTCAGACATGACTGAGCAACTTTCACTTTCACTTTATTGCAGAAAACTAAGAGGAATTAAAGAGTCTCTTGGTGAAGGTGAAAGAGGAGAGTGAAAAATCTGGATTAAATGCAGCATTCAAAAAATGATCATTGCATCTGGTCCCATCACTTCATGCAAATAGATGGGGAAACAATGGAAACAGTGACGGACTTTATATTGGGGTGGAGGGTTCCAAAATCACTGTAGATGGTGACTGCAGCCATGAAATTAAAAGGCACTTGCTCCTTGGAAGAAAAACATTGACAAATTTAGATAGTGTATTAAAGAGCAGAGACATTACTTTGCCAACAAAGGTCCATATAGTCAAAGTTGTGGTTTTCCCAGTAGTCATGTACAGGTGTGAGAGCTGGACAATAACAAAGGCTGAGCGCCGAAGGGTTGATGCTTTCCAACTGTGCTGGAAAAGACTCTTTAAAGTCCCCTGGACAGCAAGGAGACCAAACCAGTCAGTCCTAAAGGAAATCAACCTTGAATATTCATTGGAAAGACTGATGCTGAAACTGAAGCTTCAATACTTTGGCCACCTGATGTGGAGAGCCAACTCATCGGAAAAGACCCTAATGCTGGGAAAGATTGAAGCAGGAGCAGAAGGGGACGACGAGATGGTTGAATGGCATCATTAACTCAATGGACATGAGTTTGAGCAAACTCTGGGAGCTGGTGATGGACAGGGAGGCCTGCGTGCTGCTGTCCCTGGGATCCCGAAGAATTGGACGTCACTGAGCGACTGAACAACAATAGGGTATTTCCTGCACATATTTCAAATTTTGTCACATCTATAATTTAGTCCCATGATACCCAATTCAGAAGAACTACCACATTTCTTCAATTTTTCTAAATTAAATCCAATCTGACTTAGCTTCTACCCTAGAGAGGCAGAAAATGCTACCATCAATCTACCTATCCATCTACTTTCCTTGTTCCTATTTCCTCCCTTGGGTTGTACACAAACCGCAAAACAATGCGGAAGCACCTCTCTAGACTTCAGTCCCATGGGTCTGTGCAATCCGTTCATAGATATAAAGCCTCATGCCTCTGGATCAAGTTTAACTCAAATTTAATCCTGGGGTAAAATGGGGTTAGCTAGATGTTTCCAAATTGATTTGGAAACATCTAGTTTCCTTGAACACACACACTCCTTGGGGCCCTGTGTATAGGTGAGCCACTGACGCAACCTACAACTCATGTGGATCCCTCCCCAAAAGCTCCCCTCCAGCCCCCCAACTTTCAGTCCCTCTTTCGCCTTTGCAACTGTTCTTCAAGCATGGATCCTGGACCAGCTGCATCACCTGAGAAGTGCTTTACATTTTATTACTTATTTATTTTCATTTTTATTTGGCCTAATGGCATGCTGGTGATGGACAGGGAGGCCTGGCGTGCTGCAATTCATGGGGTCACAAAGAGTGGGACACGACTGAGCGACTGAACTGAACTGAACTGATTGGCATGGAGGATCTTAGTTCCCCTCAGCAGGGATTGAACCCTTGCCCCCTTCAGTAGAAGTGCAGAGTCTTAACCACTGGACCACCAGAGATATCTCTGCTTTATATTTTAATAATTTTATTTATTTACTTATTTTTGCCTGTGACGGATCTTTGTTGCTGCGTGGGCCTTTTCTCTAGTTATGTCAAGCGGGGGCTACTCTTCTGTGCAGTGTGCTGGCTTCTCTTGTCTCGGAGCATGGGCTCTAGGGTGCACAGACTTCAGTAGTTGCGGCAAGTGGGTTCAATAGTTGTAGTTCCAGGCTCTGGAGTACATGCTCAATAGCTGTGGTCCACAGGCTTAGTTGCTCTGCAGCATGTAGGATCTTCCCAGATCAGAGATCAAACCTGTGTCTCCTGCATTGGCAGATGGATACTTTACCACTAGACCACTCAGGGAAGCCCCCCTGCTTTACATTTTAAAGTTTACACAGCTTTCATATGTCATCAGGATGGAGAATCACTGTCCTAGATTTAAGAACAATGATAATAGACATGTTGGGAATGCACGTACCATGAATGCATTTTAAAGTATTTCAATGATTGAAGTCTATTACAAGTAGGTTTTAATTGTATTGAGAAATTATTGGTCTAGTTGCTTAATTAGCTGAGAAAATCTTGGGAAAAGTGAACTTTATGGAGTATAACTGCTGTATATTCTGAATTTTCTTCCTGCCAACTGGCAGGGGGGTGGAGGAGGGGTCCTGTAGCCTGGCTGCCATTTTGGATGGTAACTTTGGGAATGTAGGTTAAGTATGACTGAGCAACAAAATGTGAAGAGCCTGAATCCCTGTCACCAGCATGGGTGAACTGGTCCCACTGGACTACCTATGTCCAGACATTTTTACACCTTAAGAGATTATCTTCAGGCTTGTTTAAGCCTGTTATCTCAGGGGTTTTATCTTGCAACCATACCTAATCCTGACTAATGTCAATGGCAGTACTTACCATATGACTAGACAAGAGAACCTCTCCCAAATAATAGACTAATTAAATACCCACATTCTATACAGCCTCAGAGCTCACTTTTAAGTATAACTTAAAGGTGACAAGACTACCATTTGTGGTATAGAACAAAATGTGAACGTGATAATTAACAGGATAATTAATTTTCCTTTTCCCATGTTGCTACCTGAGAACAGAGGCCAAGGGAAGGAAAGAAACTTCAGTGACTCTCTGCTGGGTAAGCCAGTGCATTCTGTGACTGCAGTCAAGACCACAGTCACATACGCCCAGCCATAGTGTGCACCCAGCCTTCTATTTTGCACTTCAATTTTTCTTAAGTATTTTTTGTTGTTGTTGTTTAAATACCAAAAAGCCATATCTTATTGGAAAAATCTCTAATGAACAAAAAGTTTATTCTCTAGAAGACACATACAGACATGGTGAAAAAAATATAGCTATTGAAAATTATTAATTCACTTAGAGCATTACTGGATTTCTGAGCAAAGCTGCTTATTTTGCAGGTTTTATGGTCTTTCTTAACTCCAGGAGATAGTGAGGGACAGGGAGGTCTGGCATGCTGCAGTCCATGGGGGTCACAAAAAGTCAGACATGACTTAGCAACTGAACAACAACAGTATCTTTCTTAAGCTAAAGACTTAAATGATCAAGCCCTTCACTTTGAAGATCTTCGTAAACTCAAGTGTCTTCAGGGGCATGTGGTAGATTAAATAGCACCCAAGTGAGGAGATGAGAAAACAGGAACCATCTCTGTGTTTTTGAACTGGGTTGACTGGGGGACTAACATCATCAGCGCCTTTGATTTTTTGGAAGAAGTAAAAATATTTGTTTTTATTTTTCTTTTTAAATTTTCTAATAATTAAAGATTTTAAGTAATTTATTTTAATTGGCTATGCTGGGTCTTAGTTATGGCGTGTGGTATCTTTGATCTTCCTTGTGGCAGGTGGGCTCTTTCTTGAGTTGCAGTATATGGGGTCTAGTTCTCTGACCCAAAGATCGAACCCTGGATCCCCTGCATTGGTAGTGCAGAGTCTCAGCCACTGGACCACCAGGGAAGTCCCAAGACTTGCTTTTTAAATTTTATCTTCTGATATCAATTCAAAAATTTAAAAATATTTAAATTGAACCAAATGGAACACCTCAGTGAGCTGAGTCCTATCTCAGTCTTTAAGCCTAGATGTAATTGGATCTGAGTTTGTGAAATCAGATTTTAAAATTTATTTTAATTTGGCCTTATTATATTGCTTTAGCTGATTACAAATTGCCTGAACCCAACATTACAGTGTTGTGTTAGCTTCTGCTGTACAGCAAAGTGAATCAGCCACACATATACATATACCCTCCCTTCCTTGGATTTCTCCAGAAAGGTATTTAAGGTTGAAATTGGGAGTCGGATAACTTTAAGCTTGTGACCTGGGGCAAGTACTCAACCTCACTTTTACCCTCATTTTTAAACAAGTAAAAACAGTACCTAGATTGAAGAGTTTTTGTGAAGAGTAAATAAAAATTTCACATAGAATGCTGACCAGTGATTTAGATCTAAGTGCCAAAAAGGCTGGCAGTTATTAGCAGAGGCAATCAATGATAGAACTTGAACTTGAAGAGAGACTAGATCTTTTCTAATAGATGGGCTTCCCACCTGGCACAGTGGTAAAGAATCTGCCTGCCACTGCAAGAGACACTGGAGACTTGGGTTCAATCCCTTGGTCAGGAAGATCCCCTGGAGAAGGAAATGGTAACCCACGCCAGTCTTCTTGCCTGGAAAATTCCATGGACAGAAGAGCAAACGTATTTTGTATTGGAACATTTTTAGTGCATTTGGTATGTACTTCTTGATCATTTCCATTCCATCAAAGGACAGATGATGTTTATGTATGCCCATAGGTGTATCTAGAATCTCATTAAAAGAATTTCAATTTTGGGATGATATACATAAACATTTTATAAGCATGTAATTAAAGAAATTAACAACTGAAAGTTTTCTTAAATTGTTGTTTAACAAGGAAAAAACAAATATTGCTATTTTTTCAATGTGTAGAATTTTAGATTTTTTTCTAATATTTAGAATTTTGAAAAGTGCTAATTTTTCTGTAACTCTGCTCCACAGAACAAAAACCTTATCTACAAACTTTATAAATTTCTTTCATCTTATGATAGTGATCATTAACCTTTGTGTGTGTTAGTCCCTTAGTCGTCTCTGACTCTTGGCGACCACGTGAACTACACCCGGCCATGCTCCTCTGTCCATGGAATTCTCCAGGCAAGAATACTGGAGTGAGTTGTCATTTCCTTCTCCAGGGGATCTTCCTGACCCAGGGATCGAACCTGGGTCCCTGCTCCTGCATTGCAGGCAGAGTCTCTACTGTCTGAGCTACCAGGGAAGCCCAATTAAAACTTTGTATGATACAGTAAGGTAAACCATACAAATAATATCCAAGTCAGAAACTTTTCTAAACTTTAATTACTTAAGTGTATTTTTCCTGAATAATACGTTTATTTTTAACCAGCCCAGATATCAAGAGTTAAAGGCTAACAGTCCCTGTCATCTTCATCACTCTTTCCTATAAAAATACTACAGTATTTTCAATGAGAGTGTAAACAAACCATTGTTTCAGGTTTTATTTACACTGGAGCTGTCTGGCAAAATTCCATGCTTAATCTAGCTATTTGTCGTGATTCCAAGTTTTAAAAAGTGATCCTTTCTCTCTTCAGTACTTCCTCCTTGGCGTCTACTTCCAAGACCTCCTTTCCCCATTCTTTATTTCTCCCCAAGACGTAGTTGTTTGAGTTACTTTTTAGGATAAAGTGTTATTTTCTTTCCTAACTGTAAGACTAATAGAAAAATCCTATAAGCCAGAAATAAATGTTTAACATATTGCTGTCGGTTCTTCGAGCCTTCAGTTTTCCTTTGACTAAGCCATCTTTTAACCAGAAAAGAGCATAAAATAGGAGCAGAGACCAGGGCTGGAGCAGGAAAATGTCACCAGGTGAGGAGGAGGTGGAAAGTTTACACGAGCGAAGACGCATAAATATTTTGTTTATACAGATCATCGTCTGCTAAAGCTAATATAGTGGAACCTGTGCAAAAGCTGGAAATATAGTAGGAAGAGGAAAGACTAAAAACTCAAGGAAAGCATTAGAACAGCCGCCAGGGCAGGGCGGGGTCGCGGGGCGCCGGTCCTGCCTCCAGCAGGAGCCGGAAGGGCGGACCCCCGGGGGGCGGGGCCAGGTGGAGGGGGTGGTCTGGTTGGGGAGGAGCATACTGGGGATGGGCGGGGCCGACCACTTGGGGCGGAGTCGGGGCGGGGCGGCATAGGAGCAAGGGCTGGTGGGAGACCTGGGCGCTCCCGGCGAAGGGGACCGCAGCCCCTGATGGACAGCAAATGGCTGCTTCCGCACGTGGAGAACTTTTAACGAACACGTGAGGGAAGAAAGGCAAAGTCTGTGGAAAATTTACCTCACAACTCTGGCGTCCAGCCCCAGCCCCTTAGCTACACCCTGTTTGCTGTGGGTCTTTGCCCACTCCCATTGTTGCCTCGCCCCCGGCCCCACGGCTAGAGCACGGCTCTCTCGAGCAGCCCCTGCCCTCGGCGACCTGGTTTGGGAAGCCCTCCAGGAGGCAGCCACGCGGGCGTCTGCGCCTGCTCCGCGCCCCGGGCCCCGCGGCGGGGTGGGGCCGTTGAGGAAGGGGCGTGTCTCCCGCCGGCGCGCGGGGGCGGTGCCCGCGGCCTGACCTGCCCAGGCGCCGGGTCCTCTGACGTCACCTCGCCGTGACGCGAACGCGGTAGGAAAACTGTAAGTTTCTGAGGATTCCTGAAGCTGCTTGGGCCTCCGGGGCTCCCCCAGCTGTTCGCACCCCGGGAGTCGGTGGTGGCCTTGGGTTCCGCCCCTGGGGCGGTCCGGGGAGCCGCCGAACGCGGTGACGGGACAGGTACCCGCCCGGGGCGGGAGCGCGCTCTCCGTGGCGGGCGGGGCGGCAGTGCGAGCAGGCGAGGCCGCGCCCGGGGAGACTCGCACTGTCTCCCTTGGGACCGCAGTAGAGGCCAGAGAACGGGGAGTCCAAGGGAAGAGCCTCTTTTCTTTCTTCCTCGTAGAGAGAACTGAATTCGATCTGCCCTGGAGTTTGACATGTTGAGTCAGCGGTGCAGGGTTCCTGCAGAGACCCCCGCATATCTGGGCTTCCTTTGGGGTCCCAGCAGCTTCCAGATAGGTGAGGGCGAGCTGCAGGGATGGCCACTTGCTGCCTCAGTTTCCTTTTTGTGTAAAATGGAGGCATAGCGGCCTCTGACCTCCCTAATGGGCATCTCCCAGGGCCGGGAGCATTGGGAGAGGTAACCTTGCCAGGAGAAAACTTAAGACTGTCGGTTATTCTGACAATGTGTTGACCAGCGGCCGTTTGACAGGCCTTGTAGGTAGGGAATGTTTTCAAAATTTTGCCTTCTTTCCTTCCGCCCATCTAGTCACGGAAAACACTTGAACCGGACCACAGATTTGAACTCTTGTCTCTGAGCTTGGTGGACAGGAGTCAAGACATCACTGGTATCAGTATCACAATGTTCTCAGCAATTAAAACGCCCCCTTGTCTGGTGTAGAGAAAACTGAGCGTCCTGGAATGAGCACAGTATACTCAACAGACACACTGTGTTTTAGGGGTTGTTCTATCAGTTTGGAATATCACCTCATCATATGTTACTGCTTGACTTTCTTGGCTTGCCAGAGGTTGGTGCATTTTTGATGAGTTAGTGCTATACTAGGAAACTTCTCAAATTCAGGAGCAAGTGTTTGTTAAGAACTTTGAAAGGAAGAATATTGGGCGCCAATGGCACCCCAGTCCAGTACTCTTGCCTGGAAAATCCCATGGACGGAGGAGCCTGGTGGGCTGCAGTCCATGGCATCGCTAAGAGTCGGACACAACTGAGCGACTTCACTTTCACTTTTCACTTTCATGCATTGGAGAAGGAAATGGCAACCCACTCCAGTGTTCTTGCCTGGAGAATCCCAGGGACGGGGGAGCCTGGTGGGCTGCCATCTCTGGGGTCGCACAGAGTCGGACACGACTGAAGCGACTTAGCAGCAGGGTGTATTTATTCAGGAAATTGAATACAAACATTTCTGTAAATTGAGCTCAGGGCCCAATACCCATCCATCCTAGTTTGAAGAGCCTTAGAAAGCAAGGATTCTGATTTTTGTTTCTGATAGTTACTAGCTCTGTGTCCAAAGAGAAGTCACCCAAGCTGGGAACTTTTTCTCCCCAAAATGGGAGATGATAGTATATGTACTGTTTGTTTTTTGAGGATCAGACACGATCATGAAAAGGAAAGGCTGGCTAAGTATTGTTATTAAGAAACTCAGGCTGGTCCACTAACCTGGTTAGGAGATGTGTACTTTCAAAGTTAGGTTCTGAGTCAGAACTACAAATAGAGCAGCAAATACATGAAGTTGCCAACCTGATGGAGCTCATGGTCCAGGAGGGTATCAGACATCAAAGAATAAGTACATAATGTTGTTTCAGATGGTGGTAAGTGCAGTGAAGTCAAGGAAGATAAGAACAACAGTGGGAGTACAGGGCAGGTTGTTTGACATGGGGTCCATCAGGGAATACATTTCAGAGGAGGTGGCTTTGAATTGATGGAAGTGAGAGGAAGAACCTGAGGTAATAAATTTTTAGGCAGGCATAATCGTAGTGGTAAACCCTAACCTAGAGCTAACTATGTGAGGCATTCTTCTAAACACTAAATTAGATTTTTACAACATGAAATGTGTATTCATATCTCCATTTTTTGTTATAGAGGAGGATACCAGTGCACAGAAATGTTATAGATGTGCTCATGGCTTCCCAGGTGACTCAGTGATAAAGAACCCACCTGCCAATGCAGGAGACGTGGGTTCTATGCTTGGGTTGGAAAGATCCCTTAGAGTAGGAAATGGAAACCCACTCCAGTATTCTTGCCTGGAAAATTCCATGGACAGTGGAGCCTGGGGGACTGCAGTCTATGGGGTCGCAAAGAGTCGGACACAGCTGAACGACTGAGCACACATGCTTGCAGACAGAGCTAAAATGTGATAGGGACAGTATTTGAATGTGGGTAACTCGACCTCAGAGTTCAGACTTCAGAGGATTGTATGGTACTGTCTTGCGACAGCAGTGGTCTGAACTGGAAGCAAGCCTGAGGTGGCCAAGGCGTGGCAAGGGGAGAGTGTTTAGAACAAGGCGAGGAAGGGAGAAGGTGGTGGTAAGTGATACTGGAGGGCCAGCAACTAGGGGGACCCTTGTGGGTTAAAGGGGCAGAGGTGTGTGAAGATGCTACTCTGAATGTGATGGGAAACTACAGGGAGCCTTGCATCAAGGGGATAGCATCTAATTGCAGTTTTCTTGGAGGGAGAATTAGCAGTAGGGTTGTGGAGTGGGGAGTATTGAATGTGGGGAGATGGGAGTCTCTTACTGTTGCCTGGGGAGAGATGGCAGGGGTTTGGGCTAGGGGAGATAGCTGGTGAGATGATGGTATATGGTCAAAGTCATAGTATACTTTTGATGCTAGAAGTTGGAGTGTGAGAAGAAGGAGAAGTAATGATTTCTCTGGTTTTAGGCTGAAACAGCTGGAGGGACAGTGGTGCTATTTCCTGAGAAGGGAGGAAGGGGTTTGGGAGGACAACCATGAATTCTGTTTTGGACAAGTTATAGATGCTCCATAGACATAGTAACAGGCTTCCCAGGTGGCACTCGTGGTAAAGAACCTGCCTGCCAGTGCAGGAAATGTAAGAGATGTGGGTTTGATTTCCTGGGTTGGGAGGATCTCCTGGAGGATGGGATGGCAACCCACTCCAGTATTCTTGCCTGGAGAATCCCATGGACAGAGGAGCCTGGAGGGCTACAGTGCAGAGTGTTGCAAAGAGTTGGACACAACTGAAGTGACATAACATGCACATGCATGCAGACATAGTAACAGCAGTCCCAGTGCTGGTAATAGCAGTAAGCTCCATGTCAGTGTGAACTGTGTGTTTGGCTGGTTTTAAGCACTTTTACACATGTGAATCCATATAATTCTTATGACAGTTTTGTGTGTGGAGGAGCCACTAAAGAAGCCTGCCGTCTCCTAGCTTGGGAGTGATGGAGCTGGGATTCAGACCCAGGCAATCTTGTTTCAGAATCCGTGCAATTCATCCCTGTAACTCCCACTAGATAGACACATTGAACAGGCTCTTGGATGTAGGAATATGGAACTCAGAGGAATGGTCAGGGCTGAAGACACACATTTGTATTTCTGAAAAGAAAGCCTGCTTTTGTTCCTCATTGTCTTGATTCAACATCACAGTAATTCAACATCACATTAATCCAAAGCTATGCCCCAGCCATTAATGCCGAAGAAGCTGAAGTTGAATGATTTTGATTCTGTGAAGATCTACAAGACCTTCTAGAACTAACACCAAAAAAAGATGTCCTTTTCATCATAGGGGATTGGGAGGCAAAAGTAGGAAGTTAAGAGGTATCTGGAGAGGAGAGGGTGTGGAGAAAAGGGAACTCTCTTACACTGTTGTTGGGAATGCAAACTAGTACAGCCACTATGGAGAACAATGTAGAGATTCCTTAAAAAACTGGAAATAGAACTGCCATACGATCCAGCAAGCCCACTGCTGGGCATACACACCGAGGAAACCAGAATTGAAAGAGACACATGTACCCCAGTGTTCATCGCAGCACTGTTTACAATAGCCAGGACATGGAAGCAACCTAGATGTACATCAGCAGATGAATGGATAAGAAAGCTGTGGTACATATACACAATGGAGTATTACTCAGCCATTAAAAAGAATGCATTTGAATCAGTTCTAATGAGGTGGATGAAACTGGAGCCTATTATACAGAGTGAAGTAAGCCAGAAAGAAAAACACCAGTACAGTATACTAACGCATATATATGGAATTTAGAAAGGTGGTAAAGATAACGCCACATGCAAGACGGCAAAAGGACACAGATGTATAGAACAGTCTTTTGGATTCTGTGGGAGAGGGCGAGGGGGGTATTATTTGGGAGAATGGCATTGAAACATGTATATTATCATATGTGAAAAGGATTGCCAGTCCAGGTTCGATGCATGAGACAGGGTCCTCGGGGCTGGTGCACTGGGATGACCCAGAGGGATGGGATGGGGAGGGAGGTGGGAGGGGGTTCAGGATGGGGAACACATGTACACCCATGGCATATCCATGTCAGTGTATAGCAAAATCACTACAATATTGTAAAGTAATTAGCCTCCAATTAAATAAATTTATATTAAGAAAATGCAAAAATAAAAAATAAAGTTTTTACTCTCTCTGGTGGGCAGAACTCTAAAAAAAAAAAAAGAGAGTTACCTGGAGAAACAGGCAAGTTTGGCCTTGGAGTAAAATGAAGCAGGGCAAAGGCTAACAGAGTTTTGCCAAGAGAATGCACTGGTCATAGCATGAGACAGCTCTTCCAACAACATGAGACAGCTCCACACATGGACATCACCAGATGGTCAATACTGAAGTCAGATTGATTATATTCTTTGCAGCCGAAGATGGAGAAGCTCTATACAGTTAGCAAAAACAAGCCCCGGACATGACTGTTGGTCAGATCATGAACTCCTTATTACAAAATTCAGGCTTAAGTTGAAGAAAGTAGGGAAAACCACTAGACCACTCAGGTATGACCTAAATCAAATCCCTTGTGATCATACAGTGGAGGTGATGAATAGATTCAAGGGATTAGATCTGGTAGACAGGGTGCCTGAAGAACCATGGACATAGGTTTATAACATTGTACAGGAGGCAGTGACCAAAACTATCCCCAAGAAAAAGAAATGCAAGAAGGCAAAGGAGGCCTTAGAAATAGCTGAGAAAAGAGAAATGAAAGGCAAAGGAGAAAGGGAAAGATAATACCAACTGAATGCAGAGTACCAGAGGATAGCAAGGAGAGATATGAAAGCCTTCTTACAGTGAACAATGAAAGAAACAGAGGAAAACAATAGAATGGGAGAGACTAGTGATCTCTTCAAGAAAATTGGAGATACCAAAGGACAGGGAAGCCTGGCATGCTGCAGTCCATGGGGTCCCAAAGAGTCAGACACAACTGAGTGACTGAACAATAACCACCACCACCAAGGGAGATGGGCACTGTAAAGGACAGAAACAGTAAGGAGCTAACAGAAGCAAAAGAGATTAAGAAGAGGTAAGAATACACAGAGGAACCTGATGCAGCCCTCAGATTATATGAAAAACCTCACCTCTGGAGGATCCCAGGTGACCATCAAGGACCCTCCCCCTCAAGGTTACTATAGTCAGATGGCATCAAGTTCCTTTTGAGGGCCAAAGTTTGTATGTGGGCAGATGCTGTTGTCAAAAACCGATTATGCTTTCTGGCAATGCACTCACCGTATATAAATCCGTATATGTAAATCCCATGTTAATTTATTAAATTTCAGTTGGAAAGGAGGCATTGTGTATGATGAAATATATGTAGGGAGTCAGGCTGTCCAGTGTGCAAACTCCAAGGCAGTTGATGTAATTGGATTCAGAGACTAGATGAGGCATAGAATACTACTTGTATGTGTGCAATTGCATAAATATTAAATTATATTTTTGAAGTCCATTTTCATTCCTGGAGCTCAGATTTCATTTGCTATTGCTGTATACTTTATATACCCAAGGACGTTGCCTCAGGGTTGCAAGCTCTTTAAGGAGATTTTATGCTTATATCCATGTATTATATAGAAAAATAAAAATTGAGTTTACTTAAAAAAAAAAGAATACACAGAGGAACTATAAAAAGGGTCTTAATGACCTGGATGACCACGATGGTGTGATCACTCACCTAGAGCCAAACATCCTGGAGTGTGAAGTCAAGTGGGCCTTAGGAAGCGTTTCTACAAACAAAGCTAGTGGAGGTGATGTAGTTCAAGCTGAGCTATCTCAAATCCTAAAATGATGATGCTATTAAAGTGCTGTGCTCAATATATGAGCAAATTTGTAAAACTCAGTAGAGGCCACAGGACTGGAAAAGGTCAGTTTTCATTCCAGTCCCAAAGAAGGGCAATGACAAAGAACATTCAGACTACTGTACAGTTGTGCTCACATGCTAGCAAGGTAATATTTGAAATCCTTCAAGCTGGGCTTCAGTAGCTTGTGAACTAAGAAATCCCAGATGTGCGAGCTGGATTTAGAAGAAACAGAGGAACCAGAGATGAAGTTACCAACGTCTGTCCAATCATAGAAAAAGCAGGGGAATTCCAGAAAAACAACTACTTCTGCTTCATTGACTATGCTAAAGCCTTTGACTGTGTGGATCACAACAAACAGAAAAATTCTCAGAGATGGAAATACCAGACCACCTTACCTGTCTTCCAAGAAACCTGTATGCAGGTCAAGAAGCAGCAGTTAGGACTGGATTTGGAACAATGGACTGGTTCAAAATTGGGAAAGGAGTACATCAAGGCTGTATGTTGTCACCCTGTTTATTTAGCTTATATGCAGAGTACATCATGAGAAATGCCAGATTGGATGAATCACATGCTAGAATCAAGATTGCCAGGAGAAATGTCAACAACCTCAAATAACCAGATGATACAGAGGATGAGATGGTTGGATGGCATCACTGACTTAATGGACATGAGTTTGAGTAAACTCTGGGAGTTGGTGATGGACAGGGAGGCCTGGTGTGCTTTGGTCCACGGGGTCGCAAAGAGTTGGACACAACTGAGTGACTGAACTGAACTGAACCAATCTAATGGCAGAAAGTGAAGAGGAACTAAATAGCCTCTAGATGAGGGTGAAAGAGGAGAGTGAAAAACCCAGCTTAAAACTCAACATTCAAAAAACTAAGGTCATGGCATCTAGTCCCATTATTTCATGGCAAATAGATGGGGGAAAAGTGGAAACAGTAACAGACTTTATTTTCTTGGGCTCCAAAATCACTGTGGATGGTGACTGCAGCCTTGAAATCATAAAAGACACTTGTACATTGAAAGAAAAGCTATGACAAATCTAAACAGTATTAAAAAGCATAGACATCACTTTCATGACAAAGATCCATAAAGTCAAAGCTATGGTTTTTCCTGTAGTCATGTATGAATGTGAGAGTTGGCCCATAAAGAAGGCTGAGTGCTGAAGAACTGATGCTTTCCAACTGTGGTGCTGGAGAAGACTCTTGAGAGTCCCTTGGACAGCAAGGAGATCAAACCAGTCAATCCTAAAGGAAATCAACCCAGAATATTCATTGAAAGGACTGATGCTGATGCTGAATCTCTAGTACTTTGGCCATCTGATGCAAAAAGCCAACTCACTGAAAAAGACCCTGATGCTGGGAAAAAAAGATTAAGGGCAGGAGGAGAAGAGGTGACAGAGGATGAGATTGTTAGATGGTGTTACTCATTGTATAGGAGTTTGAGCAAACTCTGGGAGATAGTGAAGGATAGGGAAACCTGGTGTTCATGGCATCTCAAAGAGCTGGACAGGGCTTAGCAACTGAACAACAACAAGAAGCCTTGAATGGCAAGAGGAGAAAGGAAAACAGGCTAACTGGCCTTTTATTACTTGTTTCTGTTCAGGCAGCCCCTGTCCCATACTCCCTTTCTCTGAGGTTCCAGAGGGTGAGGTCTGTATTTCTTCTTCTCCATCTCTAGTCCCTGCCGTGGAGTAGATATTAGGGATGACTTTATATGCAGAACATTGGCTAGGTGTGAGGAGTTCAGAAATGAATAAAACATAGCTCTCCTCTGGAGGAGCAGAGTGTGCAGAAGGACCTGTGGGAATACAACTAGAGGCTAAATGCAGAAATGCATGCCAATGAGTTCATCCTGGAACATGCGTGAGGGGTGGGGCTGGAAGGGGTCAGAGGAGAGAAGGAATGCCTCAGCAATCGCAGGATCAATTCGAGGCTCCCCAGGAGTCTGTTTCAAGAAAAGAATGACTCGAAACTTAAGCCTAGTATACTATATTTGCATTAGTTTTATTTGGCAACTGTGTAATTATTGCCAAATGAAATACAATTTGATATTTGAATATCATGGTGGAGTGGTGAGTTTTTCCAGTTCTATTACCTCAGTGTTGACAGGGCTCACTAGTGAAATAAAAGAGTTGGCCTGAAATGTTGCAGTTTGCATAATAGAGGACCACGGAGGGGTTGTGTGAAGTATTTAGGCAGGTTTCCACTGATTTCAGTGAATTGTGCCAAAGTTACGCACATTGTAGTAAGTTTGAGTTTCTCTGCTGATCCTCTTTAACATTGAGTTAGATTTTTTTGTCTGAGAAAGAGGATCTGCTGATATTTGTCGTGAGCAGAACTATAGATTACATCTCTTATATGTGGAACAATGTGGAAACATAGGAATTTGAACAATACACGCAAAAATAGGTATCATATTTCCATGAGTCTCTTTCAGGGCCTACTATAATCTACACACATTTATCACAATTGTATTACTTCCTAATATGCATATTCAAATTAAAACCATGAAAGATTATATAAATTTACACCATTGTAGATTTCATGATTAATTTCCGAGCTTTTCTGCTACAACATATACAATTATATTTTGTTTAGCTTTTTTAGCTTTCAGCAGCAGAATTGATCTGAATAACAAAGTCCACCAGAACTCTAAACAGGAACCCACCACAAGTTTAAAAGTAAAAGATGTGCTGTCTCGTGTTGCAGCTCACTGAATTTTAACTCTGCTATTGCAGTGTCTCTAAATTTAGTGGAGTTGATGTGATTATTATTATTTTTTTAAACTGCAATTGCAGTTAGCTTCCTTAAGAACATTAGACATGGTATAAAGTAGAATTGTGTCTATAGTGGCCTATTGATGGCTCATGCTTTGTCATTTTTCAAGTTCGGGCTCTGGGAGAGCAGGCTGTTGGGTGCATGCTAAGTTGCTTCAGTTGTATCCAACTCTTTGTGAGCCCATGGACTATAACTCTCCAGGTTCCTCTGCATGAGATTCTCCAGGCAAGAATACTGGAGTGGATTGCCATGCCCTCGTCCAGGTGATCTTCCTGACCCAGGGATCGAACCTGCATATCTTACATCTCCTGCATTGGCAGCCAGGTTCTTTACCACTGGTACCACCTGGGCAGCCCTGGAGAGCAGGCTGACGGTTATTTGTATCAGGTAGCTCCCAGCAGAGGGGGAGTGGTTGTCAGCTCTTGTATTTGATGACAACAGAAGCCATTCTCACACTGACCAGGTGAAATATAGCATCCTAGGTAACTTACTGTGATTCTTTTTAAAATTTATATTTACCTAGGCAAAATTAACGGGCTCCCCTGGTGGTTCAGATGGTAAAAAATCTGCAATGCGTGAGACCCAGGTTCGATCCCTGGGTCGGGAAGACCCCCTGGAGAAGGCAATGGCTACCCACTCCAGCATTCTTGCCTGGAGAAGTCCATGGATAAAGGAGTCTTTTGGGGTACAGTCTGTGGAGTCGCAAAGAGTCAGACATGACTGAGCGACCAACACTTTCACTACTATGTTAAGAGTACCAATGTAAGTAGATGGAAATTATTTCTTGTAGAAAACCATGTGTGTCTCACCCAGTGATGGTGTATACTAGGCATTTAATATAATTCTTAAAATTCTGCTTCTTATGGTTTCTTTTTGCATTTTACCATCAATATATATGTATTAAACATCTAGAGTAATTAGCTGAATACTAATTTGTGTATTTTTACTTAATATTTTAAATGTTTGACTGCATTTAATAATTTATATAGATAAGTAGCACTTAATTTTGTTTCATTTCATATTTGGTTGCTTAGAAATCAGAATCTTGAGGCATGATTTTTTTTCCCATATAATCACTAATGAATAATAATTAGTAAGTCTGGTAGAGACTAAGCTTTGGTGACTGGTTAACTAAGTTGTTACCCCACAAGAACTCCCAAGAAGGAAATTCTTAGAGAGAATTAAGCAAAAAAACAGCATGTCGATGGAAGAGAATTAAACCATAACTCCCTCCTGTACCTATAATTCTCCTATAGACAGCATTCTTTTACTGAGCTCTTATACTGCAAAACTGTTAGTTCCCAACTGCATTCTAATGTATCAGTCTCAGAATGTGGTCCACTGGAGAAGGGAATGGCAAACCACTTCAGTATTCTTGCCTAGAGAACCCCATGAACAGTATGAAAAGGCAAAAATATAGGACACTGAAAGATGAACTCCCTAGGTTGGTTGGTGCCCTATATGCTACTGGAGACAGGGGAGAAATAACTCCAGAAAGAATTAAGGGATGGAGCCAAAGCAAAAACAACACCCAGCTGTGGATGTGACTGGTGATAGAGGCAAGGTCCGATGCTTTAAAGAGCAATATTGCATAGGAACCTGGAATGTTAGGTCCATGAATCAAGGCAAATTGGAAGTGGTCAAACAGGAGATGGCAAGAGTGAATGTCGACATTCTAGGAATCAGCAAACTAAAATGGACTGGAATGGGTGAATTTCACTCAGATGACCATTATATCTACTACTAAGGGCAGGAATCCCTTAGAAGAAATGGAGTAGCCATCATGGCCAACAAACGAGTCTGAAATGCAGTACTTGGATGCAGTCTCAAAAACGACAGAATGATCTCTGTTCATTTCCAAGGCAAACCATTCAATATCGTGGTAATCCAAGTCTATGCCCCGACTAGTAATGTTGAAGAAGCTGAAGTTGAATGGTTCTATGAAGACCTACAAGACCTTTTAGAACTAACACCCCCAAAAGATGTCCTTTTCATTATAGGGGACTGGAATGCAAAAGTAGGAAGTCAAGAAGCACCTTGGAGTAACAGGCAAATTTGGCCTTGGAGTACAGAATGAAGCAGGGCAAAGGCTAATAGAGTTTTGCCAAGAGAACGCACTGATAATAGCAAACACCCTCTTCCTACAACACAAGCGAGGACTCTGCACATGGACATCACCAGATGGCCAACACCGAAATCAGATTGGTTATATTCTTTGTACCCAAAGATGGACAAGCACTATACAGTCAGCAGAAACAAGACCAGGAGCTGACTGTGGCTCAGATCATGAACTCCTTCTTGCCAAATTCAGACTTAAATTGAAGAAAGTGGGGAAAACCATTAGACCATTCAGGTATAACCTAAATCAAATCCCTTATGATTATACAGTGGAAGTGAGAAATAGATTTAAGGGACTAGATCTGATAGACAAAGTGCCTGATGAACTATGGACGGAGGTTCGTGACATTGTACAGAAAACCGGGAATAACACCATCCCCAAGAAAAAGAAACGCAAAAAAGCAAACTGGCTGTCTGAGGAGACCTCACAAATAGCTATGAAAAGAAGCAAAAAGCAAAGGAGGAAAGGAAATATATAAGCATCTGAATGCAGAGTTCCAAAGAATAGCAAGGAGAGGTATGAAAGCCTTCCTCAGCAATCAATGCAAAGAAATAGAGGAAAACAACAGAATGGGAAAGACTAAAGATCTCTTCAAGAAAATAGAAATGCCAAGGGAACATTTCATGCAAAGATGGGCAATAAAGGACAGAGATGGTACAGACCTAACAGAGGAAGAAGATATTAAGAAGAGGTGGCAAGAATATACAGAACTGTACAAAAAAGATCTTCACAACCCAGATAATGATAATGGTGTGATCACTCGCTTAGAGCCAGAAATCCTGGAATGTGAAGTCAAGTGGGCCTTAGGAAACATCACTACGAATAAGCTAGTGGAGGTGATGGAATTCCAGTTGAGCTATTTCAAATCCTAAAGTGATGATGCTGTGAAAGTGCTGTACTCAATATGCCAGCAAATTTGGAAAACTCAGCAGTGGCCACAGGACCGGAAAAGGTCAGTTTTCACTCCAATCCCAAAGAAGGGCAATGCCAAAGAATGCTCCAACTACCGCACAGTTGCACTCATCTCACATGCTAGTAAAGTAATGCTCAAAATTCTCCAAGCCAGGCTTCAGCAATACGTGAACTGTGAACTTCCAGATGTTCAAGCTGGTTTTAGAAAAGGCAGAGGAACCAAAGATCAAATTGCCAACATCTGCTGGATCATGGAAAAAGCAAGCGAGTTCCAGAAAACCATCTATTTCTGCTTTATTGACTATGCCAAAGCCTTTGACTGTGTGGATCACAATAAACTGTGGAAAATTGTGAAAGAGATGGGAATACCAGACCACCTGACCTGCCTCTTGAGAAACCTATATGCAGGTCAGGAAGCAAGAGTTAGAACTGGACATGGAACAACAGACTGGTTCCAAATAGGAAAAGGAGTACGTCAAAGCTGTATATTGTCACCCTGCTTATTTAACTTATATGCAGAGTACATCATGAGAAACGCTGGGCTGGAGGAAGCACAAGCTGGAATCAAGATTGCTGGGAGAAATATCAATAACCTCAGATATGCAGATGACACCACCCATGTGGCAGAAAGTGAAGAAGAACTGAAGAGCCTCTTGATGAAAGTGAAAGAGGAGAGTGAAAAAGTTGGCTTAAAGCTCAACATTCAGAAAACTAAGATCATGGCATCCGATCCTGTCATTACATGGCAAATAGATGGGGAAACAGTGGCTGACTTTTATTTTTTGGAAGGAAAGTTATGACCAACCTAGACAGCATATTAAAAAGCAGAGACATTACTTTGTCAACAAAGGTCTGTCTAGTCAAGGCTATGGGTTTTCCAGTAGTCATGTATGGATGTGAGAGTTGGACTATAAAGAAAGCTGAGTGCTGAAGAATTGATGCTTTTGAACTGTTTTGTGGAGAAGACTCTTCAGAGTTCCTTGGACTGCAAGGAGATCCAACCAGTCCATCCTAAAGGAGATCCGTCCTGAGTGTTCACTGAAGGCCTCATGTTGAAGCTAAAATTCCAATACTTTGGCCACCTGATGCAAAGAGCCAACTCATTTGAAAAGACCCTGATGCTGGGAAAGATTGAAGGCAGGAGGAGAAGGGGACGACAGGATGAGATGGTTGGATGGCATCACCGACTCAATGGACCTGAGTTTGGGTGGACTCCAGGAGTTGGTGATGGACAGGGAGGCCTGGTGTGCTGTGGTTCATGGGGTTGTGAAGAGTCAGACACGACTGAGTGACTGGACTGAACTGAGAGAGAGAGTGAAAGTGAAAGTCACTCAGTCGTGTCCAACTCTTTGTGACCCCATGGACTATACAGTCCATGGAATTTTCCTGGCCAGGATACTGAAGTGGGTAGCCTTTCCCTTCTCCGGGGGATCTTCCCAACCCAGGGATCAAACCCAGGTCTCCCGTGTTGCAGGCGGATTCTTTACCAGTAGAGCCACAAGGGGAGCCCCAGATATGAAATAAATACTGGAATGTTGTAGTGAGGCTATAGCTCAGTGAATCTCAGCTGGGGATGACTTTGTCCCCTCCCCCAACTCACCCTGGGGACATTTGGCAAAGGCTGGAGGCATTTTTAGTTGTCCCAATTGTGTATATGTTGGTGGGTTGGGGGGGGGGCACATTGCTCCTGGCATCCAGTTAGTGGAGGCCAGGGAAGCACCTCAATAACCTACAGTACCCAGGGCAACCTCAACATCAAAAAATTATTTAGGTTAGGAACTTCCTTCATGGTCCAATGATTAAGAATCTACCTTCCAATGCAGGACACGGGGTTCAATCCCTGGTCTGGGAACTAAGAGCCCACGTGCTTCGGGGCAGCTAAGTTCACAAGCCACAGTGAAGACCCAGTACAACTAAAATAAATAAATAAACTAAAAAGGACTTTTTTTTTTTTTTTTAATTATCTAAGTTAAAATGTCAGCACTGCTAATGTTGAGAAACCCTGCAGTGTATAGCTTGCTTTCTTTTTCTCTTTTTCCTGTTGCTTTAGAAATTGAAGTAGTAGTTGTAAATGACAAACACCTGACTTGAACAAAAGATGTTGTTGAACTGCTTTTAGTTCTTTGCAGAGCTGAGGTCATTTGGTTCATTTATTGCATGGAAAAGAATTCTTGTAGCTCATAGCCATGTGGTGGTCAGTGTGTCTAGCATTTGGGGTATGATTTTAGGCATGACATTTTTTCCTTATTAAAATTAATTTGATTGGGGTATTATATAATCCTGGATTATAATAGGTTTGCTCATATGAATCCTCTTCATTTTTGTATGTATAGAATTAATTATCTCCCAGTTACATGGGTTTTTGTATGTTTGAAAAATCCTTTTCAGATTCATTTTCATAAGTGATGGTTATACATACTCCATAAAATGTGTAGGGTATCCATTCCCCAACTATTTGACAGATCAGGAAACAGATTTAGATCAAATGACTTGTCATGTGTGTTCATGTGTGTTATATAGCAAGTTAGTTACCAGACCAAAGTAAGTAGAGGCCTCAGAGATCTGGTTGTTAGGAGCCTTTTTTTTTTTTTTTTTTAATGAATAGGAATGTGTATTTTTAATTAATTAATTTATATTTATTTACTTATGTTTTGGCTGCACTGCACAGCCTGTGGGATCTAGTTCCCTGACCAGGGTTCGGACTTGCGCCCCCCACATTGGGAACTGAGTCTTAACCACTGGACCACCAGGGAAGTCCCCTTAGGACATTTAAAAAAGTACTAGTTATGTGTATCTCTTTTAATCTTTCTGATAGTCCTGTGAAATAATTCCTATTTTATAGAGGAGGAAATGGTGTTCAGAGATACTGAGCAACTTATTCAAGGTCACCAAACATATCATAGAGTTTTTACTGTTTCCACCAAGCTGTGCTGCCTCTCGTTGGATTCTTCTCTGTAAATGAATTTGACAGTTTCTGTATAAATTCACCAAGTCTCTGCCTAACCTTACTAAGTTAGGCCTCTTGACCCTGCAGGTGAGGGAAAATTCTCCTCCACCCTCTTTGTGTCTTTGGCTGGGCCTGAGGACTAAACTGACATAAAACAGATTAACAGGAGAAAACCATACACATTTTGTTAAACTTTGACATACACACAGGGGCCATCACAAGAGAATGAAGACCTAAAGAAGTGACCAGAGCCAGAAACTTTTGCACATTTTAGACACACAATAAATTTGTGAAGAATTGACAAGACAAAGCTGGTGTGGGGCAGAGATAGCAAGTGGTGAAGAGATAATGGCAAGATAAGGGTTACTGTCATAAGATTTGTTCGTACAGCTTTCCCAGCCCCCAGTCCCCCACCTCTGCTGATAAGAATGTCTTCCTTCCTCCTGCTATGGGGAAGCTATCTTTCACTTGGGAGTTTATCTCTTGCTCTCAGGAAGAACAAGAAGTCTCAGAGTGTCCTTCTGCACCTGCTATTTCTTAAATGCCTCTAATTCACAATAATGTGTCAAGATTATTTTGGGGTGACGTGGTTTCCTTCAACACCTAGTCAAATGTTCATGTTGGCACTTGAATCAATTAGTATTTCAGTGTTTGTAATCCTAAATTCTGAAAGAGATGGGAATACCAGACCACCTGACCTGCCTCTTGAGAAACCTATATGCAGGTCAGGAAGCAACAGTTAGAACTGGACATGGAACAACAGACTGGTTCCACATAGGAAGGCTGTATATTGTCACCCTGCTTATTTAACTTATATGCAGAGTACATCATGAGAAATGCTGGGCTGGAAGAAGCACAAGCTGGAATCAAGATTGCCGGGAGAAATATCAATAACCTCAGATATGCAGATGACACCACCCTTATGGCAGAAAGTGAAGAAGAACTAAAGAGCCTCTTGATGAAAGTGAAAGAGGAGAGTGAAAAAGTTGGCTTAAAGCTCAACATTCAGAAAACGAAGATCATGGCATCCGGTCCCATCACTTCCTGGGAAATAGATGGGGAAACAGTGGGAACAGTGTCAGACTTTATTTTTTGGGGCTCCAAAATCACTGCAGATGGTGACTGCAGCCATGAAATTAAAAGACGCTTACTCCTTGGAAGAAAAGTTATGACCAACCTAGATAGCATATTGAAAAGCAGAGACATTACTTTGCCAACAAAAGTCCATCTAGTCAAGGCTATGGTTTTTCCAGTGGTCATGTATGGATGTGATAGTTGGACTATGAAGAAGGCTGAGCACCAAAGAATTGATGCTTTTGAACTGTGGTGTTGGAGAGGACTCTTGAGAGTCCCTTGGATTGCAAGGAGATCCAACCAGTCCATTCTGAAGGAGATCAGCTCTGGGATTTCTTTGGAAGGAGTGATGCTAAAGCTGAAACTCCAGTACTTTGGCCACCTCATGTGAAGAGTTGACTCATTGGGAAAGACTCTGATGCTGGGAGGGATTGAGGGCAGGAGGAGAAGGGGACGACAGAGGATGAGATGGCTGGATGGCATCACCGACTAGATGGACATGAGCTTGAGTGAACTCCAGGAGATGGTGATGGACAGGGAGGCCTGGCGTGCTGTGATTCATGAGGTCGAAAAGAGTCGGACATGACTGAGCGACTGAACTGAACTGAACTGAATCCTACTTTGATCAGACTTGAGTGGATGCTTCACTGAGCTTTGAGAAACCATAAGGTAGCAGTATTGGCTATTTAGAATTTATTTTTTGAGAACACTAAGGCCAAAAGCAGTGCAAAGACAGCTCTCAGCCATATTTGAGTATACTTGGGTCATGCAACCCTATTGCACAATTCACTTTGCCTATCTGATTAGAGGGATTTCTATTTGGGATAGGATTCCCATTCATTCTAATATTCTAATTAGAACCCTTATTAGTCTCTTTTGTTGTTGTTGTTCAGTCACTAAGTCATGTCTGACTCTTTATGACCCCATGGACTGCAGCTTGCCAGGCTTCCCTGTCTTCTACTATATCCCTGAGTTTGCTCCATCTCACATCCATCGAGTTGGTGATGCCATCCAACCATCTCATCCTCTGTCTCCCCCCTTCTCCTCTTGCCTTCAGTCTTTCCCAGCATCAGATTCTTTGCCAGTGAGTCGGCTCTTTGCATCAGGTGGCCAAAGTACTGGAGTTTCAGCTTCAGCCTTGGTCCTTCCAGTGAATATTCAGTGTTGATTTCCTTTAGGATTGACTGGTTTGATCTCCTTGCAGTTCAAGGGACTCTCAAGAGTCTTCTCCAACACCACAGTTTGAAAGCATCATATCTTGATGCTCATCAGCCTTCTTTAGGGCTTCCCTCATAGCTCAGTCGGTAAAGAATCTGCCTGCAATGCAGGAGACCTGGGTTCGATTCCTGGGTTGAGAAGATCCCCTGGAGGAGGAAATGGCAACCCAGTCCAGTATTCTTGCCTGGAGAATCCCATGAACAGAGGAGCTTGGCAGGCTATAATCCATGGGGTCCACAAAAGTCCGACATGACTTAGCGACTAAACCAACAGCCTTCTTTAGGATACTGATGTCTCATATCAGTACATGACTACTTGAAAAACTATAACTTTGACTATACAGACCTTTGTCAGCAAAGTGTTGTCTTTGCTTTTTAATATGTTTTCTAGGTTTGTCATTTTTCTTCCAAGGAGCAAGTGTCTCAATTTTGTGGCTGCAGACACCGTCCACAGTGATTTTGGAGCCCAGGAAAATGAAATCCGACACTGTTTCCACGTTTCCCCCATTTATTTGCCACGAAGTGATGGGCTAGCATGCCATGATTTTCGTTTTTTGAATATTGAGTTTTAAGCCGAGTTTTTCACTCCTTTCACTTTCATCAAGAGGCTCTTTAGTTCCTCTTCACTTTCTGCCATTAAAGTGGAATCATCTGCATATCTGAGGTTGTTGATATTTCTCTCAGCAGTCTTGATTCTGGCTTGTGAGTCATCCAGCCCAGCATTTCCTGTGATGTACTCTGCATATAAGTTAAATAAGCAGGGTGACAATATACAGCCTTGATGTACTCCTTTCCCAATTTGGAGCCAGTTTGTTGTTCCATGTCCCATTCTAACTGTTGCTTCTTGTTCTACATACAGGTTTCTCAGGAGGTAAGGTGGTCTGGTATTCTCATCTCTTTAAGAATTTTCCAGTTTGCTGTGATCCACACAGTTAATGGCTTTAGTGTAGTCAGTGAAGCAGAAGTAGTTGTTTTTCTGGAATTCCCCTGCTTTTTAATACTGTGTCCAGGTTTGTCAGAGCTTTTCTTCCAAGTTGCAAGTGTCTTTTAATTTCATGGTTGCAGTCACCATACCCAGTGATTTTGGAGCCCAAGAAAATAAAGTCTGTAACTGTTTCCACTTTTCCCCCATCTATTTGCCATGAAGTGATGGGACTGGATACCATGATCTTAGTTTTTTGAATGTTGAGTTTTGAGACAGGTTTTTCAGTCTCCTCTTTCACCCTCATCTAGAGGCTCTTCAGTTCCTCTTTAGTTTTTGCCATTAGATTGGTATCATCTGCTTATTTGAGGTTGTTGATATTTCTCCTGGCAATCTTGATTCCAGCATGTGATTCATCCAATCTGGCATTTTGCATGATGTACTCTGCATATAAATTAAATAAACAGGGTGACAACATAGAGCCTTGTTGTACTCCTTTCCCAATTTTGAACTAGTCCATTGTTCCATGTCCAGTTCTTTTTTGTTGTTTTTTTTTTTTACTTTCTGGAAATTATTTATTTATTTATTTATTTAATTTTATTTTATTTTTAAACTTTACATAATTGTATTAGTTTTGCCAAATATCAAAATGAATCCGCCACAGGTATACATGTGTTCCCCATCCTGAACCCTCCTCCCTCCTCCCTCCCCATTCCATCCCTCTGGGTCGTCCCAGTGCCCATGTCCAGTTCTAACTGCTGCTTCTTGACCTGCATACGGGTTTCTCAGGTGACAGGTAAGGGGGTCTGGTATTCCCATCTCTAAGAATTTTTCAATTTGTTGTGATCCACACAGTCAAAGGCTTTGGCATAGTCAATAAGCAGAAGTAGATGTTTTTTTGGAATTGCCCTGCTTTTTCTGTGATCCAGCAGATGTCGGCAATTTCATCTCTATCTGGAAGTTTTTAGTTCAGGTGCTGTTGAATCCTAGCTTGGAGGATTTTGAACATTACCTTGCTAGCGTGTGAAATGAGTGCAATTTTATGGTCATTTGAACATTCTTTGGCATTGCCTTTTTGGTATTGAAATGAAAACTGCCCTTTCCAGTCTTGTGGCCACTACTGAGTTTTCCAAATTTGCTGGCTTATTGGGTGTAGCTCTTTAACAACATCCTCTTTTAGGATTTGAAATAGCTCAGCTGGAATTTCATCACTTCTACTAGCTTTGTTCTTGGCAATGCTTCCTAAGGCCTATTTCATTCTCCGGGATGTCTGGCTCTAGGTGAGGAACCACAGCATCGTGGTTATCTGGGTCATTAAGAGCTTTTTTTTTGTACAGTTCATCTGTGTATTCTTATCACCTCTTCTTAATCTCTTCTGCTTCTGTTAGGTCCTTGCCATTTTTGTCCTTTATTGTGCCCATCTTTGCATGAAGTGTTCCATCTTTAGCCGTTTTTTTATGTCAAATTGAGACAGTTCCTCTTACTTTTTCTCCCTGCTGACCTAAACCTCAAGCTGACTTGACTTCAGCAACAAACAAAATATGATAATGTAATGGTTGGGCTTGTTTTCCTTTCTGAAACATTTCGAGTTCATCATACTCTAGATGAGTACATACAACATTTTTGTGAGGTAGTAGGAGCTGGGTATAGTCACTTTGTTTTCTAGATTGAAAAATTGAAGATGAGATGATCCATTTACCCAGATAATTAAATTGCAAAGGTAGGATTTAGAATTTAGGTTTTCACATTTTAAAAAACCAAGCCACACTGTCATTTCTGTTAGATCAAAGGGAATGTCTACTTAAGTTTTTGATAACTTATCTTGTTTGAAGACTATTTGATGATATTCACTTCTCTCTCTCTCTCTCTTTTTTTTTTTTTTGGCTACACCATAGGATCTTAATTTCCTGATCAGGGTTCAAGCCTGCATCCACCCCACTGCAAGGCATATTCTTAAGTACTGGACCACTAGGAAACTCCCCATAATGATATTTAATTATTGATACATGTTTGACTAATTGGAAATATTAGTGTTTAATGAATTCATTGGCTGGATGTTGACCATTGATGGTATGAGATTATTGGTCTGGCAATCAGAGGAGAAGGAAAAGGATCCCTTTGTTAGTACAGTTGTATATTGGGCAAAAATGATTATATTTAGACTTAAAAGGTGAAGATTCTCAAGTTTCCATAAAATTGAATTATTATAACAAAAAGATTTTTCTTTCCTCCATGAAGAAAAATGGTGATAACCAAGTAACCCTCATATTTATTGTATTGTTGAAGAAAGAGACTACACCCAAGTGTACCTGGATGAAAGCTGAATTTCACACTTGCTGAACAAGGGAGAACTATTCTTGCAGAATATGGTCCTCAAGACAGGCAGAGACTTATGTAGGATTTTGAGGAAACATGGAATTTTTAGGATTGTTTCTTTCCAAAATGAGTTTGGGACCCTAAACTTGGAGGTTAGGGACTGGCAAGCTATGAGGAGGAAGGGTCTTGAAGCAGGGTAGTTCCTGATCAGAACTGACTCTCCCAACTGTGTATGTAAGTGGAGATATTGATTAGCGTTTAAGGATTGCTTGATGGGGCATATTTTAAACCCGTTCTTTGTTTACTTGTTTCCAGCTTAGGACAAGAGCCAAAGTATAATCTTTTCCTTTCTTGAAGTTGGACATTAGTTACTTTAAACTTTCTGTGTTTATGTCAAACCTTAATGTTAGCAGTTGTGCTAATACAGCACTTGTGATTGTGCTTTTCTTCTGAAATTTAAAAAAAAAAAAAAGTGGAGTGACTATCATTTGTTTTCCTGCCTACTAGTCTCAAGATTATGTGATATTTGGGATCCAGGCAGTCACAAGGATTTGTTTTATATATAGTTGAAAAGGTAATAGTGATTTATGGATTACTTTAATGCTTTAAACATTATGGTGAAAACTGTGTTACTTTTATGTTTATCTTTCTCTCTTGTGGTGTTGTGTCATATACCTGCCAAAATTAGTCCTGATGGATGCTGAATTATAGATCTAAAGTTTGTTGTTTTTGCTGTTGTTAGAGGTACATGTAGAAGGGATTACCTTTTGAAAGTTAACTAGCAATTATTCTTACCAACATTTTAGAATGTTTAGGATTATATTGCATGCCTTTTCTATAAGGTAGGCAGAATCATGTTAGTGTCTGTGAATCATTTTATCACAACTGCTATATCGTAGTACCATTTTTATAAAGTATTTTGGTTTAGTGTTTATTTTAAAATATTCTTATTCTTCAGAATGAAATAAAGAGCTATTTATGAGTATTTCCAGGAACTGTGACAAAAAAGTAGGCCTTTTTCTAAATTGATCTCTCACATGAATATTTTAGTTTTAAAAAAATGTTTTCCTATGGAGATATTAAAGTCAGAGGGCATTATTTTTCCTAGAAGTTCAAGAAGGCAAAATAAGTTGTTGGTATACTTTATTTTTTGTATTGAAATTTTATTTAAAATGAAGAGGTGGCAAGAATACATAGAAGAACTGTACAAAAAAGGTCTTCACGACCAAGATAATCATGATGATGTGATCACTCACCTAGAGCCAGACATCCTGGAATGTGAAGTCAAGTGAGCCTTAGAAAGCATCACTACAAACAAAGCTAGTGGAGGTGATGGAATTCCAGTTGAGCTATTTCAAATCCTGAAAGATGATGCTGTGAAAGTGCTACACTCAATATGCCAGCAAATTTGGAAAACTCAGCGGTGGCCACAGGACTGGAAAAGGTCCGTTTTCATTCCAATCCCAAAGAAAGGCAATGCCAAAGAATGCTCAAACTACCGCACAATTGCACTCACCTCACATGCTAGTAAAGTAATGCTCAAAATTCTCCAAGCCAGGCTTCAGCAATACGTGAACTGTGAACTTCCAGATGTTCAAGCTGATTTTAGAAAAGGCAGAGGAACCAGAGATCAAATTGCCAACATCCGCTGGATCATCAAAAGAGCTAGAGAGTTCCAGAAAAACATCTATTTCTGTTTTATTGACTATGCCAAAGCCTTTGACTATGTGGATCACAATAAACTGTGGAAAATTCTGAAAGAGATGGGGATACCAGACCACCTGACCTGCCTCTTGAGAAACCTATATGCATGTCAGGCAGCAACAGTTAGAACTGGACATGGAACAACAGACTGGTTCCAAATAGGGGAAGGAGTACATCAAGGCTGTATATTGTCACCCTGCTAATTTAACTTATACACAGAGTACATCATGAGAAACGCTGGGCTGGAAGAAGCACAAGCTGGAATCAAGATTGCCGGGAGAAATACCCATCACCTCAGATATGCAGATGACACCACCCTTATGGCAGAAAGTGAAGAGGAACTCAAAAGCCTCTTGATGAAAGTGAAAGTGGAGAGTGAAAAAGTTGGCTTAAAGCTCAACATTCAGAAAACGAAGATCATGGCATCCGGTCCCATCACTTCCTGGGAAATAGATGGGGAAACAGTGTCAGACTTTATTTTTGGGGGCTTCAAAATCACTGCAGATGGTGACTGCAGCCATGAAATTAAAAGACGCTTACTCCTTGGAAGAAAAGATATGACCAACCTAGATAGCATATTGAAAAGCAGAGACATTACTTTGCCAACAAAGATCCGTCTAATCAAGGCTATGGTTTTTCCATTGGTCATGTATGGATGTGAGAGTTGGACTGTGAAGAAAGCTGAGCACCAAAGAACTGATGCTTTTGAACTGTGGTGTTGGAGAAGACTCTTGAGAGTCCCTTGGACTGCAAGGAGATCCAACCAGTCCATTCTGAAGGAGATCAGCCCTGGGATTTCTTTGGAAGAAATGATGCTAAAGCTGAAACT
The DNA here is from genome assembly GCF_019923935.1 of Bubalus bubalis. Classification (NCBI taxonomy): domain Eukaryota; kingdom Metazoa; phylum Chordata; class Mammalia; order Artiodactyla; family Bovidae; genus Bubalus; species Bubalus bubalis. The sequence continues at coordinate 49,588,685 of NC_059170.1, read as the reverse complement.
CCAGTACTTTGGCCACCTCATGCGAAGAGTTGACTCATTGGGAAAGACTCTGATGCTGGGAGGGATTGGGGGCAGGAGGAAAAGGGGACGACAGAGGATGAGATGGCTGGATGGCATCACTGACTTGATGGACGTGAGTCTGAATGAACTCCAGGAGTTGGTGATGGACAGGGAGGCCTGGCGTGCTGCGATTTATGGGGTCACAAAGTGTCAGACACGACTGAGCGACTGAACTGAACTGACATGCTGTATTCACAGGAAATAAGCTCATCTTACTTAAAAAAGAATGGATGCTGTGTATATTCTATTTATATTCTGCCTATATTTCCATTCTTAACCTATAGCTTTTGTGTCTTCTACCTTGCAGATGGGTACCATCCAGTGCTAAAGCAATATTTGTGATTTAAATAAAGCATATTAATGTGAAATCTCTTTGAAAATGTCAAGCATGGTCCTTGTTTTTGTTTACAGTCCAAGTTTTTGACCTGCTGTGAGAGCTAACCTTAAGAGGTTAATCTTCACCTAGTATCAAAATTGATGTTATAATATTCTTTATGAAAGAGCTGTTGATTAACTACTAAATGATACTCAGGCATATTCATTCTTAACATTTTACTTTATAAATTTATTCTGAATAGGTACTTAAGTTTTCTGACAGAGTCTTCTGTGCCTGACTGTAGATTGATGTTTGTTGTTTAGTCACTAAGTCATGTCTGACTCTTGTGACCCCATGGGCTGTAGCCTGCCGGGCTCTTCTGTCCATGTAATTCTTCCCAGGCAAAAATACTGGACTGGGTTGCCATTTCCTTCTCCAGGGAATCTTCCCCACCCAGGAAATGAATCCGTGTCTCGTGTTTAATGGGCTTCCCTGGTAGCTCAGTTAGTAAAGCATCTGCCTGCAATGCAGGAGACCCCAGTTCAATTCCTGAGTCCGGAAGATGTGCTGGAGAAGGGATAGACTACCCACTCCAGTATTCTTGGGCTTCCCTTGTGGTTCAGCTGGTAAAGAATCCTCCTGCAATGCAGGAGACCTGGGTTCAATCCCTGGCTTGGGAAGATCCCCTGCAGAAGGGAAAGGCTACCCAGTCCAGTATTCTGGCTTGGAGAAGTCCATGGACTACAGTCCATGGGGTTGCAAAAAGTCAGACACCACTGAGCGACTTCCACTTCTCTTTCACTCCTGCTTGGCAGGCAGATTTTTTTTACCACTGAGGCACCTGGGCAGCCTGCCTGACCATGGTTATTGGGATTATTCCATAGTGTCTATAGTATGAAATAATGACTTTGAAATGTGGTTTTTCTCTGTGCACATGCAGTGAACAGTTGGGCTTTTATTGCCTAATGGTATGGTCAAAAAAAGAATCTTAGGCTAGGTGATCTTTTGTAGTAAAATGGGGAAAAAAACAGGTTTATGTGCTCTTCAATAAAAGCTTTGTTTTCTGGATTTTTCTAACATAATGGTTATAAAATGATTTGTCATGAGTTTAATTTGCATTTCTTTGATTACTGCTGAGGCTCAACTTCTCTTCATTCACTTGCTAGCTACATGGATTTCACCTCCAGTTGCCAGATTTAGCAAATAAAAATACAGGACACTCTATTAAATTTGAATTTCAAGTAACAGTTTTTTAGTGTAAGTATATACTATGTAATTGTCAGGACATACTTATACTGAATTTTTTTCATTATGTATCTTTAATTTAAACTTAATGGGGCATCCTGTATTTTATCTGACCACTTTAATTTTGTTTATCGGTGAATTGTCTGCTTGTCTCTTACCCAATATTCAATTCTTGGTGTAGGGAGGCTATTAAATCCCCCCCCCCTTTTTTTAGATGTTGTGAATACATAATCCCAGTCTTTGGCTGTTTGTTAGTTTTGTCTAGAATGTCCTTTGTTGAATTTTGAGGTCCTTAATTTTGAGGCACTTGTTGTTATTACTTGTTAAATTCCATCAAAATTTCCCCATGGCCAGGTAAAGGTACACTTAAAAATACAAAGTCTCAGTTCCCTACAACAACAATGGTTTATTACTTACTCATGACATGGCTGTGGCTGTGTTCCACACCCTCTGTTACATAAAGCCAAAGGAATAGGCTTTTTGGAGATGTTGCTGTTCTGTGGCTGAAGGGACAGCATGTGGCAGAATCAGGAGCTGGGACATGGCAGGTATTATTTTTCTTCATACTTTATTGGCCAAAGCAAACAAAATGGTTGAAGCTTGAAATCAGTCAGGCAAGAAGAATGGTCTTGAAGTCACGTGGCCTGCCCTGATGTCATTGGGGTGTGGTGGTGGAATCTTCCTGTCTTGAGTCACACAACCTCCAGGTAGGTAGCTTACCTTAATTTGAAGGAGAGAAAGATGGACCTGCCACAGAAGCCAGCGAAGGAAGGAGGAGAAATGACAAGCTTTGTATCTACGACCAGACTAATGTGGTTGCTTTCATGTGGTACTGATTGAAGGCAAACAGGCCTGTTGCGTTTTTGAGAGGATTGTATTGTGGCATTGTCAAAGATGCCACAAGTTTGGCTTAGAAAAACCTGTGGTGGTTTGACACTGACATCTAAAGCAACCGTTGACCTCCAAATTGGCCACCAGCTCTTTGCCACATCTTTGGAGCATTTGCTTTTCTATATCTACTTCATATATGGCTAGAAAGGATGAGCAAACAATGGAAACAGTTACAGACTTTATTTTGGGGGGCTCCAAAATCACTGCAGGTGGTAACTGCAGCCATGAAATTTAAAGACACTTGCTCCTTGGAAGAAAAGTTATGATCAACCTAGACAGAATATTAAAAAGTAAAGATGTTACTTTGCCAACAAAGGTCTGTCTAGTCAAAGCTATGGTTTTTCCAGTAGTTATGTATGGTTGTGAGAGTTGGACTATAAAGAAAGCTGAGCGCCGAAGAATTGATGCTTTTGAACTGTGGTGATGGAGAAGACTCTTGAGAGTCCCTTGGACTGCAAGGAGATCCAACCAGTCCATCCTAAAGGAAATGAGTTCTGAGTGTTCATTGGAAGGGCTGATGCCGAAGCTGAAACCAATATTTTGGCCACGTGATGCAAAGAACTGACTCATCTGAAAACAGCCTGATGCTGGGAAAGATTGAAGTTGGGAGGAGAAGGGGACGACAGAGGATGAGATGGTTGGATGGCATCACCGACCCAATGAACATGAGTTTCGTAAGCTCGGGAAGTTGGTGTTGGACAGGGAGGCCTGGCATGCTGCAGTCCATGGGGTCACAAAGAGTTGGACATGACTGAGCGACTGAACTGAACTGAGGAAGGATCATGGAAAAAAAGAAAGAATCTTCCAAAGGCAAAGCCAGCCTCTATCAGACACACTGACAAAAGGGATCCTCCCTTCCCCCCAGAAAACAGGACTGAGTTTAATTGCGGGCCTGTTTTCCCTGGTGGAGTGGGGAGTCTTTGCCTTTCTTGTCTAGCTGTATCTCGTCATTGGTAGGGATATGTCTTTGCCATTCTTTTCAGGATGGGAGACTTAACTGCATTCATCTTATTTTTGGTCCATTGTGTATTGGGTGGGAGGGCGGTGTTAAGTTGATGTTAAGTTACTTGCTCAGTCGTGTCCGACTCTTTGCGACCCTGTGGACTGTAGCCCACCAGGATCCTACATCCATGGGATTCTCCAGGCAAGAATACTGGAGTGGGTTGCCATTTCCTTCTCCAGGGGATCTTCCCGACCCAGGGATCGAACTCAGGTCTCCCACATTGCAGGCAGATACTTTAACCTCTGAGGTAGTGGAGAGCAAAAGATGCCTGGTCTGTTTGTGGATCACTGGGCTGGGCTGGGCTGGAGCCACTTTGATATCTGTTGAAGAGATTATGCGTTGCTCAAAGATTGTAAACTGAGCTGAATCCATTTTATCCCTTTAGGAAGATGACTGCCCAGAGTGGGAAAGAAGGTACCCTCCCACCTCTTGACATTCAGCTTGGCCTGTAGTCCCTATGTAGAAATTGTATTTCTTAGGCCTCTTGTAGGCATATGAGACCATGTGTCTGAATTTTGGCCAGTAGATGGTAGTGGAAATAATGTGTGTGACTTCTAAATCATACTTGTATTCAAGTTTGCTTTAGTCATCTTCTTTTCCCCACCTCCATGAGCAAAGTGTTGTAAGTCACAGAGACCGAGGCAGTGTTCCTAGGGAGTGGGGGGACTAGATAGAAGGAACCTCAGTGTCTGGACTTTTCTGGGACCACTTGTCTGTCCTGAACTATTACATGGGAGAGAAACTTCTCTTTCCTTTGAACCACTGTATTCTTGGTTTTGTCACAGCAGATTAACCTATAGCCTAGTTAATACAGATGGCAGCGAGATAAACAGGAAACAAACAGGGAAAGTTAGATTTGAAATTGTTCTTAGTGATTTTTTTTTCAGTTGAAGCTTTTCATTAATGTATTCTTTCTATGAAAATTTATTTTTTAAATTGTTTAGCAAAGAGTTTAGAAATAAGCTCTTTTACTTGAACATTGTCCTCTTATAGTTATGATATATTCCTTTTTATTTCCTGTGCATATGTTTTACATATCTATATACAATTCTGTATCTTGATATTTTCATGTAATACTTGTTGTCTCTGTTGCTGTAGAGTTCTTGTACTTGCATGGTTATTGTGGTGTTCAGTTTTACCGTGCTTTAAAGTAATTACTGTGGGCTACTATGGAATGAATTGTGCCTCCCCTCCAAGTCATGTGGAAGGCCTTAAACCCCCATGAGACTGACTGGATTGGACATTGGGCTTTTAAGGGGGCGATTAGGGCTAGATGAGATCTTCAGCTTGGATCCTGATCCTATAGAACTGGTGCCTTCACAGGAAGTGGAAGAGACCCCAGAGCACTCTTTGCCATGTGAGAGCAGGATGGGAAGGAGGCTCTCTGGAACCCAGGGAGAGAGGTCTCATCAGGACCCACCATGCTGGGCTGTGGTCAAAAAAATACCCAGAGAGTGATGGTGGGGGGCGGGTGGTGGTGGTGTGGAGCTGTGATGGGCTGGCAGCCTCTTCTGGGGGAGGAATAGGGTCCTGCCTCTTGTTAAGGTTTCAGGTTACACAGGTGTATGCCCTTGTCAGAATATATTAACTAGTACATTGAAGATTGGTGCGTTTCATGCATGTTCAAAAGAGGGAAAAAAATGTAATACTCAACTTGAGTTAGGAGTTATGTGAGTGCTGAAATATTTAGAGGGAAGAGAAACATTTGCAACTTAGCAATGCATACAATGCATAAAAAAATTCAGAATGACTGGGTAGCTCAGAAGTCATCAGGATTTTGGGGAGAACAAATTTATGTTTGCAGGCAAAATCCAGATCTCAAAGGATCGAGTAGTCAAAGGGAATTGTAAAAATAATGAGTTGAAGCTGTATTACAAGACACTTGACTCTGAAGAGAAAGGGGCAAATAGGACTGTGGCAGGAGAGGCAGATGTCTGGGGGAGGAATATTAGTTTTCTTTGTTCATTTGTTTTCTTTCTTTAAAAAAAAAAATTAATTTATTTGGTGCTGCTGCTGCTAAGTCACTTCAGTCGTGTCCGGTTCTGTGCGACCCCATAGACGGCAGCCCACCAGGCTCCCCCGTCCCTGGGATTCTCCAGGCAAGAACACTGGAGTGGGTTGCCATTTCCTTCTCTGATGCGTGAAAGTGAAGTCACTCAGTCATGTCTGACCCTCAGTGACCCCATGGACTGCAGCCTTCCAGGCTCCTCTGTCTATGGGATTTTCCAGGCAAGAGTACTGGAGTGGGGTGCCATTGCCTTCTCCGTCATTGGGTCCTAATTGTAACAAGTGGGATCCTTGTTGCAGTGTGTGGACTTAGTTGCCCCATGGCATGTGGGATCTTGGTTCCCTGACCAGGAATCAAACCTGTGTCCCCAGCATTGGGAGGCAGATGCTTAACCACTGGACCACTAGGGAAGCCCCTGTTCATTTGTATTCTGATGGGAGAGATTTGAACATGTATGTGCTGTGGAGGAAAAGCCTGATGTGAAGGGGAAGGTAAAGGTGAGGGGGTGGATGTGGATCAGGGATAGGGGAGATCCCTAAGGAGAGGGGCTAGATGGCGTGTTTTAGAGCTCTGGTTCAAGGTTACCTTTGGACAGGAAGAGGTACATCCTTCCTCCATGCTGCCAGGAAGGAGGTAAGAGTGGGTGTGTGGCCGTTGTTCAGGGCGATGGAGGAAGCTGAGGGAGTCTGACCTATTGACCTCTCTTTTGTTCCTGTGGAGGTGATGTAATTTACTGAGTGGATGGGAGAGTAAGAAGCGTGAAGACATGGATGAAATTTTTTCTGTGGGCGGAGAGTGAGCCCTAAGAAATGGATGGGCTACGGATGGGGGACTGGATTGGGAACTCTGAAAAAATGAATGCGCTCCTGATAGGGGACCGTGTGTTTGTGGAGCCCCCAGTCACCACAGCTGGGGCTTTTCATAACACTGATTTCTGGATGGCTGGGGTGTGGGACTAAAGAAGTAGATCCTTTGATTCCATTAGGGGAAGGACAGGCCAGCAAGAAAGTTCAGAGTTTAGGCAAAGGAGTGGCTGCAACATGGGGTGATCGGATCCAAGATGACAGTGCACAAGAGGTAAAGCTTGGGGCATGGTTGGTGGGTCAGGAATGAAATCAGAGAGAGGTGTGGGGAAAACTGGAGCCCTAAACATACTTCAGATCAACTATGACTTCTTCATTCCTTCAAAAATATTGAACATTTTTCTTCCAAACACTGTTCTCAGTGGTCTGGCTCCTGAGATCAAAACAGAGATCAAAACAAAGTCTGTGCCCTGGTAGAGCTTCCTCCTAGCAGGGAGGTAGAGAGATAATTTCGGATGGTAAGTTAAAGAGAAAAACAAAGATGGGTCAAAGGTCAGCAGGTGACAGTGTGAGCAAGTGAAGTGACCTCTGAGCAGACTTGAGGACACAGCGCAGGCAGAGCCCTGGCCAGGCCTGGGAAGCGGGAGTGAGGCGCGGAGAGGGGCATGTGGCGTCCAGGCTTCTCTGCAGACTTAGGATTTGTTTCAGGTGTCCTGGGAAGGGGGACACCACCAGTCAGAAGAGGGACCGTCTGCCTTCTGAGGGTTCATATTGGCTGCTTTTCGAGGAATTGATTGGCAGTGGGAGGCAAGGAATCTGGGGAGCCAGAAGGAGGAGGGCCTGGGCCCCGCAGGCAGCATGTGGAGTTGAAGGTTTGAGTAGCCGCGTGCTTCCTGATGAAGGATCCCAGACTGTGCTCCTTTAAGCAGACGCGCCTGCTCCACAATAGGCATTCTTTTCAGTGGAGAAATTCCCGACCCTGACCCTGACCCTGGCTTATTCCGCACCCTTTCCTGTTTTTGACTCTGCTCCCCGGCAGCTTTATTATTCATTCTCCCCTTTTGTCCTCACCTCATCTTTCAGATCTGATGCACATTGTTGTCTGCTTGGCCAAGACTTCCTCTAAACTTAGGTGGTCAGACCTTTTCGTTGCAGTCTGATTTCAGGCTTCAGAAGACGTCCGTGGAGGCCTAGTATGTAAGACAGGTGAAATGCAGTGCCCGGCTCCTCACAGCTCTTCTCTGACCCCTAGAGCAATCAATCCTGAGATGCCTCCAAAAAATGCCTGGCCTCCCCTTCACACTGTGGAAAAGCCCTGCCTTGAACCGTGGTGATGCCTCTTGCACAGGCCCTCCCTGGGTCACCTGGGGTCGTGCTCCCGGATCAGCTGTGCCTTCTTAATCCTCAGGCACCTCCAGCCAGAGGGAGCCTGGGGACTTCCAGTTACAAAGTAGCGTGCTGAGTGCACTCAGAACTATGAAGCGGGCATGGCTTGTCTTCCCAGTGTTAGTTTTACTTGCTGGCTGTTACTTGATTTACTAAATTTGCACAGCAGAGATGGATGGAGTTCTAATAATAAGCCATGAATTCTGTCTTGCCTTCTCACCAAATCCTTATATTGACCCTAATTAATAGAATGGTAAATGCTTTTTTATAACAAGATCATAGACATATTATGATATAGAATATACCATTAGTGGGACCTCTTTAAGAGAAAAAAACACCAGTTTGAGAAATTTAAAGTTTTCCTGGGCTACTTAGGGGCCGGACTTTCAGTCTTGTGAGGATTATTTGGCCCATCTGCTCTGCTTTGGGAATACGTTGGTAGACAAGGCTAGAGCTCCCTTTGTATAGTGGTGGATTTTTGTACTATGTTTTTGCTTTTATTTTTAATGGAGCTATCATAATATTTTTGTTTGGTACGGAGTAGGAACTGGTCAAGATAGAGTCTTGGAACCTTCAGGTTTTTCTGATTGAAGGTAAAAGTATGAGTATTTTCCTCCTCTAGTCAAGTTTCATTTTGACCAATATTGTTAAAGTAAGCATTCAGTTCAGTTCAGTCAGTCAGTTCAGTCGCGTGGTCGTGTCCAACTCTTTGCGACCCCATGAATTGCAGCACGCCAGGCCTCTCTGTCCATCACTAACTCTTGGAGTTCACCCAAACTCATGTCCATCGAGTCAGTGATGCCATCCAGCCATCTCATCCTCTGTCGTCCCCTTCTCCTCCTGCCCTCAATCCCTCCCAGCATCAGAGTCTTTTCTAATGAGTCAACTCTTCACATGAGGTAGCCAAAGTATTGGAGTTTCAGCTTTAGCATCAGTCCTTCCAATGAACACCCAGGACTGATCTCCTTCAGAATGGACTGGTTGGATCTCCTTGCAGTCCAAGGGGCTCTCAAGAGTCTTCTCCAACACCACAGTTCAAAAGCATCAATTCTTTGGTGCTCAGCCTTCTTCACAGTCCAACTCTCACATCCATACATGACCACTGGAAAAACCATAGCCTTGACTAGACGGACCTTTGTTGACAAAGTAATGTCTCTGCTTTTGAATATGCTATCTAGGTTGGTCATAACTTTGCTTCCAAGGAGTAAGCAGCTTAATTTCATGGCTGCACTCACCATCTGCAGTGATTTTGGAGCCCCCAAAAATAAAGTCTGACACTGTTTCCACTGTTTCCCCATCTATTTGCCATGAAGTGATGGGACCAGATGCCATGATCTTAGTTTTCTGAATGTTGAACTTTAAGCCAACTTTTTCACTCTCCTCTTTCACTTTCATCATTGCAGCATTATAAAAAGGATTTGCAAGTGATGGCCTATTAAGGTCAGTACTCAAAACAAGGTCATCTGAGGCCACAAAATAGTTTGGCTCTTTGGATTATTTTAAAAACCAGAATATCGCCTACTTTAAAAGCTGTCATGTTTCTTCTGAGTTGAGGGTGGATCTTTAAGTGTTAAGATGAAAAATTTCTTTCTTTGGATTGTTTGCCGTTAAGAAATTGATTTTGGGCTAGGGATTTTTCATTGTCCTGCCAAATTATCAGGCTAATGAGAACAAAGATTTGGTCTTATGTTCATGAATGCATCCTGAGCTAAGAGTCAGTTATTGTGCCTGCTACATAACACTTCATAACACTGCATCTTTGATATGACTTAGAGAGCATATTGTCTGATTATCCATACAGGACAGCATCAGGGTTGAACTGGGGGAGACTCCTTGGACATTCTGTCCCAATGTTGTTACCTGTATATGGCCGCCTTAAGTTAATAAAAACAGGAACTCTCGAGTTTGACAGTTCTTAAGTCTGTATAATCCCATGACATGCCACTTCTATCTGTACGATGGGAATAGCAACAGAGCATCTGTTTATTTAGTGCAAGTAGCTGCACTAAGATGAGATAAAGAGAAATTATGTGTCTGATAATCTACTTGTACCAAGAATTTATACAGAATGCTTATAACTCAGTAATAAAAAGGACAGATAACCCAATTTAAAAATTGGCAAAGCTGAATAGACATTTCTTCAAAGAGGACTTACAAATGGCTAGTAAGCACATAAAAGATGTTCAACATCATTAGTCATGGGGTATGCAGATCACCACAGAAGATAGCAGCCACAGCCACTACCTCACTGTAACCAAAGATAGGTGATGAGAAGGGTTGATAAGAATGTGGAGAAGTTGGAATGTTCGCACATTGCTGGTGGGAATGTATAAAGGGGCAGCCACTTTGGGAAACAGCATGGAAGTTCTTTAAAGGTTAAAATGTGGAATTACTATAGTTACCCAGCAATTCCATTCCTAGGTATATACCTTAAAGATATGAAAACATACATTCACACAAATACTTGCACATGAGTGTTCATGATGCAATTATTCCTTCCTAACAGTTAAAAAGTAGAGACAACCCAGATGTCCATCAAGTGATGAATAAACAAAATATATCCATGCAATGGAATTTTATTCAGTAATAAAAAAGGAAAAGTGCTGATACATGCTGTAACATGGGTGACTCTCGAAATATCATTGTATATACCTTGATTGCGTTTATATGAAATGTCCAGGATAGCTCAGTCATAGGGACAGAAAGTAGATTAGTGGGCTGGGAGTGGGGTGATGTATAAGGAGTTTCTTTTCGGGATGATGAAAATGGTCTGAAATGGTTTGTGGTAATGGTTGTACAACTCTGTGAATATACTCAAGTCAGTGAAGAGTGTACTTTTAAAGGATGAATTGTAGAGTAGGTGAGTTACATCTCAATAAAGCTGTTAAAAAAAGAATAAATGAGGTAATACGTAGGGATATACTTTGAGCTATTTGAGAAGATACTAGTAATATTATAGTTTGACTGTAAGGCTTTTAAATAGTAGCAGGATGACTTAGTTATTTTTCATCACTTGCAGGTCTGTGATTTTAGGCCATGACTCAACTTTATAAGGCCATAACTCAGCAATATAAAATGTTGAAAATGTCGAAGCATAAAATGAAAACTGCTTGGCTTACTATTTTTATTTAATAGGATTTTCTGAATCAGTTAATTGGCAATAAGTAGAATGTGTCATTAAGGAATTAGGTTTTTAGAGTCATAAAATTTTAGAGCTGGAAGAAACTTTAGAAGTCATCTATTTGAGCCACCCTCATATTGTTTTGTAAGAAAACTTGAGTCCTACAGAAGCTAACTGAGGTATCCAGTCACAGAGTTGAGTAAGTGCTAGAACTGAGTCACTGTTCTTTGTTGATTGTTGTTGTTTAGCCGCTAAGTCATGTCCAACTCTTTTGTGACCCCGTGGACTGTAGCCCACCAGGCTCCTCTGTCCATGGGATTTCCCAGGAAAGAATACTGGACTGGGTTGCCATTTCCTTCTCCAAGGAGTCTTATCAACCCAGGGATCAAACCCGTGTCTCCTGCATTGGCAGTTGGGTTGTTCACCACTGAGCCACCAGGGAAGCCCTCTCTGTTGATGACTGTTGGTTTTAGTGCTATTACAGTATCAATAGCGGCTATTTCAATGATTTCTTTGGTGACTTCCTTGGTGGTCCGATGTTTAGGACTCCACGCTTCCACTGCAGGGAGCAGGATTTGATTTCTGGTCCTGCAGTCCATGGCAACCAACCCCCACACCCTCCTATACATAAAAAAAGCAAAAGAAAAAAACCATAAATACTTTCTATTTATGTGCTTTGCATTGTTGGGTACTTTATGTGTGTTATCCTGGTTAATCTGCCCAACAGTCTGTGAAGATGATTTGTTTCACCTGTGTGTGAGGGTCCTGTTGCTGCTGTAACAAATGAAACAAAAACATAATGGCTTGAAACAGCGCAAATGAATTTTCTTCCAGTTCTGGAGGTCAGAAGCCTGAAATGGGTGTCCCCAAGGGTTGCTAGTGGAGAAGGCGATGTCACCCCACTCCAGTACTTTTGCCTGGAAAATCCCACGGATGGAGGAGCCTGGTGGGCTGCCGTCTATGGGGTTGCACAGAGTCGGACACAACTGAAGTGACTTAGCAGCAGCAGCAGAGGGTTGCTAGGGCTGCTTCCTTCCTGGAGGCTTTAGAGAAGGTCCATGTTCTTGTCTTTTCCATCCTCTAGAGGCTGCCTGCACTTCTTGGAGCACCTCCTCCTTCCATCTTCAGTATAGGAACGGGTCTTTCGAACACGGTTCTCAGGTTCTGACTCTTCTTCATCCCTCTTCCCTTTCAGACCCATCTCAATTATCCAGGATACTCTCCTTATTTTAAGGTCAGTTGTTGGGACTTGCAGTCTTAGTTCCCATTGTTATGTAACCTACCATTTTCACAGGTTTCAGGGATTAGGATGTGGAAATCCTTGTGGGGAGGTGTCATCATTCTGCCTCCACAATCTGTTACATAGAGAGTTTGAGGTTCAGAGAAGTTAGATAGATAGTCCAGGGTCTCAACTCTTGTATATGAAGGAGCTCGAGTTTAACCCAGTCTATTATGTAGCATATCTCTCACAATGACCCGGTCTTTTCCACAAATGCCATTTGATCCTTTTCCACAGATGCCATTAGGGTAAGTAGGATGGTTGACAATTTTCAAACAGTAAATAGCTATTTCTTCATAAAGCAAAATCCCATTTACTTTAGCAGTATCAAGAAATAGGCTGTATTCCTATGAAGCAATTAAAAGCGTGGTAGAGAATTGTATTTATTGATGTGGGAAAGTCTTTATGACTCCTCAAGACTTTCAGTTCATTACCGCGTCTCCCCTCCACCATTTCTCTGTATTGCTGAGTTCCCTTGGTCGGTCATCAGTCCTTCCTTATCCAGCCTTCTCCCACCCCAGTTCAGTTCCTCACCTGCGGATGCCCACCATTCCTTTGCACTCCTTTGATCTCCTCCTGTCTGGTAAACGCTCAGGACTGAATGAACCCCACTACCTGCCTGGTTTTGCGTTAATGACCCACTTGGCTGCCTCACAATTGGCAGCAGTCTCCCCAGGTGTCTTGTATCTCCCTGCCCACAGTGTCCCTCCTGCAGGCTTCCAGACCTCACCCTCCTGTGATGCTTGGCATGTCAGCAGTTCTCCATGCAGGGACCTCGGCTGCATAGTGTTTCCTTTTGGGAACCCTCTGCCTTTGTCACACCACCCTTTCCTGGCTTTCCTTTTCCCTTTCTGGCTGGTTCTTCTCAGTCTTCTGTGCTGGTTCTTCCACTTCTGCTTCACTTCTCAATGGAGTTCTTCAAGGTTCAGTCCTCTTTTATACTCACCTTGCCCTTTTGATTTAAAAATGATCTATTTGAGTAAGTCTTACATATTTATGTTTCTCAGCCTTGTCACTAGTGACCTTTGGGGTTGGATGACAGTCTGTTCCAGGGCTGTCTTGTGCATTGTAGAATGTGTAGCAGCATCTCTGGCCTCTACCCTCTAGATGCCAGTACACCTCCCTCTGTCCCCGGTGTGACAAGCGGAAATGTCTCCACTCATTGCTGAGTGTCTCCTGGGGGATAGAATCACCCCCAGTTGAGAATCACTTATCAAGCCTGAAGTCCCTTCTGAGGATCAAAAGATGATGCATTTTTGGCAGCCTTGTGCATTTTGAATTCTCGTAACAAATTTAACAGAACCAGAATGGACTCTTGTTCTTTCTGTGGATTTCCTGTCCTCTAGCTTTCCTCATTTCAGATCATTTATGACCTTGCAGGGCATTAGAGGGGGTTTGGCTTTTGTTCCGAGTGAACTTGTAAAGCCCTCAGAGAGTTTTGGGCTAAAAAATGGTAGGATCTCACTTAGGTCAGATCTTTGTTGAGAGTAGGCTGTGAGTTGGAGGGTTGAAGCAGGAAGACTAGTTTAGAAACTACCATGGTGATCCAGGTGAAAAGATGGTAGGAGCTTGCACATGGTGGTAGAGGACATGGTAAGAAGTGGTATCTTCATAATTCTAAAAGATACCTGCACCCTGATGTTCAAAGCAGCACTGTTCACAATAGCCAAACAAGGAAGCAACCTAAATGCCCAACAACAGAGGAATGGATAAAGAAGATGTGGAATATATGTGTGATGGAATATTATTCAGCCATTAAAAAGAATGAGATAATGCCATTTGCAGCAACATGGATGGAACTAGAGATTGTCATACAGAGTGAAGTAAATCAGAAAGAGAAAAAGTCAGAAAGTAAATTATCAGTTGTATGTGGAATATAGAAAAATGATACAGATAAACGTATTTGCAAAGCAGAAATAGAAATATAGAATAGAGAACAAATTTATGGTTGCCAAGGGGGAAGCGGGTGTAGGATAAATTGGGAGACTGGGATTGAAATATACACACTGCTGCTGCTGCTAAGTCGCTTCAGTCGTGTCCGACTCTGTGCGACCCCATAGTCGGCAGCCCACCAGGCTCCCCCGTCCCTGGGATTTTCCTGGCAAGAGTACTGGAGTGGGGTGCCATTGCCTTCTCCAATGCGTGAAAATGAAAAGTGAAAGGGAAGTCGCTTAGTCGTGTCCGACTCTTATCAACCCCATGGACTGCAGCCTACCAGGCTCCGCCGTCCCTGGGATTTTCCAGGCAAGAGTACTGGAGTGGGGTGCCATTGCCTTCTCCATATGCACACTACAATGGCACCCCACTCCAGTACTTTTGCCTAGAAAATCCCATGGATGGAGGAGCCTAGTAGGCTGCAGTCCATGGGGTCGCTAAGAGTCGGACACGACTGAGCGACTTCGCTTTCACTTTTCACTTTCCACTTTCATGCATTGGAGAAGGAAATGGAAACCCACTCCAGTGTTCTTGCCTGGAGAATCCCAGGGACGGGGGAGCCTGGTGGCTGCCATCTATGGGGTCACACAGAGGTGGACACGACTGAAGTGACTTAGCATAGCATAGCATAGCATGCATAAAATAGATAACTAATGAGAACCAACTGTATAGCACAGCACAAGGAACTCTACTCAATGGTAGGGTGGTGACCTAGATGGAAAGGAAGCCTAAAAAAGAGGGGATGCGTGTATACATACAGCTGGTTCAGTTTTCTGTATAGCAGAAACTTAACACAAACATTGTAAAGCGACTATACTCCAATAAAAATTAATAAAAAAGAAGTGGTATCTTTGGTTGAAGCCTTAAGTACCAGTAGCCTTGAGAAGAGGAATGCATTGTGTCATCATGAGAATATCTTGATGTGATTTGTTTATCATATATTTTCTAAGATCTCAAAGGAAGCAGATGTTGGTGGATCAGAGTGAGAAGAGAGTAGCAAGAGCCCAGGCACTTACATGTTTACTGTCCTCAATATGTACCTTAAAATATTCTTAATTCTGAATTCTGTTACAGAGGGTGTGGATGTCTCACGGCCATCTCTTAAGAGAGTGCAGAGGATACCTGCTCCAGCCGCTCCTGTCCCAACCTTGTGATGTGGTGGAATTTGAATTGAAATGGTTGAGGCATTGGGATGAAAGGGAATTCCCTGGCTGGATCTTAGCAAAGGGATGGGAGTAGGACTGGAAGAGGGAGGTTAATGATTTATGTGAATGTTTATGCACATCATGTCTTTATCAGGTCCAGCTAGTACAAGAGTTAAATATGTTTAAAATCACATTTGAGAAAAAGGAATAGAGCGTACTCTTTATTGGATTTGTGAAAAAAAAAAAAAAAAAATCATTAACTTAAGAATTGGAGCAATGACAGACTCCCCAAAGAAAAGATCACCAGTTTGAATATATAAAATTTAAGACTTCTTCACAATGAAAAAAATAATATAACAGACTGGAGGAAATGCTCGTATCATGTGTGACTAAGTGCTAATTATCTGTAATACCTGAAGGATTCTCTCAATGAGGAAAAAT
This sequence comes from Bubalus bubalis, assembly GCF_019923935.1. Lineage (NCBI taxonomy): Eukaryota > Metazoa > Chordata > Mammalia > Artiodactyla > Bovidae > Bubalus > Bubalus bubalis. The sequence goes on along the minus strand of NC_059170.1, from coordinate 49,573,052 downwards.
AATGTCAAGATTTAGTATATTAGTGAACAGAGAATTTTAGCAGATTAAAAGTAATACAGTTAGTGATAAAAATGGGTAATCAAAGAAATGCATTTTAAATCAGCCTTGAGTTATCCCTTCTCATCTCTCAGAAGTACTGGAAGTTCAGATAACTCCCTGTTCTAGTGAGATTTTAAGGGACTGGGGCCATTTGCTTGTTACTGTTTCTTGTGCTGTAGCTACTCCCTGCTGCTGCCTTTCCCTCAACATGACGCAGCGATTTCAGACTCCTCTCTTGTCCTCTCTCTTGTCTTCTTCCTGAGCTCTTCCCTGGAGAACAAATTGGGGGGGTCCTCCCACCCAAGTCAGTGCTGCCACCGAGCAGCCCTCTGAGAGGCACACAGCACTGCACTGCAGTCTGGGGTGTGTGAGTCACCCCTGCCACTTGTCTGGGGTTTCTTGAGCTTAGGGCTGCGCAGTTGTGCCTCAGAGCCTCGTACACAGTAGTTGTTCAATAAACAGTGAATGAAAGGATTGAAATTTGGTGAATGTTTTAATGGACTGCGGTATGTTTTAGTGGACAGTTGTGTTAGTTCCATCATTCTAATATGGTCACTCTAATTATGAGTATAATTTATGGCAAAATTTTGTAACCAAGTACAAAATGGTATATTTAGCGTGATTTCAGCTGCATTTGAAAGTTTTTATAATATGGGATTACCATGTACACAACAAGTACACATTGCTATATATAAAATAGGTAATCACCAAGGACCTACTTTATAGCACAGGGAGCTCTCTTCAATACTCTGTAATAACTTATATGGGAAAAGAATCTGCAAAAGAATATATATATATATATATATATATAAAACTGAATCACTTTGCTGTACATGTGAAAGTAACACAACACTGTAAGTCAACTATCCTCCAGTATAAAATAAAAAAATTTTTAAACACTTTAAAAAAGTAATATACAAAATGGGAATTGAAAGATTTTAAATTGTAGGTAAAATTTAGTTTTTTCTTTTCTATATAAAGATGACTCTTTGATCTTTATGATAAGATGTATAATTAAAAAAATCAGCTGGCAGACTTGAACTTCTCCCCATCCTGTCCCATTATCTAGTGTATGTATCAGGAGACAGCTTGGCCTCCCTGGCCTCCCTGGAATGTGGGCTCAGAAGGATGGCTGCATTTATGTGAATGTGAATTAGGTCTCCAAACATATTTAAACTTTTACTATGCCTGGATGTATACAGCTTGAGAGATATTTTCATTAAAAATTAAAAAAAAATTGATTCCTTCTTGTAGGTGTATATATGGTCCTTAGTACTTTGTAGTTTATAAATGTATTTGCATTATCAATGACCAGTTTTATAGCTTTTTATGATGTCAAGTATAAATGGCAATTGACTCTTTTTAACAATTTAAAAAATAATGTTATTTATTTATTTTTGGCTGTACTGGGTCTTTGTCGCTGTTTGGGCTTTCCTCAAGTTGTAGCGATCAGGGGCTACTCTTTTAGTTGTGGTGCACAGGCTTCTTGTTGCGGGGGCTTCTCTTGTTGCAGAGCACAAGCTCTAGGTCACGGGGCCTTTAGTAGTTGCAGCTCCTGGACTCTAGAGCACAGGCTCAGTGGTTGTGGTGCATGGACTTAGTTCCTCCGAGGCATACGGAATCTTCCCGGATCAGTGTTTGAACCCATGTCTCTGGCATTGGCAGGAGGATTCTTTACCACTAGACCACCAAGGAGGCCTAGCACTTGACTTCTGTAACAGGTTTTCAATATCTGTTAATACCATCTGCTAGTGCTTGAGATCTCTAGTTTTTCCCATTCTGTTGTTTTCCTCTATTTCTTTGCATTGATTGCTGAGGAAGGCTTTCTTATCTCTTCTTGCTATTCTTTGGAACTCTGCATTCAGATGCTTATATCTTTCCTTTTCTCCTTTGCTTTTTGCTTCTCTTCTTTTCACAGCTATTTGTAAGGCCTCCCCACACAGCCATTTTGCTTTTTTGCATTTCTTTTCCATGGGGATGGTCTTGATCCCTGTCTCCAGTACAATGTCACGAACCTCATTCCATAGTTCATCAATGCAAAGAAATAGAGGAAAACAACAGAATGGGAAAGACTAGAGATCTCTTCAAGAAAATTAGAGATACCAAGGGAACATTTCATGCAAAGATGGGCTCGATAAAGGACAGAAATGGTATGGACCTAACAGAAGCAGAAGATATTAAGAAGAGGTGGCAAGAATACACAGAAGAACTGTACAAAAAAGATCTTCACGACCCAGATAATCATGATGATGTGATCACTGACCTAGAGCCAGACATCCTGAAATGTGAAGTCAAGTGGGCCTTAGAAAGCATCACTATGAACAAAGCTAGTGGAGGTGATGGAATTCCAGTTGCGCTATTTCAAATCCTGAAAGATGATGCTGTGAAAGTGCTGCACTCAATACGCCAGCAAATTTGGAAAACTCAGTGGTGGCCACAGGACTGGAAAAGGTCCGTTTTCATTCCAATCCCAAAGAAAGGCAATGCCAAAGAATGCTCAAACTACTGCACAATTGCACTCATCTCACACGCTAGTAAAGTAATGCTCAAAATTCTCCAAGCCAGGCTTCAGCAATACATGAACCGTGAACTTCCACTTGTTCAAGCTGGTTTTAGAAAAGGCAGAGGAACCAGAGATCAAATTGCCAACATCTGCTGGATCATGGAAAAAGCAAGAGAGTTCTAGAAAAACATCTATTTCTGCTTTATTGACTATGCCAAAGCCTTTGCCTGTGTGGATCACAGTAAACTGTGGAAAATTGTGAAAGAGATGGGAATACCAGACCACCTGACCTGCCTCTTGAGAAATCTGTATGCAGGTCAGGAAGCAACAGTTAGAAGTGGACATGGAACAACAGACTGGTTCCACATAGGAAAAGGAGTACATCAAGGCTGTATATTGTCACCCTGTTTATTTAACTTCTATGCAGAGTACATCATGAGAAACGCTGGACTGGAAGAAGCACAAGCTGGAATCAAGATTGCTGGGAGAAATATCCATCACCTCAGATATGCAGATGATACCACCCTTATGGCAGAAAGTGAAGAGGAACTCAAAAGCCTCTTGATGAAAGTGAAAGCGGAGAGTGAAAAAGTTGGCTTAAAGCTCAACATTCAGAAAACGAAGATCATGGCATCCGGTCCCATCACTTCATGGGAAATAGATAGGGAAACAGTGGAAACAGTGTCAGAGTTTATTTTTCTGGGCTCCAAAATCACTGCAGATGGTGACTGCAGTCGTGAAATTAAAAGACGCTTACTCCTTGGAAGGAAAGTTATGACCAACCTAGATAGCATATTAAAAAGCAGAGACATTACTTTGCCAACAAAGGTCCATCTAGTCAGGGCTATGGTTTTTCCTGTGGTCATGTATGGATGTAAGAGTTAGACCGTGAAGAAGGCTGAGCGCCGAAGAACTGATGCTTTTGAACTGTGGTGTTGGAGAAGACTCTTGAGAGTCCCTTGGACTGCAAAGAGATCCAACCAGTCCATTCTGAAGGAGATCAGCCCTGGGATTTCTTTGGAAGGAGTGATGCTAAAGCTGAAACTCCAGTACTTTGGCCACCTCATGCGAAGAGTTGACTCATTGGGAAAGACTCTGATGCTGGGAGGGATTGGGGGCAGGAGGAGAAGGGGATGACAGAGGATGAGATGGCTGGATGGCATCACTGACTCGATGGACGTGAGTCTGAGTGAACTCTGGGAGTTGGTGATGGACAGGGAGGCCTGGCGTGCTGCAATTCATGGGGTCACAAAGAGTCGGACACGACTGAGCGACTGAACTGAACTGAGTGCTTGAGATACAGCATGCCTTTAGGGAAGCCCTTGTCTGGCAGGAACGATAGACGGCCATCATCAGTGTGGAGATTATGACAAGGAGACAGGAGAAGTCTAGTTCTCAATCTTCTATTTATTTTTGCATTGTTTCTCATATGGCCCTTTCTGTGATCATCCCTAGATTATAGATTGCAAAATAGATAAGACAAGCTTTACATTATGTGCAGCTCCACCCAACCTGCCACGTGGTCTGTCTCAAAATTCATAGCTGCACAACTGAATGTCTCGTTTTATATTCTGAGTGAAAGTTGATGGTTAGAGGAATGAGATGGGCTAAGAGGTCATTACAGTGTTCCAGACAAGAGGTGATGGCTTATATTAGAGCAGAGATAACAGACATGGGTGGGAAGGAGTGTATTTGGAACATGTTCCTATGCAGACTTAGTGACAGCTTAGATATGTGGGGGTAGGGAGAACGAGGAATTGTGGATCAGTGCTTCTCAAATCTTAGTGTGAATGTGAATTGCCTGGGGATTTTGTTGAAAGGTAGATCCTGATTCAGCAGATCTGAGGTGGGGCCACAGATTTCTGGGTTTCCAGGAGATGAGCAACATTGTTGGTCATGGACCAGTCGTTAAGTGGCAGGGGTGAGTTAACTTAAGTGTCAAGCTCCAGTGACTGGAAGATGATGTGAATATCTCAGATGGGAAACACTGGAGAAAAGAAAGGTTGAGGAGGATCTGGAAGGTGGAGTGAAGTCCTTGTGGAACATTCAGGTTGAAAATTACAGATAGCTGAAAATTTGGAGCTTCAGCATAAGAGAGTGTTAGGCCTAGAGATACAAATTTGGAAATCAGTTACAGTTAAGTAAAGGCACAAGAATGAACATTACCTGCAAGAAAGAGATAAAGGTATTATTAGAAATTCCTGTTTGCTAGAATTTTAATGTTCCATTTAAGTTACTTTATAAGCCAGCAAGAGGAAAGAAATTGGATAGGTGAGTCTCCTGCATGTGAACCAGCTGTGGGTATAAATTCAGAAGTGGACAAATCTTCTTTGGAAAACCCCTTCAATCCTCTGTTTTGACCGTAGATCAGGTTAACTGTTCCTTGCTGTGCTGCTTCTGTTTAGTTGCTAGGTCACGTCTGACTCTTTGCTACCCCATCAACTGTAGCCAACCAGGCTCCTCTGTCCATGGAATTCTCCAGGCAAGAATACTGGAATGAATAGCCATTCCTTTCTCCAGGGGATTTTCCCAACCCAGGGATCAAACGCAGGTCTCCTGTTTGGCAGGCAGATTCTTTACCACTGAGTGGGAAACACGAAAAGTGGGTAGAGTGCAGTGTGATGAATACAGTGGTGGGGAGGGGTAGCAGGGACCCATGACTCAGTGGGAGGACACAGGACAGCTTTTCTGAGGAAGTAGCGTTTAGACTGAGACCAGCAGGCTGAGTGGAGGTGATCATAAAGAGGACAGGAAGGGTATAAGAGCAATGACTTGGAGGGGACAAGGCCCTGCAGGTTGAAGGAGCCTGGTGTGTCTGGACTGCAGAGTGAGAGATGAGGCTGGAGAGGAACAATGACAAGGCCCATTCCCTTGGGACTTGGTCGAGGGAGTGTGGAGGGAGAAAATGATGTATTTTCCAAAGGAAAAAGTGGTTCAAACAATAGTCCTATGCATATGGTTTTATAAGGCTTTTATGGACTGGCCTAGTAATGGAATGACTCATAGAAACATGGTCCCCGTCGGAAAATGTTTTGGGCTTCAAAAATTTAGTTTAACTTGCAAATTTTTTTCACTGTTTGGGAACTACTCGCATAGGCACATAGCTAGTGCTGTTTGTTATTTGTGCTCCAACGTGCTTTCTCTGGTATTTATCTGTATGGCTACAGTGTTTACTTTATACCCTCTGATAGGAATCAAAAGTATCATTCCACAGATCAAGGAACAGATTTAGAAAATATATGGAAATAAAAATAGAAATCTTATTACAAATTGTTTGGTTTTTGGAGTTTGTCCCTTAAAGTTAAGGATTCCTCTGTAAACTATATTTGTATAGTGTTGTGTATACGACAATATGAAAAATGAAACTGACATGAAAACTGTTATAAACAGAAAGTAAGAGAGATTGGTATGGCTTCTTTATTGAAGTCAGATGGAATGCTTAAGGTAAACAGTACATGGGTAAAATACCTACCTTTTAAAAATACTTTAATAACCATGAACTTTAGCTTATCATCATCAAAATTATCATCATTATCTTCATTACTGGCTATTGTTATCACTAGAAATACTAGATTTTTTAAAGCAGAAAAGACATGTTAAGTTCCCTCCCTTTATAAATTAGAACTACATGAGCTTCATTTTGTTTAATAAGTGAAACTTTAGGCAGAAACTCCTTCAGATTCCCAGGTCTTCAATTGGCTAAAATAGTAAAGAACCTACCTGCAATGCAGAAGACCTGGGTTCGCTCCCTGGGTTGGGAGGATCCCCTGGAGAAAGGAATGGTCTCTAATAGGCAAAGTTATTTTTATTTGCACCCATCTTGTGAAAATCTTTCTTTCTATATCAGAATGCTTTCAGCTGGTAAAAAAAACAGGTGACTGAGTTGTAAATAGCTTAAAAAATAAGTAAATTTAATAATCTCATATAAATAGAACTCTGAAAGAAAGAGGGTTTTGTAGTTGGTTCATGTAGCAGCTAACTGCTGTAGTTAGGCTCTTGGGATGTTTCTGTCTTTCTGTTCTGCCATCATGGATCAGTTAGCCTTTGTCCTCTAGCTAGCTTGTCCCTTTCTAGTCTTGAGGTGGCAGGCAGCTTCAGCTCCAAGATTTACATCTTCGTATCAAAGTATCCAAGATTGAAACAAGAGGTGTCTCTTGTCTTAATTTGGCTGCTATAACAAAATGCTATGTAGTGGGTGGCTTAAACTACAGACATTGTATGTCTCGCAGTTATGGAGTCTGGGAAGTCCAGGATCAAGGTGCCTGAAGATTTGATTCTTCATGAGCTTGCAGACAGGTCTCTCTTTTCTAGTTTCCTCACATGGTGGAGAGGAGAAACACCTCTCCACCTTGTCTCTTATTTTATGTGGACCATGAAATTAAAAGATGCTTACTCCTTGGAAGGAAAGTTATGACCAACCTAGACAGCATATTAAAAAGCAGAGACATTACTTTGTCAACAAAGGTCTGTCTAGTCAAAGCTATGGTTTTTCCAAGTAGTCATGTATGGATGTGAGATTTGGACTATAAAGAAAGCTGAGCGCTAAAGAATTGATGCTTTTGAACTATGGTGTTGGAGAAGACTCTTGAGAGTCCCTGGACTGCAGGAGATCACACCAGTCCATCCCAAAGGAAATCAGTCCTGAATATTTATTGGAAGGACTGATGCTGAAGCTGAAACTCCAATGCTTTGGCCACCTGATGCGAGAACTGACTCATTGGAAAAGACTCTGATGCTGGGAGGGATTGGGGGCAGGAGGAGAAAGGGACGACAGAGGATGAGATTGTTGGATGGCATCACTGACTGAATGAACATGAATTTGGGTAAACTCCAGGAGTTGGTGATGGACAGGGAGTCCTGGAGTGCTGCAGTTCTTGGAGTTACAGAGTCAGACACAACTGAGTGACTGAACTGAACTGAATCTCATTATGGGACTCCATCCTCATAACCTAACAAACCCTAATAGCCTCCAAAGACCTCACCTCCACATACCATTACAGTGGGGATTAAGGCTTTAATATATGGTCTTGGGGGAACACAGACGTTCAGACCTTAGCATCTTTGTTTCTTTTTTGAAAAAAAAAATTTTTATTGGAGTAAAGTTGCTCCAGTGGTCATGTACAGTTGTGAGAGCTGAACTATAAAGAAGACAGAGCATCAAAGAATTGATGCCATTGAACTGTGGTGCTGAAGAAGACTCCTGAGAGTCCCTTGGGCAACAGGGAGATCAAAGCAGTCAATCTTAAGGGAAATCAACCCTGAATACTCTTTGGAAGGATTGGTGCTAAAGCTGAAGCTCCAGTATTTTGGTCACCTGATGTGAACAGACGACTCACTGGAAAAGACCCTGATGCTGGGAAAAATTGAAGACAGAAGGAGAAGAGGAAGTCAGAGGATGAGATGGCTGGATGGCCTGACCAACTCAATGGACATGACTTTGAGCAAACTCCAGGAGACAGTGAAGGCCAGGGGAGCCTGGCATGCTGCAGTCCAGGGGGTTGCAAAGAGCTGAACACGACTGGGCAGCTAAACAACAGCATAGTTGCTTTACAATGTTGTGTTAGTTTCTGCTGTATAGTAAAGTGAATCAGCTCTATGTTTACATATACCCCTTCTTTTTTGGATTTCCTTCCTATTTAAGGAATGACCTTTATTTATTTATTTTTTAATTTATTTTTAATTTGAGGGAAATTGCTTTACAGTATTGTGTTGGTTTCTGCCATACAACAACACGAATCAGCCATAATTACACATATATCACCTCCTCCTTGAGCCTGCCTCCCCTGCCTCCGTCCCATACCTCTAGGTCATCACAGGGCGCCAGACTGGGCTCCCTGTGTTATGTAGCAACTCCTCACCAGCTATCTATTTTACATGTGGTCATAGCATCTTTCTTACGTCTTTTTTGTTGTTACTGTTAAAATATTTATTTATTTGCTGTGCCCGGTCTTAATTGTGGCACATGGGATTTTTAGTTGCAGCATGTGAACTCTCAGTTGCAGCATGGAGGATCTAGTTCCCTGACCAGAGTTCAAACCCTGGGCCCACTGCATTGGGAGTGTAGAGTCTTAGCCACTAGATCACCAGGGAAGTTGCTTATGTGTTTTTATCAGAGTGAAAAAAAGAAGCCTCCCAGAAGACTTGACTTCACTAGCCAAATCTACATCCTATATCCCATTTCTAAACCAGTCAGTGGCAGGGGGTACAAAAGTCCTGTGATTGGCTTTGACTACTTAGGATTCATGGTCCCCCCGCCCCTTCCCTGAGAAGAACACAATTAGGATTCTGTTATCCAGGATGGAAAGTGGACTGGGAGGCAGCCCCTCTTGCCCACCATCCCTTCCAAGCCCAGCTTCTCTGCCTGGGCTCTGAATCCGTTCCTGCCTCTTGGAGGACCTTATTCTGTTGATCATTTTTTACTCATCTTTATTTCTAGTCTGTATCCTCTTTGTCTTTAAGTTTATTGGAAGAAGGGTCTATGTGTGCTGTCTCCATTTCTTTTCTTCCACTTTATTCCTTAAATCTCCTGTAACCTGGTTCTGCTGCTCCTCATAATAGACCTCCCCTCTGACATGATCAGTGCCCACCCATTGCCCAGGCCTTTGCCAGCATCATTAACTAGTGTTGGGTGAGACCAGAGCTTCTCCATATTCTCCAGGTTTAGTGTATAACCAGAATCATTTGGAGGGTGATGGAAGTACAGACCCCTGGTTTCCATCCTGAGTTTCTGAGTCAGTTAAATCTGAGCTGGGGCTTGTAAAACTGAGCTTACTTAACCTCTCTGGTGGTTTTCTGGTAGTCATGTATGGATGTGAGAGTTGGAGTATAAAGAAAGCTGAGTCCCAAAGAATTGAGGCTTTTGAACTGTGATGTTGGAGAAGACTCTTGAGAGTCTCTTGGACTGCAAGGAGATCAAACCAGTGCATCCTAAAGGAAATCAGTCCTGAATATTGATTGGAAGGACTGATGCTGAAGCTGAAACTCCAATGCTTTGGCCACCTGATGAGAGCAGCTGACTCATTGGAAAAGACCCTGATGCTGGGAAAGACTAAAGTTGGGAGGAGAAGGGGATGACAGAGGATGAGATGGTTGGATGGCATCACCAACTTTATGGACATGAATTTGAGCAAGCTCTGGGAGTTGGTGATGGCCAGGGAAGCCTGGTGCACTCCTGTCCATGGAGTCACAAAGAGTCGGAAATGACTGAGCGACTGAACTGAACTGAACCTCTCGGGACATTTGATACGGATTTTACTAACTACTACCTTCTTTCTGAGTTTCAGAACTCAAAATCAGACCTGCAGTTCTTATTCCTCCTGTGTTCTCTTTCTCTTTTTAAAGTTGATGAATGGCAATGTTCTTTTTCTCAAGTAGGAAACCTGAAACTCATTGTAATTCTTTATTCTTCCTTACCCCCATCTACAGTCAATTCATGTTCCACACTCTAAATATCCCTCGAGCGCATCCTTTTGTCTCCCTCTCTATTGTCTCTGCTTTAGTTTGAGCCATTTCTTTTCACCATGTTGCTATTATGCTCTCCAAAAGTGCTTGTCTAGCACCAATCTCAGACTTTCTTATATTTATACTTCATACTTTAGCACAGTGAGTTTTTTTTTTAAAGATGCAAGCCTAATTACATTATTCCTGAGCTCAAAATTCTTTGGCCTCCCACACCTTCTAGATAAAATCCAGACTCCCTCCCATGCAAGCAGAGGGCTTCAAAACCGGGTCTCTGCCTGCCTGTCTAAGTGTTTGCTCCTCTTCCTTCTCCACTCTTCCTGGGCTTTAGGACTGAACTGGCCTTGATTCTGAGTTCTCTTGGGCTTTTGGATGTTTGCCTGAAACACTTTTCTCCCTTTAGTGCTTATCTTCCAGGACTTAGCTCAGGGTTACCTCTCCTATCGCCCCACTTCCCTGGTCCCTTTTCTGTCCCTGGAAATTAGATGCTCCTTTTCTGTACAGCCATGAGGTATGTAACTTGTACTCATTTAGCTGTTAAACACAGTACTCAGTTCTGGAGGTTTATTTGGTGCTTGTCCTCCTCTAGACTATGATTTCTTTAAGGACACAGATTGTACTTTTCTTATTTCTTAATATAGCTTCTAACATCGTAATTAATCAATGTTAGTTGAGTGATTGAATGTTAAAGACTTTTGAGTGATAAAAGCTGGTCATAAAACCCAGTCTGGAAAAGTTAGGACCCACTCTGGGGAACACTTTGGAGGGTGACAAAAACACTGTATACTTCACATCTGGTTGGATTTGTTCAAGATTCTGGAGGAATTGGTATTTCTTGGAGTCTGTGACAGAGTGGGCATGGGAGTTGGTGATGTATTATAGCAGTCACTTCAGTGATGTTCAAACATCACTTCAGTGATGTTGCCATTTTCATTTCTTTTATAACTTGGGTGAAATCTGGAAATAAAATTGCTCTTAAGATATCTTTAGCATATTCAGAACTCTGCCAGTAAGACAGAAACATGTAGTTCCAAACTTTTCTCATATACCTATGTCTGTATCTGTGTTTATTTACATAGACATATTTGTTTATTTCCTTGTTCTTTGAGAAGTTTATGCAAACTTAAAAACAAATTGTGGTTGTCACAAGCTGCCATCTTTGTGATAGATAAATTTTATTTCTAAGTTTTAGATGACACCACCCTTATGGCAGAAAGTGAAGAATAACTAAAGAGCCTTTTGATGAAAGTGAAAGAGAAGAGTAAAAAAGTTGGCTTAAAGTTCAACATTAGGAAAACTAAGATCATGGCTTCCAGTCCCCTCACTTCATGGCAAATTTATGGGGAAACAGTGGGAACAGTGGCTGACTTTATTTTTTTGTGCTCCAAAAATCACTGCAGATGGTGATTGCAGCAATGAAATTAAAAGACACTTCCTCCTTGGAAGGAAAGTTATGACCAACCTAGATAGCATATTACAAAGCAGAGATATTACTTTGCCAACAAAGGTCCGTCTAGTCAAGGCTATGATTTTTCCAGTGGTCATGTATGGATGTGAGAGTTGGGCTATAAAGAAAGCTGAGCACTGAAGAATTGATGCTTTTGAACTGTGGTGTTGAAGAAGACTCTTGAGAGTTCCTTGGACTGCAAGGAGATCCAACCAGTCCATCCTAAAGGAGATCAGTTCTGGGTGTTCATTGGAAGGCCTGATGCTGAAGCTGAAACTCCAGTACTTTGGCCACCTCATGCGAAGAGCTGACTCATTTGAAAAGACCCTGATGCTAGGAAAGATTGAGGGCAGGAGGAGAAGGGGATGACAGAGGATGAGATGGTTGGATGGCATCACTGATTCAATGGACATGGGTTAGTGTAGACTCCAGGAGTTGGTGATGGACAGGGAGGCCTGGCGTGCTGCAGTTCACAGGGTCAGAAAAAGTCGGACATGACTGAGCGACTGAACTGAACTGAAGTTTTAGAAATTGAATATTTAATTGACCATAAATGTATTATGGTTTTCACTTGTGACAAATGGAGAAGAAATGGCAACCCACTCCAGTGTTCTTGCCTGGAGAATCCCAGGGACAGGGGAGCCTGGTGGGCTGCCGTCTCGGGGGTCACACAGAGTCGGACACGGCTGAAGCAATTTAGCAGCAGCAGCAGCAGTGACAGACGACATTGAGCATCTTCTCATGTGTTTGTTAGCCATTTGTAAATCTTCTTTGGAGAAGTGCCTATTCCAATCCTTTGCTAATTTAAAAATTTTAAATTATGAAAATAATTTTGATTATATAATTGTTTACCTTCTTATTAAAGATTTACAAGTTCATTATAACTGATACAAGTCCCTCTTCAGGTATGTGATATATGATTATTTACTCCTGTCTGTGTTTTTCCCCCCACTTTCTTTATAGTATCATTTGCAGCACAAAAGTTTTTTATTTAGATGTGTCCCAATTAATCTGTTTTTTCTTTTGTCACTTGTACTTATGGTATCATATTTAACAAACCATTGCCTAATCCAAGACCGTAAAGAATTACTGCTCTTTGTCTTCTCAGAGTTTTGTAGTTTTAGCACTTAATTTGAAGTCTCAGATTCATTTATAATTAATTTTTATGCAAGAAAATGTCCAACATTGTTATGATTTTTTGTATGTGGATATTCAGTCATCCCTACACCATTTGTTGAAGAGGCTGTACTTTGCCATTGTTTTGGATAGCACAGTTTGTCAAAATAGGCTATAAATGTAGGAGTTTATTTCTAAATCCTTAATTCTCTTCCATTGTTTTACATACTTGTCTTTGTGTCAGTACCTTACTGTATTGATCACTGCAACTATATAGTAAGTTTTGAAATTGGGATATGTGAATCTTCCAACTCTGTTCTCCTTTTTCTACGCTTGTTTGGCTATTCTGAGTTCTTTGCATATCTGAATTAGTTTAGGATCAATTTTTTCTTAAATAGCTGCAGAAAAGGCAGCTTGGATCATAGTAGTAATTGTGCTGAATATATAAATGAATTGGGAGTATTGACATCCAAACAATATTAATTCTTAATAACCCATGAATATAGCATGTTTTGTCTATAATTTCTTCCAATAATGTTTTGTAGTTTCCAGTGAGAGAGTCTTATACTATCTTTGTTAAATATATGCCTTCTGAGTACTTTATTCTTTTTGATGTGATTGTAAATGCAGCTGTTTTCTTAATTTCATTCTTTCACTTTTGATTTGGTCATTGCTGTTGTATGCAAATAGATTGAATTTTATTTTATTCTTGGATCCTGCAACCTTGCTGAACCTGGTGACTTGTGTTTAATTTTTTTTAGTAGATTCCTTAGAATTTTCTACAAAATCATATTATCTCTGAATTGTTGTTTAGTTGCTCAGTTGTGTCTGACTCTTTGCGACCCAATGGACTGCAGCACGCCAGGCTTCCCTGTCCTTCACCAACTCCTGGAGCTTGCTCAAACTCATGTCCATTGATTCAGTGATGCTGTCCAACCATCTCATCCTCTGTCGTCCCCTTCTTCTCCCACCTTCAGTCTTTCCCAGCATTAGGGTCTTTTCCAATGAGTCAGTTCTCGCATCAGGTGGCCAAAGCATTGGAGTTTCAGGTTCAGCATTAGTCCTTCCAATGAATATTCAGGACTGATTTCCTGTAGGATTGAATGGTTTGATCTCCTTGCAGTCCAAGGGACTCTCAAGAGTCTTCTCCAACACTACAGTTCAAAAGCATCAATTCTTTGGCACTCAGCTTTATAGTCCAACTCTCAATCTGTATATGACTACTGGAAAAACCGTAGCTTTGACTAGACGGACCTTTGTCGGCAAAGTAATATCTCTGTTTTTTAGGTTGTCTAGGTTGCTGTCTAGATTGGTCATAGCTTTTCTTCCAAGGAGCAAGCATCTTTTAATTTATGGCTTCAGTCACCATCCGCAGTGATTTTGGAGCCCAAGAAAATAAAGTCTCTCACTGTTTCCATTATTTCCCCATCTATTTGTCATGAAGAGATGGGACTGGATGCCATGATCTTAGTTTTTTGAATGTTGAGTTTTAAGCCAGCTTTTTCTATGAATAGGGACAGTTATACTTATTCCTTTCCAACTCTGGGTGCTGAGGTTTTTTTTTCTTACCTAATTGCATTGGTTAGAACCTGCAGTGAAATGTTGAGTAGAAATGGTAAGAAATAGGACTTTATTTTCTTATTCCTAGTTTTAGGAGGGATACATTGAGTGTTTTTCTATTCCTGATTTGTTGAATGCTTTTTATGACAAGAGGGTATTGGATTTTGGGAAATACCTTTCTGTCTGTCGATATGATCATGTGGTTTTTATTTTTTATTTGTATGGTTGATAGAGTGATTTTTTTGTGTGTGTTGAGCTAACCTTGCATTCTTAGGGTAAATCCCACTTGGTTGTCTTCTATAATACTTCTGTATATTGCTGGATTTTAGTTTGCTAATATTTTGTTGAAGATTTTTGCCTCTGTAGCCATAAAGAATATTGGTAGTTATTGCATGATATCTTTTTCTAGTTTTGGTATCAGAGTACTGCTGGCCTCATAAAAGTATTATCTCCTTTTTTTTTTGAGGGGGGGAGAATTTGTCAATGATTGGTATTAATTCTCATTTAAATGTTTGGCAGAATTCACCTGTGAAGCCTTCTGAGTTAGAAGTGTTTTTAATCACCAATTCAGTCTCTTTACTCGTTTTAAGTTTATTCAGAGATTGTTTTTCCTTCAGTAAGTTTTAGTTTTTTGTGTATTTCTAGGAATTTGTTCTTTGCTTCTAAATTATCCAATTTGTTGGTTTACAGTTGTTCATAGTATGCCTATGTGATACGTTTTATTTCTGTATGGCTAATAGTAATGTCTTTTTGTTCATTTCTGATTCTGGTAATTTGTGTGTTCTGCCATTTTTTTCTTGGTCACTCTAACTAAATGTGGGAGACCCAGGCTTGATCTCTGGGTTGTGAAGATCCCCTGGAGAAGGGGATGGCTTCCCACTCCAGTATTCTTGCCTGGAGAATTCCATGGATAGAGGATCCTGGTGGGCTATAGTCTATGGGATCACAAAGAGTCAGAAATGACTGAGCAACTAACACTTTCAAAACTAAAAGGGTGTTAATTTTGGAGATCTTTTCAAAGAAACAACTTTCATTTTCATTGATTTTCTATCTTTTTTCTAGTCTTTATTTCATCTATTGGCACTTTAGTCTATATTATATCCTTCCTCCTGCCTGCTTAGGTTTAGATTGGTTTTTTTCTTGGCTCTTAAGATGTAAGATAGGTTAGTGATTTAAGATCATTCTTCTTTTCTAATATCTGCATTTACAGCTATAAAATTTCTCTAAGCATTGCTTTCTTTGTCTATACTGCATGAATTTTGGTATGTTGTATTTTAGCTTTCATTCATCTCAGGGTATTTTCTAATTTCCTTTATGATTTCTTCTTTGTTTCACTGGTTATTTACCAGTATATTATTTTATTTACATGTATTTGTGAATTTCCAGAATTTCCTTCTGTTACTGATTTCTGATACACATTCCATTGTGGTCATAGAACATTCTTGACGTGATTTTAATCACTTTAAATTATGAAGGCTGTTCATGGTCTAGAGTATGGTCTGTTTTAGAGAATGTTTAATGGACACTTGAGAGGAATGTATATTGTGTTGTTGGGTGAAGTGTACAGAGATCTGGCAGGTCTAGTTGGCTTATAGTTTATTTCAATCTTCTATTTCTCTATTGATTTTCTTCCTGGTTGTTCTATCTAATATTGAAATGGGATAAAGAAATCTCTCATTATAATTTTTGAATTGTTTATTTATTCTTTCAGCTCTTCTTTGCTGTTGTTGTTTTGCTTTTAAAGTCTGTTTTGTCTGATTCTTCTATGGTTGCTGTTTGCATAATGTGTCACTGTGTATCTTTTTACTTTCATCAAAACTAAAATGTGTCTCCTATAAACAACATATGGTACAGTTTTTAAAAATGCAATGAGATAATCTCCAACTTTTGGTTGGATTGTTTAACCTGTTCACATTTAATATTATTGATATGGTTTGATTTAAACCTGCCATTTTGCTTTTTGTTTTCCATAGGTCTTATGCGTTTCTTTGTTCTTTTTTTTTAATAAGCAAATCTCTTCCAGTGTGGTATCTTAGCTCCTTTAATAATTTTAAAATTAAACATTTTGAATTATTTCATTATTGTTTGCTCTAGGACTTTCTATACAGATCTTAAAAGAATCTACTTCTGATATTTACCTAGTTTCAGCAAAATAAACTTTAGTATAGCTCTGTTTCTTTCCCCCCTATTTTGCTACTCTTGTTATTCATAGTATGTCTGTATATTTTAGAAACCCAACAGTATATTGTTATAATTTTTACTTTATATAAATCTTTAAAAAAAAATCTTAAGTCTTTTAAAGCAGCTAAGAGAAGTAAGGAGAGTAGGTACATATTTATGGAGCTACAATAATTTTTCTATTTTTCATTTGCTTCATGTATTCTGTGGATTTAAATTACCATCTGGTGTTATTTCCTTCTCTAACGCAGCTTTGCTCTCATCTCTGCTTCTTTTTTTTAATCAAATATATAAAACTTTATATCTTATTAGCCCAACAATACAATTGTATGCTTATTGTTTTATTGAGTTGCTCTTTAAATCAGTTAAGAGAAGGGAAGGAAATGTATAGTTATAGTTTTACATAATTACTTTTATTGGCAGTCTTGTTTTTTGTGTGGATTCAAATTACCATTTGGTGTCATTTGCTTTCAGCCTGAAGAATTCTCCAGTATTTCTTGTTAAATAGATCTTCTAGCAACACATGCTCTCAGTTTTTGTTTTTTTGGGAATGTGTTGATTTCACCTTCATAGATGAGAGAGAGTTTTGTTAGACATAAGATCTTAATTCACAGTTTTTTATCTTTAGCACTTTGAATACTCAGTCCTACTGCCTTCTAGTTTCTTCTGCTTCTGATGATAAGTCAGTCAGCTGTTAGTCTTATTGGTATCCCTTTTATGTGATGAGTCATTTTTCTCTTGCTAATTTCAAGATTTTTTCTTTTTTCTTAACACTTTGATTATATTTTTTCTGGGTGTATATCTCTTTATATTTATCTGGTTTGGAGTTTGTTGAACTTCTTAATGTATAGGTTACTAATGTTTTCATCAAATTTGGGAAGATTTCAGCCTTTATTTAAATCTTTTTTCTGCCCCTTTCTCTTTTTCTGTGGTGGTCTATTCACTCTTTTCATTTTTTTCTCCCCATCCTTCAAATTGTACAATATCTATTGACTCATGTATGCTGTTGAGTTCCTATAGTGAATTTTCCACTTCAGTTATTGTACTTCTTCAGTTATTGTACAATTTCAGATTTTCTATTTGGCTCTTTTTTTTATCATTTCTCTATCTTTATTAATATTCATTGTACTTTCTTTTAATTCTTTTTACATGATTTCCTTTAGTTCTATGTGAAAGTGAAAGTTGCTCAGTGGTGTCCAACTCTTTGCGACCCCATGGACTATACAGTACATGAAATTTTCTAGGCCAGAATACTGGAATGGGTAACCTTTCCCTTCTCCAGGGGATCTTTCCAGCCCAGGGATCAAACTCAGGTCACCTGCATTGCAGGCAGATTCTTTACCAGGTGAGCCACAAGGGAAGCCCAAAAGTATTGGAGTGGGTAGCTTATCCCTTTTCCAGCACATCTTCCCAACCCAGGAATCAAATGGGGTCTCCTGCATTGCAGGTGGATTCTTTACCAACTGAGTTATCAGGGAAGCCCAACTTATTTATAATAGCTGATTTGAAGTCTGTATCTGTTAAGTCTAACATCTAGCCCCTTTAAAATCAATTTATATTGCCTGTTTTCTTTCCTGCAAATGGGTTTTCTGTTTCTTTGCACATTTTGCCATATTTGTTGAAAACTGGAAAATTTAAATAACACATAGCAACTCGGTGGACTTATCACCTTGGAGCTGGGGGTTAATGTTGTTTCCTTAGTTATTTATGTATTTTTTACTGACTTGACTGAACTGACAATGTGAAGGTATTTCCCTCAGTGGACAGCTTTGGAGGCCTGTACTCAAATTTATTTTCTTGTTTTTTTTCTTTTACCTTAAGGGTAAAAGACTACTACTACCCCTTAAGGGTCACCCCTTGGTTAATATAAACCACTTGTTGTTTTAAAGCTGTGCTGATACCCTCCTAGCCAGTTAGACTTTTACTCATTACCATTAGATGTGTGTGTTGCGAATGCTATCCTAGTTGGAAGAATTTAGGTATTACAGTTCATAAAGGAAAGGCAGGACAAATTCTTGAGGTTTTTCTTTGACTTAATGGTTTTTAAGATAATTAATTGGTTCCCTATCATTTCTTGAAAGTGACCAATTTTTTTAAAAAAATAGTAGATTCTTAGCATTAAACATATTTGATGAGTTTTAATCCATCTCAATCATTGTCATTAATGAAGCTCAAATTATTCCATCTTTGCCCAGTGGAAGCCTTTTGAAATTGGCTCGTGAGTTCCAGAATTAGCCATTTCTCTAAGAAGCTCTGGTCTCTAAGGAATGCTCAGTGATGCTGGTTTGGTCTTTGTAGGCCTTTTCGGTCATCAGAGCTCAGAACTATATGCACATATTTAAGATACAATAAAATACCTCACATGTTCATATTGATGCTTCCAATTAAAACTCTGGACTACAGTGCAATTGAATCTTCCTTTTACATCTCCTTTTGTCTATGCCAAGAATCCTGGTTTTGAAAGACTCAAGTGATTATAGAATTAGAAAATCCCATTATCACTCATTTTTATCCCATATTACACATGTAGCAATCTCAAATGACAACAGTAATACTACTGAAAACATGATTATTGAAAGCATTAAAAAACATATTTTTTATGTTCTCTCGCCATCTTTATAGCACTTAGGACTGACAATGTCTTCTGAGACATTGTTTGTTTAGCAAAATGAAATGTTTGCCAAGTAGCACTTTAGAACACTTTCTCTTTCTCAGACTTCCTGTTAGAACGGTGATAAAAAAGAGAAGGAAGACATAATCTTGTTCCTTAAAACCTGGGTTGTTGGGTTATCTGGTATCATTCTGGTATAGAAAGATGTGGCCCTAAAATCTGAGGTTTTATTCTTCTTTAAAGGTACTGTTAGTGATTTGACTGCATGCTTCCTGAGATGAAACTGGTTCATTTCCTACTTTTATCAGGGAGCAGCTTCCATGGGGTGGAGGTGCTTGATACTTCTAATGGTCTCTTACCTAGTGTATTTGGTTGTGCAGAGAAATGCAAGTAGCAGGAGATATAGCTGTCTATGCTATCATAGCTTTTGTGAGTGCACGATAGATAGATGATAGGTAGTTAGACTGATAGACAGATGATAGATACACAATAGAAAGAAAGAGAGAAAGAAAGGGCTTCCCTAGTGGTTGAGTGGTTAAGAATTCGCCTGCCAATGCTGGTAACACAGGTTCGATCACTGGTCCAGGAAGAGGCCACATGCCACAACTAGAGTTTGCATGCTGGCACTGAATGGCCTCACATTCTGCATCTAAGACCCAGCACAGCCAATAAATAGAAAGAAAGATGGATAGGGAGAAAGAGATTTTATGTTAAGGAACTGGCTCACATGATTGTGGGAGCTAGCAAGTGTGATACTTGTAGAGTAGGCCAACAGGCAGAAATTTTAGGTAAAAGTTGATGATGTAACCTTGAGTCAGAATTTGCAGGGCAGTTCAGCAGACTGGAAACTCAGGCAAGGTTTCTTTGTTGGACTTGAGACAGAATTAATTGCTTCTTCCTTGAGAAAGTTCAGTCTTTGCTGTTAAGGCCTTAAACTGTTTGGATGAGGTCCCCCACGTTATGGAGAATAATCTGTTTGAAGTTAGCTGATTGTAATTGTTAATCACATCCACAGGACCTTCACTGCAACATGTAGACTAGTGTTAGATCAAACTAGCCAAATTGACACATAAAGTTAACCACCACAGTTGGGTTAACCATTTATTACCCAAACTGAAGATTCTTTCTGAAAATAAGTACTAAAAAATAATGAAATAATATGATTTTATTTGTTGATTGACAGATTATTTTTATTTGAGCTATGGTTTTTCCAGTGGTCATGTATGGATGTGAGAGTTGGACTGTGAAGAAAGCTGAGTGCCAAAGAATTGATGCTTTTGAACTGTGGTGTTGGGGAAGACTCTTGAGAGTCCCTTGGACTGCAAGGAGATCCAACCAGTCCGTTCTGAAGGATATCAGCCCTGGGATTTCTTTGGAAGGAATGATGCTAAAGCTGAAACTCCAGTACTTTGGCCACCTCATGCGAAGAGTTGACTCATTGGGAAAGACTCTGATGCTGGGAGGGATTGGGGGCAGGAGGAGAAGGGGACGACAGAGAATGAGATGGCTGGATGGCATCACTGACTCAACATGAGTCTGAGTGAACTCTGGGAGTTGGTGATGGACAGAGAAGCCTGGTGTGCTGCGATTCATGGGGTCACAAAGAGTTGGACATGACTGAGTGACTGAACTGAACTGAACTGACTGAAGAAGTTATTTTAAAATAAATTTCTTTCTGAAAAATATTAACATATTTCCATGTTAATATAAAAAACCCAAATCCTCAAGACAAATATCAAAGCAAAACAAAACTGTTTCATGCTGAATTTTTTCAACTTTAAAAAGAACATAAATAGAATTCTCAGTAAAAGTTTATATACATTATTTAGTTTCTTCATCGTAATTTGTTTGTAGTCCTGGGTCTCTGTATTTTTCTGAAAGAAATGTAGTTTTGAAACATGGTTGTATTATTTTTGTTTCCTAAAATTGTAGTCTTCACAGTTTCATTTTTGATTACCAAACTTGAAATTGTTTATTTTTTCAGTAGTTATTACTTGCTGTAAATCATACATTTTTAAATTTGAGAGTAGAACATCTGTGTAGGTACTAAGGTACCTGGTAAGTTAAAGCAAATTCTACTTAATTGAGATCATTGTAAATTTTTATTTTTTTAAATAGTTTAACATGAAAATATTCTAGCCCAAATATTTTCATAGGCATGGTCTTTTTTTACTCTATTTAGAGTACCTTTATTCAACGAAATTTTTACAAGAGAAAACTTGTCAGATAAGTTGTATCTGACAAAAAAGTTAGAAATCTTTTTTGAACATTTTACCAAATTTAGATGCTGCTGTTAATAGATTGTCAGCGTTTGAAATCCATTTTATCCTGGTACAAAATATAAACATATCTAAGTAAAAAGCCTTGGTTCTCTGTGTAGATTAAATCTGAATTAAAGATTTCCAACTAACTGAACAAAATGAAGCCAATATTTATTTTTAAAATTTTTATTGGAGTATAGATGCTTTTCTGTATTGTTAGTTTCTACTGTACAGCAAAGTAAACCAGCCACACATGTACATATATCCCCTGTCTTCTGAATTTCCTTCCCATTTAGGTCACCACAGAGCACTGAGTAGAGTTCCCTGTATACAGTAGGTTCTCATTAGTTATTTTATACATAGTAGTGTATATAAACGTCAATCCTGATTTCCCAATTCACTCCATCCCCCCTTCCCTCTTGTCCATATGTTTATTATGAAGCCAGTATTTAAAGTGCTCAATTGAAAAAAATTCCACGCTATTGATAATTTTACTGAGTCTTAAAAACCTTAAAGATTTCTAAGATATATAGCAAAATCTGGGAGTTGGTGATGGACAAGGAAACCTGGCGTGCTGTAGTCCATGGGGCTACAAAGAATCGAACTTGACTAAGCAACTGAACTGATAGCAAAAAGAGAAAATATGTATTGCTACGTTGGAGTAGTTTTTATTCAACATCATATTTGTCAAAAAATATTCTGGTTCACTTTCTTTAACTCTGTGTGTGTGTGTGTGTGTGTATATAAATATTTGTCAGTGTTGTTTGGTAAATTGTCTGTCTTTGGTGAATATAATTGTGGGATGTGTTTGCATCTACTTAAACGTCATATATTGCCATTTACGTGGTATGGTTGTGAATTAGGTGTTAATCACAACCATGTTCAAGCTAGTTTCTGTTCTGTGCTTTATAAATTAATAAGAACATTGATTTTTACTCTGTGATAGTGTGCTCAACCAAAGTTTGTGTTATCATTGTAAAATCAAATATAGTGTCTCCTCATTATTTATGAATTCCATTTTGTGAATTCTCCCTACTCACAAAAAAATTAATTGAAACTCTCAAAGCAGTATTCTTGGCCCTTTTCTAGTTATTTAGGGCCATAGTAACATGGCACCCCACTCCAGTACTCTTGCCTGGAAAATCCCATGGACGGAGGAGCCTGGTAGGCTGCAGTCCATGGGGTCGCTAAGAGTCAGACACGACTGAGCGACTTCATTTTCACTTTTCACTTTCATGCATTGGAGAAGGAAATGGCAACCCACTCCAGTGTTCTTGCCTGGAGAATCCCAGGGACAGGGGAGCCTGGTGGGCTGCCGTCTATGGGGTCGCACAGAGTCGGACACGACTGAAGTGACTTAGCAGCAACAGAAAATTTGAGTTGCTCAACCTACTTGTTCCCAGCTGAGGTAAAGCAAAGCTTTATTTCAGCTCTCACACTCTCACAGTATACACCTTTCAGGGTGTCACTTTTTTCTTTTCTTTTTTGGTGATTTCACTGTTTACAGTAGCTCCAAGGCACACTGTTGAAGTGCTATATACAGTGTTCCTAAGTGCGAGAAGGCTACTATGTGATGTATTTTACAGAGAAAATACATGTCTTAAATAAGCTTTATTCAGGCATGAGTTAGTGCTATGGACTGTGAGTTCAGTGTTAATGAATCAATAATATATATTAAATATAGTGTCTTTATACAGAAACATGTAAAACACAAGGTTTTGTTGATTAATTGATGAGATTAATTGATGAAACTGTTGTAGCAGAGGCTCACAGGAACCTAACTCTTTGTTTGCTCTAAGAGCAGTAGTTTGGTGTTTGCTACTTTATGTTCAAAAGCATCAATTCTTCGGCACTCATCTTTCTTCACAGTCCAGCTCTCACATCCATACATGACCACTGGAAAAAACCATAGCCTTGACTAGATGGACCTTTGTTGGCAAAGTAATGTCTCTGCTTTTAAATATGTTATCTAGGTTGGTCATAACTTTCCTTCCAAGGAGTAAGCGTCTTTTAATTTCATGGCTGCAGTCACTATCTGCATTGATTTTGGAGCCCCCCAAAATAAAGTCTGACACTGTTTCCAATGTTTCCCCATCTATTTCCCATGAAGTGATGGGACCAGATGCCATTATCTTCGTTTTCTGAATGTTGAGCTTTAAGCCAACTTTTTCACTCTCCTCTTTCATCAAGAGGCGTTTTAGTTCCTCTTCACTTTCTGCCATAAGGGTGGTGTCATCTGCATATTTGAGATTATTGATATTTCTCCTGGCAATCTTGATTCCAGCTTGTGCTTCTTCCAGCCCCGCATTTCTCATCATGTACTCTGCATATAAGTTAAATAAGCAGGGTGACAATATACAGCCTTGACATACTCCTTTTCCTGTTTGGAACCAGTCTGTTGTTCCATGTCCAGTTCTAACTCTTGCTGCCTGACCTGCATACAGGTTTCTCAAGAGGCAGGTCAGGTGGTCTGGTATTCCCATCTCTTTCACTCTTTTCCATAGTTTATTGTGATCCACACAGTCAATGGCTTTGGCATAGTCAATAAAGCAGAAATAGATGTTTTTCTGGAACTCTCTTGCTTTTTCCATGATCCATCAGATGTTAGCAATTTGATCTCTGGTTCCTCTGCCTTTTCTAAAACCAGCTTGAACATCAGGAAGTTCACGGTTCACGTATTGCTGAAGCCTGGCTTGGAGAATTTTGAGCATTACTTTACTAGCGTGTGAGATGAGTGCAATTGTGTGGTAGTTTGAGCATTCTTTGGCATTGCCTTTCTTTGGGATTAGAATGAAAACTGACCTTTTCCAGTCCTGTGGCCACTGCTGAGTTTTCCAAATTTGCTGGCATATTGAGTGTATCACTTTCACAGCATCATCATTTTAGGATTTGAAATAGCTCAACTGGAATTCCATCACCTCCACTAGCTTTATTCATAGTGATGCTTTCTAAGGCCCACTTGACTTCACATTCCAGGATGTCTGGCTCTAGGTGAGTGATTATACCATCGTGATTATCTGGGCTGTGAAGATCTTTTTTGTATAGTTCTTTTGTGTATTCTTGCCACCTCTTCTTAATATCTTCTGCTTCTGTTAGGTCCATACCATTTCTGTCCTTTATCGAGCCCCTCTTTGCATGAAATGTTCCCTTGGTATCTCTAATTTTCTTGATGAGATCACTAGTCTTTCCCATTCTGTTGTTTTCCTCTATTTCTTTGCATTGATTGCTGAGGAAGGCTTTCTTATCTCTCCTCGGTAGTGTTGGAGAAGACTCTTGAGAGTCCCTTGGACTGCAAGGAGATCCAACCAGTCCATTCTGAAGGAGATCAGTCCTGGGTGTACATTGGAAGGACTGATGCTAAAGCTGAAACTCCAGTACTGTGGACATCTCATGCGAAGAGTTGACTCATTGGAAAAGACCCTGATGCTGGGAGGGATTGGGGGCAGGAGGAGAAGGGGATGACAGAGGATGAGATGGCTGGATGGCATCACCGACTCGATGGACATGAGTTTAAGTAAACTCCTGGAGTTGGTGATGGACAGGGAGGCCTGGCGTGCTGCAGTTCATGGGGTCGCAAAGAGTTGGACATGACTGAGTGACTGAACTGAACTGAACTGAATTTAGTGTTCATGATGACTTTGTAGAACTTAGTTACTGTGACTAATGAGAACTAACTGTAGTTTTATCTTTGTTTTTGAACTTCTTAACTGAATTGGAATAGCAGCTATGCAGTGTCAGGTGTATTACATAGTACAGAATAAACTTCCAAAGGCTCTATGTTGATTCCATAAATTGGATGAAAACAGTCAAACCATTTTTGGAATTAACTGATTTCTTCTATTTGATGTATTAATATCTCCTCACAACTGATAGAAAGCTGGCATCATTTAACTGAATTTCTTCTCTATTAGAGCCAAGAGAAGAATAATTGTCAATTAGCTTTGTAAACAAGATACTTTGTAATCAGAACTGAGCACTGTTAATCTCAAGACCAGTCATTTGATCTAAATGAAGAGTCATGGTTTGTAGATCAATATTGTATATAAAACATTTTTTTCCATCTGCTTTTCTTAAATTAATACCTTCAAGGTAGTTACAGCTGGGGCAGCAGCACTGACTATTTCTCCCACCTCCACCCAAGACTGAAGGAAGGATTGAGCTGTCCCTTGGCTACTGCTGTCCAAGTGCACTTGCCTTTTCTGCTCATGGTTCAGATGCTGACTCTGTGAATGAGATGTCAGTTACAGCCCATCCAGCAATGGGTTACTGCTCAGGGTCTTCACATTTAACCACAGGCTAAAATTGACAACTAGGCTTAGGGCGCAGGCATCTCACACTGCTCAATGAGATCAGGGCAGAGCGTGGAAGTAAATGTTCTGGCTTGCTATAATGCTGTCATTGAAAGTCACCAGGAAGTGGAAAATCCAAGACAAATAATAAATTGAATGGGACATTGCAACAATGGACATAAGTTGGGACTGTCTCAGTCAAAATGCCACACATGGATACTTTACCAGGCACGTGTCTTCTCAAAAATCTCTTAATCCTTAACTCCTGGTTACTGTTTTCCCCTCACCAAGGCTGTGCCCTCAATGTGATTCACTTGTTTGTGACCAGTTAGTAATTTCCACAGCATTATGCACATGGAAAAGAATGTGAAGCATTCTTCTTAGTCAGTTTTATTCATTGTGGTACTCCTTTTTTTTCTAGAACATTTTCTATTCATCTTAAAACTTGTATTAAATTTTGCATGCCTTCATTTTTAAACTAAAGATGTAATACATTTATGAAATTGTTCCTCACATTAGTTCTTTTGTTACCTTAAAAAAAATACCATACTATAATTTAGAGTGAAATTTGGGGATGAAAGGAATACAGTTGTTGCATATATTTGATAAAAATGGATTATCTGAATATGATTGTGATAACATTTTATATTTATATTATATTTAATATTTATATTTGATTTATATTCTATTACAGGACTAATGAAAAGGATTCACCATATCTTAGGACTTTTTATGGAGACTTAAGAGATAGGTAAGTGCCAAGCATTTTTTGAAAAGATATATTTGAAACATTAAATAATTTGATTGCATCGGTTCCTGACAAAAATAGGCAAAGGAGTATATTTTACTTAAGCAATTTACCTTTTATTCTTCTCAGTAAAAATAGTATAAATACCATGTTTACATGAATTTAATGTAACATTCTCTGATATCCAATAAATCACACTTTCCAGGGAGCCTTAGATTTATTTTCTGTAATAATTATAATGAGAACATTGTTAATAAGATGAACAAGTTAGGCATATTTCAAAACTTAAAGTCCTAAAAAGAAATCATTAAATGCAAAGTGGTGCCCTGGCTTGGATCTCAGGACTGAAAAAAGACATTAATGGGAAAACAGGTGAAATCCAGATAAAGTCTGTAGCTTAGTCAATAGTAATGTACCAACATCCTTTTCTTAATGGTGACAAATGTACCATGGTAATGTAAGATGCTAACTTTAGGTGGAATTTGGTAAAAGGAACATGGAAACTTTATAGTACCTTTGCAACTGTCCTGTAAATCTAAAATTATTCCAAGATAAAAAGTTTTAATTAAAGCCAAAAAATCAAGATTTATTTGAAAATTATACTTCTATAGAAAATTATAGGAGTAGCTTTTCTGTGTAACAGTTTGAAAGATCAAAATGGCTGCTTTTAGAAAAACCCAGATTCCATGCAATAGAGATGCAGGGAAATATGAGACTATAGGTTTCATTTTACAGTTCATGGGAGGTGGGATTTCGTTTTCTGGACATTGACCTGGTGTCCGTGAACATCTCCTTGAACTCAGTTATAGACTTGCTTTTTAGTTCCTTTAAGGTACGTGTGTGTTCTTCAGTGATTTAGTACAGCTCTTTCTATTAATATAAGCAGGCCCCTTACATTGTTCACAGACTACTGCGTTTTTCTTTTCTGTGGTATATCTGTTAGAAGCAAAAACACCAGTGATGTGACTCAGTGGTTTGGAGTTGAGATCCTTTTAGGGTGGTTTTGTTCAGTCATAGCTACTTGAGCTTCTAGGTCAAGTGCTAGACACAGTTGACCTGTCATGAAGGAGTATGAATAAAGATGAGCATAACTCTTAAATAGCCATTTCTGTAGTTGAGCTGAAATAATTGATTGCTGTCAGATAATTGAAATTCTCAGTTTCCAAAATGAACTCTAGCAGTATAACTCTTTTAAATTTCTATAAATATTAAAGGACTATAAGAAAGAAGCTCTGTAGTTTGCTGAAACTATTATATAACTTTTCATTAATAAAATTAAATAGCCCTGCTGGCCTTATAAATGGTCTCCTGCTGCTGTTGCCAACTTTAGTGATTTTAGTTAAACTTAAATTTCATCAAGGGAAATAGAAATATATTGTACTTAAAGGATAGACATTTAAAACAACAGACCCAGACCTGAATGACTTTTGCAGAATAATTATTGGCCTTGAAGAGTTCTTTTGCTTGATGATATTTTTTCAGAATTGGTGTTATCAATATCATATCAATAGAATTTGCATCTTTACTTCCTAATTATGTAACATACTTGTGCCAGCCTTTGTAGGAAAGTTTTTAAAAAGGGAGGAACATTCTTTTAGGACAAGTTGAAATTTCATTATAGTTCACACAGACAAAACAAAAAAGTCTTTTTATTGTTTTTCTGTGCTCAAAGAGCATTAAAAATGTTGTTTCTGGAAACATGCTTTACCATTCAGCTGGCTGGCTGTCATTTTACCTAACGTATAAATGAAGGTAGCACATAGGTACTGCATACTTGCTGTGTACCCTTTTTACTTTTTGTTTACGATGGTCTCATTTAATCTTACAAACACCTATGAGCTAGTTTGGAATTCCCATCGTAGATGAGGTCAGAGGATAACAGATGTCTCCAGGCCAACCCTGAGGGAGTGAGGAAGAACGACCCTGTGCCCATGGTGTTGAGTACCTACAGTCTGGTTCCTAATGTTACCAGCTTCCAGGGAGCCCTGAGTCCAAGGACACATGGTAAACTTCCCATTACTGCAACTTGTCTGGGTTAAGGATGTCTAATCCCTCTGGTGACCTAGAGCAGAATCCCCCAGGGTTGCAGGCGTGGAGTAGAGTCTGCTGGTCCCCGTTCCAGCCTTGCCTTGGCTCATCCTCTGGCTCCTGAGCTTGTCAGTTGTTGTTCTCTGTCACCTGATTAATTGCCGAACACTCACTCATTGTGTGCTCCATTGATCAGATGCCAAGAACTCTTGGCAGCTCTGCGGAACATGATCTCAGTGTGCCTCCTGGTCAGTGCTGGGCAACTTGAAGTGGTTAGTGGGGGTGAGAACTTGGATTCAGAAGCCAGGACCCGCGCCAGAAGCCAGGGATGGGTAATTGAGTGGCTGGCACGTGAAATGGAGTGCTCCAGACTCATCAGTAGTCTGGGAGGCAGAAGGGGAACTGCACATGACTTTGAAAGGTGGTCTTTGAAGATCATGATGGCTGGCTGTGGATTTTGTAGTTTGTAGATATAAAATAATTCTAGTTGCTTTTTGAGGAGGAATGAGAATGTTGCCAGCTTATTCATTATACTGCTCATTACACTGGGCAGAGATCTCTCTGTAACTTTTACCCGTCAGTTCCACCTGTGTCCTTCTGTGGTTCTAAATCTCCAGTCCTTCTTACTCTTGAAAGCATAACATAGAAATACAATTACAAAATCTCGTTTGCAGTCTCCTCTTCTTCAGTCTCAGGAAGTTGCCTTTCTTCAGTCAGTTCATGACTGCTTTCTCCATTTTTTCTCTATGTGATCTCCTGTATCCTTCACGCTAAATATCATCTGGCCCCCTTGTTTATTTCTTTACCTCAATCTTTCCCATGAGCTCCAGGCTCCTATCTATGTCCCCCTGTCCAACATCTCTATTTAGAAGTATAATAAAATTTCAAACTTAATGGATCTGCATAGAACTCTTGGACCAAAACTTCTGGCTGCTGCCAATGACAGTGGGTTCTGTCTCTGACAGTGTCAAGTTGAAGCTTATCAGCCTCAGCTTTTCAAACCCCAGTGTATATATGAATCCCTTGGATAGTTTGTTAAAATGTAGATTTTGATTAAGTCTGTCATGGGGCCCAAGGTTCTGCACTTCTAACAAGCTCCCAGGTACTGCTAATGCTGCTGATCCATGGACCCCACTCTGAGCAGCAGGGAATGAAAGTGTGTTCAGAGTAGATGCTTGTCAAGACAGGTCTGGGGCTGGGGGAGGTGAATGGGGTCCTGCAGGTCCCTCCCTCATCTCACCATTGTCCCATCCCCACTTAACAATCATGTTATATACAGCAAAAACTAGCACATATTGTGAAGCAACTATACACTAATTAAAGTTTTTTTAAAAAAAGAAAAGTAGAATCATGTTTATAAACACACAACTCTCAGTTATGCTTATAATTAAAAGGAAATTTAAAAAGTGGTATCCATACTATTATTTCAATTTAAATTAACAAAGATGTGTGTGTGTATGTGTGTGTATGTATATACATGTATATGCTTAGCCAAACTCTGTGAGGACACATGCCAAATGTTAACAGTTGTTAATCTTCTAAGTGATAGATTTACAGATGGCATATATTTTCATCTTTATATATGTGGCCTTTTTCAATTTTCAGTAGTGAGCATAATTTTCTAGATATAGTTTATGATGATTAATGTTATT
Organism: Bubalus bubalis; assembly: GCF_019923935.1. Lineage (NCBI taxonomy): Eukaryota > Metazoa > Chordata > Mammalia > Artiodactyla > Bovidae > Bubalus > Bubalus bubalis. Next base: position 49,543,162 of record NC_059170.1, on the reverse strand, counting down.
ACAACTGTCAGGTATACTCCAGCTTAGTTCATCACAACGTCGCCTTGGATGAAACATTTGCCTTCTACCACTCACTTACCTCTCTTCACCCTTCCCCCAAACATCTGCTCTTTTTTTTTCCCCCCCCTCAATAAATGTATTAGCTCTTTAATGCTTTAGTGAGGGCTTCATATTAGGGCTTTAGTTCAGTATCTACCAATACAATTAATAGAATAAGGGTAATTAAATAAGTACTTTTTTGTATTCAATTTTTGTAATTTTTTTGTGTGTTCAATTAAAAAAAAAAAACTAAAGAAATACCCTTTTTCTCGCCTTTCCTGTCCTAGGAAGGTGTGCTCAGCAGGTTTCTTGGAGGGAGCTTAGTTTTCCTTTCAACTTTAAAATTCAGTAAGTGAAATACCTGTCTCTTGCTATGGAACAGGGAAGGAATTAACAAAGATACAGGATAGAAAAGCCTGATATATTTAAAATCTCACCTTCTTAAAAAGGTGAGTGTTGGACAAAGAAAGAATTTCTGAAATACACATAAAGGTGCCCCCGCAGATCTGGTAAACACCAAACCATGCATGCATAGGATAAAACTTGCAAAAGCTTGCAAGGACAATCTCATGAGAAATGAAAAATTACCAGGTCACTGTAAGAAAAGCCCTAGAGTAAAGGTTCCTCTATACAAACCCTAAAAGAACTTAAAACTAAGCCTCAAAAGAATCATATTAATCCTCAAGTATCAACTGCCAGAAATCCAACACTTTTTAAACAAATACAAGAAATCCAGTATTCAGCTACATAAAATTCACAGTGAATTTCATCCAATCAAACATCATAGATAAACAAAGAAGCAGGAGAAAAATCCCATAACTAGGAGCCAATAGAAATAGACCCAGAAACGACAGATGATAGAACTAGCATACAGGTACTTTAAAATAGCTATTGTAAATATGGTTCATGTAGATAGACATAATGAGAAATGAAATAAAATATAGAAAAACAATATTGGAACATTAGAGATTTAAAAAAATACAGTATTTGAAATGAAAATTGTACTAGTATGGGACTAAGCACAGATTAGATCTTTCAGGAGAGAAGTTCAGTGAACTTGAAAACGGTGAGAATTTAACCAAAAGCATCAAGAGAAGAAAGGTTGAAAAAGTATGCCCATCTCCACCATGCTGCTGCTAAGTTGCTCAGTCATGTCCGACGCTTTGCAACCCCATGGACTGTGGCCCATCAGGCTTCTCTACCCATTGGATTCTCCAGGCAAGAATATTGGAGTGGGTTGCCATGCCCTCCTCCAGGGAATCTTCCTGACCCAGGGATCAAACCCAAATCTCCTGCATTGCAGGCAGATTCTTAACCATCTGAGCCACCATCTAATTCTATAACGGAGAATTATTATATATTGTATTGCCTGTTATTGCCTGTATTGTATGTAACAGGCAATACAAAGAAGCAAATGACATACATATTGGCAGCGTAGAAATAAAAGGTCTTTATTTGTAGACAATATAATCACGTATAGAGAAAATACTATACAGGGGTATATGTAGTCCATGGGGACTGTACAGTCCATGGAATTCTTCAGGCCAGAATACTGGAGTGGGTAGCCTTTCCCTTCTTCTCCAGGGGATCTTCCCACCCAGGGATCGAACCCAGGTCTCGCACATTGTGGGCGGATTCTTTACCAGCTGAGCCACCAGGGAAGCGTAAGAATACTGGAGTGGGTAGCTTATCTTCCTCTGCAGTGGATCTTCCCAACCTCGAAATTGAACCCGGGTCTCCTGCATTGCAGAAGGTTTCTTTACCAGCTGAGCTACCAGGTATAACCAAGATACACAAAATCAGTTGTAATTTTATATACCAGCAATGAAAAATTAGAAATTGAAAGTTAATATTTGTATCAAAATACAATGGACCTGAAAAAAGAAAAAAATTTACAAGAACAATATTGGAAGGTTTCTAGTACCTAATCTCAGGACTTCCTCTGCATTTTAAAGGTCCTTTTTTAAAGCTACAGTGATCAAGGCAGTGTTTGTCTAAGGTAAACATATACGTCAATGGAATAAAATAGAGAATCTGGAAATAGATGCACACTACTAATGGTCAACTGACTTCTTCTGACAGTGATGCCAAGTTAATTCAATGGGGACAAGATAGTCTTTTTAACATATGGTACTGGAACACCTGAATACTCAATGTAAAAAAATTAACCTCAACCCTTACTTCTTCTGTATATAAAAATAACTTGAAAAGAATCATGGATCTAAATATAAAAGACTAACACTATAAAACTTCAAGAAAAAATTGCAGGAGAAAATATTCGTGAACTTGGGATAGGCAAAGATTTTTGGGGGCCCAAAATGCATGAACCATAAAAGAAAAATTGATAAATGGGACTCCTTCAAAATTTAAAACTTCTGTTCTTCCAAAGACATCGTTAAGAAAATGAAAAGGCAATCTGTAAACAGAATATATTCACAATACATATGCCTGACAGATGACTTATGGCCAGAATATATAAAGAACTCTTAGAGCTCATTAGTAATATGACAGCCCAGTTAGAAATCTAGGCATAAGAAAATAACAGATGGCCAGTTTTGCATAGGAAAAGGTCTTCAACATCATTAGACATCAGAAAAATGTAAACCCAAACAATGAGATACCATTGGATATTCATCAGAATAGCTAATACTCAAAAGAAAAGTGTTAGAATGGACGTTTCGTATTTTGCTGGTAGGAAATCTAAATGATAAACCATTTAAACAGTTTGGCAGTGTTTTATAAAGTTAAGCATATTAATACTGCATGATCCATCAATTTTCTACTAAATGTTTACCTAAGAGAAATGAAAACATGTTTAAACACATACTTGCACAGAAATGTCCATGGCAGGTTTATTCATAATAGCCTCAAGCTGGAAGCAACTTGAATTCCATCAGGTAGTGAATGGATGAACATGTTGTGGCATATCTATGCAGGGGTATACTACTCAGAACTTAAGGTAGTAATACATTTAGCAACATGAATGAATCTCAGAAACATTATGCTGAGTTCAATAAGCCAGACACAAAAGAAGACAAGCTCTGTGATTCCATTTACTACCCACAACTATTATACCAAAAATACTAGGAAAAAAAATTTAATCTGTCGTGACAATAAACAGACACATTGTCGTTTGCAGCTGAAACTGGAGTGTGATTGACTTGGATGAGGCACAAGGGGATCTTTTGGTTTGGTCCCTGTGTTCTATATCCTGACTGTGGTGGTGATTATATGGCTATATATGTGTTTATAAAATTCACTGAAATGTACACTAAAAATGTACATATTTTATTGTATATAAACTATATCTCAATAATGTTGTTTTGAAAAAATTCCAAAAATTTGAACGTTATTTTACTAACAACAGGCTGTTGGTGGTGGTTTAGTTGCTAAGTCGTGTCCGGCTCTTGCGACCCCATGGACAGCAGCCTGCCAGACTCCTCTGTCCATGGGATTCTCCAGGCAAGAGTACTAGAGTGGTTGCCATTTCCTTCTCTAGGGGATCTTCCCAACTCAGGAATCGAACCCAGGTCTCCTGCATTGCAGACAGATTCTTTACCAACTGAGCTATGAGGGAAGCCCAACAAAAGGTTAACTTCTGTCTAATGTTAGAAGACCTCTGTGTAAGGCTGAGTTGACCCCAAAATTCCATTTAGATAAACCAGTATACACAATATAAATAATAATACATGAGTTAAATATCCTTAAACATGAAAAGAGAGTAGATAAATCAGTTTAGTTAACCTATGATTTGATTTATTGGAATGGGACCCTAGCATCCTTGGAATTCATTGACATACCTTTTTAATTTCTTTAATTGATAATATCTTTGGCACTAAGAAGAATCCAGCTGAATGAAGTAATTATGAACAATCCACTCTTAGTTTTCTTTTATTGTTCTTTTCTTTTTTTTTTTAACTGATAAGACTATGTGGAAGATATTCCAGTGTCCCTTAGAATCTGTTCTTACTTTTAGGAGTAGAACTCCTAGATTTTGCCTGAGCACATACATGGCTATCCTTCTAAAATCAACATTTCTCTGCTTCTCTTGCAGCAGGGTGTGGCTTTGGACTAAGGAGAGGTGACTGGTGATGTGTTTAAGGTCACCTCATTAAGGACAAGCCGCTTAACCTAGATTTTCTCTTTTCCTTTCCTGCTGGCTAAGGTGTAACATCAGGCATAGCAGACTATGTCGGTCCAGAGATGGAAGCCATGTGGAAGTTGATGGAGCCAGCCTGGGTCCCTGAATGATCTTGTGACACACACCTCTCCCTGTACCCCACACTGGGACAGGAAAAAGAAAAGTCTCTAATTTTGGCTGTTGTATTTTTGAGTCTTTCTGTTATGGCAGAAAGTTTATACCCTAAGACAAATTGGACAAATTGGAAAGCATTTAAGATTTTTAAGTTTTTCTCTGTGTGCTGTTTGGTCATAGCCAATATATTTTGGTGTGTATTCTCAAGTAAAATAATTTATAAAATAGTATATGATTTCATGCCAATAGTTCTTTTTGACCCAGTAGTTATTTAGGAGAGTGTTTCTCAAATTTATGAGTTACTTTTAAACTTTAGGTACTAATTATTAGTAAATGGAGACACAGCATTCAGCTTTTCTAATTTTTAAATGTGTTTATGGGCTAATTTATGATCAATTCTGGTAAAATTTCACAGATCTTTTTAAAGAAGTTGCCTTCTTGGTAAGATACCAAAATATTTATTTATTGTGTTACTTAACTTTTCTATAATTATTTTTTTATCTGATCTAATAAAGGTTTAGAGATATAAATCAGTGATTTCTTCCATTAATTTTTCTTTATATTTCTGTCTGTTCTGATATCTGTGTTCATGTGTTACTTAATTGTCAGCAGCTCAGTTGAGGATTGTACCTTTTATCAGAATAATGTGACTTTTTTCCTAATTTATATCTTATGCTTTGTGTTTTAGCTGACATTAATATGCTACTTCAGTTTATATGTCTCTGTATTTCTTACTATATCTATCCTTTCTTTATCTTTATTTATATTTATCCTTTATTTATCTTTCTGTCATTTCTTTAAGATATGTTTTCTATAACTGGAGCATAGCTGGATTTTTTTAACCTATTGGGAAGAAACTTTGTCTTTTAACAGATATTATAACTCGTTTATATTTATTATCAAAATTGATCTTTAATTGATTTTATTTCATTGATCTTGTTTTTGTTATAATGTCTTTGATTTTTCCATTATGTTTTAGACTTTTTACTGTTTGATTTAAATTTTGTTTTTGTTTAATTTGGTTTTGGTTTTTTTTTTCTATTTTATTTTTTATTTATTTATTTTTTAAATTTTATTTTATTTTTAAAACTTTACATAATTGTATTAGTTTTGCCAAATATCAAAATGAATCCGCCACAGGTATACATATGTTCCCCACCCTGAACCCTCCTCCCTCCTCCCTCCCCATACCATCCCTCTGGGTCGTCCCAGTGCACTAGCCCCAAGCATCCAGTATCGTGCATCAAACCTGGACTGGCAACTCGTTTCATACATGATATTTTACATGTTTCAATGCCATTCTCCCCTTTTGCCTGCTTTGAAAAGACTTCTTTGAAACCTTAAATCTATATAGTACCTATATAGATTTTTCCAGGGGGAAAAAGAAATTGAAAAAAAATCAAACTTTAAGTTAATATATCAAATTTTGTATTTGATGAGACTGTGTTTGGGATTATTAAATATAATGGATTTCATGGTGATGGGTGGGGAATATTTTTTACCGATGATCTTGTTTTCTGTGCTGTCCCTGTCAGTTACTGTATCCACAGCACAGGGCATGGCATTTACATGCTCACTAATGTTTGCTCAGTGTCAGAGTCTGTCCTTTTGCTTGACACTCTGATAGGCTTTTTCCCTACCTTGGATGCTGCTAGCCCTCTGACCTTCTCAAGTGGACGTCATCTCCATTCTGTCTCTATAATAAGTGTGCTTGTATATGGGGCTTTCCCATGTTTTTCAGAATATACTTGAGGACTATTTAGGGAAGTGGCTCTTGAAGGACATGCAGCCTTGTCTGGAAATAGTGTGGAGGGAACAAGCCTGTAGCAGTTGCAAGAGATAATATCTTTAAGAAAATAATGATGTTGCTAAGTTACTTTGCGAGGGAAGACTTGTCTTTCTCATATTTTTTTTAACTGATAATTATGTAGCTGGACTACCAAGATGCAGGGAGTGAGGGGAAGCTGAGAACAGTCTCTCCAGGGCTGCGGATCAGGGTGAAGTTCTTGGCCAGCGACTCATGTCTGTGTGGTATGTGGAAAGCAAATGGGCTGAGGCGGCAGGAAGACTTATTCTAGCTTTGGTTCTGTTTTCCTTTGTGACCATGGCAAACCTCTCAGCTCTTCTGGGCCTCAGGCTCGACCTGTTAAATGAGAAAGATGACTCTTCAAGATGCTTTCTAACTTTGAAACTCCATGCTTGATCAGGGCACCAGGGATAACCAGGGAATTTCCACTTGACAGCATTTTTATTTTTAATTTCATTTAAGTAGGGAAGTCAGCTTCATTTCGTCTTGTACAGTCAAGAGGAATAAATCACTTCTCTTACTACCTTGAGTAAGGAGAACTAGAAGGATCATGTGTGACTCGTGTACTTATGACCTGACCTAATATTAGCAAGTGACACACGTTGGGTGGACTGTCCCACTTACAACACCTGGAAGTAATCTGCTGATAGAATGACTCAGAGGAATGTGAAATTACCATCTTTCCCTGAGAAAACTAAGATATTTATTTAGACTCCCACAAGGTTCTTGCCTTTGTCCCTGGTGTGTGTGTGTGTGTCTTGAGACTGAGGGTCCTGGGAGATAGATCCGCCTTGTGACCTTCAGCTGTTACAGACCATGGTTTTTGGCCTTTCCAAATCAACAGAAGTTGATAAGAGGCTAGATGAGAAATTCAGGCAAGGCTTTATTGGGGCCCCTGCTACAGCTGAGGGCAGAGAAAATAACATATGCCCTTGCTTGCTTCCTGAGGTGGGTTGAACTAGTTCCTTATATGGGGTGAGGGTAGGGGCAGCAGGTCCAGGAGTTGGGCCAGAGGGGTGGCTTGGGTGTTTTGCCCACCCCTTTGGTGGTGTTGCGTGCAGGGAGCATGTGTGCAGTACCCTGCTTTTGGTCCCAACACTCGGCTCTTGCTCCTCCCTCCTCAGAAGTGGCAGTTGGGTTCTTTTTGGTCTTTGTGTATCTTCTTGTCCATAATTTGCCCTAGCTATACATGCACACAGTTATTTTTAGTCCCTTATAGTTTTTTCTATTTTGTGGATTGAGGGGACTTTTGTCCAGGTGTGAGCCCTGTAGCAAAGGGTCCCAGGTCCCAGCTTGTCTCACAAGCAGGCATCAGACCTGAAGGTCACAGTGAAGATCCTTCATTGATGAGCTCCTGAGTGGTCCAAAAGCTGTTTACACTGAAATCTTGTTTCACAAGGTCAGCAATGGGGGCTGCCCAAGCTGGCTTTTTGTCAAAAACTGAGCTGGGCATGATCACAAGTAGGGTGGGCAGAGAGAGTTTTCAGATAATGAACATGTCACAATTGTGAAAGAGCACGGACACAGCACTGACTGAATGAAATCTGTGCAACTGTCAAAGGGTGACTGTTTCTGAAGAAGGGCTTTGTTTTGGCTCAGTTCTGGAGGATGATTCCCACAAAGGCGCCATCCAGAATAGTGTGGAGAAAAGATCATTGCTTCTCTTTGCTGTAGTCATCACTCTGAGGACTAAAAAGTTATTGAAAAGTTTTATTTCCCGCTCTATGAAGAGCTTCTGGGGGAGAAAAAAAAGAGAATCATTTCATTTCAGAAATGCCTTTTTTTTTTTTTTTCAGTAAATAGATGCTGTGAATAAGTCAAATAAAATGCATAATAAATTTGAAACTTGGATAAAAAATGTAGCTGGTAGGCTTTTATTAAGTGCCACTGTGTGGTAGGCCTCTGGGGTGCAGAGACCAACATTCAGTAGCCTCTGTTCACAGGAAGTGAACTTGAATGAGGTTGATGGATAGATGGCTAATACTGTGTTTCCACTGGGTTTTTATAGAGCAGTTACTCTGGAGATGCTGCATTAGATGTCGAGACTACAGGTGAAGTAGATAGAGTCTCTGTTCTCGAGACATTTAGAATTCACAGTGAGATGCATCACCAGGTATGCAGAGCACCAGTTGTGCAGAGACATGTAGGAAGACATCAGTAGTTAGAATGCACAGGAGAGAATGATGCAGGAAATTTGAACTTGCTCTAAGAAAAGAACTAAGCAGTCTCAAGGCACCTGTTCCTTCAGTGGTTGTTGTAAGCTGTGCTCATTAACTTTCTGGCCCCAGAGGTAGACATTCCTGATGTTAAAAATAGTAATAGCCCAGAATTGTACAGTGCTTTGCTTTGTGTTGGACACAGTTTAGTGCTTTACGTATAACAACTTGTTGTTCAGTTGCCAAGTCATGTCCAGCTGTTTGAGACCCCCATGGACTGCAGCACACCAAGCTTCCCTGTCCTTCACTGTCTCTCAGAGTTTGCTCAAACTCATGTCCATTGAGTCGGTGATGCCATCCAACCATCTCATTGTCTGTTGCCCCCTTCTGCCTTCAATCTTTCCCAACAACAGCCTCTTTTCCAGTTAGTGGGCGCTTCGAATCAGGTGGCCAAAGTATTGGAGCTTCAGCTTCAGCATCAGTCCTTCTAATGAATATTCAGGGTTGATTTCCTTTAGGATTGATTGGCTAGATCTCCTTGCAGTCCGTGGGACTCTAAAGAATCTTCTCCAGCACCATAATTTGAAAGCATCTATTCTTTGGCACTCAGCCTTCTTTATGGTCCAACTCTCCATGCATGACTACTGGAAAAACTATAGATTTGACTAGACGGACCTTGGTTGGCAAAGTGATGTCTCTGTGTTTTAATACGCCGTCTAGGTTTGTCATAGTTTTTCTTCCAAGGAGCAAGCATCTTTTAATTTCATGGGTGTATTCACTATCTGCAGTGATTTTGGAGCCTAAGAAAATAAAATCTGTCACTGTTTCCACTGTTTCCTATTTGCCATAAAGTGATGGGACAGATGCCATATCTTCATTTCTTGAGTGCTGAGGGTTTTTTTTATTATTTTTTTTAATTTTATTTTATTTTTAAACTTTACATAATTGTATTAGTTTTGCCAAATTAAGCCAGCTTTTTCACTCTCCTCTTTCACCCTCTTTAAGAGGCTTTTTAGTTCCTCTTCGCTTTCTGCCATAAGGGTGGTGTCACCTGCATATCTGAGGTTATTGATATTTCAGCCAGCAATTGTGACTCCAGCTTGAGCTTCATCCAGCCTAGCATTTCGCATGTTACCCTGCATGTAAGTTAAATAAGCAGGGTGACAGTATACAGCCTTGACATTCTTTTTTCTCAGTTTTGAACCAGTCCTTTGTTCCATGTCTGATTTTACCTGTTGTTTCTTGACCTGCCTACTGGTTTCTCAGGAGGCAGGTAAAGTGGTTTGATAGTCCCATCTCTTTAAGAATTTTCGCAGTATGTATATACAAACTATACAAATTATACCTAGAATTTTTTATTTGAAATTATAGAAAGATCCCTTTTGATCAAATACTATCCCCCATTTATTTACAGAGAAAGGCTTACTTGAATTATAAATATATCTAAAAGAGATCACATTGCCTCCCACAAACACTGAATCCACAGCTCTTTGAGGTGGGGTTTTCTGTTCAGCTTAATGTCCTCCTGGTCAAATAAGAGGCTGCTTTCTCTGTCTTCTCATCTGTTGAAATGTCTGTCCCTTTTTACAGCACTAGAGGTCTTTAATTTATAAGCTGGATTTGTAAATTGCAGGGTCCCAGCTGGTTGGGCCTGTGGTCCTTCCATGCCTGAACCACAGGAGGCCTGCTATTTGCTCCTCTGAGAAAGTTAATAAGAGCTTTTGTGACCTGGTTTGAGTACAATTTACAGGCTCCCATTTAGGTGATCTGGAGGAAGAAGAATGGGATGAAAAAGTCAAAGTTATGATTGTGAACGAGAAGGAAAGTTAGAATTTTAAAACCAGCATCAAAATGGTACAGACAAAGAATTAGAAGTTAGGAAGAGCCTAGGAGGAGAGGTTTTTAATTAGAGCAACCCTCAAGATGTTGGAAATTGTTATGATGGTTTTAAGTAGGCAACTCTTTGGCCTTAAAATGAATCCACAACTTGACTTTCTGTATGTGGTTTATGAGATATAAACACACATAGAATGTGAGGCAAAAAGGTAATTGTTTTATGTAAAGCTGTTTTGATGTAGGGCTTCTTGGATATTGAAAGCCTCCTTGGATCTTAATTAAATACATTGAATGGTTTTAAAAATTAATAAAACTGTAAGGAAGGTTTTTTTTTTTTTTTTGCACAGACAGTTATTTTAAGTTTGGTGAACAGGACTGTAATTAGGAAGATTGTTGAAAGCAGTCTGTGATATAAAGCTTGAATGGTGTTAGTAAAGAACAGGAGCTTTAGAACCTCACTTGGACCCTATCTACAAATAAAATAAACTTTTTCATGTAATACTGAAATCAGCTATGCAATTGAAGAAAATACAGTAATACTTTGTATAATTTTATTATTCTATTTTGCTTTCTTTAAAATTAATTTTATTGATACAAGGAATACATAATTTTTTTTTAAAGCCTTAAACATCAGATTTAAGTTACCTTTGACCATCTCAGTCCCAGGGTCATCTCTTGCCATTTATTCTTCCGAATCTTGTTCTGAATACTTAAATACATGTATTTGTATGTCTAGAAGAGATACTTGTGTTTTGTGTAGGTGTTAAACAATAACCCACAAATGTATTACGTTTTGCTGGTTCACTTAAGTGTGACCTTCCATTATACCTTTTGTGTTTAACAGCAGTAATGTTGCTGATCACAGCTGACATTTACTGAGTAGTTACTATGTGCTAGGCAAGATGTTTAGCATCTTTCATGTGTTTTGTCTCCCAGTCTTCATAATAGGCTTCAGAGGTGAGTAAAAACTGATTTTATATGAGTAAAATTCCAATGTTATTCTATCTCACATTTACATTAAATTACTAATGTAATTTAATCATCACTCTTTAGTACAACTTCAAAAATAAAACAGAATGATTGCTTTTAATTGTTAAGAATATAACTTTTATTTCTGTGAGATTCGTTCTTCTGTGCCATTGGTCTCTCCAGCCAGCCCCAGAGGTATGTGTCTCTGCTAAGCCAGAGGCTGGGGGTATGCTCACCTTTCAGGAATGAGCTGGTCGTACATGTGTCATGTTTGACTCATCCTAAAGGAAGAACAGGCACCCCAGACATTTCCTCAGTAGTTAATGATTTTCAGAGCCCATGCCTGTGATGATGTCCTTATTTGGGGGTCAACTATAGGGTACAAGTCCTAGGTGTGAGCAGGATTTTTTTTTTAATTAATTTATTTTTGCTTGAAGGATAGTTGCTTTGTTGGTTTATGCTGTAAATCAATGTGAATCAGTCATAGGGTATACACAGAGGTTAAATTTTGAAAGATGCTTTTCACTGTGCTCTTGGCCATGCTGGTAAAAGGCTACAGTCGCAGAAACTCTGATCATTTTTATGGCAGTTTGTAGACAGGGAGTGGTTGTTGGGTGGGTTGAGGAAAAAAAAAAAAACTGCTTATTATGTGTACTCTGACTTTAGAATTTGGATAAAGATATTTTCAAGATTTCTTGACAAAATAAAGATGTTTACTATCTGGGACAGCTGTCAGAAGGTTTAGATCTCAGCTCTGCTGCTCAGCTAGCTGGGAAACCTTGAAAAGGCCACTTAGTGATATTTCAGTGAAATGATAATAATATCCATTTGTGTTGTTCAGTTGCTAAGTCGTGTCGACTCTTTGTGACCCCATGGGCTGCAGCATGCCAGGCCTCTGTGTCCCTCACTATCTCCCGGAGTTTGCCCAAGTTCATGTCCATTGAATCAGTAATGCTATCCGGCCATCTCATCCTCTGCTGCCCTCTTCTTCTTAATATCCACTTAGTAAAGTTGTGAGGTGAAATTACATGAAGTGTCTTATACATTGTGAAGCGTTGTGTGAATGTGCAAATATCGGGTGATGCTTCTGTCATTTTGTCATCTGAACTGGTGTCGAGGTCGTCTGCAGTTTGCCTTTTTCACTGTTGCCTCTGTCCTGAGAATGTAACCTGCTTTCCTCTGTCCTTTATTCCATGGAAGAGAACACCATATCAGAGCTCTGTAATCTTCAGGGTAGGAGCTGGGGCCCTATTGCTGAATGTGAAAGTGTTAGTTATTTAGACGTGTCTGACTCTTTGCAACCCCGTGGACTGTAGCCCACCAGGCTTCTCTGCCCATGGGATTCTCCAGGCAAGAATACTGGAGTGGGTAGCCATTCCCTTCCCCAGGGGATCTTCCTGACCCAGGGATCGAACCCAGATCTCCTGCACTGCAGGCAGATTCTTTACCATCTGAGCCACCAGGGAAGGCCTAAACAAACATTGAAGTACAGCCAGCATTTCTTCAGGCCTAGTGTAAGAACTGAAAAGATCATCTGCAGTAACTCAAGGAGAAGAGACATGCCCAGTGTCCCAATAAATATCTTTTCATTGTAATTAATACATAGCGTTTGTAAAATTTTGGCCTTTTTGTCTTGAAAAGTAAATAGGTGTTAATTAATATCTGTCTATATAGGAAAGTATTTGTTAATAAATTCTGTTGCAGTAGAACATGGTTTGAAAAAACCATCAGAAATTACCTTGCTTGTGTCTTCTTTTTGGTTGCAACACTTAAGTTATCCTCAAATCTCATCATTCAAAGAGGGCATGAGGTTTCTTTATGTTTGTCATAAGGAGACATGGGGTTAAAATGATGAAGAGACCTTCCAAGTCAGCTCTCAATTCTGGATAAGGAGAGAGCGCCATTGATTTTCCATTTGGTCTAGGCTGTGATGAGAACTGATCCTTGCTTAGAAGCTGTGAAAATCTCAGTTGCTCTTTGGGAGACCTGCCGTTCACTGTGTGTGTGTGTCCTGTGTGGGTGTCCTGCGTGTGTGTGTGGCCTGCCACTCACCCTGTGTGTGTGTGTCTGACTCTTTTGAGTGACCCTTTTGACTGCAGCCTGCCAGTCCATGGGATTTTTAGGTGAGAAGATTGGAGCAGGTTGACATTTACTTCTGCAGGGGATCTTCCCCACCCAGGAATGGAACCCACATCTCCTGAGTTAGCAGGCAGATTCTTTACCACTGAGCCATCAGGAAAGCCCACCAGTCACCATACAGGATTGCTACTGGTATAGTTTGCTGCTTGAGGAAGATATGTGTACTTTGGAGGAGGCACACTGCTGAAAAAAAATTCTCTCGTTTTACTGTTCCCTCTTCTGGATAGTTCCAAAAATCCAAGCCTTTTAATTTTCATTGGTGATTTGCTTTGTCATCTCTGTATTCACTTTCATTGGTTTCTTGACCTACTCTTTGTGGTAGACCGTCCCTAACCTGGTTATAGCAATGGAAAAAGTGAAATCTTATTTCAGGGTAACCTGTAAAATTCCATTCCATACTTTAGACTTAGACCACCGAAGATAGCACTTTTCCCCTTCATTTTATCTTACTCCCCCTATGTATTCTTACTGTCTTGAGCACCATGGGGTTTTTTAGTTGTTTGTTGTTGTTTTATTTTTTAATGAATCTCTTTCAGACTCACCTATTTATAGAAGCTGAACATTTCCTCCTTTCTCAGTGGCAGTTGTGGCTAGAGTAGCTTTGCTTCTTGAGATCCTAACCAGGGGGGTCTCTGAAGGAGTCCAGAATCTGCAAGTCACATTTGCTTTTCCATAATTAGCAACTAGAAATATTTTAACGTGCCTTGACTATACCTAAGCAACTCTTTAAAAAAATAGTTTGCAATCAGTTGAATTCTCTAAGCTTCTGGCTTACAGTACAGAAGAAACTTCTACAGAGAGTAGATAAAGGATGGGGTAAGAATTTTCCGATTTGATTGCATATTATTTATTGTGGAAAGAATGTTTTCCCTACAGACTGACTAGGAACAAGATGTTTAAACATAAGCCAGGGTGGAGACCTGTTTGTTTGGTCAGCTTCAGAGGAGCCACGTTTCCCTACTTGTGAAGAGTCTGCCAAATCTTCCATCCTCCCCACCCCCGCCTGATTCTTCAAGTTTCTTTGGGACTTTTGCTTAGGGCTCTTGTTGGATAAGGCAGTGATGGAGTGCATATGTGGAAGTTAGAAAGGCTAAAGGCTTTTTTTCTGGAGGGACATGATTTTATCATGTCATCATAAATTTATGCTGTGCTGTTTGTGTGTGTGTGCATAAAATGGCTTTTTCCCAGGCCCCCTCTGCAGTTGGCTTGTGTATTCACATAGCTGGGTGGCTGCAGGACCTCATTTATCACACAGGCAGTGGAAGCGGGCACGGAGATATGAAAGGGTTACTGTTCACATTTCCTGTGTAATTCCCTCTGATCTTACTGAGCTGTAATTCCTCTCTTGATGTTAAACATTCCCAGGCTCCTATAACCTTCTCACCAGTTTGCGCTAGCCAAGTTTGTCCCAGGTGATCATGTATGTAGGGGGACCTCCTGCTTCTAAAGATTAGAAACCCCTTCTTGGTCCATGCGATAGGCTAGCTGTTCTCATTAATTTGCAGCCCAGAAGAAATGCCTTTGATTTAAAACAAGAACAGAGCACTAACGGATTAGTTTTAAAATTCACATTAGCAGCCAACAACCAAATCTGTTGTCATATTAGATTTAAAAATCCTTTGATTCCTGGACTGGTGAATTTCTAGGTAAACCAAAGCCCTTTGGATCTAGTGGAGATTACCTTTTTCCTTCTAAAAGCACATTTGAAAAGTGGGTTCTGATTGGAAAAGGGTAAATTTTGATGCCACCATCTTACTTTTAGCTTATGTGATCGGTAGAGTGTTTTTAGTTACATCATGTAAAGCCACTTAGCTGAAATGGCAACATTTCTGCTTCAATTGAATTCAGGACGTAGTAGCTGAGCGTAGGGTGGTATTCATTTTCTACTTTTTGTCTGGTTTTTAAAGTATATAGCAGCTCATTTTTGTTCCACAACTTTTAAAATGTATATTTTTGTGGTTGGCAAAAGGTTTTCTATTTTTCCCTTTCCCCCTAAAGTTTTGGGAGCAAATGACATGTTCCTGTGAAGCACTGTATGTGTCAGCAGCTACTGATGGATAGGGACACAGTACCTATTCCAGCCCTGGCCTCATCCGTGAGGAGCTTCCCTGTAACACAGCTCAGGGTAAGTCTGCTCCTGTTGCTTGGAGCACATTGCCGTGTTCCCACCATCCAACCTGGGAACCTAAGGATTCAGGGATGGACAGAAATGAAACAATGTCTCTTGGAAGGAGTTTCCAGGATAATTAAAGTTTGCTGGTGTTTAGGCCAAGTAGACTGTTTGCATGGCTTCAGGCAGTGAGATAAAGTACTTTTTATGCACCTTATCCATGGCTTCCCATGGAGGCAGGTAGAGGAACTTTTAGATTGATTTCGTTTGGATCTGCCTTAGAAAGCCAATGTGACTCGTTGTTGTCTCTCATTCTCCTTTCAGTTTCCCAGAGCCTGAGGTAGCCTGTCACATGGACGGCTTTCAGTAGAGATTTGTTTGAATACATGTGAAGTAGACATTACTTGTGTCGATTCTAAATTGGTCTGTATGTGTGTCATTAAGCACGTGTCTAATAGTTTAACTCTCACTTTTCCAATTCATCTCTAATGATAGATCCTGTTCAGAGTTCTTTGTTATTAGACAGTTAATTCCTCACAACAGTCTGTGTCCAAGTCCTTAAGTGCTTTCCACCTGGCTGGCTAACTGTGGCACTGCTCAGTCATAGAGAAAAATGACATTTAGTCACAAATTACTTAAATTATAGTCTGTTAATATTTCCTAATACCAGTAAGCCCATTTATTATTCTAATGATGGAAGAATGCTTATATTTTCTCCCAAATAGTTATTCCTTAGGACCATCCTAGAGCACTGAATAGTAATGTTAATCAGTGGACAAATACTTAGAGATGCTTAGAGAATGATGACGTACACAGCATCGTGCCTGGTATGATGTGTTCTGCAAAGATGTGTACGATCTTGGTCCTGCCACCTCGAGTCTAGGCTTCTCCACAAATAGGTGCTTTACACCAGTCAGCTTAAGGCCATCAGAATGGATATGGGCTGAGAGCCCTGAATGAGAATCAGGTGAGTCCTCTTTCAGTGCATTAGATGCAGGAGATGCAGGTTCAGTCCCTGGATCAGGAAGACACCCTGGAGAAAGGCATGGCAGCTCATTCCAGTATTCTTACCTGGAGAATCCCATGAACAGAGGAGCCTGATGGGCTACAGTCCGTGGGGTTGCACAGAGACTGAGCACACACACATATATGCACACACTGGCACCAGGCACTCTCCCGTTTACAAAGATAGGAATGTCAACATGCACATACACATACACGTGTGCATTATACATATATGTTATCCCCTTAGTAACGGCTACTACCTGGTCTGGACTTCGTAATTTATGTTAATACACCAGTATTTTTTATGTCCTCTTTTTAAATCACTGCTTGAGACTACTACAAATGGTGTTAATTTTATATTTGTAATTCTTGTTGTGTTTTAATCACGAGTAAGAGTCTAAATAAGCATTTGTTAAATGAACTAAAGGACAACCTGTGTGTGCATGTTTTGGCTTAATCATATACAAACAGTAGTTTATTTAGTAAGATGAAAATGGTTGGTTTTCATTGCAGCAACTTGGTTGAAGTTTGTCATGTTTGGAAAATTGTTTTATAGTATCTCTGAGAATATTGGCCTTTTTATCTCTAACAAATAATTTTACCTTATAATGAACTTTGCAAATTACTTCTGAGTAAGATCTGGGTTTAGGCTTCCTTTTCCAGTTTGGTAGTAGAGGCTAGACACAGGACATTGTGAGTCCTGCAACAGCCTAGGTAAATTACAAAATAACATTATTTTAGTGATCTGTTATTACATAATTAATTGCCTCAACACTGAGTGGTTTGTTCTGGATAGCTCATGGTTCTGTGGGTTGGGAGTTCAGACAAGTCTCAGTTGGGTAATTTTTCAATTCCACATTGCACTGACTAAGATAACTGGATGGTATTCATTTGGTAGATGGATTAGATGCTCTGGAGGATCTAGGATATCTTTATGCACATATATGGTGTATGGACAAAGGTAGAAGATGTGTCTATATGACCTTTTTAGCAGAGTCTCAAGGGAGTCAGACTTGTCCTATTGTGGTTTAGGACTCCTAGAGAGAATTTTCCAAGAGATGGGAAGGATGGTGCTATAGAGGAAGGTCTAAAACTGGAAACTGGCCCCACATCACTTCTACCATATTGTGTTGGTCAAAGCAGTGCCAGAGCCCCCCAGTTTCAGTGAGATGGGACATAGAGTGGCCTCTCAGTGGAAGAGGTATCAGAGAATGTGTGGCCATCTTACTCTGCTACAGTTCACCCTCTGGCCACAGATGATTTACATTCCTCCTATATTCTAAATGTACTTACTCAGCCCCTTCTGAGAATCCGAAGTTGTCATCCGTCTATGGCTTTATTCTCAAGCTTCAGGTCCAGGACCTTGTCATTTAAGTCAGGTCCAAACGTGCAGAAAGCTCGCCTGGTGTAGTTGCCTCAAGAGACATATTCGGCATATATTAGAGAGGCAGGCATAGAATCACTGCAATAAGCATTTCAACTCAGAATCAGGAAGCAAGAGGTGCATAGCTTTCACTGGTTCATAGTAATTTTGAAATCCTAATGCTGTCATATCTTTACTAACATTATTTTTACTCCCTGGAAATGATTATCCATGGCTCCTGACTTCACTCTAGCAACTCTGAGTCATCCATCATTTTATATAAAAAATGGTTCATGTTTACAACTGGATAGTCTTGCCAGCCTTGCTTCCTGCTTGTAGAAATTTGAGAGTTCAGAAGCATCTTTTCAGTTTTTTTCTCTTTCTGCTCCTGTCAGCCCTATCTGACATAATTCTTTTAAAAACTTTGTGAAATTCCTGTGTATCAAATTATAGCCCACTCTGTTAGACAGAAGCCACATTCACATTTGTTTTGAGATATATTTTTTTCTACTGCAGACTGAGTACAGGCATTATAAGATGATACCCATAAGATTCTGTGAAGCTTTTCTGTTTGAAAGAGTCCAAAAGGGACACCCTCAAGATTCCTACAGGTTTTTTATCTAGAAAAGATAGTCTTATGAGGCATACACTCTTAAGATTCTTAGAACTGAATTAGATATAACATGTAATCATGATGGTATTTTACAGTCACACTCTAGAAATTTTTGTCCCAAAACCATGCTTTACTGACAGCCCTAAACTTGACTTTTTACTTTGAAGCTATATCTTAGTTTTCTGTCTGGGCAGAATGGGGACGAGAAAATGTTTTGTTTTAGAAAAGAGCAAGTCCTGGCTCCTTAAATTCCTGAAAGTGAAATGGTTCTTTTGTTAGCTCTAAATTCTGCTTGAAAATGGAAGAGTTCTTTTGTTAACTTACCTTTCTCTTTGAATCCCGTATTATACTAGGCTAAAAGAGATTAATACTTTGACCTTCTGCCTGGCAATCTCCTTAGCCAAATCTACCACTTTATTGGGCACGTTTTCTCTTTTCTTTTTTATGCAAGGAATAGCATTGCACAATTTCCACCACCGTGTAAAAGGGCTTGTCATTTCTCCATCTGTTAACATTTTCACTAATGTCCTTCAGGCTTTCATTAACAGTGTTTTTAAGGACCTCCCTGTTTCTGCTCACCACTTGGTCCCAAAGCCAATGTCAGTATTTTAAGATTTTTGTTACAGAGCCCCCACTTCCATGTGCCAGAATCTGTTATGGTTATCTAATTCTGTTACAAATTACCTAAAAACTTACAGTCTTAGAAAAACAGTCATTTTGTTGTACTTCACAGTCTGTAAGTCAATGCAAAGGGCAGGCTCAGCTGGTGGTTATTCTTCTCCATGTAGCATCAGCTGAGGTTAGTTGGTGGCATTCAGCTGAAGGATGAGCTGGTTGCAAGTCTCTAAGACAGCTTCATATTTACATTTCTGGTACTTTGATAAGAATCATTCAAAAGCTAATTTTGGCTGAGGCTGTCAGTCAGAGTGCTTACACCTACCTTCTCCAGGATGTCAGTCTTACTATAGTTAAATGAAGGTAACAGTAGCACAAAAGACAGGAAGAAAGGAATAGGTATCTTCTGTTGTAAAATTCTTATTTCTGAAGTGATAAAATTGTCTGAGTCACCAGGGAAGTCCAAAATATTATTAAAACTTAGGTTGTGGTAAGTTAAAGCTCTGTAGTTTAAACACCAGAGCAATAAAACTGCAAAAGAAACAGGTACATCTAATAAGCCAACAGGGAAGATAAAGTAAAATACTAAAAAATATTCAATCACAGATAAGGCAAGAAAAAATGTGAAAAGGAAACAAAGAATAGATTAGAAAATAGCTAGATGATTATTTCAGATTCAGCCATATAAATAGTTACATTACGTATAAATGATTTAAATGCTCTGAAGACAGATCATCAGGCTAGATAAAAAAGCAAGACCTACTAACTACATACTGTTCACAAGAAATCCTATTCAAATATGAACACAAGTTATAAGTAAAAGAATTGAAGAAGATATACCATGCAAACACTAATCACTAAGAAAACTGGATTGGCTATATTAATTACAACAACATAGGCTTCAGAACAGAGACTATTACTAGCAATATTGAGACATATTTCATAATGATGAATCAATTTATCAAAAAAAATAACAATCCTAAATATCTATGAGTCCATTAACAGCTTCAAAATACTTAAAGTAAAAATTTACAGAACATAAAGGATGTTGTTGTTCAGTCGCTCAGTCATGTCTGACTCTTTGCAACCCCATGGACTGCAGCACACCAGGCTTCCCTGTCCTTCACCATCTCCCGGAGTTTGCTCAAACTCATGTCCTTTGAGTTAGTGATACCATCCAACCATCTCATCCTCTGTCATCCCCTTCTCCTGCTGCCTTCAGTCTTTCCCAGCATCAGGGTGTTTTCTGATGAGTTGGCTCTTTGCATCAGGTGGCCAAAGTGTTGGAGCTTCAGCTTCAGCATTAGTCCTTCCAGTGAATATTCAGGTTGATTTCCTTTAGGATTGACTGGTTTGATCTCCTTGCTCTCCAAGGGACTCTCAAAAGTCTTCTGCTGTACCACTATTCGAAGGTATCTTTTTTTAAGTGCTCAGCCGTCTCTGTGGTCCAGTTCTCACATCCATATGTGACTACGGGAAAAACCATAGCTTTGACTCTACGGATCTTTGTCAGCAAAGAAATGTCTCTGTTTTTGAATACATTGCCTAGATTTGTCATAGCTTTTCTTCCAAGAAGCAAGCATCTTTTAATTTCATGGCTGCGGTCACCATCCAAAGTGATTTTGGAGCCCAAGAAAATAAAATCTGCCAATTTTTCTCCATCTGTTTGCCATGAAGTGATGGGACCGGATGGATGCCCATGGTCTTCGTTTTTTTCTTTTTTTTTTTTTCCAATTTTTAAAAATGTATTTATTTTTTGTTGAAGGATAATTGCTTTACAGAATTTTGTTGTTTTCTGTCAAACTTCAACATGAATCAGTCCTAGGTGTACATATATCCCCTCCCTTTTGAACCTCCCTCCTATCTCCCTCCCCATCCCACCTCTCTAGACTGGTACAGAGCCATTTTTTGAGTGTTGAGTTTTTAGCCAGCTTTTTTCACTCTCCTCTTTCACCTTCATCAAGAGTCTCTTTAATTCCTTTTCACTTTCTGCCATAAGGATGGTGTCATCTGCATATCTGAGGTTATTAATATTTCTCCTGGCAGTCTTAATTCCAGCTTGTGCTTCATCCAGCTTGGTGTTTTGCATGATGTACTCTGCAAATATGTTAAATAAGCACAGTGACATACACTGCCTTGTTACCCTTGAACATAAAGGATAAATAGGCAAAACTACAGTTGTAGTTAGTCTCAAACACTTCTCTCTCAGCATTTGATTTATAAGT
Organism: Bubalus bubalis; assembly: GCF_019923935.1. Taxonomy (NCBI): domain Eukaryota; kingdom Metazoa; phylum Chordata; class Mammalia; order Artiodactyla; family Bovidae; genus Bubalus; species Bubalus bubalis. The sequence goes on along the minus strand of NC_059170.1, from coordinate 49,522,030 downwards.
AGGCAAAATATTAATAAAAAAGAAATCTGGAACAACACTGTTAACCAGTTGGAGTTAATTGACATTTATAGAATCTTGCACTCAACAATAGAAGAATACACATTCTTTTCAAGAACACATGAAATTTTCATCAAGGTAGGTCATATGTTAGATCATAAAACAAGTCTCAATTATATTTTAAAAGATTAAAACTATGCAGGACCTGTTCTTTCACTGTTTCTAAATTGTATTAGAAATGAATAGCAATAGAATATCTAGAATTCCTTCCCCAAATGTTTAGAAATTAAATAGCACACTTTTAAATAAAGCATGGTTCCATGAAATCACAAGAAAAAGTAGAAAATATTTTTAACTCAGTGAAAAATGAAAACACATGGGAACAATATTTATGCAGCAAAAGCTGTGATTAGAGGAAAATGTATAGCTTTAAGATACAGATATTAAAAAAGAAGAAAGGTCTAAAACCAGTTATCTAAGCTTTCACTTTTGGAAGCTGGAAAATTAAAATGAACCCAAAGTAAGTTCAAGGTAGAAAACAAGAAATAGAAATCAATAAAATAGAATATTATAAAACATTCAAATAATGGAGAAAAATTGGTGAAAACAAAAGCTATTTTTTTGTTTTTTAATCGATCAGATTTGTTGGCTCTCTTTAGTGGCAGTTCAGTGCCTTCCATATATTCCTAGATATAAGAGGTTAAAATTGTCCATGTCTCTTAAGTTCTAGACCCAAAAATTGGTGTCTTGTCATAGCCACCATATTTTATTGGTCAAAGAGGCCATTCAGATTCAAAGCTTGAGAAGTACATGTGTACTCACTTCTCAATGGGAGGAGTTTCAAAATATTTGTGTCACTCAAGCACAGTCATATTTTCGGAGAGCTTATCAATGAAAAGAATACTGAATGAACTGAAGTAACAAAAATGGAAGAGCACCTATGAGATGAGACTGTTAGAAGTCCTCTTTCCTGAGTGTGTTTGCTCAAAATGAACACTAGCTAAGGATCAAGATTGCTGTATAAGTGAGACTCTATGAAGGAAAAGAGAAACCGTGGAAGTTTTGGTGATCACATAGTCTGGCATATTGAACTGGAACCTAGGGCGTCTTTAGACACACAGCTGGTTTTCCCCATAGGTTGTTTACTGAGCCTTGAGACAGGATGGGAGGTTGGGAAGATAAGCTGGAAATATGCAGTGATGTCTTCTGCAGTCTTGCAGTGCTTAGGAGACAGTCTCTTTGTGGTAGGGTTAGGGTGTAGCTGCAATAAACACAATTAATTTCACCTTTGAGATGTTTTACACCAGAAGTAAAATAATTAGATTGACGTGAACAGCTCCTTACCCTACCAGTCTAATAGAGGGAAGGATGGACCCTCACTGGGAGAAAATAATGTCAGCCACAGTTTTATGGCTATTACATTCAAAATATTGAGAATACAGTAAAATGTTATATGACATGTGAAAAGTAAAAAAATATATATGTTCAAAGAAGATAAATAGAAGCAGATCTGCCAGTGATACAGATCTAGAAGTTACCAAACAAATATTTTATAGTTGTTGTAAATGTGCTAAAGGAAATGAAGCAGTTAGAAAAATGGATGAAAAGATGAACAATATTAATAGAAAGGTGGAAATATTAAAAAAAATAATCAAATGGATATCCTAGGGCTGAAAAATATGACATCTGAAATTAAGATTTGAGTTTAAGAGCAAAGTAGGCACAACAAAAAATAAATAACTAGAACTAGTGAACTAAAGGACAGTTCAGTGGGAAAATGTACAATCTCAGAAAGGAAAAAGAATGGAAAGAACAAAACAGCTTAGGAGACATAAGATCAAGTCACTTCATCTAACATTCATGTGGTTGGAGTCCCCGGAGGAGAGAATGAGAAAAGCAATATTTGAGAAAATAATGACCAGAGGTTTTCCAAACTGATTAAAGATAGCAATCCACAAATTCAAGGAGCACAGGAAACTTAGTGAACCCCAAGCAAGATTAATTTGAAGAAAATCACACCAAGGTACAATTTGGTGAGACTTGTGAAAACCAGCTATAAGGAAAAAATCATGAAACAATCAAAAGAAGTAAGCCCCACTACCTTCAAAGGAACAGCAGTAAGGTGGCTGACTGTCCTACAGACATTATTAAAATCAGAACATTAAGGAATGACAGCAGTAAGGTGGCTGACTGTCCTACAGACATTATTAAAATCAGAACATTAAGGAATGACATCCGTAAATACATGCAGAAAGGAAAAATACTGCCAACCTGAACCTCTGTACCCAGCAAAAATATTTTTTTAATGAAAGCAGAATAAAAATGTTTTTAGACAAAAGGTGGGAGATTTTATCACAAGTAGAACCATAGTGCAATAATACTAAAGGATTATTCAGTCTGAAGAAAAGTGATCCCAGATGAGCCATAGGACCTCAGGAAAAGTGAGGAGCCTAGGAAAGCCTATGAATAAATATAAAAGATTTCAGACCATTGAAAGCAACAATGTTAATGTTTTGTGGAGCTTTAAACATAAGTAGAAATAAAATGTTTAAAATCAGTGAAACAAAGGGCTAGTAGGTGTAAATGAAGTTAAACTAACATTTTTCTGTCTCACCCAGGAAGTGGTAGAAGTCATCTGAAATCAAGGAAGTATTTTTAATCTCTAAGATAATTGCTAGAAATATTACAAAGATGTTTAAACAAAAAGTTTACCAAAGGTAAAATAAAATAATTTTAAAAATTGGGTATCAAAAAAAGAAAAAGAACAGAAGGAATGAATAGAAAATTAATAACATGAAAGTATCTTTAAGTATAATTAAATTACATAAATTGGCTGCTTCTTCCAATTAAAACCAGAAATTTTTGGACTAGATTTTTAAAAAAAGACAACAATGTATAGTTAAGACATAAGACATTTCACATAAAAGGATATGGGAAAAAATAAAAGGTACACTATAACCAATACTGACTAAGGAAATCTCATATGTTAATATCAGACAGAGTAGTCCTTACGGAAGAAATGAATTATGGAATGCTCTATAATGATAAATGATCAATTCAGTATGAAGACAGAACAGTGCTAAATTTATATGTTCCTAACAGCATAACTTGAAAATACATAAAGCTAAAATTGACAGGACAAAAAGGAGAACAGACGAATCATAGTTGCAGAATTTTGCAACCTTCTTTCAACCACTAGTGTATGTAACAAGCAGATTTTTAACATGATTGTTAAAAGTGTAAGGTGATAGAATATTTAAACAAGGTTATTAACTTGACCTATTGCTATTCATAGAATATTATTCCCAACAACTGCAGAATACACATTCTTTTCAAGCATGCAAGGAATTTTTACCAAAATAGAACATGTACTAAGCCAAAAAGCAAATCTCTACAGATTTCAAAGGATAACATATAGTATATGTTCCACAGTAGAATTAAATTAGAAATATATAACTGAAACATAAAAAAGCCTATATTTGCATGGAAAATAAATAGTATGCTTTTAAATAATCCAAGGGTCAAAGAAATACAACCATGGTCAAAATATGTTGAGCAGTATCAAAACTTGTGAGACACAAAGTAATGCCTAGGGAGTATTCAGTTCAGTTCAGTCGCTCAGTCGTGTCCGACTCTTTGTGACCCCATGAATCGCAGCACACCAGGCCTCCCTGTCCATCACCAACTCCCGGAGTTCACTCAAACTCACGTCCATCGAGTCAGTGATGCCATCCAACCATCTCATCCTCTGCCGTCCCTTTTTCCTCCTGCTCCCAATCCCTCCCATCATCAGAATCTTTGCCAATGAGTCAACTCTTCGCATGAGGTGGCCAAAGTACTGGAGTTTCAGCTTTAGCATCATTCCTTTCAAAGAACACCCAGGGCTGATCTCCTTAAGAATGGACTGGTTGGATCTCCTTGCAGTCCAAGGGACTCTCAAGAGTCTTCTCCAACACCACAGTTCAAAAGCATCAATTCTTCGGTGCTCAGCCTTCTTCACAGTCCAACTCTCACATCCATACATGACCACGGGAAAAACCATAGCCTTGACTAGACGGACCCTTGTTGGCAAAGTAATCTCTGCTTTTGAATATGCTATCTAGGTTGGACATAACTTTTCTTCCAAGGAGTAAGTGTCTTTTAATTTCATGGCTGTGGTCACCATCTGCAGTGATTTTGGAGCCCAAAAAGATAAAGTCTGACACTGTTTCCACTGTTTCCCCATCTATTTCCCATGAAGTGATGGGACCGGATGCCATGATCTTCGTTTTCTGAATGTTGAGCTTTAAGCCAACTTTTTCACTCTCCACTTTCACTTTCATCAAGAGGCTTTTGAATTCCTCTTCACTTTCTGCCATAAGGGTGGTGTCATCTGCATATCTGAGGTTATTGATAGTATTTGATAACTTTAAATGCATATGTTTTCAACATAAGGTATAATTTTCCATCTCAAAAAGCTACAAAAAGATGTGCAAACTAAATTCAAATAAACTAGAGAAAGCTCAGATTAAACAATATGTCTTTTTTTTTAAAATATGATGCTGTTAATTTGAGCTTTCTCTTTCTGTCTTAGTAAGCATTTGTCAGCTTTATTAACATTTTCAAAGAAACACAGCATGTGGGATCTTAGTTCCCTGACCAGGGATTGAACTCAGCAACACCCCCCCCACCCACCCCACTGCATTGGAAGCATGGAATCTTAACCATTGGACCACCAGGGAAGTCCCTATAACTTTGATCTTACCCCCAGATTTCTTCCCTTTCCTCCCCAGGAATTTAAACCTGGCTTTTGTAGGTAGTGCCAGTTTTGTTTTGTTTTTTTCCACAACCATCTCAAGAAAATTTTTTTTTTAATTTTTCTAAGTCTATAGATTTTAAAGGGAGGGTGATGTGTTCCTTTGCTCTCCACTGTCAATTCAGGATCGAGGTGCCACCTTGTGCGTCCGTTCCTTTTCTACTAAGTCTTATGCTGCCATCTCCCATTTCGAAGGCTTGTTATTGGTTGATTTCCAAGAGGGCCATCACTCTAACTTCCTCAATCATGTCAGCATCACACTTGAAACTGTCCTTTGCACACCACACTGTGTGATTATATCTGTTTCTTCTAATTCATGTTTTGGGATTTCTGATACTCAGAACTCATTATTCTTTAAGTTGCTCAGTTCTGTCAGTCAGAATCATTTCAAGATCTCAGATGCTGAAAGCCCCTTTCTCTTCTCTAACTTTTTTCTTTTAAGCCCTTAAATTCAGATATGTCTTCATTTATGTACTGTTTCTCCACCTCTCCTTCTCTCCGTAACTTCCTTCCTCTCTCTATCACAGTAAATGGCCTTGTTATTGACCTTAACTCCCTCAATTTTACACCCTTACACACAATAATTTTTATCCATATCCATCACCCATCCTTTCTTCCATTTCTAACCATGAAGAAAGATTTCTCTTCTTAACATGGCTAACTCTACCTACTCTTGACTTTGCTTCATTATTAATCCCTTTTCCTTCCTTTTACTCTCATTAAAAAGAAAATAGTAACTCTTATTGAAGATTCAGGTTTACATTCAAACTATGCAAGGCCTCTTAAAAGGATAATGTTTGGTAGTTAATTCCATTTCTCCTTTTCCTTTAATTCTTACTTTTTTTTTTTTTTTTTTTTATTGCCTTCCTGAAATTTCTTTCTAAGATCATGAGTGACTGTTAAGTTATTCTTAGTCCCCCTTCTGCTCTGAAAACACAAGACAGGGTGCTTCGTTCTTTGGCTGTTCTTCTTTGACTTCATTGATAGACATCAGTTTTTTGTGGAAAGCCTGCTTATCAAATAAATAAACCTTTTTGGAGATAAGCAGACTTCCCTATTGACTTGCTGTAGCAAGAGTGACCACGCAGATATGGGGGTAGGTAGGGGGCTGCTTTAGGAAATGAGTGTAGGGTTTTTATTGATTATGTTTGGGCTTTCAAGTTCTCGGGTGAGATGCCAGAAGTCAGGTGAGTCTTTGGAGCGGTCAGTTTCTTAAAGGGATGCACACAACGCATGGTTGTGGTTGAAAGGCAAAGTCTGTGGAGGCTGAGGATGCTGCACTAGTGACTGTCTGACTGGATGGTGGTAACTGGTCCAGCTCTCAGCCCTGCCTACCTTATGGGGTGGTTATTCTGGTTCTCATTTTCAAGCACACTTTTATTGTATTTTTGATTTTTTAATTCCATTGCTGTTGCCCTGGTTTCTTCTTATCCTGACTGTTGTAGTAATAAAACAGGTCTCACTGCCTTTTCAGTCTTCTTGTAGTAACTCTAAAAGCAGAACCATCTTTCTAGAATATAAATTTGAATGAGTTTTCTACTGAAAACCCTTGATGGCTCTTTTTATGTACAAGATAAAACCACATATACTGAAGGTAGTGTTCAGCCCTTTCACAGCAGGACCTGGAGCCCGCATTGCAGTCCTTGTCTGTCTGCTGCTCTGTGGGTCTCCTGTCCCTCTCTCCCTCCTGCTTCCCCCTCCCCCTTCCTCCCCCACCTGCTTTTCTCATCCTCGCCACCAAACAACACTCTTGTTACAGAAGCATACTGACTTTCCCAAGCTCACACACTGTATTGTGGCTTCTGTGCCTAAAATATAGTTTTCGTTTCTTCTTGGAATATTGTTTCCAAACCTTACCTTTATCTGATTGCTAAAAGTCCTATCTCTTTTAAAACTGAATTTAAGTGTCACCATTACAGACTATTGGAGAAGGAAATGGCAACCCACTCCAGTGTTCTTGCCTGGAGAATCCCGGGGATGGGGGAGCCTGGTGGGCTGCCGTCTATGGGGTCACACAGAGTCAGACACGACTAAAGCGACTTAGCAGCAGCATTACAGACTATGTTACTTTGCCAGGACTACATAACAAAATATTATAGACCAGTGACTTCAACAACAGAAATCTGTCTGCTCAGTCTTGGAAACCAGGCCTCTGAGATCTCGGTGTCTGCAGGCTTGATTTCCCTGGGGCTCCTCTCCTTAGCTTCCAGGTGTCCATCATTTTGCCGTGTCCAAATGTGGTCTTTCTCCTGGTGTGTCTCTGTGTTTCCTAACTTCTTCCTTCTATAGGACACCAGTCACATTGGATTAGAGCCCACCCTAAAGGCCTCACCTTAGTCACCTTTTAAAGGGCCTTATCTCCAAATACAATCACACCCTGAGGTTCTAGGGGATTGGGGCTTCAACACATTAATTGGAGGGGGGAAGGGATTGGAAGACACAGTTCAGTCCATAATACAAAGCCGTCACATATTTTCCCTGTAGTAAGTATGGATGTGAGAGTTGGACTGTGAAGAAGGCTGAGCACCGAAGAATTGATGCTTTTGAACTGTGGTGTTGGAGAAGACTCTTGAGAGTTCCATGGACTGCAAGGAGATCCAACCAGTCCATTCTGAAGGAGATCAGCCCTGGGATTTCTTTGAAAGGAATGATGCTAAAGCTGAAACTCCAGTACTTTGGCCACCTCATGCGAAGAGTTGACTCATTGGAAAAGACTCTGACGCTGGGAGGGATTGGGGGCAGGAGGAGAAGGGGACGACAGAGAATGAGATGGCTGGATGGCATCACCGACTCGATGGATGTAAGTTTGAGTGAACTCCGGGAGTTGGTGATGGACAGGGAGGCCTGGTGTGCTGTGATTCATGGGGTCGCAAAGAGTCGGACACGATTGAGTGACTGAACTGAACTGAAGTAACACCCCCTGCCCCCTCCAAATCCAGTAGCACTTTGTACCATTTTTAGCATTTACCGTATGTGCCTTGATGTGGAGTTATTCGTGTTCGTCTGTCTCTGGTGGTTTGTGGGTTTCCTGAGGACGGGAGCTATATCTTAACTCGACTTCACCTCTCCCTGCTCTCCATGATATAGTACTGAGTAGGGCTTGATTGGTGGCTAGATTTTAAATGATCTAGTGTAAATCAAGCTTAAATATATTATTTTCCAGAACTTTTAGGAGATTGACATAAAAACATAGGAAGAAAATGTGTTATACCTCCTATTTTAGAAGTCTTTGAGCATAGCTTGAATTTTTATTTTAGGTTCTTAAATTATACCTAAGTATCAGTTTTCTAGAACTAAATATAACTCTTATGATCTTTAGGTGCAGTCATCTAATTAGCTTCTGTAAGCTACCTATCAATTCTTTCATACTTCCATTACATTTGTTTTCAGATAAAGATGAATGCCAAGTCTCAGCCAGCACTGAAAACGTGAAGTTTAGAAGACATTTGCTAAGTCGAGTCAACTCATGTGAGTCCACCCACATAGCTCAGCACCAGCTTAAGACTGATTTAAAATGTGAAGAATTAAGTTCACCACCTTTGATGATTTCTCAAGGCTCAATTGTTCAGAATATCTTATAGTTCCCTTGTATATTGAATCACTGGTCTTGGAAGATATTAGAGAGATGATTACTCACTAAATCTCATGTGCTTGTTGAAAATATAATGTTTAAATTCAAGGTATTACTTTAAAAATGAGAGTAGCACCTCACAACCAACCTTTATTTTGTACCAAGTCTAGGTATCAATTCCCAACTATGGGCCAAACTTAATGTTTGTAAAATGGTTTTCCATTGTAGCAAATATATTTTCAGTTTCTAAGTCTGGCTTTTCTGAATGTGTTCTTGATCATTAAAGGGAGATGTTTAGTAATTATCACTGAAACCATAAATACATAGCTATTTATCCAAAAACCTAGCTTTGACGTGTCATCTTAACCAATCCCAACTATTATCTCCTCATGGTCTTTGCCTTCATTCTGTCGTCTATCCTATTTTCGCTGCCTTACAGATCTGCATGTAGAGCCACTCCAATAATTTAAAAACCCTTCAGTGGCTCCTCACTCACTGCTGACAGAATCCATGCCTTTGCCTGCATTCAGAGCCCTCAAGCAAGCTCCTAAAATGTCCCCATCTTTAGCCAGCTGAGCTTTCTTCCTGTTCTCTGAAATCTCCTTGTTGTTCTTGCCTCTACATCTCGACTTGGACTGTTTTTGTTAGTGTTTCTCTGTAATGTCCCCTGCTCCTCCCTTTCTGGTTTCTCTGCCTGTTGAAGTCTTGTGCAAACCTTCAAGGTTGAGCTCAGGTGTGGAGTGCTCCACGAAGCTTCCCCTGATCACTCTAGCTAGAAGCATGAGCTTTCCTTCTCTCTGCTGACTTCACCCAGGATTGTTTTTATCATTGTTTCAGCATATTTTACCTTGCCACATCAGTGTGTGTGTGTTGGTGTCTATCTTATCTCCCAGGGAGGTTATTAGGACCAGAAAATCAAACATTTTGTCTAATGTAGTTTTGTCTTGCACAGCATTCAGCATAGCCTTTAACGATGCTCAGTATTTGTTTAACATATTAAGAATGTGCCTGGGCTTTTCTCCCATCTTCCCCTCTATCTTACATCCTTACAGACACACATGGTCCATATTGATGGCAACCATTCATCCTCGTTCTGTCCCCCTGGCAGACCACCATGCTGCCATCTTGCCCTGGGAAAACTGGCCGTGGTGTAACTAGCAAGACACAGTCAGTTCCCAGCCTCAGAAATAAACTGTGGTCCCAAAGTTCATGTCCAGTTCCATTGTTTGGAATGCAGAAAACATTTTTCCACAAAAACAGTTATAAATAGTCTTTAAGTTTCTCAGTCTGCCCTCCCAAGATTGTTTAACTCATAAGTACTGGTGCAGCCACCACATATCACACTGTTTGTAGAGCAGGGATCCCCAACACGTGGGCCACTGGTACCAGTCCACAGCCTGATAGAAACTGGACCAGACAGCTGAAGGTGAGCCACAGGCAAGCGAGTGAAGCTTCATCTGTGTTTATAGCTTCTTCCCATCGCTCCCATCGGAGAAGGCGATGGCACCCCACTCCAGTACTCTTGCCTGGAAAATCCCATGGACGGAGGAGCCTGGTAGGCTGCAGTCCATGGGGTCGTGAAGAGTCGGACACGACTGAGCGGCTTCACTTTCACTTTTCACTTTCATGCATTGGAGAAGGAAACGGCAGCCCACTCCAGTGTTCTTGTCTGGAGAATCCCAGGGATGGGGGAGCCTGGTGGGCTGCCGTCTATAGGGTCACACAGAGTTGGACACGACTGAAGTGACTTAGCAGCAGCAGCAGCAGCATCACTCCCATTATTGGCTGAGCTCAGGAAGGCAAGCTCAGGGCTCCCACTGATTCTGCATTTTGGTGAGCTGTATAATTATTTCATTATATATCACAATGTAATAATAATAGAAATAAATGTAATGTGTTTAATCACCCCAAAACCATCCGCCTGCCCCATTCTGTCAAAAAATTGTCTTCCCCCAAACCTGTCCCTGATGCTGCAAAGGTTAGGGACCACCATTGTAGAGAACCTCTGACTCTGGATATGGAAGCATATCTCTCATGTCCTGGAAGCAAAATAGGGACTTCTTAGGCAGCCTGAGCAGTAGAAAGTCTGAGCAGGGGCTCTGGCAGGGCCCCCCCTCCATTAAACACCCTCATGACAGGAGCTTTTGGGTTTCCAATATTTGCATAAGAAACGTTTAGCTCTAGGTCACTGGTACTCTCATGAGCTCTGAACTGAGGGCAAGGAGGCTCTTGTTCTGCTGACCCTTCCCACAGTAGATGAGGATGGTAAACAGTGCTTCAGTTGTCTTGTCACATGGGGGGTCATTTTTAATTTGGGTGTCTGGGAGTTGACGATACCTTTCTTGAGCTTGGCATGATTTGTTTTATGAACCTATTACACCACTTCACCCTCATTAGTGTGATCTCTTTTCTCTCACAGCCTGGCAACTTATACAGTAATTTCCCACAGTTTGCATTTAATGGAAGGAGACCATTGTCTGCTCATGGACCAAGTCTAACTCATAATCGTAACTGAAGTTATGTGCAGGAGGAATACGACCTTTAGCTTAAGCATAAAGCGTTTAATAACCACCCACACATGCAATAACATAACCCCAGTTCTGCGGGATTGTGCCAACAGCCAGAGTCACATATACCATACTTATTGGCACATAATTCTCCAGCATCTCATTGAAATTTGAAGCAGTAGTCTAAATTATGCTATGCACTTTAATATTTTTAGCATTGAATTTGATAGTTGCTTCATTTTTCTGGTAGCAGACCCATGCCTGCTTCCTGACAGGAGCAGCTATCCTTGCTCTGAATTTATGCTTGTCTCCTGCCCTTTTCTGCAGCTCCCAACCTCCTCTCTGGGCCCATCCCCTGCTGGTGTTGGTCCATTAGCACCCGCACCCCATCCTCACCCAGGGGAGCCAGCAGATAGGAGATGAAAGGAGTTAGAATTTTAGTTCTCCTGTGACACTGACACCCCAGGTAATCCTGGGGGCTGATGTGGGACGAGAAGGCTGCCAGGGTATCCACACTCAGAACTCTCAAATTTTGCATTAGTTGAACACATTTCTCATCTCTTTGGTGTGTTTTAAATAATTTATGTTTGGCAACAGTGGGCCTTGTTTATTAGATGGCAGAGAATAAATTCAAGATGAGATGTTTTGATGTGACCTGTCCCCTTTAAAAAAGGATTCAACATCGTGGATTAAAAAAAAAAGAACCACTCTCTTGGCTGTTTTGTAATAATGCTTATGTGACAGCACTTTCTGCTGTGGCCTTGTTTGCCTGTGACAATTTATTGTTGTGTTATCAATATCTCCACTTTTTTAATATATAAAACTTAGGTTTTTCACTAATCATCCAGATGTTTAACCAGATGATGAATGGTCTGCTTAGACTTGAAGGAGCCTGTAGGAGAAAGGGGAGAGAGGAGAAATTAAATCTGTTGAGTACTGCTCTGCACCATGTCCTTTATGTGTCTTTTAGGATCTTAACTCCATTTTACAATGGAGGAAATTGGGCTTGAGAAATGTTTAAAAAATGAATCTGAGGTCAGAGGTCTAGTCGGTGATAGATCTGGGTTTCGATCCCAAATCTGATCATCTCAGTATTTGAACAGCCTGATCCTACAAGCCCATGTGCCTTTTATTTGTTGAGAAAGATCAGTGACTTGAAATTGGAGGTTGGAGGCAGATTTGGATGTAGTAAGGTTCTCCTTCCCCACTGACAACCAAAGCTGCTCTCAGGTTCAGTTCCCTTGGCTGTCCTACGGGACTAAAACCCGTTTTACTGACCCTTTGATACTGTTGTGAGAATAATAAGCTAGTGAATTTCAGTATGATTTTATAGGTATAAAACCCAATGGAAGAAGAGAGATTTTTAATTCAAGAGAAAAACTGATAAAAACCTTAAAACATTAAATGAGATGACTTGGACAGATTTTGTGGTATTTCACATCTTAACATTGCTCTATAATGCTTCCAAAATGACATTTGTCAGTTTTATAATCCCTACCACCATGATGTGCCAAGCTGCATCCCTGAATTAGGTATCTCATCCCTGGTTTAGGTATCTCAGTTGCAGCGGAGAGAGTCCTGGCAGCATCCCAAGGATCCCCTTTCATTCACCAGAAGAGATGATTCGTTTCTGCACCATATCAAACAGGTTTGGACTCTAGTAGATACTGAAGAAATGTTTGTAGCCAGTGAGGACCTGGAAAATTCTAAGGCTGTTGAATAGTCATAGATGTGTCAGACTAGCAGTAATGTTAATGTTCTCAGAACAGTTTATATTTTTGAAGTTTTTAGTAAGCCCAAGTATGAAAGTCACATTTTGTAAATGTGCTTTCACAGAATTGCTGTTCAAAAGTGGTTCCAGGTTTCTGGGCACCTTTCATAGATTACAGGATGGTGGGTACTGAAAGACAGCTCTGAGCTCTGAGTTGTCATCCAGTTACACTTCTTTCAAGTATACAGAGAAGAGATAAGAAAGGTAGGGAACTCATTAAGTTATAAGGATAAGACTATGAATGAAGTGTCTGTGAGCCTGGGAAGTACCAAGGTCATGTCCTAGGCTTACCCCAAACTTTTACCCCATTAAAGCCCTAAGTCTAAAGATAAATGCTTTCAGAAGACCAGCTGAGACCATTGGAAGGATGGTATTAGAACAGTGCTCAGATATGGATCCAGAAGTCTGCACTCAGTCAGCCTTGGAGCAGATGTGTGTAGGACTCTTCCTCATCTGCCACACATCCCAAGAAGGGTCCCTGGTCCTGAGGTGCTGCCTCCCACTGACTTCTTGGGCCAACCCTGAACCTGCTTCCTAGGTGTGGTGGATGGAGGCCTCCAGAATGGGAAAGGAGACCTAGGAAGCAAAGAGTGCACACACACAGCAGACACTGTGGCCCAATTTGGTCCATCGCTGTGGACCACATTTGGCTTGTACAGTGTTTGTTTTCAACATGAATAACGTTATTTTTTTTTTAATTTTATTTTATTTTTAAACCTGAAACACTGTATTAGTTTTGCCAAACATCAAAACGAATCCTCCACAGGTATACATACGCTCCCCATCCTGAACCCTTATTAACTGGTGTTATTCCAACTAGTTCCTAATTGGATTTTCTGTTAACCCCTTTAATGTGCACATCCAGATTTCTGGGTTTTCTGGAAAACTGTAAGATGTGACAGCTTTAGGCCGGCCATTCAAAGTGACTGTCGTCCATTAGAGCTAGTGAGGAGCTGCCTCTATGAGATGAGTGAGAACTTTCCAGGTCTCACAACCTACCCCCTGCAACCCCTGCCCTTCACTATTGGTTTTCTTTAAATAGAATTAAGAGGAAAGTTAAATGTTACCCACTCTGCCATTTGTGTTAAAACTGAAAATAACAGGTTGAGAGGATAGCATGTTTCAATATACCTGAGAGACTGTTATTCTCCTAGGACTATTGTGTGTAACAATGTACCATAAACTGGGTGGCTTTAAACAACAGAAATTTTTACTCTCACTGTTTTGGAGGCAAGAAAACTGAAATCAAGGTGCTGGCAGAGCCCTGCTCCTGCAAAGGCCTCTCAGGGGATCCATAGCTTCAGGTGGCACCATGCGTTCCTTGCTTTGTGGCTGCATCACTCCACCCTCTACCCCATCTCATTACTGTCTTCCCTGTGTCCAGCCTTTCTTCCTGTAAGAACAGCCATCATATTGTAATAGGACCTACCCTATTCCAGGACAGGGCTTCCCTGTTGGCTCAGTGGTAAAGAATCTGCCTGCTAATGCAGGAGACACGGGTTCGATCCCTGGGTTGGAAAGATCCCCTGGAGAAAGAAATGGCAACTCACTCCGGTATCTTTGCCTGGAAAAATTCCATGGACAGAGGAGCCTGGCGGGCTATAGTCCATGGGGTCACGGGCTTACGACCTCAGCATAACATTTTGGGGAACACAATTCAGCCCATAACTGATGGCATGTTTCTTGGTGGAGCACAGAATAATTGTTTAAGGGCAGAGGTCCTTGGAACAAAGTACCTGGAGTCATACTTATACCTTGTTGCTCTCTCATCTGGGCAGTTGCTCACCCCTCTCAGTGCCTCCTCACCCTCATCTGCAAAATGAGGATGAGGGTACCCACCTTCCCCCTCCCACCTTGTAGGCTTGAAGTGAAGACAGATCCTATAAAGCCCTTGGAACAGTGCGTGGCACATACTCAGTTTCAATGAACTGAACTATTAATTATCTTCATTGTTATCTGTGTTTACTCAGACACAATTTCTATGCATACAAGGAGTTTCTATGCCAAAAAGCTATTATTTAAGATAGCATTATGAAGCAAACCATGGAGAAAGTAGGAATAAGGATAGAAATGCTTCATGAAAAAAAGTAAGTCAATAAAATAGAGTGCGAGAGACTGGAATTTTAATAAGATTTATTTTTCATACAAATAAAATAATTATAATACATTAATAATGTTTAGCCTCCTCGTGCTGTTGGATTACCTGCACAGCCTCTAGATGCACTTGAAACTGATACAAGACCCAGATAGGAACTCAGAGGCTCAAACGTTGACTGTGGGCTGGTGCCCACAGAGGTGATATTGGAGAGGTTAGTCCAGGAGGAGCATCCAGGGACACAGGACTTCTAAGCATCCTACTTCCTTGGAAGCATCTTATTACTCTCTCCCTCTTTCCCATAAACCCTTGCATTGAAATTATCCTGGTATCCAGGCTCTAGATCAGAGATTGAAGCTAAATAATTCTTTACATTTAAGCCCTACTTTTCTTTCAAAGGGAACAAATATTTTGAGATACATTATTTTGTTTTTCCACATAGCTTTTATGCAAGACAGCCATAAAACTTGAAGTTTATTATAAACTAAGAGCCCTGATAGAGAAGGTTTAAAGAGATGATAAGACTTTTTGAAGTCCCTGGATGAAATTTGTTCTGTAGGTTAGGGGCTATTGGGTTTGTAAAACTATAGAACATATATATATCTTTCTCCAAGGTACACTGCCCTGAAAAATGAGAATATTCAGAAAAAATCAAAGTATCTTACCTAAATGGCAAAAGGGACGTATGGGTATATGATTTGCGATTTTATTTTAGTAAAAGAGGTTAGGCTGTTTAATTTTTGGCAAAGAAGTGGTATTGTATCATTCAACTGTTAGTAATTTGGAACACTTCAATTAAATGATGAATTCATCAGAACTCCTTCGATTGCAAATGCGTGAAGGCCAGCTCAAGCCAGCATATGAAAATCAAAGGAACTTAATTGTTTATATAACTATGGTTTCCAGAGGTGCATCTGGCGTCAGGCATGACTGCAGCCAGGAACTCAGATGATCTCAGCTGGACTCTTGCAGCTCTGCCGGTTTCTTTGTTCGTCATTCTCCAGACAGCATGTGATCAGTAAGATGACTGGCCGGCAGCAACTTGGGACTGTCATCTTCCCAGTTTAGCAGACCCAATGAAAGATAATTCATTGGGCCAAATGCCTCACTACCTGCCTTAAAGAAGATGCGAATCAACTCTTCTTAACCCCATGTGATGAATGATCACTGAGTCCTAGCCAAGGACTTGTATTCCTGGTTCTGCAGTAGAGGGGTGTGTGTGTGCCCAGGGACTGAAGGCCCCCCTTGGGTCTCCTGGAGTGAGAGAGGCTTTCTCCAAAGGAATTCAAAGAAGGGCAATGGAAGCAAGTGCTCAGCAGACCAAAACTATAGTGGCCTCAGACTGTGACACACGATGTGTGAAGTCATGTAAAGACTGTAGGTTCTGATTTTAAGATGCAAAGAATGTTCTGCCTTCTCTTATTACAAAATCCATCCAAAACAAAGGAAATAAAAAATTCCAGCTCTATCTTTGATAAAAGGTAGATGACATCACTAACCCTAATCCACTAACGTGAACAGAAAGTTGTGATGCTGTGACTTAGCAGAGGAAGGTGAAAATCTGAGCTCCCACAGAGAGTAACAGGAAAGGAATCAGTTTTGCCTTGCAGAACTTTGAGAGGTCCTGTGATTACAGTTATCAGGTCAGGCTGGAGGAATAGTTAGAAACACAGACTCAGTTGAAAGTCTGTTAAAGGACCAGTTGGACACACGAGTCCTTGTCTCAACCCAGCTGGATACCCACCTTCCCCAGAGGATGAGAGGTTTATTCTCTGGAGATGTTGAGACTTAAGAGAACCTAGGCTCGGGAACATGGGAGCTCCGAGGGTGGGGTTACGTAGACACCTGCCCTGCACTTTGAGCACCAGGAGCCAAACTTCCAAGTCCCCATTCAGGTGCTGGGAGTTTCTCTAGAGAAGCTGACTGTTTGCAGAGAAACTCCTTACAGGGGTTCCCCACAGGGAAAGCCAGCTGGCTGCTTTTCAATAAAGAGCACCTTCAACAAGCTCAGTCCACAGTCAGAGCTGCCATCTTGCTTTGCTAGTAATTTCCCACTTAAATGGAAAAGACAGCCAAAGATCAGCAGATATGTGGAAATGCCTCCCATAGGAAAGCAGAAATTAAGAGCAACAGAGAACTCTAAGACAGAACTGTAGAGACAGAAATAGGAAACTTAAGAAACGGACTAGAAGTACTGTCTCTGAAAATGTGAGATTCTGCATGGATAACAGAGTCCTTTTTAAAAAGGAGAAGAAAAGAAAGGAAAATTAAAGAACAAAAAGAAACCCACAAAAATTAAAAATATGATGGTTGAAACAAATTTCTTAGAGGGATTGCTTATTTAACTTACATGCAGAGTGCATCATGTGAAATGCTGAGCTGGATAAAGCACAAACTGTAATCAAGATTGCTGGGAGAAATATCAATAACCTCAGATATGTAGATGATACCACCCTTATGGCAGAAAGCAAAGAACTAAGGAGTCTCTTGATGAAAGTGAAAGAGGAGAGTGAAAAAAGTTGGCTTAAAACTCAACATTCAGAAAACTAAGATCATGGCATCCGGTCCCATCACTTCATGGGAAATAGATGGAGAAACAATGGAAATAGTGAGAGACTTTATTTTCTTGGGCTCCAAAATCACTGCATATGGTGACTGCAGCCATGAATTTAAAAGACACTTGCTCCTTGGAAGGAAAGCTATGACCAACTTAGACAGCATATTCACATTACTTTTCCAACAAAGGTCTGTCTAGTCAAAGCTGTGTTTTTTCCAGTAGTCATGTATGGATGTGAGAGTTGGATTAAAGAAAGCTGAGCACCGAAGAATTGATGCTTTTGATCTGTGGTGTTGGAGAAGACTCTTGAGAGTCCCTTGGACTGCAAGGAGATCCAGTCATTCAATCCTAATAGAAATCAGCCCTAAATATTCGTTAGAAGGACTGATGCTGAAGCTGAAGCTCCAATACTTTGGCCACCTGATGCGAAGAGCTGACTCATTTGAAAAGAC